>NC_134589.1:71680339-72347839 GCF_037038515.1 Microtus pennsylvanicus
TGGAGCTCTCATGCCCTGCTGGCAGGAAGGCAGAATAATATATTTTGCAGAATAGTACAGCAGTTTTGGATAAAGCTAAAAATACACTGGGCATGCCATTCAGAGATTCCATTCCGCCCTTCATTGACTTCTTTTCTCCCTTCTGCCCTGACTCTCGGCTCTACAGAATCCTGATGCTGGGGCAGACAGACACCTCCCACTTCCCTGTCCCACTCCGAAGAGCACAGAAGGCCTGAGTCCTCGGCTGGGGTTCTGGATAACAAGGATTTGTCCAGAGGCCTGCTTCCAGGCAACCCCTGGACTGACAGATTTCCTGGGTCTGTGTTCCAATCTAACTCTTCTTATCAGCAGTGCTCTCTTGGGCGAGGTTTTACTTCCTCCAAGGCCAATTCTGTCGGAAATAGTAATTACAGCCTGTAGGGGATACAGTGATAAGAGGCCTGAGAATGCCTCTGCTGGCTTCCTGTCTCCCTCTCCTCCCTTCCTGGTCCTCTCCAATCTTTCTTCTCTTCTCCCCAACTCTTACCAGTGCTGACGAATCTAACTGGACTGTTTTCAATAGTGTTTTGTAGAGGCGAAATCTGCACATAAACCAATGGGGACAGTATTGCTCTGTGTGGGGGGGGGGGGGGGGAATACCAGAGGTAGGCCACTTTATAAACAGATCTGGGACCAGGGACTTTGGCTCAGTGATAGAACCCTTGCCTACTGTGATGGTTAATTGTGATAGAACCCTTGCCTACTGTGATGGTTAATTTTTTTTTACCATGAATTTCATTAGATCAAGAAGTGACTGGGAAACTGGTAAAATACGTATCCACATGTCTTTGAGACTACTGCCCAAGATTGTCTAAGGGAAGAACACACACCCTGAGTGTGAGTGGTACTCCACAGATTGGGGTCCCAGGTAGAATAAAAGAGGGAAGGCAGAGTAAGCCCCAGTGTGGGCATCCCCTCTCTGCCTCCCAGATGCTAGGATATCAACCACCCTGTCCCTCCAGGCTCTCCCTGCTGGGATAGAGTGAGTCTCTGGCACCATGTACAAAGGAAACTCTCCCCCAGTTGTTCCTGTCCATTACTTTACCACGGTGATGAGAATGAAGAGCACATAGCCGGTGAGAGCCCCTGCTTCAGTCCCCGGTACCACAAGTTGGAGCTATAAACTAGAAACCCTAGCAACAGCAATGAAAGAAAAGAGGTGGCCGGATTCAAAGGAAGACCAGAATCCAGTTCCCCAGAACCCAAATTTCAAAAGCTGGGCATGCTGGCTTCTACTTATAATCTTAGACCTAGGTAGGCAGAGACAGGAAGATTCCTGGGGCTCGCTGAACGGCCAGCCAGCCTATCCTAACTGTAATCCTGAGGTTCCAACAAAAGGTCTTGTCTCAAAAAAATGCAAAATGCGCCGGGCGGTGGTGGCACATGCCTTTAATCCCAGCACTCAGGAGGCAGAGACAGGCGGATCTCTGGGAGTTTGAGGCCAGCCTGCTCTACAAGAGCTAGTTCCGGGATGGGCACCAAAGCTACAGAGAAACCCTGTCTCGAAAAACCAAAAAAAAAAAAATGCAAAATGCACCTGAAGAGGAATGGCACCCAAAGTTGACTTCTGGTTAGAGACCACATGAATACACACACACACACACACACACACACACACACACACACATACACACAGAGAGAGAGACAGAGAGAGAGAGAGACAGAGAGACAGAGAGACAGAGAGACAGAGACAGAGAGAGACAGAGAAGGGGGGCTGTGTGGTTGGGAGTACAGGGTTGAGAGGCCTTATCTGGTTATGGCTTTCTTGCTGGCAAAGTTTCCAGGCAACTCAGGACACCATATTGTATGAGACAGAGACTGTATACTTGTGTATGTGTGTCTGTCTGGTCTTTTTCCTCATTAAACCACCAGAAGTCTGTTCTAATCCTAATGACCTCATCCAATCCTAATCATCCCCCTAAGGCCTCACCTCTAAACACTGTGACCAAAATAACTTTCCACCTCTTCATACCTCATAGAAGCCCTGGGGGTCACTCACATCCCACCAGTCACAACAGGACATGTCCTGGGCTGCTTTTGTGCTGCACACTGTGGTGACAGCCAAAGCTCAGCCACCATCTGCTCAGGAGCCAGGGCTGGACAAGCCAGAGAGGGGTCTACTCTTCATCACATCCTGCTTTTCTCTGGGTCAGCATCTCTTGCTGTGGGATGCCTGCCACCTGTTCCAGTCTGCTCTTCCACCACTCCAGAGCAAGAGCCCTCTGTCTTGACAACTCAAAGGCTCAGAGAGCTGCCGTTCTCATGGCTTCTACACATGTGACATCAGGGTTGGACGTGGGCTCACGTGGCATCACAAGTGACTGAACTGGCTGGAAAAAGCAGTGGTCTGGAGTCTATTCTCTGACACCCAGAGAGTGTAGAGGTGACATAGAGGCACAGTTGAGGGGGCTTGTGCTGAGTGGAAGCAGACACTCGGAACTGTATCACCGAGATTGACTGCTGTGGCCTTCAGCCCTCTTCCTCTGGGAGTTCAGAGTGGTGTAAACCAGGAAGTACCTACAAAATACACACAGACTCAGAATGATGGGGGCGTGTCAGAAACACAGAGGCCAACTCAAACAGCTCCCGGCAGCCAGAACTAGAATCTCGGCAAATTGCATCTGACACAGGATCTTTGCAGACGCAAAATCTGGCACTGACTGCCCCAGGGAGGTTAATATCAGATGAAGGTTAACACCCACGGGGACCAGGAGTGTCAGTGGTTTGTATCCTGGAAGTGAAGTGAGGAGAATGTTGCTCTTCCGCCCCAGCTCCATAAACCCATTCCAAACACTAGGAAAACATCAGACAAACACAACTGATGGACGGTCTCCGATCCCTGCCTATGCTCCTTAACACTTGATGTAATTTACTAACGGGTAGGCTGGTTGTAGATAGGGTAATAGATATAGTTAGGAAGAGAAAATTAAACAAATTTCCTAACTAGTTGAACCAAAAGACAAGACAGACAACAGGAAAGAACCCTTAGACCCATCCCATCAAAAAGCTTCAAGCTCTGAATCAGGCATTGCATTTGCAAGAGGCCAGATGAAAGGAAACAGAACTCTATAACAAAGTAGTTTGAGATTTTTCAGAACTCTGGGACTGGAGAGATGGCTCAGTGGTTAAGAGCGCTACATGTTCTTCCAGAGGACCTGGGTTTGATTCCCAGTACCCACCACACCCACGATATTTTGTAACCCCAGTTACAGGGGGTCTCACGCCCTCTTCTGGTCATCATAGGCACCAGGCATGCACGTGGTACATGTGGGCTTACACATAAACTAATCTTTTTCTCTCCCAGACCTGAAGGAGGTGCATTTCTTGACTGAGCTTATCATAAAATAAAGAGACCCAGGACACTTCGCTGCAATATCTGAGGACATCAGGAGCAAAAAGAGAATTTTAAGAAATGAAAGACTGACAAAGACGTATCAGAGTGATTTTAGACTCAATAACAATACAAGGAATAAGAGAATAAAAAATTCTAAGAATTGTTTTTTCTGACTTGCAGGTCTACATTAGGCAAAACTTCATTGAAGTGTAATAGTTTCCTGATCTATTAAGGTCTCAAAATTTACCTCTTGCCATGGTCTATTGGATTTGTATCTCTTCCCCAAACCAGTGTTTATAGCCCTGGCCCCCATGTGTTGGTAATGAGAGTGGGGCCTGGGCTGTGGTGGTGGCTCAGTGGATTCAGCACTTGCTGAGCAAGCATGAAGAACCAGAGTTTGGATCCCCAGAATGCACATAAAAGCCAGGATGGTATGTGGTGGCCTGCCTGCAACCCCTCACTTAGGAAGGAGAGATGGGGAGGGATCCCTAGGGCATGCTGGGTAGCTAGACTAGCCAAACCTGGGCTCAGAAAGAGATCCTGCCTCAGTAAAGAGAGTGGAGGGCAATCTAGAAAGATACCCAGTGTGAACCTCTGCACACACACACGCACATGCTCCCACACACACACGAGTATGTATATACCACTGCACACACACGAGTATGTATATACCACTGCACACACACATGAGTATGTATATACCACTGCACACACACATGAGTATGTATATACCACTGCACACACACGAGTATGTATATACCACTGCACACACACATGAGCATGTATATATCACTGCACACACACATGAGTATGTATATACCACTGCACACACACATGAGTATGTATATACCACTGCACACACACATGAGTATGTATATACCACTGCACACACACGAGTATGTATATACCACTGCACACACACATGAGTATGTATATACCACTGCACACACACGAGTATGTATATACCACTGCACACACACATGAGTATGTATATACCACTGCACACACACATGAGTATGTATATACCACTGCACACACACATGAGTATGTATATACCACTGCACACACACATGAGTATGTATATACCACTGCACACACACGAGTATGTATATACCACTGCACACACACATGAGCATGTATATACCACTGCACACACACGAGTATGTATATACCACTGCACACACACATGAGTATGTATATACCACTGCACACACACGAGTATGTATATACCACTGCACACACACGAGTATGTATATACCACTGCACACACACGAGTATGTATATACCACTGCACACACACATGAGCATGTATATACCACTGCACACACACATGAGCATGTATATACCACTGCACACACACGAGCATGTATATACCACTGCACACACACATGAGTATGTATATACCACTGCACACACACATGAGTATGTATATACCACTGCACACACACATGAGTATGTATATACCACTGCACACACACGAGTATGCATATACCACTGCACACACACATGAGTATGTATATACCACTGCACACACACGAGTATGTATATACCACTGCACACACACATGAGTATGTATATACCACTGCACACACACATGAGTATGTATATACCACTGCACACACACATGAGTATGTATATACCACTGCACACACACGAGTATGCATATACCACTGCACACACACATGAGCATGTATATACCACTGCACACACACATGAGTATGTATATACCACTGCACACACACGAGTATGCATATACCACTGCACACACACATGAGTATGTATATACCACTGCACACACACGAGTATGTATATACCACTGCACACACACATGCACATGCTCCCACACACATATGAACATGTATATACATCTGCACACATAAAGTCAGACCTTTGTAGGGTGATGAAGTCATGAAGGTAAAAAGCCTTCATGAATGGGATCAGTGCTCTTAAAAAAAAAAGCCCCAGGAAGCTCACTAGCCTCTTCCACAGTGAGAAGGTACATGGATGTTCTGGTAGGAAGCAAGAAGCAGACTCTCCCACATACCAAAACAGCTAGTGGCCTCGATCTTGGACTTCTAAGCCTCCAGGGCAATGATAAAATCCCAATAAAGATTAAACTTGGACACATGAATGAATCACTGGGGGACACATTCAACTCGTATCCAAACTGTACCACAAATAATAGGAATGTCCCCACCAGACATGGCTCAGACCCTTCGGTGTAAGGAAAATGAGGTTAACCAAACCCAAACAAACAAGAAGGAAGAAAAGTTGCACTGTCTTTATTTTCATAAAATTGCATAGTACATTGATTGTGCACGCTCGAAACCACCTTCTTGCATGGGGCTTTTCAGGCTGGTTTACTATGAGTACGAAGCAGGGACCAAAGTGCTGCCTGGGCTTAAGAAAGGAACCATGATCTGATTAAGCAGAAGTCAGAGAGCTGAGGGTTTTGAGCCCACCCGAGAATACTGAAATATTGAAAGAAGTGAAGACTTTAATTGAGCTCAAAGGAGGCATAGGAAGAGAGTAGAGGGGACTCACTGATGTCAGGGGACAGGAATCAGGAGCAGCTTAAGGAGGGAAGGAAAGGAAAAAGAAGACAAAGGGCTCATGCCTTGTGCCCGGAACTGAGATGAATGACACTCGCCAGGAGTGAGCCCAGACGCAGCATGCTGGGTATCCCAGCTGCACAGCCTGGGCATTTCCACGGCTACAGAAATCCACATACTAGAAAAATAACTTAAAAGCTATACAATCATCATTATAAATATTTCATCTTTCAAAACTAGCTAATGTTGGTTAAAAAAGGTTCACAGTTACTCCGAAGAGAGCGGTATCTCTATTGCACAGTAGTGGAAAGTCGGCTCTGGTCCCCGTGTGTAAACAATTCCTTCTCCTCAGTGACTTCAGGACACACAGAAACAGCATTTGCTGTAAGCAAAGCACTTGGGTACAAGGCACGTCAAAGCTGTCAAGCTCTACAGAGAGCACGAGGGACCCACGGAAGGCCCACTTCTTTTCCCATGTGGCACCTCGGCAGTTGGTTCAGGCCTTGAATCAGACTGCAGGTGATGATGGTCTTGTCGTGGAAGTCCAGTTCTCATTCCACGGTGACAGACTTGGCTAGGTTCCTGGGGAAGTCAACCTAAAAAGAAAGGATGAAGCTCAGTAGATAGAGTCCTTGTTTAGCATGCGCAAAGGTACGGATTTCATCCCCAGCACCTCATAAAACAGACATGGGGGTATGCAGACTTGGAAGGCAGGAGATTTAGAAGTTCAAAGCCAGCACCTATCACAAAGCAATTTGTTCAGTATCTCACGGGTGCCAGTAACATGCCGTTTCTTCCCAATCACCTCTAACCACAAGCCTGAACACCTCCATTTTGAAAGTGGATTCCTTACTGCAAGAGGCTTCCTTTAACTGTACAGCATTTACTTCACTTAGTAAACATCGGTCATGACTTGACCTGTGTCCTGTTGTGCTATTCAGATCTTTTACAGCAGCTTGGTGGGTGCTGTGAAAATGTCACTTTTCAGTCACAGATATGGTGGTGCTCTCTTGTGACCCCAGCACTCAGGAGGCTGAGGGAGACAATCCAAGGCCAGCTTGGCCCACACAGCAGAGCCTATTGAAATGCAAGCAGGGCTGGAGATAGCCCAATGGGTAACACACTGGTCTCCCAGCACTTACGACAGATGGCTCACAACTGCCTGTATCTCCAGCTACAAGAGATCTGGGGCACCCTGCCATCACATAAGTTTATGTACAGGAAACCACACAAACATAGACACACAGACAAACACACTTAAAAACAAAACTTCAGTAAAAAGCAAATAAAATGAACAAACAAAAAATTTAATTTTTAGGATTATGGGGTATAACTCGGAGATAGAGTGCACAGTCTATGTAAGATTTGATTGGCCAGGTGATGGCGGCACACGCCTTTAATCCCAGCACTCAGGAGGCAGAGGCAGGTGGATCTCTGTGAGTTCACAGCCAGCATGGTCTACAGAGCAAGTTCTAGGACAACTAGGACTGCTACACTGAGAAACCCTGTCTCAAACAAACAAAGACTTGGTTTGACCACCAGCACTGGAAAAATTAGTTAATGGAAAAAAAAATCACATTTTTGAAAGGATACACATGGATTTCTCAAGACCTGTTACTTTATAGAGACTGAGAAGGAAATGTTGACTGAGGATGGGTAAGAAAGCGAGCTTCCACTTGGTCTGCAAAAAGATATTTTATAAAATGTATAGCTCAATAAAAACAATGAAAAAAGAAAAAAAGGGTATTTTATTTATATGCCAAGAAAAGAGAAAAAAATATACAACAAACAGTTACCAAGTGTCAATTAGATGATATACATTTAGGTGTCTGAGATACTGTTCTTTGTACTGCTACAGTTTCTAAGTCTCTCAAAACTGTAGCTGGGCGATGGTGGCGCACATCTTTAAACCCAGCACTTGAGAGGCAGAGACAGGAGGATCTCTGAATTTTTAGACAGGCCAGCATGGTCTATATAGCAAGTTCCAGGATAGCCAGAACTACACAGAGAAACCCTGTCTCAAAAAAAATCAAAAAACAAAACAAAACAAACCTGTAATAAAGCATCTTTTATTTTTAACACAGTGAATTGTGTTCTCACACATTTGCTGGTGAGATCATAAATTAACTCTTTTCTGGGGCGTAATTTCGATGTCAGCTGTCTCAAAATGTCAAATCATTTTCTCCACAATGATAAACCTTAAATGTGGGGCAAAGATGTGCATACAAACATGTTCACTGCGGTGTTATGCATAAAATGAAAAATTGGAAACAGCAGACTAGTTTAGCAATCGTTCAGAAAATCATGTATACAATGGCAGCCGCAGAGATGTCTCAGTGGTTCAGAGTGCCTTGTTCCACCAGAGGCTCTGAGTTAGGCTCCCACATGAGTGGCTCACAAGCCCCTGCATGTTAGCTCCAAGGGGATCTGATGCCCTCTTCGGGCTTCTGAGGGCACTGCAAGCCCTCAGAACACACATAGACATATAAATAAAAATTTTAAACTAAAGATTTCAATACAACTAAATGTTGTACATAACAAATTCATAGAGATGAATAAAACTTAATAGAAATAATACAGGGGAGAAACACAATTTTAACTTTGATAACAATATTAAAGTTTGTGTTGCTTTTTCTTTTTGTATTTCAGTCTCTATGCAGCATAGGCTGCTTCAAGTTTGTAATTTCCCTGCTTTAGCCTCCTGAGTGTTGGCCTTCCAAGTATTCTCAATCAGATATGGCTTGAATTTTTTTTTAAATTTGCTTGTACAGGAGAAAGAATTGAATGAGATATTAGCTGGATTCAGCAACACTGCCTCTGGATGATGGTTTATTTTTTTGCCGTTCTTGAGGAATCTAAACAACCTTAAAATAAAAGTTACTTTAAATGACATTATTTCTCTGATTACTATTTAATCCCAATAAGCATTTGAAAAAGCAACTTCACTGTTACATATGTAATGTACATATCTATGCATTAAAATGGTACCATGTGCCCCATAAATATGAACAAATGTCAATAAGAAATAAAAATGCATTGATATAAAGGAACTTTGCTTTCTGTTCCTCTTTGCTGCGCTTATGCAAATTTTAGACTTACATCATAGCCTCGGAGGACAGCCAGGTGGAAGGACAGAAGCTGGAGCGGAATCACACTCAGGATGCCCTGGAGACAGTCGACCGTGTGGGGCAGTTCGATGGTTTTATATGCGAACTTGGAACTCTCAGTGTCATCCTTGGAACACAGTATGATTGGGCGGCCCTAAAGCAGAGAGAGAGGTTCAAGGTAATGTGTCTCTGAAAGAAGCAAACCCTCTCTGGCATCCCACAGAGTTTCTGGAACTTTCTGGAGTCAGCATTACTGTTGTGATACTATTAATCCTTTGACTTTGCTAGAATTACGGGTGAGGTCGTGGGCATGCGTGCCACATGGAAAGGACAGTGTGTGGTGCTTCTTGGGGGTGCTTCTTCTCCTTCCCTGGTCAGGTGGCTGCACTTGGTACCATCATTCAGGATTCATTTGTGCCTTTTCCTGACCTACTCCTAACTCTAATGGGCCTCATGATCCAGCGATGGAAATAAAATCACGAACAAAGATGAATTGCGGATAAATGCCACAGGGGCAATAAAACATGAGTGAGAGGTATTAGTAAGTTTTGTTGTGTGTTAGCATTGACTGCCTCCAAGCACATTTGTGAGGAGTTATCTAGATTATGCTAAGTGAGGTGGGATAACACATCCTGAAAGTGGGCGGCACCATTCCCTGGGCAAGGGTCCAGAAGGCAGGAAAATGCCGCTTGCCTGCCTGCTTCCTCAACCTTTGCTACCATGACAGACCCTTGAGCCATAAGCCCAAATAACTTCTTAAATTGCTTTCATCAAGGTATTTCATCAGAGCAACCAAGAAGTAACTAGGATGTCTGGAAGGGCAAAGCCAGGCCAGCTACGTCTAAATAGTAAGTTCAAGTCAGCCTTGGCTACACAGAAAGAGCTATGTAGCTCTTCGCATTGGACTATGAAGCTATTTACATTGAAGCCTTTCCCCTACCCCAAAAACAATAGGAAGAGCCTATTGCCAATGCAAAGGCTCGGAGAAAAGAACGAGCTTGGCATGAGTGGGAATCGGAGCAGGGAGAAGACCTGGAACTCAGTGGGACGTGGTAAGGGGCCGCGCGATGTAGAATGGGAGAGAGGTCACTTCAGTCTTATGGGAAGCTGTGGTGAGAGGGTTTTCAGTAGAAAAGGACACAATTGTGTTTTTATACTAGTATCCTTTTTTTTCTTCTTCCAGACAAGGTTTCTCTGTGTAACAGCCCTAGCTGTCCTGGGACTCACTTTATTAACCAGGCTGGCCTTGAATTCAGAGATCTGCCTGCCTCTGCCTCCCAAGTGCCAGGATTAAGAGTGTGTATCACCCCCACCTGGCTTAGTTCGCTAGTTTTATACTAACTTTATAGGCTAGTTTTTACACTAACAACTATGCTGAGATACGTGTGGCAGTGGCATCTTGCCGGATTTCACCTACCTGTAGCTTCATGAGTCTGAGTGCTCTCTACCCTCCTGTCCCCGTGAGGCCCGTGAATAATGTATCTGGCTGCTTAGTTCCTGGGAGGGAGCCAATCTACCTTTGGACTTGGAGCAATTAGAAGTGCTACTGCTCACGGTGGACTCCCTGCGCTATGCTTGAGTTTATTGCAATCACGATAACTCATGATAGACTATAAGAGGTTTCAGGATGGGGACTGACCACGCCAGAAAGGTAAACGATGGTTAGAAAGTTGAAATTTGCGTCACTAAGAACAGAAGCAGGGCAGGAGAGCACGTTCCATCTACGTCAAGGAAAGTCTTGAAGTCACAAGGCCAAGAAGGGAGCGCGCTGGTGATACCCGTCAGTGTACCTGAAGGGGGCCTCACTCTAAGACAACAGGCGCTACCTACCCATCTGCAGCCTTCACACTATGGCCTCTTCTTCTGGGGCAGGCCCTAATTTGAATCCTTTATAATAATACTTTAATAATAAATATTGCCCTTTCCTAGGTTCTTTGAGTTGTTCCAGAGAATTACTGAATATGAGGGATTTGGGGAATCCCCAAATTTGCAGCCAGTCTGAGGTTTGAGTCCCCCATAGTTTGTGGGTTTAGATGGGAGGGCAGTCCTACGAAGGACTGTGTACTTACCCTGTGAAGTCTGACTTAACTCCAAAGTTAGCATCAGAATTGCATTAACAGAAGCCCTGGAGGGAAGCTCCATTCCTGGGATGCTGCACCTCCTGTCCCAGTCCTAGGATCCAGAGCAGCTCAGTGACAGTCTGGTCACTGGCCCTCCTTAAGGAGCTGGAGGATATGACCTCAGGCTCTCTGGTTCCCTGCTAAATTTGTGTGGTATTCAAAAGGGCGCCCAAAGGGCCAGTGAGATGACTTAGCGGATATATGCTTCTGCCAACAAGCCTGAAGACCTGAGTTCCTGCCCAGAGCCCACTTGATGGAAGAAGAGAACCGATTCCTACAAGCTGTCTCTGGTTCCCATACATCTGCCACTGCACGTCCATGCCCCTATTCCACATTAAAAGATAAATGAAAACAAAAGGGGACAGGACAGAGTGTGGTCACACCCGCAGCAGCAGTCAGCGAGATAGGCATGTGTGATACAGAACAGGTAAACAGGGACCCCGGTCCGCAGGAGAGGCCTCACCTGGCGGGCAGTGACCTGCTGCAGGGCATTCTGGCATTTGGTAAAGCAAGGATCCTTCATGATGACCATGATGACCGGCATCTGCTTGTCGACGAGGGCCAGGGGCCCATGCTTCAGCTCTCCAGCCAGGATGCCTTCTGAGTGCATGTAGGTTATCTCTTTGATTTTCTGTGGAGACACAAGTTGGGATCAGTGTCACACTGGGGAGACAGGGGGCTGCAACAGAGAAGACAGGGACAGAGGGATGTTGGGAGAGGGGGTTACTCTAGGGTAAGAGCTAAAGGTCTCTAAAGGTCAGCTATGCGAATGGGTGCGTAGATGGGCCAACAGCATCATGGGAGAGAGGATGGGCTGCTGTCTGGAGCTTGAACAAGGTTGCCCAGGTAGCACCTCACAGCCTTCAGGAACAACAGTGACACCTCTCTTCAGTTCCATGCACAGTCATGTACCCAGACAGAACGTTGGAGTCAGTCTAGCCTGCCTTCACCCCACCCCCACTCCCTTGACAAGCCTCTTGGCCTCCCCAGTTACCACAGATAATGGTGGCATTGTATTCTTAGATATGCTCTTATTCAATTAGACGGTTAACCATTCTCCCAATTTTAGATCCTTAATCACGTCTGAACAGTTGTTTAGACTGACTTATCAAGTAAATTCCCATACCCCTATTATGTGAATTTTCTCCCCTTTGTCCAAGTAGATCCATTTCCATTTGCTGTGAGGTTTTCATCACCGCACCAATGAGAATCTTAAAGGAAAGAGTCCTCCACTTGTCCAGAACTAGTTATTTGGGTCAGGCAAACCCCGTGAGGAACCAGGCTCCTCCTTAGAGACTACAGACAGCTGGCATGCTGGCCTCCCAGGAACCACACAGGGGCCATTGACTTGTGCCAGCAGCAGCCTAGACATGCCTTTCTTCGCTCGGAGACCAACTTGGCGGCACAACTGAATGCATATCTTTCATCAGCAAGGCTGGGCCACCGCAGCTGACCCCCACAGCCAGAGAGCAGAACTATCAAGGGACTGAAAGTGTACCCCACCCGGGCTTTGCCTCTTCTGTGCCCCGTGACCCGAGTTCACAGTGCAGGGACTGACTGATGCTGGGAAATGCACCAGGGGTTAATCTTCATAGCCAACTTGGTGGGGTTGAAAATTTCATAAAAGCAAACTTCTGGGCATGTGCGAGAAAGTTTTTAGGTTGGCTTAACGGAGGTGTGGAGACCTGCCCTAAGTGTGGGTGAAACGGGTCCATGGGCTGGGGTCCTGGACAGAATAAAAAGGAGGCTGGATGTCAGCATCTGTCTCTCTCTGCTTCTTGAAGACACAGTGTGACCAGCTACCTTCAGCTACCCCCAAACTGAGAGCCAAAACAAACACAAACCCTTCCTTTCTCAAGTTGCTTTTGCCAGGCAGTTTATCTCAGCCAGGAGAAAAGCAGATGGCATGTTTGGTCTCTGTCCCTTTTAGTTTTTAGCATGTAGTCCCTAAATCCTTACAGTGTTCATAGTGAGAGGTGACTTTCCTTGCTAATGAGAACAACAGGACAGGTCTCTCCTATCTAGAGCAGCGCTGGTGTAGAGAATTGGAATTTCCAGCTTTACGGCAATCCATCCTTGTCGGGCAGACACGGGTTGAAGGCTAAGTTCATCACCAGTGGCCGATGACTAAATCAATTAAACCTATGTAAGGAAGCCTCCACAAAAACACAAAAGGACATCTGGGAAAGCTTCTAGATCGCTGAATAAATGGTTCCAGGAGATTGGCCTGATCAGAGATGATGGTGAAACGCCACATCCCTTCCCGGACACCTTGATCTGTGTATCTCTTCCTGCATCTGGGGTTCATCAATACACTTGGTCGTAGTCTTTACAATGAGGGAGTCATATAAGGAAAGAATTAATCTGCAGAAGAAGCATGTGCTGGAAGCTGGCACTCAGAGGTCAGTTTACTCCCAGCTACAAACATCTGCAATACTCTCTAGATGTCTTCTGTGAGCCTGACTGGGTACGCTAAGGAGGGGAGCCAATATCCTCGGCACTCCTGCCCTGGTTCCCTTTAATCTCGTAAGGCATTCCGATCGATAGACAGCAAACTGATAGTGAGAGATGCCGAAGCCCAGGAGCCAGCTTTGCCAGCCTTCAGCGGCCCTACACTTCCAGCGCCTTGTCTCAGCCCTCCCAGCTTTCTCTCACATCACTAATTTATAGTCATGGGGCAAAATAGGTAGTCGTCAATTTTTTTTTAAATTCAGGCTCACTGCTGCGGGAATGCAAGCTCTTCCCCCTTTGGAAGTTTGAGACTTACAAGGAAGATCTATAGAGATCCCGCAATTTCCAACTGCCAAAATCCTTCCCACATAGGTTGCTTCTGGTAGTGGACCCGAATTTGATTTTACTTCCTCTGTGCAATCTGTGTGTAAAGAGGTGTGTGTGTGTGTATAGAGGTGTATGTGTGTGTGTGTGTGTGTGTGTGTGTGTGTGTGCATACCTTGATGTCATTCCTTAAGATCCACCCACTTTGGTTTCTGAGACATGATCTTTTATTGGAACCTGGTGCTTCCCAAGTCAACTAGACTGGCTGATCAATGAACCGCAGAGATCCTTCTGTCTCTATCTCCCCAGTGCAGGGATTACAAGCACATATCATTTTTTTTTAACATATAGAGTCTCAGAGGCCAGGCACTTGAAGAAGCTTCACCCAGTGCCCTTTTCTCCTCTCCCCAGGAGACTGAGAACTCCCTGGGGACAGATAACCTACTTCACTTATTTCTGTGACTCCGAGGTAAGAGGCAGCACTCAATGCAGGCCCATTAGGGTGGCTAGTGGGTTTGTAAACCCTTCCCTTCCAACACTGCGCCCTGCCCTCCTTTCCCACTGGCTTCTTACAGCATCTCCTAAACCTGCCTCCTTGTTGCTCTGGGAAACTGTGTTACTGGAAGTAGAGGTTGGGCAGAGAGGGACTCACCAAGGCTCCTTCCAGGCATGTGGCATAGTTATATCCCCGTCCCATCACCAGGAGTGACCTTTGTGTGTAGAGCTCCAGGGCCAGGTCATGGATCTTCTCATCCAGAGACAATACTTCTTTGATCAGCTCTAAGCAATGCAAAGAGACAAGGGCGAGAGCCTGTCATTCTGACTTCCAAATATCCACAAGGAAAATCATTGGCTCTAACAAGGTTTAGAGACTTATACTGCTCAGGAGACACTGCTTCCATGCATTATTTACAAGGGCTTTAAACTTAGTTCTGCCATAACTTGGGATACTGGCCAGAACCTTGTCAGGCTGGCAGTTCCTGTTTGTGTGAGTATGCTTGTGAATATCTATCTGTGAGGTAGGCTGTAAGCTCTCATTTCCAGCTCCATGTCAACAGGAAGTAAACCAAGAGCCAGAGTAAATGAAATCACCCCCTGGAAAGACACAGGACTGAAATTCCAAATTAACTCCTCAGTTCCTTGCCCTGGGAGGGGGCCCAAGGCAAAGCCAGGGTAAGCCAGACCTGTTGTGCTCAAACTTCCTGGTCCTGGGACTCTATTTATACTCTTGCTAATTACTGTAACCTCAAGAGCCTTTGTTCTTCTGAGTTATAGCTCTCAACAGTTATTGAAATTGAAGATAATACTAATCAGCTAGGCAAGGTGATTTATGCCTTTAATCCCTGCACTCGGGAGGCAGAGGCAGATGGATCTCTGTGAGTTCCAGGATAGCCTGGTCTACAGAGCGAGTTCCAGGACAGCCAGGGCACCCTGCCTTGAAAAACAAACAAACAAACAAAAACTTTAAAAGTACAGCATCATTCATGGGAAAAAAATCATTGGAAAGTAGTAACAGTAATAAGCCTATAATGATAAATTTTCAAAAAATGAGTGAGAATGATATTGTTGGGCATCTTTTAAAAAAATTGTTACATGTATTTGTGAGTATGTTCATGCACACACACACAATTGTGTGTAGAAATCAGTTCTTATATCATGTGGGTTTGTGGGATCAAAGTGAGGGGGTCTAACTTGGCAGCAAGAGCCTTTACCTATTGAGTGATCTTAGCAGCTCAACACTTTTATGTGGTGTTAGTGTCTGACTTTTTGATAAGAGAGTTGAAACCAATCTGCTTCTGCGTTTGAACTGCTGCAATTTTTGTCACTGTTACTGGAGTACAGGAATGCAACCAGGCCTTACAAAGATTGGTCTTTGGAAAAGGGAAAGGTTTTAAACGCCTTCAACTAATTAGGAGTGTTCTTTGATTCTGCATCAGACAAGAAGGAAGTTTCAAGAAATGATGTCATACAAAGGCTCGGAGATAGGCAAATCTAAAAATGGACGAGTTTAGTTACAAACTTTATTTTACAAATCACCTTGTTAAAAGTTGTCAACTTCTTAGTTGGAAGGAAGGAAGGAAGGAAGGAAGGAAGGAAGGAAGGAAGGAAGGAAGGAAGGAAGGAAGGAAGGAGACAGAGAGAGAGAGAGAGAGAGAGAGAGAGAGAGAGAGAGAGAGAGAGAGAGAAAGAAAAGGAAAAACTTCAAATCTGGGAATTGGCTAAGTAGAGACAAGCTTTCCAAATTCTAAATGATGGTTGAAAATTTGACCTTTGTTATTGGCAACAAGTACTGTTGTTTGTTTCACTTGCGAAGCCGGGCTAACTAACTTCCTTCATTTTAAGGTAAACATCCGTAAGAACTGCAGCTTTTCCTATTTACTGACAGGCAGTCAGGAGAGAGGGAGGAGGCCCTGGAGTTCTGCTGACAACTGAGGCTTTAAACCTTGGCCTAGCAGGATTTGCTGGGCAGTTTGGGAAGGGGGGTAGGGGGGGAGAGTAGGATGTATCATTGGATAGAAAGATCTAGAAGGAGAGTCATTTACAGCATCCGTTATATGAGAGTAAAGGAAGAGAGAGACCCAAAGGAGCTCGGTGAATTTGAAAATATAGAAAGCCACATTCTGGGACTTACCAGGTAAAGATCTGAGACCCCGGATGATCTCTTGCCTCCTGTTCTGTAGAGAAATTCGGTCTTCAGACATCATCAAACCAAACATCACCAGGGAGATGAACTGGCTGGTGTAAGCCTGAGGACGAAGGAGGGGGACCGTGAAGACTTCAGCTCAGAGGTGTTTAGGAGATAGGAGAGCTAAACAGCATGGACAAAGACAGGGAAAAGACAGAATGGCAAATCGGAGATGAGGAGAGGAAGGGAGAGAGCAGAGGGGACAAGAGCCAAGGTACCAAGGTGCAAATTGCAAGGGCACCCATCTCTCCAGCTGACACCACCACCCAGGTTCTCACTGGAGAACACAAACATCTCGTACCTTGGTGCTGGCCACCCCGATCTCCGGCCCTGCATTGATGTGGACACCACAGTCAGTCTCTCGGGAGATGGAGCTGCCCACAGTGTTGGTGATGCCCACAGTCAGCGCCCCGCGGTCCTTACAGTATCGCAGAGCCAGAAGTGTGTCTGCAGTCTCTCCTACAACACGGGGATGTTATCAGCCAGTGTCTGCATGTGCAGGTGCTAGGCCAGCTAGAACCCTCTTCTCTCCTCCCTGCCTCCTCATTCACCCTCCTCCTTGCCCTGCTTAGACATTCAAAGCCTGGCCAACACTTGAAATGAAAGTAAGGGTTCGACATCCTTCCCGTTGTCTCTTAGATTGAAGATCTCATTACTCTTTATGTAGCAAGCACGTTCTTATCCCGTTTCTTTGAATCCCTATGTCAACACCACGGAGGCCTCAGTCCCCACTTCCCTTCGAGATGAGGAGTCCAGAGAAATGAGACTCGTTATCTCCAATCAGGCCTTGCAATTGGCTTGGAATGCTGTTCTGGGACTCTAGGCTGCCTGGGTCGGATTTGCTGAGGTATAACCATTGAAAAACAAGACTGCCCACATGGTGCTTCTCAAATAGAACTTGCTTGATGGAAACATTTCTTGCAATTTCCCAGTGTAGACTCAAGTAGTTTTTCTAATTAGGCCACCTCAACAGCATAAGCCGGTACTGACTCCCGATTTGCCAATTTTAAACTAAAGCAATATGAGGCCGATATAAAATCGAACCCAGTGAATTCTCAACCTTCTGATTGTGCCATCCACATGGTCACTGCTCTTGACTGTGTTCAACTTAGCTCCTGACCTGTCCCCAAAACTGGTGTCACCAAATGCTTCCAGATGGTCTAACTCCCCTCTTCCTTTTTCTCTTTAGACAGCTGGGTTTCCAGCACAGGACTTGAAGAAGTCAGCATCGGTTAGAGAAGGTGGGAAGAAAAGGAAAAAGATGGAACTACCTGCATTAGCCCCAATCTTGGGTTTTGGTAGCTTGCTGTTTGCTTAAATCTCCTTTAAAAACCGAATACTTCCGTCCATAGACCTATGGGCTGCCCCATACTGTCTTCATGTGGAATCTACCTACTTTTCCGTTACTTTCCCTACCTAGTCATGAACTGCATTAAGGCTCTGATGGGAAGGTCAACCCAGAGGCAGTCAGTCAGTCAGTGGGATGATGGATATGCCTGCATTAGTTTTTTCTCAGCTTGTCGCGAAAATGGAAATGGTATTAAAAATTCAAAAAATCCCCCCTAGGATGTTAGAATAGTATGGCCAGTTTCCAGTAGTGATAATGACATTCTGGGCTTATGCTCTGTCATCTTTGTCTCACATTCCCAATTATCTGTGGAGACAGCTGTCACATGATGCTCAGGATTGGGAATAACTTCCAGATGGTCCAGAAGAGGAGACGGGTGAGTTGCACACAGGGATGACCCTTCACTGGCTTGGTTGGTAATGTCTAAGGTTAGATGACTCATTATATGAATATTCCTACTTTTATAAAGGTTTGGAATTCACCAAAATCGAAATATTCCACAAAACCTCTTTAAATCTCTAGGTGTGGCTCCAAGGCTCTGGCTAAGCTGAAGTACACCTTTACCTGGGGTGAGGAGGACGTCCAGGTAAGGCTCACTTGACTAAAGGAAAGCATTCCCTACCCCTTAACCAGAACCGTGTCTCTCCATGCGCTCCATGCCTCCCCCTGCTGGACAGTGTGGACACTGCACATAACAGACCTGCAGAGTTTGGACACAGAGCCTACTATGGAGTGAATAAATACAAGGATGGGACTCTCAACCCAGTAGAGTGGAGATTTTTTTTCTCCTCTAAATTAAGCCCGGGAAACACTTAGGAGCACATTGGCGAGCGTTCTTGTAAGATTTAGAATAGCAGGGCACACCAACTTCTCCAAAATCTTGCAGCGAGCTCCATGAAATCTGCTGTCATGGGACATCACCCACGCTGAGGAGGGCGATCCCTTTGAGTCACCCATGGTCCCGTAAGTAACGTCAGTAACCTCACTGGCTCACTAAACTAGCCTTGAGTGGAATCATTTTCGCCTGTCCTGTGGGGCGAAAACATGTTTGGTCACATTTCCCCAGGAAAGCTCACACAGCAGGGTACAGTGTTGCTGGTAACAGACGCTTTTAAGGGTTTAAATGACCCAGTGTGTGAGAGCATTGCGGTACACGGCAGGCTCACAGAGGCACTGGAAGAAGAGGGAGGGTGATGTTGTCTAGAGAAGAGAGGTTGGAGATGAGCCAGTGGAAACCTGGCCATGCTGTCTTACCTGATTGGCTTATGAAGAAGCAAACATCATCCCTGAACACAGGTGTGTTCCTGTCCAGAAAATCACTGGCAAGTTCAACCATCACAGGGAGCTCGGTCAGTTCCTCTAAAACTTGTCGTGTCTGAAGCCAAAAAGAATAGACCCTGAATGCCAGACGCACCTTTAATCCCAGCGCTCGGGGAGGCAGAGGCAGGCGGATCTCTGTGAGTTCGAGGCCAGCCTGGTCTACAAGAGCTAGTTCCAGGACAGGCTCCAAAGCTACAGAGAAACCCTGTCTCGAACCTCCCCCTGCCCCCCAAAAAAGAATAGACTCTGAAGTCAGAGATGGGCTTTATAGGGATACTGGGCACTGGACTTCAAGGACAGTTTATGGCATGGTCCCTTGCTGTCCCAGTGGTACAGGAGCTTCAGTCCTCACAGGCCACCTCGCTGGAAGAAAGGACCCAGTACACTTCTCAAGCTGGCTCACAGGAATGAGTCCAAGGACTTGGTCAAATCCAGAGGCCAGTGTACTACAGCACTGTGATCAGCATCTTGGTCTTGGCTGCTGTTAACCTCCCAGGACTACCTAAGGTCTGGTGGGTTGCACTTACAGCCACAGCAGCGTGGTAGCTGGTTCCACAGCCAATCACAATGAGCCTTCGGCATCGTCGAATCTCCTTCAAATGGTCCTTCAGGCCACCCAGGAGCACTGCAGGACACGAGACAGGGTATTAATGTCGACTCTACATAGGCCTGCATTCAGCGGAGCAAGACATGGACAGGGGCTTCCCACCTGTGTTGGTCTCAAAATTCACCCGACCTCTCATGGTATTAAAGACTGATTCCGGCTGCTCGAAGATCTCCTTCTGCATAAACGCACTGAAGTTACCTGGCCAGGGAGACATCACCTAGGTAAGTAACTCTAATTTAGATAGATTTTTTTTATACCTTAACCAGGAAAGCATAGGAAAAGGCTTAAAATGCTGTTGCTTTGTGATTTTTTTCTGCCAAGATGTCACCATGCCTCAGGACTGGTATTTCCCACAAAGCCCCCCAAAGATTTTATTTTTTTTTATATTTATTTAATTATTATGTATACAATATTCTGTCTGTGTGTATGTCTGCAGGCCAGAAGAGGGCACCAGACCTCATTCCAGATGGTTGTGAGCCACCATGTGGTTGCCGGGAATTGAACTCAGGACCTTTGGAAGAGCAGGCAATGCTCTTAACCACTGAGCCATCTCTCCAGCCCCCCCCCCCCAAAGATTTTAAAGAGTGTCTGCAGGTGTCTTCCTGTCTTATGCTATGGATACAAACCAGATAAAAGCGGGTCAGATACAGTGACCACTCAGTTCACACATTAGACCCTGCAGTTTCGAGGACTTGGGGCCCTCTCGATCCTCTGACTGCGGAGTGCCTTCTCTTCAAGGCAGGTGCGCAGGGACTCCTGGAAGATACCTGCCTTTCATTATCTGCTGCAGTTCCATCTGCAAGGTCTGGATGGCTCTGGAGGGGTCATCACTAGCTGAGCGCTTAATTCGGTGAATGGAGAGTTTCCCATCAGCCACTGCGGCGATGTCATCATCTTCCAAGAAGATGACCCGGTTGGTGTGTTCTATGATGGCACTGGAAGGAGGGAGAAAAGACATCAGAGTTCATGTTCCACCTTTCAAAGTTACAAGGCAACAGCCACTTGCTATTTCTCAGACATGGGATCTTTATCATTTTAGGCATTACAGTAAAAAGATTCACAGGCAAGCCCTCCCATATTCTACACGTCTCTCCCCTATTAATTATTTTGAATTCTAACCTTAATGTTTAACCCAGTAGAGAATGTATGGAAACACACCATTTCTTCAGCAAACATTTTACATGTATCTCTTAAATCTTAAAGGCTAAATTTTAACCTATTATAATACCAACATTCTTTTCACACTTAACAATTCATCTCCAAATCATCAAGTATCTTCTAATGTGTTCAAATCCCCTGCTCCCAGAAAAATCTAATGGATGTCTTTTTATAATTGGTTTCTTCAAATAAGGTCATGGCACCTTTGGAGGGGTTGGGAAAACGTACACAATTCTGATTATAAAGCAAAAGAAATAAGCGCTTGGACATGTTATAGCATGTGTGTGGAGGCCAGAGGGGACTTACAGGAGTCGCCTCCCCCTTCCAGCACGTGGGTTTGAGGATCATCCTGGCCGCGAGAGCCTGAACCCATGGAACCATCTCGCTCGCTCAGCACTTGAATCTTAAAACTATACCGTTTACAAAGACAAGTTTCTCCTCATATAATAGACTTTGCTAATAAAGAACAACTAATAGAATAGTTCGTGGATTACTAGTTACGAGTGACTCAAGTCAAGGATCTTGAATGGCTGTTGAAACCAAGAGGTGACAGCTGAGAGGATCTCCAGCCAATGAATAGGACTTGAGCCTCTGATTAAGTACAGAGAGAGAACTGATGGACTGGTATGTGCCTTCCTGATGGAAGGACACACTACCACACATGTAATCTCGCTAAAACCTGAGTGAGATCTAACTTCTAGACGCTCGCTGCCCCAGCTGGCTTCAACTCTCAACCTGGCACAGCCTAGAGTCACCTGAGAAGGGAGGGAGTTCTAACCGAGGGATCACCCAGACCAGATGGGGCTGTGGGTGTGTGTCCGAGGGAGGTTGTCATGATTGTTAATTGATGGAGGAGGCTCCTCCCACTATGGGCAGCACCATTCCCTGGGCAGGTAGTCCTGGGCAGTGTAAGAAAGCTAGCTAGGTAGGAAGCAGCAAGTGAGCCAATGAGTAGCTTTCCTCCATGGTTTATACTTCAAGTACCGCTGGAGTTCCTGCCCTGACTTCCGTTGTTGATGGAAAGTGACCAGAAAGGATAAGCTGAAAAACACTTCCCCTCCCCTCAGTTCCTTTGGTTGTCATGCTTGTCGTAGGCACGGAATGAACCGAGAACACTTGCTGGTGCTGAGAGGCCTGGTTAAAGTGTGGCTGTTCTCACTGTTAAGACTCTACAGTGCTTAATCATAGGAGAAGCTTCTAGAAGGAATGAGGTAGGCCTGGTCCCTGCTGACAGCTCGGTGGTGACTGCTGCCATGTAAGATTCCCACATCTTTATTCTCTGGGAAGCTGCCAGTATTGGTTCTCACAGCTTGTCAGGTGGCTTTAAAAGGGTGTAATTATTTTGCCTATGAACACTATTTCATCTCCCCCCTCCCCCGGCATCCCTGCCTTTTCTAATTTTAGAAACACCTGTGTCACTGACTATAAGGTAAGAGCTCAGTGGTTGGAGCACTTGTACAAAACAAGGACTTCAGCCAGTTATAATGCCCAGATACCACCTACAGGTAACCAAAATCTGTTCCAAGTTGTACTCTCTAGTTTTCCCTAACCCCACCCTCTCTTTTCCCCTTTCTCCCCCTACCCCAACTTTTCTTTCCCTGTGTATGTGTACCTCTAAAATTTAAAATATCTCAGAGTGGTGAGGTAGCTCAGTGGGTAAGGGTGCTTGCCACTTGCCACCAAGTCGGACAACCTCAGTTCAGTCCCGGGGAGAGATTCAACTCCTACCAGCTGTCCTCTGACCTACATAGGTCCTCCAAGAGCATGCAGACAGTTAGTCTTTGGGTACACAGTCCCAGGGAAACAGTAAAGATGTTGAGCTACCTTGCATCCGAAGCAAAGAAGAACTCCACAGCTTTGTCGCCCACGGCGTGCAGACAGGTGGAGCTGTCCAGGCGCTTCATCCTGGTCTTACAGATATTCTTCACATTCTCGATATTGCCTAGTAAACGAAAGAATGGGTTGCGAGTCTCAGCAGGCTGCTTCATTTGCATACCACGTGGCAAGGAACCCATTTTCCTCTTTTGAATATCGTGTGGGAGAAATCTGCAATTTTTAGCTATGGCTGTGCCAGCCAAATCACGTAAAAGCTCCCCAAATAGCTCAGTAGTGCTGAAAGAGCATTTAAATGGCTGCGGTGGGAGAGAGCAAGGCAAACGAAAACAACCCAAAGAAGCTCGAATCAGGGCACGGTTACCATTCTCCCCAGCTGCCTGCTGCTCCCTCTATTTCTGTGCGGGTCTCAAAATATTCACAATGAAATGCTTTTTTTAAAGGATGGAGCTGAGTCTCCATCCATTGCATGAGCATCTTTGAAACCCGGAGCCACACAGCAGCTGGGTCCAAGACAGAGTGTTGGGGGTGCTGACGGTATGGCTGCCCCCAGACAGAGCTGGCTGCAAGGGGGTGGCTACCCTGCAGCTGACTGCTGATGTCTTCAGGGAACTCACATGTCCGATATAAGATGGGGATCTGCTCTGTGGAGAGTTTGTATTTGCTTCGTACCCCGATGAGCAGTGGGCTGCCTCTCCTGCGGGAAGAAGGTATAACGTGACCCATCACTTTGAGACCCTGGGATAGATGTCTTCCCAGCCTCTATGTATGCCCTCCTTTCCCTGGACATCTTGACCATAAGAGGATGTCTTCCAGGTTTGGAGCACGGACCAACAGACTGGCATGGAGATGCCAGCTCCCTCATATCCTCTCCCAGGTATCTCACCAATTAGCCTGGTAACATGCTCTCCCCACTTTTATGAGATGTTGAGCTCTCGGGTCTCCAAATCCCCATAAGCAGTTAACCCACATGGCTAGGTCTCATGGGGTGGACATTTACCATGAGAGGAAAGCCTGGAGTACACAGAATATGGAGAAATTATATGCAAATACTACACTATGCTATTTTATACAAGGTACCTGAGTGTCTAAGGATTTTGGTATCTGGACAGGGTTTAGTGCCAGAACTCCCAGAAACACAAAGGGAAAATGGTACTGTAGTCCGTGGGCTGCAAAGGGCAGTTTCCAGGGTAGACGTTGGCTTAAGTGATACCTAAGGGAAACTTAGAATCTTTGACCTGTACAAAGCGAGTTTTGTCACAAAGGGAACAGTGCAGGAATGTCAGAAGCTGGCATGGGTGAGGCCTTGGTGCCCAATCTGTCACCAACACCAGGTTCTCTGATTATTATGGGATAGAATCTTCAGTGCGCACTTCACAGTATCTTTTTCCTGCTTACTATTGCTTTGGCCTAAGCTTGTTGAGGGTATTAAGTCATGATTTTTATTTATTTATTTATTTTGAGACAGGCTTTCTCTGTGTAACGACCCAGGCTGTCCTAAAACTCTCTTTGTAGACCAGGCTGGCCTTGAACTCAGAGAAATCCACCTGCCTCTGCTTCCCACACGCTGGGATTAAATAAAAATGTGCACCACCAACCTCTGGCTTTAGGTCATGATCTTAACGGCATCCTGCCTTCCAAAGGCAATTCTCTGCTTTATCTTATAGATTACAGCACTCACATCAAACAAGTAGATCACTTTCATAATTCATACAATTTAGATCGCTGCATCTTAGAACCCAGGCAGGCAACATTCCAGAACCTCAGTTCCTCACTACCCTCTGTCTATCCATGCAGGATATGGTAGTACCACCTGCAACTGAGTGCTGGGGAGATAGTTCAGCTGACCAAGTGGCTACCGCGAAAACCTCAGTCAGGACCCCCAGAAAGCTACTTAAAAGCGGAACACAATGGGTGGCGTGTACGTCCATAAGCCCTGCAGGTGGGGAGGGGAGAACACTGAGACTGGAGACATGTGGCTCCTTGGGATTCATTAGCCAGCCAGCCTACAGCTGGATGGATGGGTGAGCTCCAGGTCCAATGATACCGTGTCTCAAAACATAGAGTGAAGGGGCTGGGTGGTGACTCAGTACTTAACAGCAAGCACTGATCTTGCATAGGACCTAAATTTAGTCGCTAACACCCCCACGATGTCTCATCACTATCCACGAGTCCAGGTCTATTCCTAAGTCCAGATCTGATGCCCTCTTCTGACCTCTGACGGCAGCAGGCACACAAATGGTACAAATACATCCGTGCAAGCAAAACACTCGCCGTACACGTAAAACAGAAAACACCTGATGTGGACCTCTGGCCTCCACATACACGTGCACCCTCATGCACATGTGTCCACACACACACACACACACACACACACACACACACCCTCCAGTGTAAGCCTGAAACTACAAACCGTGAACTCAGTACACACAAGGTCTTCATATGTATTCACATATGAGAGTTCAATTTAGGTACAGTAACAGACTAACAACAACAACAAAGTAAAAAAATAAGACTGAACCACAACAAAAGTCATTTTAATCTTTGAGTTGTCTGTTTCTGGACCTTGTTTGGGCACTGATAACGGAAACCTTAGCGGGTCACCCTTTACATTGAGTGGGGGTGGGGAGGGTAGCTTAACTACTGTAAATGAGTATCTATTAACCTGTATTTCTTAATTATACATTACATGTTTAAGTGAGCTGTACAAACAAACCTTAATCAAGAGCAGAAATATACACATAACAAAATTGACCTTAAATTTGTGTCAATAGACCAGGATCCGTACCCATGCAAAGTATCCATCTCTATAGCAAACCACTGTTAACAGTCTGGATCCAGCCCATATGCAGGCATTTGCTGTGTCTGCCGGAATCAGACACACCCCTATTATTTCTTTAGCAATGACAGGCCTGTTTCTCATGAGCAATGACGTACTCAAGACCCCCCCTTCTGATTTCTTGAAATAGGGGACAAAGTTCGGAAAGACGGAGGAAAAAGTGCTGAGTACCCTGACTATTTTTGTATCATCCTTTGTTGTGTCTAAAACTAATCTGAGACCTTGTTCTGGGTCCAGCGAGGAGCTAGCTCAAATCGTCCCCAAATAATGATAGGGCTCACACACTGATAATAGTTCTTAGGGGTATCTGGGTTTGTGGGTAAGTGGCTCCCTGATCTTATTGTTCAGATCAAGCTCTCCTTTGAGATGCAGAGACCCCCTGAGATGTCCCAAGGGCCGGCCTGGATGGCCCGGCCATCCATTACAGGCAATTTAGAGAACTCAGGCTTTATTGCTTCCTCGCCTCACATTCATTTGAAACAGTAATATCACGTTATAAGATTTTCAAGGGAGCTTCTAGATTTGGTAGGGACCAGCTGGCATTTTATAATTCTATTCTATGACGTGATGAGATTGTATTTCAAATGACATATTAGTCCCTGCCCCAAGGTAAAAAGTAAGACTATGATAAATTCATCTGATTTTCTGGGTAGCTATTGTGACAACCTTCAAGGGACAGTCTCACTCACTCTGATCAGGTCTCCCAGGACCACATATATATTCTAAATGGCTCCTTTGTGCTTTTAGAATAAAGCCAGCAGCACACGGGACACCAAGGTCCCTTAGAGCTGGGCTTCTTCTAACCAGACCCTCCACTCACCCTTGCCAGTCAATTTCACGGGGCAATGTGTGTAACTGCCTGATTCACTACTGCCCCCAAGCCTAGCCCGCAGCAGGTATCAGTAAACATACATGGAGATGGGAAGTCCTACCTAGGAACCCTCTATCCTGGGAGGCGGGAGAGCCACACTTTCTGCTTATCCCTTCCTGTGTTGGTCCTGCTCCTGGGGAAGCAGTTGCTACTCCCTGGTCGGAGTCAGTCTCAGACCCCTGGTCCAGTGGCCTTCCCAGTCCACCACAAAGTGGCACCACTCCCTGTCCTTCTCTGGCCTCTGGAGCAAGCATCCTGAAAAGAGACTGGATGTCCCAAGGTCTCCAGAAATCTGCTCATAGTAAGGGTTCAACAAATATTAGTTGGATCTCTAGGTGAGCAGAGGATCAATCCATCTGAGTATGAAACAAAAGGATGACATTTAATCTAATTCTATGAATCTAATCAGCAATGAAGTGCCTGAGACGGGCTCCAACAGAGGAATGTGGGGCCTGACCTGGACTTCTTAGGTGAATCCTGTTATGTCCCCACCACATTGGTGACAAGGAATGAGCTCTGGGCTTTTAAAAACTTTTTTTTAAATTGCATTATTAGTTTATTTATTTATTTGTTTTTTTGAGACAGGGTTTCTCTGTAGCTTTGGTGCCTGTCCTGGGACTAGCTCTTGTAGACCAGGCTGGCCTTGAACTCACAGAGATCCACCTGTCTCTGGAGTGCTGGGATTAAAGGCGTGAGCCACCACCGCTTATTAGTTTATTTTGTGCATGTGGAGGGAGCTAGGGGTGGGGGTGGGGTGCATGTGTGCCATGGTGTCTGTATGGGGGTTAGAGAATACCCAGCGGGGATGATTCTGTCCTCCCACCACACAGAGTTCAGGGATTGAATTCCTCGGTCTTGGCCGCAAGCACTGGCACTTGCTGAGCCATCTCACCAACCCCTGGGAAGAACTAGATGTTGGGTCCGTTTTGATCCATTTCATATTCACAATTGTTCATGCTCTGCTTAAAAGGGGTTCCTACATTAATTAGGATCTGAGCCCCCATACAACTTGGATCTAAACCTTCACACACTTTTATTATTTTCTGTTTTATTTTTATGGGAGGGGGCAGTGTATGTGTGTGTGCTTGCGTGTGCATGGCCTTTCTTCCTTCTTTCTTTCTTTCTTTCTTTCTTTCTTTCTTTCTTTCTTTCTTTCGACAGTTTCTCATGAACCTGAGCACTCCCCAGTTAGGTTCGACTGTGAGCTCCAGGGGTTACTGCCTCTGACTCTACAGTATAAGTGTGCACCACCATGGCCAGTTTTTTTTTTTATTTATTTTTTTTTAAAAAAAAAAACAAACTGTCTTTTTTCATTTTATTATACCAATCCTAGTTCCCACTCCCTCTCCTCCTCCCATTCCTTCTACCTACCTCCCCACACTCCCTTCCATTCACTCTTCAGAGAGGGTAAGGCACATTGCTTTGGGGAAGGTCCGAGGTCCTCCCTACTATATCTAGGCTGAGTAAGGTATCCATCCAAAGAGAATAGGTTCCCCCAAAGCCAGTACATGCAGTAGGGATAAATCCTGGTGCCACTGCCAGTGGTCCCGCAGTCTTCCCCAGCCATACAATTGCCACCCACATTCAGAGGGCCTAGTCTGGTTCTCTGCTGGTTCCCTCACTGTCAGGCCAGAGTTGGAAGGTTCCCATTAGCTCAGGTAAACTGTTTCAGCGGGTGTCCCCATTAGGGTCTTGACCTCTTTGCTCATATTCTCCCTCCTCCCGCTTTTCAACTGCCTGTGTGTGCTGGGGATCAAACTCAAGTCATGCTTGAGCAGCAAGCGCTTTAGTGACAGCTACCTCCTCACCCCAAATACTTTTAGTTATTATTAAATTTTTATAATAAAATTAATTATTGGCGAGGGAAGCATGGGATAGCACGCATGGAGAAGTCTGTGGAACCAGTTCTTTTCTTTACCTTTACATGGATCCCAGGGATGAAACTCAGGTTGGAAGGCTTGCACAGTACCCAACATATATTTTTTAATATTAATTTGTTGTCAACTTCCAAGAATCCGGAGATTTCACATTAAAAATCCAATCTTACATTTTTCCTTTTGTGTTATTTCTCTCTCTCTTTTGAAGCAGGGGTCCTGGCTGTCCTGGAACTCACTCACTCTGTAGATCAGGCTGGACTTGAACTCAGAGATCCGCCTGCCACTGCCTCCTGAGTGCTGGGATTAAAGGCGTGTGCCACCACCACTTGACCTAAGTTTTCCATTTTAAAAGCAGGAGCTCTTGCACCACTGGCCACTGCAACGCAGTGATGTCCTTTAGACCCAACAAGCACCCCGCAGTCTGCAAGAGCCCCTAAGCTCAAACCAAATGATTTGATCTTATTTATGTCTTTGTTCCTGGAAGCACTAATGCCTTACCTTGTGGCAACAGCTTCTCCCGGGTAGTGGATGCTCTTGAAAACCAATGCAAAGGCGCCTTCCTGAAAACACAGCAGAAGAAGGTGAAGGCCTATGGAGTACCTTTGGTCTGACTGATCAAGCTTCTGCAGACCACTGACCCAGGCAGGGAGACCCCAGATCCTCTCCGTGGCAGATACAGGTTGCGTAACCATCTGAGTACAGAGGTAGCTTATGGAGGATGCAGTTAAAGCTAAAGCCAAACCGATGATCTCAGACTCAAGCGCCCAAGTCCAGCCTCACAAGGAGCTCCTGTTTCGGATGCCCAGCGGGGAGTGGTGCAGCTAAAGCCACAGAGAGTGAGAGTCAGGGCTAGAGAAACCCAGCACTGAGCCTCAGGAAGGGGCCTGCTCAGGGAGCAGCTGGAAGGTTCAAGGGTTTGATCAGTGTAACTCAACACTGGATCCAACCTGGGATCCAGTGCTGGCTTTATCCCTCCCTTAATTAGGCAATTGCTCCAGCCACCTTCATGCCTTAGTTTCCTTATCTGCTACCCAGAAGACAGAAATTCTATCTGTATGACTTTGAGGCTCAAGGCTAATGCACGAAAGTACTTAGAATGGTCCCTGGACTTTAGAGCACCCAAGAGAACTGGCCTTGTTAATTCTCTTAATATCATTTCTGTGACTGTGACTGTGTCTCACTTTGCTATTGGCACAAAGCTAGAACTAGACTCCAGTTTTCCTAATTCAGGACTACCAATTTCTTTGCTGAGATTTACTTATTTGATTAATGTGCATGTGTATTTGTCTACATGACTTTATGTGTGACGTGTGTGCAGTGCCCACAGAGGCCACAAGAGGGCGACAGATCCTCTAGAAATGGAGTTACAGGAGTTACAGGGTGGGCCACCCAACATGGGTGCTGGAAACTGAACCTGGGTCCTCTACAAGATCAGTAAGTATTAACCAATGAGCCTTCTCTCCAGCTTACCCAATGTCTTTTTTTATTTAAATTCTTCATGAAAAATTATCCCAGAGTGAGCATGCCCAGACTTGTTTCTTGCCACTATCCCCTAGAGTACCCAATGTAGTGAAACAATCATCTACATGATTCCACTATATTAGGTATTATATTTAATATATAAATCTAGAGATAACTTAAAACACATGGGGTGATGTACACAGGTTATATACAAATACTATGATGGTTTAGTTGAAACTTGATTTGGGTATCTAGTTAGAGTCTAGGAACCAATTCATACTAGTACCAGGAATGGCACCATAGAATATGCTATAATTTAGAGATAGGTCCTCTAAGTCATGGACCCCCAAAAGAGGGTGGCACAGATCAAAGGGTTGTGGCAGTAGATTCGCTCTAAACACTTTGACTGTAGGATGACATATCCCAAACTTTGGCATGCTAACCCACAGCACTCTCTGACCCAATGAGGCCTGGATTCCAGGCCTTGAACACCATGTCCAGGCTGCTGTAGTCTTGGACCAGTTCTTGGGTGGCATGGTGCCTTAGGAATGGGCTCTGAGATTCCTTGAAGCCCCTTTTCCTGACTCCCATCCCATGCAGGCCCTGCCTACTCTGTTTCCTCTAAGGAAAGTTATCCCCCTTGGACAAGGTCCCAGGCCCCATGTCTATCTCCCTAGACAAGCCCCCAGGTCCCTTGTGTATTCCCCTGGACAAGACTCCAGGCACCATGTCTATTCCCCTGGACAAGACCCCAGAGCCCTGTCTATTCCCCTGGACAAGACCCCAGGCACCATGTCTATTCCCCTGGACAAGCCCCTAGGTTCCAAGTCTGTTCCCCTTGACAAGACCCCAACCCCTGTGTTTGTTTACCTGGACAAGGCCCCAACCCCTGTGTCTATCCCCCTGGACAAGCCCCTAACCCCCACGTCTATCCCCCTGGACAAGCCCCCAGGTCCCTGTGTATTCCCCTGGACAAGCTCCCAACCCCCATGTCTATCTCCCTGGACAAGCTCATCGCTCCTGTGTCTATTCCCCTTTGGGAGGAGCTGTGGCTCCTGAGTCTGGCTGTCAGCCGCATCCCCAGTTTCTCCTGCTGTCTTTCCTGGGCCACTCCCACTGACTTCAGCATTTTCCCGTGCTCTGATCTCTCCTATCACAAAACCACAATCTTCTTCTGGAACAGCAAACATCTCTCATGCCCTAGCTGTTGCTATGCACCCTTAAAAACCAGATAGCTCGGAAACCTATCCCTGTGTGCTCTATGCACGTCCGCCTTCTCCCTTCCTCCCCGCTATCCTTTCCCATTTTGTACTTAATTATGGGCATTTCCCCCTGACTACTCTACTGACAAGGAGGAAAGGCTACAATTCCAGGTCTCCATCATCAGTCACATTCATCTGATTAGCATATGACCGTGAGAGATGACAATGTGAACCATGACAGCTACGTTCGCACATGCTCACAAGCCATGGGTATAAAAGCCACAGATTAGAATGCCAGCCACCACCTCAGAGGGGCTAAAAGGAAGCAAACATTTCGTTGGATATTCACTCCCCAAACTGGACTTTCTCCAGATTCTACAGGAATATAACACTGTACGTACATGTTCTATACGCGAACTCTCTTCCCCCTGAGCACCTTGTGCGGATCTGTACAAGTTACAAATGAAGATGTGCTTAGACAGACGGCACTGTTAACTCACCAACTGCTGAATGACTCTTTCGACCAGTGTTGAAAAGGTAATATCCTCAGTCTCTCTGTTGTCGAATACATATTTAATCAGCTTGGCGATAGTCTCGGTGTCTGTTTCTGACTCAAACTCGTAGCCCTTGCTTTCCTGGAAGATGGGGTTGTACCGAGGGTGACAGATTTTGGTCATTGTGCAATGCTGACTGGACCACCTCCCTCTAGTCCCTTATGATATGACTTAAGGCAAGAACAAGCAAAACTGGGAAGGGACGAGAAATGTCTGCCAGAAGCCAGCAGCCAAACACCTCTGAGTCACTCTCTTACTCCCAGAGACTGTCCCTCCTCGGGAGCTTGTCTTCACCCTTAATCTGGACATTGCAAAACAGCGGCAGTGATATAAAATATGTGAGTCAAACCCGCTCACATCCCAGCTCACACGGCACGACCTTTTCATACCGTGGACGTTCACCGTCTGGCTTCCCAGCCCACAGTCTACGTGGTGTCTGGGTGGGTGTGTCACCTAGGACAAGCTACTCCGCCGAAGCCCAGGTCACATTATTTTGATCCTGTGAAACCATAGCAGCCTGGAGATAAACACTAAAGCCCTGGTATCTCTCCCCAGACAAGGCCTGAACATAGTTCCCACTCACGGTGGTGACAGGGGCCCAGAGTGGGTCTCGCTCCTTTCCCGTGATTGTTTTGGGAGGGGCACAGGCTCAGTGAAAGTGTCGGGAGGAAGACCAATGCTGACTCAGATTTGATTTAGCCAGGGGAAGCTTCTTACCAGAAATTTCCTCAGATCCTTGTAATTTGTGATGATCCCATTATGGATGACAACAAACTCTGAAAGAAAAGTGTGGGGGAGAGAGAAGTGATAGCTGGAAGCGACGGTCAAGCGAGATGCTAACGGAGATATTTGAACACCGGACACTCTTCCCGAGACGTGTGGCAATCAGGTGTCTCATTTGCAGTGTTGGCGATGCCTACATTGGTGTCTGCAGCTTACACCCGAAGTAACCTGCCTGTCAGTGGTAAACATCCGGCAGCCGACCCTGTGTGGAACTCTTTCTTTGGATATTATCAAGAAGGCTTCCAGCTTCCGAAATCATTTATGTCAAATGAAGTCGTGCACCACCCGGCACATTAGTTCTTTTTGTTTTGTTTGTTTGTTCTTGTGTTTCAAGATGAGGTGTCTCCGTGCAGCCCTGGCTGTCCAAGAACTCATTCTGTAGACCAGGCTGGCCTTGAATTTACAGAGATCCTCCTGCCCCTGCTGGGATTAAAGGCGTGTGCCACCACTGCAAGGCTCACAGCATATTCTGAAGTGAGGAGCTTCTGGTAGAGTTAGCCTTGTCACTAGGCAGGGCAGGAGGCTGTGTAGTTGCAGCCTCTCTCTCCTCCCCTCAAAACCTAAAACTCTTGACTGCTGAGCCCTGACTCTGGGACCTAGGGCTCGGAGAGGTACCTAGACACTAACCATGATTGGCAGTATTGCCCGCCTTCACTCAGGACCACTCTCTATGGGGTAGGGAAATGAGGCCAGCTGGATGAAGAAGGAGCTCCAAGCTTCTTCTCTTTAGGATCCTAGACTTCTAGAACACATTGTTCTTCTCATACTATTCTGCTATGGGTTGAGCATATCCTTCAAGAGCTCACTGCATGTGACCCTGGGTCCCCAGGGTGATGTGACAGGTGACAGATGGTAGGAAACCAATAGAGTGCTCACTGGATCCTTGCCACTTCTGGAGAGTGTGCGTGGTTACGAAGCGAGGCTGCACACTCGGTCCCTACCTCATGCAGTCGGTTTCCTTTTCTGCTTTTTTAGCACATGGTGTTGAAGCCAAGAGGAGCCTCACCAGAGGTCAGACAGATGCCCTGCCCAATCACAGATTTTCTGTCCCTAAAACTGAGACCTAAATAAATCTTTCTTTACAAGTACTCATCCCCAGGTGTGTTGCTATAGTGATGAAAAATGAACCAATGTGTTGCTTTATTTCACTCCTGGAACGAATTCCAAAGAGCTCTTGTGAGAAAATGCCATCATTTCCTGTGTCCTAGGTCAGCAGCACCCAGGGGACCAGGGGTTGGCCTGACTGAGGCCCAGCGTGACCCACCAGGGTGTTAGGGGAGTAGATGCTTAGATGTCTCGAGAGGATTCGGCAGGTGAGAAAGGCACTTGGAGGTGGGCATGGAAGCCACTCTGGCCAGGACCATCTCTGGTGGGTCATTCAGGGAGAGGTAGAGATAGCCTGAACAGGATCCACTTACCATTGTCTTTGTCTGAGCGCTGTGGGTGACTGTTGACAGCATTGGGCACACCGTGGGTGGCCCAGCGTGTGTGGGCAATGCCGAAGTGTGTCTCAAACTCCACCTTCAAGTCCATGCTATCTTGCTCTAAACAAAAAGAAAGCCAGTTGCTGTATTCATGTATGCTATACACGAGTGTTTGTCTGTGTGCAAATGTGGTGTATACATGTGTGTTTGCACACATGTATCTACGTGGTATGTGCACGAACGTTTTCACGTGTGTGGAGGCTGAAGGTTGATGCGGGGTGTTTGCCCTGACTGGTGGCCACCTTATTCATTGATGCAGGGACTTGCATTAAACTCAGGAACTCACCCATTGTGGCTAGCCAGCTTGCTCAGGGGATCCTCTGTCTCTGCCCTTTTTTTTTAATACTTTATTTATTTATTATGTATACAATATTCTGTCTGTGTGTATGCCTGCAGGACAGAAGAGGGCACCAGACCCCATTACAGATGGTTGTGAGCCACCATGTGGTTGCAGGGAATTGAACTCTGGACCTTTGGAAGAGCAAGCAATGCTCTTAACCCCTGAGCCATCTCTCCAGCCCCCTGCCTTTTTGTTTTTTTGTTTGTTTTTTGTTTTGCTGAGACAGGGTTTTTCAGTGTAGGCCTGGCTGTCCTGGAACTCACACTGTAGTCCAGGCTGGCCTCGAACTCACAGAAGTCCACCTGCCTCTGCCTCCTGTGTGCTGGGATTAAAGATATTTGCCACCACGGCCCTGCTGTCTCTGCCTTTTGACAGCTGGAATTACTGCCATGCCTACCTGGCATTTAAAGAGGTACTAGTATCTGAACTCTGGTTCTAGGGCTCGTGTGGCAAGCAAAGCCAGCTCTTTGGACAACTGTCTGTACTTTAGAAACAAGCATTGCTAGCAGGGCGGTGATGACTCACCCTTTAATCCCAGCACTTGGAAAGCAGAAGCAGGCAGATCTCTAAATTCAAGGCCAGCCCGGTTTACAGAGTGAGTCCCAAGATAGCCAGGGCTTTGAACTCATCTGCCCATAGTGCTGGGATTAAAGGTGTGTACTGCCACCACCCGACTTGCCCTCATTTCTTAATCATAATAAGTTGATTTAGTAAGGAAAAGGATACATACATATGTAAGTAAAAAAAGCAGTATTGTGTGCCAGAATAATTCAAATAAATGTGTAAGTATTAAAATAGTTTTTAGAGTCTCCACATAGAGCTGCTTAAAATAAAACATCCTACACTTTGAGACAGTCTTACAACACGGTCTTAACCCTTCTGATAGTCACCCAAGTGTAGACAGATTTTCGGTCTCAAATGCTGTTGACAATGACGTATTTTCAAGGGACCTGTGGCCAGCCATCCCTCTGACACAGAGCATATCCTACTTACTATAAAGTTCTTCATCCAGAGCCTTCACTTTCCCCTTCTTCTTCACAAGGTGGATGTGTCTTTCTTTCACTTCATGGTTATTCCCGTCGATGGCCACACCTAGTCCACAGAAAACATGTAGTTCTGACGCTTGCCTATCGCCAACGTGCCCCATGGAAACACTCAGAAAGAGGCAACCACCGTTCACATATCCGTCACAGTACAGCAGTTTACTTATTTTAGAATATCATAAAATTGAAAACATGAACATTTTTCACATTGGATTTTGGTTCTGTCACCACGAGTTGCAGCTGTCATCTCTGTCCAAGGTGTCACATCCCTTGATCAACCAACAGCTGATCAGAAGTCTTGAAAATAAAATAGGGGCTAAGTTGGACCTGAGTTCAGTCTCCAGAACACACTTAAAAAAGCCAGGCATGAGCTGGACGTTGGCGCACACCCTTTAATCCCAGCACTCTGGAATCAGAGGCAGGCAGATCTCTGTGAGTTAGAAGCCAGCCTGGTCTACAGAGTGAGTTCCAGGACAGTCAGAATTACAGAGAAACCCTGTCTCGAAATAACACAACAAAACACAGGCATGGTGGTGCATGCTTGTAATCTCACAGTTGGGGCAGTAGAGACAGGTGGATGGATCCTGGGAACTCACAAGCCATTCAGCCTAACTAATCTACAAGTTCCAAGTCAACAAAAAACATTGTCTCAGAAAATAAAATGGATCTCTGGCCTCCACACCCACATATATGTGCAGTCATATACACGGGTGTACTCAAACACATGTATACACACCAACAAATGAGTTGCATCTGTACTGAACATTTTTTTTCTTATCATTAGCTCAGAGACAAAGCATTGTAAAAAAAACTATTCATACAGCACTTATATTGCTTTATATATAAATAATCTAAGGATAGTATCTGGGAGGAGGTGACAATTGATCAAATGTTGCAAATATTGTGCCATTTTATAGAAAGGACGAGAGCATCCCAAGAGTTTGGTATCTTGGGGCCTCCCTGCTCCTTACCAGGAGCTGAGTAAACCACCCAGGATTAGGGCCACAAGGTACCATTGGTTCAGTTGGTGCATCTGGAGACTCTAACCCAGGACCTTACACACACTAAGCCAGAGCTACACCTTCCCTCAGCCTTTACCGGCCACACTTCTCCCCCAAGCTTTGGGATCAAAGAGAACTGTCTCGTTTTCAATGTTATCTGCTTTGAAAGACAGGTCAGTTTCAAAGTAGCAATGATAGCAGCATGTGCAGGGACCCTGGCTTGGCTGCCACACCTGCCTTTAAAGGCAAGAAGCCATTCAAAGGCACTGAGCCTGCTGTGCTCTTTGCGTGGTGACCTCCTAGCTCCCTCTATTTGCACGCCTGTAAACCTAGTCAGGATTGGCCTTTAGTAAAAGAATTTACAAGGGCAGACAAGAAGGTTACCCAGTCTCCAGGATTCGTACTGAATTAAACATTTAGCCAGTGGAAGAGGGAACCCCGAAACAGCCACCTGACGAGGACTGGGAAGTGAGTTAGAAAGGGCTTTGATTGTGAAGGAGGACTGTAAAACCACAGGGGCTGTTGTGGAAGGGCCTGGGTTCCATCTGCTTTGGTTCATTGTTTTGTGGTCAAGCGGCGCTTTCTCTGTGTAGCCTTGTTTGTCCTGGAACTCAGCTCTGTGGACCAGGCTGGCTGTGAACTCAGAGATCGGTGTGCCCCTGCCTCTGCCTCGGATCAAAGATGTGCGCCACCATGGCCCCCACCGTACAGCAAAACTGTACGGTGCTTAATCTTTAACATCCTGACTTATTAAATGTTACAAATTGCATAATGATGGCTGAGGGGAAAAAAAAAGAAAGAAAATTTATATACAAAAGTCCGTTCTCAACGTAGATAATATCATTGCACAATAGCAAGGGTGCCAAGAAACTGCTAGAAGGGAATTTACTGAGGTGTGATAGGAAGGCAGAACGCTGCATATCTATCTAATGTACCCAGCTTGGTGGACTAAGAGATAGGGATCTACCAGTGGAAAGACCCCCAAATCCATGGCATTGACCTGGTTTCTTTCCGGATCATCCTCACCATTTCTCTCCTACATCAACATTAGTGTACGTGTGCGCATTTAACACGCGGTCTCCTCTCTTACGAATGCTAAAGTGCACAGTACCGTGTTGTTTTCCGTGCCCCCGAAGCTGCCCCGGGATCGCCAGGACACACTCATTCATCTCGCACAACTGAAACTTTGTGCCTTTGAGCAACACTGATGAAGCTATGTCTGACCGAGATTTTGTTAGAGATCTTTTTTTTTTAACCCTCGGGTTTGCTCTTCTACTGTTAAAAATAAAATGTTTTCTCAATGTTTCTACAGTTTTTAAACATCTTTAATGAGCAAATGTGGTTATTCTCGGTTTATTAAAAGCAGCTGTGGGGAGACTGAAGGGGGAAAGAAAGAGGCCAGGTCTGCCGTTAGGCAGGGCAATGTTTGTTCCCTGTGCGGGAGCATTTTTACCACCCATGTGTGCAGATGGCCAAAATGCCTATAAAAGATGGGATGTGGCCCCTTAAAGGGGCAAAAATGACTCCCGTAGTCCACAAGGGAAACTGGGTGTAGTCTTTCACCTGGAAACTACCAGTTATTATAATAATAAAGGAATGTTAAGAAGTGTCAGGGAAATTCCAAGGCTGAAAAAGTCCCCACCACAAAGAACGAGGGTAAGAGAACCAGCCATTGTGGGGTGTCTCAGAGACCTACCTGCCGAGTCGTAGCCCCGGTACTCCAGCCGCTGCAGGCCCCTGATTAGGGTTTCAAAAATCTCTTTTCTTGTCTTGGGAACCCTGTAATTCATATACGCAAAGATTCCTGTCCAAAGAGAAAACAAAATGGTATCTTAAGAAAATACCAGTGTCCTGTTCAGGAATAAATAAATAAATACCCCACACCAGCCAAAGGAGGCATCTCAGAGAGCCCCTAGGCTGCTTGCAGAGGAAAAGCTACCAAGAATGGTTGTCCCTCCTGTCCTCTGGAAGGGTTGTATTCTGTCAGCCCTTCTCTCCGTGGCAAAGCTCACATGAACCCTGTGTCATGACCCTTGGCCTTGCAGGTCCACTGCAGAGAATTTCTCTTCCACCGACGGGCAGATGTGAGGCGCTATTAAATGGGGGACTCAGAGTAGCAAAAGTAAAGCCTTGCAAAGCCGGCACCACCAACAGAGATTAGAAAGAGACACGAAGGGTGTGCCTCAGGAGTGCACAGGTCTTTATTGCCCTGGTGGCAGGTCCTTCCTCCTCTTTCCTCATTGGCTGAGAACTCAGGAGGGTACAATCGTGCACGTTACCTGTCTGCTTCTCAGTAAAGACCAGGCAGGGGTTTATATTGCAGTCCAATCTGATAGAGGCATCTTCTCAATTAATATCTGCTCTTCCTGAATGACTCAGTTTAAGTCAAGTCAAATTAACAAAAAAACAAAAAACAAAAAACAAAACCAAACAAACAAAACCTAGCCAGCAGAGCTTATTTCTTTTCCTTTCCTTCTGTATTGAGCTGGGGATTGAACTAAGGGCTTCTTCATGAATGCCAGGCAATCACTCTGCTAACTGAGCTGTATATCCTCAGCTCCTGCCCCAAGGATAAATGTAAAAACAGCCAAAATAGAGCCATCTCTTGGGAAAACATTTTTAAGGTAAGCTAACAAACCAAGAAGATTCAGTTTGATATTTCATTTATTTACTTATTTACTTTTTTCCCATAGAGGAAGATGAAGGTCCCTGCTTTAGGTCTTTTATAACGACCAGAGTTTGGTACCCAGCAGTCACATCAGGCAGCACACCTGCAACTCCAGTTAGCCCCAGCTCCAGGGACATCTGCTGCCCTCTTCTGGTCTCCAAGGGCAACTGCACACATGTGCATCTACACAACGAGGCACAGGCACACACACATACATATAGCTTTTTGAAACATGTAGTGACTTTTTGTGCAGTTTCACATGTTTTTCTTTTTAGAGAAAAGAGCAGTTCTGACCCAAAGCTTCAGAGCAGCAGAAAGAGAAGCGCTGAGAAAGGGCTGTGCGTACAGCTTGGGTCCCTTTCTAGCAGCTCAGTTTCTGTCCCACACTTCAAACCAAACACATCTGGCTCCTGAGTGTATTTTTGTTACATTATTTTTTAAAGATAGTTTTCTTTCAATATCAAAATGAAAAGCTTAAAATCTTCAAATATAAATATACGAAATTTCTCACTTAAAGAGTACATTTCCTGGCATTGGTGAGATGGCTCAGAGGATAAAAGCACTGGCTGCTCTTCCAGAGGTCCTGAGTTCAATTCCCAGCAACCACATGATGGCTCATAACCATTTGTAATGAGATCTGGTGCCCTCTTCTGTCCCACAGGGATACATGCAGGCAGAATATTGTATATATAATAAATAAATAAATAAATCTTTTTTTAAAAAAAAGTACATTTCCCAACCTAAATGCCCCTCGACCTGAGGATGGATAAGGAAAATGTGGTACATTTACACAATGGAGTACTACACAGCAGAAAAAAATAATGACATCTTGAAATTTGCGGGCAAATGGATGGATCTAGAAAACATCATATTGAGTGAGGTAACCCAGCCCCAGAAAGACAAATATAATATGTACTCACTCATAAGTGGCTTTTAGATATAGAGCAAAGAAAACCCAGCCTACAATTCACAATCCCAGAGAACCTAGACAACAAAGAGGACCCTAAGAGAGATATACATAGATCTAATCTACATAGGAAGTAGAAAAAGACTAGATTTCCTAAGTATATTGGGAACATGGGGATCATGGGAGAGGGTAGAAAGGAAGAGGAAGGAAGGGGAACAGAAAAAAAATATAGCTCAACAAAAAGAATATTTTTTAAAAAAAAGTATATTTCCAAGGTTTTTAGTCTTATTCAGTTTGTACAACCACTGCCACAATCTATGTTTAGGTGAGCCTTAGCTCACATTAATTTTTCAGTGAACAATGAGAAAGTTCCCTGGGTTGTATGCCAAAATTCCATTCAATAAAAGGCCATGTAATTATCTGGGACCATCATAGAAGATGAAGCTGCTCAATACAGTAGTCTTCCTTATTTAAAATTTTGATTTCTGGGGTTTCACCCACCAGCCTTGGCCTGAAAGCCATAACTAGAAAATTTTGATAAATAAGTAATTCATAAGTTTGGAATTGCACACCATTCTCACAAGAGGAAATAGGCTCCCAGCTAGTATGTGAACTACTCCGATTGTTCAGGGTATCCACACTGCATGACCCAACCCCTTAGAATCTGTCTGCATTGTGAGAAAGAGTATCAGAGAATCTCACTACCAGATGCTATCAAAGCTTCACAGGATCAGGTGATGAATGAAGTCCCACGGTGTCACATTTGTGTCTAAGTAATGTTTGTTTTATTTAAAAACAGCCCCAAGTGCAGGAGTGGTAACAGCAACAAATGATAGCCCAGAGAGGTGCTCTTACATCCTTCCTCGTGAGGGAAAAGGGAAAAGTTCTTGATTGACTAAGAAGGGAAATCACAGGCTGGGGTTGCTAAGATCAACAATGAAAAGGAATCTTCTACCTGGGAACCTGGGAACAAGAAATGTGTGCTCTTTGGTTGCCTCTGCTTGAAGTGCACATTTACAACCACAGACCACAGTAAAGTTGATGGACAAGACACAGCTTCGGGTTCTCTCTCTCTCTCTCTCTCTCTCTCTCTCTCTCTCTCTCTCTCTCTCTCTCTCTCTGTGTGTGTGTGTGTGTGTGTGTGTGATGCTGTGTGAGAGTACACAGAGGCTACAGCAAGACACTAGATATCTTCCTCTATTTTATTAGCATTGAGACAGAGATTCTAGAAGCTCACCATTTAGGCTAGGCTGTCAGGGAGCTCTGGGGGATCCATGCCCCCACTCCCTAATGGTGGGGTCACAGACACACATAGCCATGCCCAGCTTTTTGTATGAGTGCTAAAGATTCAAACTCAGCTCCTCATGCCTACACCACGCCATCTTCTCAGACACTGGAGTCTTTTTAAACTGCATTTTCCTAGCACCCTGTGTTCCAGAATTATACCTACACCCTTAAGCGGACTTGATAGTCAAGGCAGATAACACAAAGGACTAGAAAGGTGACTATCACCAAGAGTTGAAAATATTTTAAACAGAAGGGTGGGTTCTAGGGGTCCGCTTTTTCCACAAGATACTTAGTTAATATTTGGTGGCGTGTAAGATATTATGAATTTTGATATGTTGAGTCTTGAATATTTTTATATACCTATAAATTTTATATATCTATAAATATAAATAAAGTTTTTAAAAAAAGCCTTTAAGTCTGGATTATTTGGGGCAGGAAGCATCTGAGTTCTGCTCTCCCATCCTTCCCTGCTGCCTCTCTTCTTCCAGCCACACTCCACTTCTGAACACTCATCTAGCACGTATGTTTTCGCGTGGCACTGAAGATCTGTAAGGGCTTGGGGGAAGGGACACATTAGAACCCCTGGTGGGATATTAAAATGTCCTTGTCCTCAGGACCACCAGCTGTGTTGACACCCAGCCAGGAGCTTGGCAGGCAGTTGAAGCACAGTTTGGGAGCTGACTGCTGCGGAGCAAGCTGCCAAAGAGGGTTTGCAAGGCCTTTGCACAAGAAACATAGATCCTCTCATTTTCATCATGAAATATCTACTCAGCGACTTCTTTCATTAACGAAGCACCGCCCCTCTCCCTATACAGCTAATCTTCCCGGCCAGTTGGGTTAGCACAAAACTGAACTGAAATGAATAAAATTGTATACATACTGCTATTTTATTAATCATACCACTTTTTTTAAATGATCATAATGTAGAAGAAAAAAAAAGCTGCCTTCCCAGGAATTTCTCTTGTCAGAATTGCCTCTTGAAATCCACCACCCTATCTGCAAAATAAAGTGACGACGAAAACGCAGCTTTTTTTTAAACAGAGAAGATCAGTTTGGCAATGAGTCAAATTAAGTTCACGCCACCTCTTTAGAAGGCAATTTGGTAGTCGTGTGAAATGAAAAGCGAACACGTGTCAGGATAAGAGCTATTTCGGTTCTAGAAACACACCCCACAGACATCTTCGCGGAAGCGTATGTGTACTCAGAAAAGGTTAGCAGCTCGGGCTCATGTGTGACCTCCACAGACTGGAGACAGCCTGGGGCTTGGCTGGGTCCGGGTAACGATCACTGCAGGTGCACAGAGCAAGCAGGCTCACAAAGCAGCAGGCACATGGAGCAAGCAGGCACAGGCAGGCAGAGCCTGCTACAGAGAACACGATGGGGTTTGGCACTCTTTCAGAGAACAATCCAATCTCCATGATGTAGGAAAGGAAAAAAGCATCTTGTAGAACATGAACAAATTATGGGGTGTGATGGTAAGCCAAGTAGAGAGGTCTTTCCTCTGTGTTTGTAAGAGGATGGGATCAGGATGTCCCGGGGATACCAAAGTTCAAGCGTTCAAGTCCTTGTTAGATAAAAGGGTGGAACTGTCCATAATCTGTCCATGCACGTCCCTATACCACCCCTCCCTTTCTTTTCCCCCATCCCTCTCATGGGGCCTCAGGCATACTAAGCAAGCACTTCACTCACCACTGAGCTAGAGTCTCAATGCTAGAAAAGATCTAAAACGAAAATCTCAGCTGGGAAGCAGTGGTGCACACCTTTAATCTGCACTCAGGAGGCAGAGGCAGGCAGATCTCTGAGTTCAAGGCCAGCCTGGTCTACAGAGCAAGTTCTAGGACAGCCGAGGCTCCATAGAGAAACTCTGTCTTGAAAAACCGAAGAGAAAAAAATCTCCAAGGCCAGCAAGATGGTTCAGCTGGTAAAGGTTCTGGCCACCAAGCCTGATGACCTGTGTTGAATCCTAAGAGCTCACAAGGCAGAAAGAAAGAACTGGCCTCCACGTGAGCACCGTGGCATAGGCATGCTCGTATACATACACATAAGATGCATATAAAATAAATAAATGCTTAAAATAAGTTACAGTAAGAAAGAAAGAGTATCCCCCATGTCATCATAAGGGGGACATCTTAGCCAAGGACTAATGGTTGACAAGGATGTTTGGGCAGCGGCGAATGTGTCACAGCCTCGGTTAATCCTGGTTTCCTGTGGTATGCCAGGAAGGAGGGCTGAGACTCTTAAGAGCAGATTCAGTAATGCAGAGACACCTGGGATTTTTGGCCAAAGCCCTGCTCGGCTCCCAGAGATCAGTGCTACTTTGGGTGGCTACAAGCCTCCCCTTGGGTCAGTCATGGCACATCCCTTCCCTTCCAAAGTTTCAGTTGCCAGTCTCCTACTCCCTTCCTGTCTCTCCACCTCCTCCTGAGCTGACCTGACCTCACTGTGGCTTTCATTCCATGATCACCCGGAAGAACAGTAGCCATAAGAAGGTGGAAAGGACCCGAACTCAACTCCCCATCAGATCCATAAAAAACAGCCTTAGGGTCACGACATCCTCTCCCTCCGTTTTCCTGGCTATGTGGCAGCAAGGAACACAGACGATGAAGGCTGAGGGCCACAGTCAGGGCCAAATAAATGCCCATCTCTCACCCCATCTCTGCCCTGTGCACTCTGTGTGGCCCTGACAAGCCACCAAACCCCTGCAATTTGACTTCATTGGTGAAGCAGGGGTGAAGGCAGCATCTGCTTAGCCGGGAAATGATGACAGTTCAGAATGTCTTTGTCAAGCCCTCAGAACCCAGTTCGCCACATAACAAGTGTCCATTTGAATAAACGATACAAGGAGCATCCCACTCCAAGGCAGTGAAAATGCAGGGCATTCCTGCAGTACACGATCAGTCCTCAAGATGCGACTGTCAAACAAAGTCAGGGTGTGGGAACACCGTCACTCTTCCTTCTCGTGACCCTCTGTCTGGGAAAAGGATGGCTAAGCCAAATGTGTGATCTGGCTATGATTTGGGCAACATTTAATCCAATCCATAAACACATCTCTAGTTTCCTTGGAGCCCTGTCACTGTTAGGACAGATGAGCCTTACAGAGTGGGGTGAAGGAGGTCATAGAGGAATAGGGGTCCCCAGAGCTGTGATTTGTAGGACTAAGGGCAGGTTGAGTGGGGACATGCTTCTTGTTCAACTGGGGGAGACATCTCCAAGGGCTGGCTCTTTACAAAGGTGGCTTCTATCCACTCTGTACCAGCTAGTGGGGTCCCCTGAGGTCTACTGAGTTCTATAGGCCATAGAACTATTTGTTTCATATACTTGCTTCCTCGCCCTTACGCTTGTCTCTCCACTACATATAATCTTTTCCATTCTACTATATACAATCACATCTACATTAGCATCCCCACCACATAAAACCCATGTTAGGTGCACCATAAACAGTTGCTGAATGAATGGACGCATGAATAAATGGACGGAGATAACCAAAGATAAGTGGCCATGGAGCTAGACCTGAGACAGCTATACTAAGCCAGGCAAAGGTGGGTCTGTTTATTAGCCACCATCTCCTCTCTGCACAGGTTTGAGAGATCACTCAGGGACTCAGGCTCCACAGAAGTCACGCAAACAAGGGCCCCTAAAATTTAGAGTTCAGCCTCCAAGTGACAGATAATGACAATAGCCAGTTCAGGGAAGCAACTTCCTCTGAGCACTGGGCCAGCTCTGAACACTTTGACTTGATCTGCAGTCCCTTGAGTGGTTGGGGTAAGGTGGGAGCCTAAAGAACGAGGGGAAATAGTTTCAAAGATGGGTTAGACCAATTAATTGATGTATAAATGATAATTCCTGCTGCCTCCTTAAAAAGAGGAAAGTAGAAGCAGACGCACCATGGAATATGTGGTCCCACTGTGCATTCTTCCAGAACAGAGAGTGCTTCTGAAGACCTGGCCATGGACTCTGAATGGACCCAGCACTCGCTGCTCTAGCAGAGGATGGAGTTCAGTTCCCAGCACCCACAACAGGCAGCTTTCAATGCCCTGTAACTCTAGCTCAGGGATCTGGTGTCCTCTAGTCTCCACAGGAGCATACACACACACACACACACACACACACACACACACACACACACACACACACACACTTACATTCTTGTTGTTCCAGCTCTGGGAGGGTTGCAGGAGGCAGAGGATTAGAAGTTCCAAGTCAGCAGGGTGGTGCTGGTGGTGGTGGTGCTGGTGGTGGTGGTGCTGGCACACGCCTTTAATCCCAGCACTCTGGGAGGCAGAGGTAGGCAGATCTCTGAGTTCAAGGCCAGCCTGGTCAATGCGAATTCCAAGACAGCCAGAGCTACACAAAGAAACTCTGTCTCAAAAAACAAAAACAAACAAGGTTCAAGGCCTTCTTTAATTCTATAACAAGTTTAGGCCAGCACGGGCTATTCGAGATTGCCGTGTGTGTGTGTGTGTGTGTGTGTGTGTGTGTGTGTGTGTGTGTGTGTGCGCGTGTGTGTAATGTCATGACATACAATTTGCCAATTTTTCTGGATCTGGGAAAGCCTAGGTAAGGAAGACTAACCCACGGAGGAGGAAGGCGCAGAGACGGGGCAGCTAGCATGGAGTGAATTCTGCTCTGTGAACAATGGCTGAGTTAAAATGCTATATCCCAGGGTTGGAGAAATGGCTCAGTGGTTAAGGGTGCACATGGCTCTTCCAAAGCCTCAAGCTCAGGTCCCAAATGAGTGCCAACATCAGTCCTAGAGGCATGTGTAGGTGTGTTGTGACTGCCCTAATGGCTTTCAGGAACCAGCTAGCTGTTTTGTTTTCCCAGTTACTCATTCAGGGACTTCCCATGACCCTCACCTGAAACTAGCTGTGGTAGGAGTATGGAAACCATAGAAACCAACAAGCCAGGGGCTGAAGAGATGGCTCAGAGGGTAAGAGTGAGTACTGTCTAAAACTCTGGCTCCAGAGAAGTAGACACTCTCTTTTGGCCTCTGTGGGCATCTACACTCACATAGGCATAACCCCAGCACACATATAAACAATTTTTAATGGCAAACCAGAAGACAGTATATACCACTATATCGCTAGGTCTCTCTTATGCACACTTTCACCAGTAAGGCTTGGAGTAAGATTAAGCCAAGCAACTGACCCCAGGGTCTGTCTATGTCCTTATCAACTCCAGTTCTCAAAAGACATTGTCTCCTTCTGAAGAATCCAGCTATGAACTGAAATGCCACAAGGAAGAAATGAGAGTCAAAGCCGACTCGATTTTGGATGCTGGACGTTTTCTAAACCCCTGGACGGACACCACCCAAGCTACTGACACAGAGTATCTGTCCTCCAGCTGAGTGCAGTCCTCATACACTGGACAATTCTCCCCAAGAGCTTTCTATACACAAACAGACACACTCTGTGTGCTTGCATGCATGCATGAGTACAATTCTGGGCAAATATGAAGAAATAAACCCATGGCTGCTTCTCTTAGGGACATGAGGAACAGGAAGAGTGTGTACCGTGCGGAGGGCCAGAGATGCTGTGAATGCTTCATTTTGTGGCACAGCAATTAACTTCTAAACAAATGCGGAAATCCGTGTGGTCCAACTAGGTATGTGGCATGATGCCCATGAAGCTGGGGGTGTTTAAACGATCCTTCGCTCACCGTCTGACGGTCACGGGTCCAGTCTGAGAGCACTGGACCAGGGTACTCGGGTGTAGGGCGGTTTAGGAAACTTGTTTATGGACCTCTGCATTAGGCTCTCAAGGGCTAGACTTAAACATCCAGGACTCCAAGCACTGGAACAGCTTTGGAGATGGTATGTGGGAAAGAATGTATCTACAGCAAGATAAATAATTGCCCTGGAAGGTATCAATCCCTAATCCCTCGAATCTGCTGAGATTGCATTAGGTGAAGAAAGTCTCCACAGATGAGAGTAAAAGGATCTCAGACTACCTCGGATAATCTGAGAGGTCCCCAAAGAATCACAAGTCCTTTTAAGAGGGAGGCAAAGGGAGATTGACCATGGAAAGCAAGGAGGCCATGTGACCACGAGACGTAGAACAGAGGGCTGCTGTGCCCCTAGCCTGGCACGCCTGCGAGCCCCTCTCTTTGCAGCACTCATATTTGAGTCTGAAAGGACCCATCTGGCCGCTCCTTCCTCTTTAGCAGTTAGCTCTCTGGACCTCTATGCTGTGCTGGGGCTCTAAGCTGCTGGGGGCCAACAGGTAGCTTCTGGATGCCTGGGTGTCTCAGTGACAGCTCATGCCCACCATCTAAGAGACCACCAGAGTGCCATATAGAAATATGGACCCAAGGTTGGGTGTAGCCTATACCTGAGGGTGTCCTGTCTGTGGCATCCTTTGGGTTGTCCTGTTGTGGCCAGGGACTGGACTACAAATGATGCCCGTTTTCTTCACCTGTCCCTTCTAAGAATGGGGGGGAGGGGCGTGGCATGGCCACATGACTTTTAGAACCGCAGAGCCTAGAGAACGCAGAAGGTCTCCCCAAGCAATCACTCATGGTGATTGCATGAAGAAAGTCCACAGAGCACAAGCAACTCTCCGATGTCAATCAAATCGCTGCATGTGGTACCTGTGATAGTTAGGTTTAATAGTGGGATCTTTCTAGAACCATCTGGGAAGGGACTCTCAATGACCATCTGTCTAGATTAAATTGGCCTGTGGGTGTGCTTATAATAGAGTCTTTTTTTTTTAACTTGGGTTAGTCTAGGTGGGAAGACTCACCCTGAATGGAGGTGGGACCATGTCATGGGCTGGGTGCTGGGAACAAAATGCATTTGTTCATTCCCCGCTCTCAGCTCATGACTGGGGATTTAATCTCTCTAGCCGCCTCCTGTGCCTGCAACCTGGATTCCTCCACAGTGATGGACGGCAACCTGGAACAAGGCCTTTCTCCCTTAAGTTGCTTCTGTTGGGATATTTTCTCAGAGCGGCCGGAAGGAAGCTAAGACAGTATTTAAGGGTCAGTTCTGCTAAACTCTCAACACAGAGAAGGTTTTTGAGTGTATCTGTTCTGTTTATGGGGATAGGATCCTTTTGGGCCCCAGCTTTTTGTCGCCAGAGCTTGGTCATCAGCTGGCTGATAAGGACAGGCCTTTGTTCTAGCCCCAAGAAACCCCCGAGGCTGCTTTAAATAAAACCAACAGGGAGTGAAATGACCTAAAAGTTCTTGTTCCAGCTGGGTGGTGGTGGTGCACGCCTTTAATCCCGGCACTCGGGAGGCAGAGGCAGGTGGATCTCTGTGAGTTCGAGGCCAGCCTGGGCTACAAGAGCTAGTTCCAGGACAGGAACCAAAAACTACGGAGAAACCCTGTCTCGAAAACTCAAAAAAAAAAAAAAGTTCTTGTTCCAACTCACTGGGCCTCAGTTTCCCCAAATGTAGAGGAAAACTGACGTGATATTTGTTGTGTCCTTGTGCCGAAAGCACAATTGCTACTATTTGTAAAATTCGCTAATTTACAAAAGAAAACAACCATAGAAGGACAAACACACAGACCACACAGATCAAGAGAACCCAGACCAGTGCGTTCATTTCTGGGCACCTGTGCTGCATGCTCTGAACCTGGGACAAAGGGAGCCTGCTAAGTGACAGAGAGCACTAAAAACACAGTACGTTTTGTCTTTAGTCAGGATGTTACAGGACCCCTGGCTGAAGGCAGGCGGCTGGGATGTAAGCAAGGATGAGGCCTTCTAGCCTAGCACATCCATTTCCCTGGAGTCTGGTTCTAAATTTCTGAATAGAAGCTCAGCTTCTCCTCATCCTAGACATCTTTGGTGACCTCAAGGTACTTTTCCTACTCAGTCACAAATCAATACCAAAGTCTAGAAAGGTTATAGGTTGGTTATAACCCAAATCTGATCTCTTCCAAAGAGCTGGAGGAGGCAGTCATCCAGAACTTGGAAAGACACGAGAAAGGCAGATGTTAGGGGAAAGCAATGTGGAAGGCTCAGGTGGTTGGTGGTGAAAACCGGGGCCATCTGAGGATCAGCAAGGAAAGCCAAATAGTTCAAATACTTTGAGGTTCTTACATAAGTTTAACTAAGGCCACCCGTGGCTGGCTAGAGACCTGCAAGGGGCTCGAACCTGGGGGGCTTTGAATCTGACAAAACTTTCATCTTTGTTTCATTTCTGTGTCCATAAATGCCCGAGGCAACCTTACACACATATTGCCAAGGATACCTGGGAGTCCTAAGATTCTGTTTGCTGGTCCAAGAGTTTTTAAACAGACCCGGCTTTCCCTGGACGAGGCTGCATCTCAAGGCCTCCTGCATGCTCCCTGGTCAGTGGTTCCTCTTGCCTGATCCCCCTGGCTCCCGAAACAAGGCCTGTATAGACCTCGGCTTTAGACTCACCCACTGGCACACCCCACCCCGCAAGCCCTCAGCAAAGTCAGAGAGGCGCCATTCATGGCTTCAAAAGTTCCACCAGGTTCTCCAGCCGCAGGGGGCTGGAGTGGGTAACAGAATCCTACTCAGGGAGGAAAAAAAGCACAGTGACCTTTTGTCCCAGAAGTTCCCGGCTTTCCCAGCCAGCCAGCCAGCGGAGGCGGCCCAGTCAGCCAGGAGGGTAAGGAATTGCAGATGTGCGCCCAGGGCGGCCACCCTCCCTTCAGCTCCCAAAGCAAAGCCCGGAGGACACCTCGGCGTCGCCCGGGGCTGCGCCTCTATCCGGTCCAGGGCTCCCGCTCCTAGCTTCGCGTCAAGGCTCAGGGGAGTCACAGTCTCTCGCGTCTCCCAGAGCCCTTTCCAGCCAAGCTTCACCACAGGACCCACACTTCTAGGGACAGGAGGAGGTTCATTTAGGGTCACCAGAAAGACGCGCAAACCCTCCCGAGAGCACCAGAACTGCTCCGGGCGCCCCGGGGCGGGTTGCTGACACCGCACAGGTGAAGTCACTTGTCCTCGGTGGGCGCGGCGGACTGAGACTCGGACCACCACTTCGCGCCTAGGATGATGCTTAAGATTGTTCGTGGAGGCCTTTGTGGGTCAAGTGAAAGAGGAGTCCTCTTAACACATGAGGAGGAAACACCTCGATGTTGCGGAGAACCAAGCCGGGGACCCGCCCCGTTGCTTCTACTCTGTGGTCCTGGCTTGGGTCTTCTCACACAGAGTTTAGACGCCCACCCTCCTCAAGCCCCTCATGTCCCCGAGACGTCATTCCGGGGCCGGACGCAGGGAAGACAGGCCTGGCTAATGAAGGCTCCACGATCGCCCACCCCCAGCAGGACCCTGCGTCTGGCTCTCTGGCCTGCACTCACCGCACATGGTGGCTGCCGATCGCTCCAGACACTCAGACGACTCCTCCGTGCCTCGCGCTCCCTGGCTCAGGCTCCCGCCGCTCGGCCTCCTGCCCTTATAGCCAGCCACTAGCCCTCTGAGAGGGGTGAGGCTGGGCGGGGCCTCATGCCGCCTGCTTGCCCCTCATTGGTGGTCCCCTGGTTGTCGTGACAACGGCGCCCCCCCCCCTTTAAGACTCAAGGAAAGGAGTGAGGGGCGGCTCCCAAGGGCCAGTCCCTACTGTATGGTGGGGGAGGAAGGCCAATAGGCGGCAAACACCTTGAGTTCAGACTTTAAGTCAGACATATTAGACGAGAAACCTTAGCCTGGAGTACGGATCGCTCTGTGCCTCAGTTTCCTCTTTTGAAAACTATGATAACAATAGAACGTACCTCTCAGATCCTCCTTAGGTTAAAGACAGTCCGGGTATGCACAAAGCACGATCTCTCTCTCTCTCTCTCTCTCTCTCTCTCTCTCTCTCTCTCTCTCTCTCTCTCTCTCTCTCTCTCCCTCCCTCCCTCCCTCCCTCCCTCCCTCTCTCCCTCTCTCTCTCTCTCTCTCTCTCTCTCTCTCTCTCTCTCTCTCTCTCTCTCTCTCCCACCCACCCACCCACTGGGTTCCTGTTCTTGCAATGTGTCCCTCAATGCCAAACTTATATTAAGAAAAAGTAGTACACGCTAGGCTTGTGAACTTGCTCCCATCCTGCCAGGCAGCAAATTGGGCTTGCCTGGGAAAGGAGAAAACTGAAACTGAAGCTCCTTGGAGAGATAGAAGATCCTGACCGAGATGTGGCGGGAGTTCAAATGTGGAGCTCCTGGGATGGGGATTCCCCAGGTCCGAAGGAAAGCTGGGCCGCCCCGGAAACCGCCCCCTAATGGAGATGCTCTGGCAGACCCGCCTGGTGATTAGTGAGCCTGCATCCAAGCCAGGGGCTCCACAGCCCCGGTGTGACCTAGAACCTCAAGTTCGACCCTGCGCTGGATGAGTCATGGAAGCTGGCTTTACCGTCGAAGTTCCCGGCTGTCTCCTCCTCCTTCCCACTGCTCTCCAAGCCCCTCATCTCCTGAGGAAGGTCACGAGAACTGGCCCAACATTTGCTCACTTTGAAGCCATCTGGTGCGTGTATGGTTTAACTTAAAAAAAGGAAAAAAAAATCAAGAAATCTAAATCTATGGCATTCCCCAATGATGAGTTTTTAAAAGAAAAAAAAACCTAGTTTGACTCTTGTGTGGGGCGGTTTCCCTAGCTTTGCAGCCCCTCGGTAGAGGTGTCTTGTTGTATCTGTTGAGAAGTTTGAAGTTTGATGGCGGCAAGGGAGATTTGGCTGAGTCAGCTGATGGGAAAACGCAAAGCTGACTGGAGAGCTGCCAGCGTTACTCCTTGCCCTCTGCTACACGGAGTGACATTCATTCATTAATTCATCCGTTCTTCATTCATTCCCAAACCCGCACTTTATGTCTATCTGGGTGATAGGGACTTAATGAACGAGGACAGATTCAGCCTCCTGGCTCTAACAAAGCAATGGGCGGGGCAGACACTAAGCTAGGGGGTCGCAAAGGAAACTGGACGTCTCTGTGTTGGCAGAACTCAACAGAATAGAGAAGGGGGCAAGACACAGGCTTTCTACTGGCACCCAGATACCAGGATCCATGTGTCCTGGCACAGTTCAGATCTATCCTTCGCTGTTTTTGTGGTTTTATATCTCCGTATGAAGAGCGGCATGGCTGAACGCTATAACTCTATGAAGACATCTATCTACAGCAGCTGCCTGCCTAGCAACCCCTCTGCTTTTGGGACAAGCATCCCTGGCAGCCCTTCTGGAGAGTGATGTCCTGGGTCTGATATATAGCTTGCATGAGTCACCTGCCTCTAGGATTGGTTCAGAGGTTATATGTGGTCCACGCTGAGGACTTGACAACCTGTTTTCTCTGGCATAGAGGAAACTGGCAGAGAAGAACAGATTCTCTTGGTGCATCTATATGGGGGATAGTTTGGGGATGCCAGGGACTTAGCCATCACCTTTGGGATGGGATAGAGAGAGGCTGTCTCAGAATGGAGTGAGCCAGGGTAAATGGGATTCCTGAGTGGAGAAAGCCACACATTTTCAGAGGGCCTGGCTTTCGCTGAGATCTGTTCCCTTTTTGGTATTGCAGTTCTATGGCTTAAACAGGTCCCCAAAGCGAGTGTTGTGAATACATTCCTCATGTAAAAATGCTAAGGGTAGGATCTCTGAAAGCTGATTGGGCCATGAAGGTGCACCTTCACCCACAGATTAATGTTAATTAGATAAGCACATAAAGCTTTAACAATGCTCTCTCACAGTCTCTGAATCTACGGCATATTCCTGTGGGGAAATGTACCAGGAAGATCCACGCGGTCACCAGCCTCAGCTGCGGACTTCCTTGTCTCCAGAACCATGAACCCATAAGGACCTGTTCTTTATAAGCCGCCCAGCCGATGGTGTCCTTTGATAGCAAACTCAATAAATTTCCATCTTCAACACATTGAAGTCACTTCTGTCATTGAGACCAGGTGCTTCCCTGACTCCTTCACCCTGCAAATACTCTGATCCAAGATTCAGTAAAAGGGTCAGGGGGCAACTGACAGCCCATTAGGTCCCGGTTGGAGGCAGCTTCCTTTCTTGTCCTCACCTTAGTCGGGGACTTCCTCTAATGTGGTCTAGAAACCCCAAAGAGTTAAACCACAGAAGTGGATTTAGATGAAGGAGCTCAGGTATGGACCCCTTAGGAGTGGGAAAGTAGTGGAAAAAAAATTCCCAAGCCTCTCTCTGTTCCTATCTTTGGGGGAGAATGAGCCCTCACAGCTACATCCAGAGCCCTGTCTGCCTATTCAGAGCAGGCTCCTGTGCCTGGCCCCAGTGGGCCCCAGATGTTCAATGCTAAGATGATTATCTATGGAGGACTCTAGCCACACTTTCCAGGGACGCTTTGACCCCACTGTCCAAGAAGGTGGCACCATTTGTGGGTGCTGTGAAACAATCTTTTTGTACACCGTGAATATGTATTATTCTCATTGGCTAATAAAGGATTGCCTGGCCAATAGCTGGGCAGGAAAAGGTTAGGCAGGGTTTGAAGACAAAAAAAAAAAAGAGAGAGCTTGGGGTAGAAGAAGGCAGAGTTGCTAGTGAGACGTGGAGAGAAGCAAGATGAATATGCCATGTTGAAAAAGGTACTGCTGCGTGGTAGAGCATAGGTAAGAAACATGCATTAATTTAAGTTGAAAGAGCTAGTCAGTAATAAGCCTAAGCTATCAGTCAAGCAGTTATAATTAATTTTAAGTCTCTGTGTGGTTATTTGGGGAGCTGCCTGGTGGAACTGAGCTGACTGGTAGGACAGAAAAACCCCACCCACATGTTGGAATTGCAAACTGCAGCCATACACAAGGCTTCTTCACCTGTGCATGTGTCTCAAAGTTTTTTGTAGTTGGGAAATTTACTCTTTGCCTCTCCCTCTCTGACCCCTACTCACCCTAACTAGGCTATTGGCTGAAGGAGTTCCCACAGCACCTCCCCCTTTTGTCTAAATAAGAGAGTTCCAAACCCAATATAAAACTATATACAATAGGAACAAATATCAAGTATCATCCAGGGAAAAGAAGAGGCAACAACATACATAAAAATTAAAATTATAATCAGCATGAACAACATCAAACAAGAAACTGTTAAATGTTTCAATTGTTATCCTATCCTAAGGAGTCTAAGTCTTATATTAAAAATGGCTTGGTTAAGTCATGAGAGGAAAGTAACTATGACTATCTAGCCTTCAACCCCATCAAAGACCTGAGAAGGGAAATAATATTACCTGAATAAATAGTAAGTACAATGTAAGCAACTTTCAAAACTCTAGACAGATATATCTCACTGCCTGGATAGTCACCCAAAGTCTCATTTGCAATGTTGGGGCAACCAATTTTGACTAAAGTCTAGAGCAACTGACAGACCATATTCAGAGGCAGGAAAATTTGAAAAACCATCTTACCATGTCTTGGCAAGGTTTGGTAGTCTTTTTGTTTATATTTTGCTTGTCCAGTCTGAACATTGCATTTTGTCAGTAGTCAAGGGAGGGGCAGTTCTTTGCCCAGAGGCCAGTTTTGCCAAGAAGAAAACAAGCTCCAAGTGGAGTGTCTTTGGTGCCCAACATTCTCTCAGGAATAGATCAATGCAGTGTGTCATGTCAACAGAATACTAAGTTATTTAAATACCATCTTCCACAGTTCTTTGAAGATTACCTATCTATGCGGAATACAATGCATCTAAAGAACCTGATTAGTCTAACTATAAGTATTACAAACATGGATGACTGTTGACCTGTAATTCTTAATATCTATATGGCTTAAAGAATAAGTCTTCATATTAAAAAAATTAAACAATCTTTAAACAAATGTGCAGCAAATGAGGACAACGACCTCAAAATGTAAACAATATATAAATATCTTGATCAGAGGTAGAAATGTATAGTGCAATATGATAAATATATCCTAAAATTGCATCAATATACATAATATCTAAGCAGAGGTAGAAACATGCATGCATACAATATGACAAAATAACTTTGCATAGGTACACAAACATTGTAAACAGAAATAAGAACATATTCAATATAACAAATATAATTTGAACTTGTATCAATATACAAGAATGTATACCAATATAAATTATTTATAAATAATAGCTCACAAGTAATCTCATTATTACTCACTATATTATTAATGTGAGTAAGCTCACACTAATCTACCTATTTTCCCATCCCATCCATTCCCTTTTTATTTTTCAAGAGAAATCCCTGAGCCTACTACATTTCTTTTCTTTTCTTTTTTTTTTTTTTTTTGGTTTTTCGAGACAGGGTTTCTCTGTAGCTTTAGAGGTTGTCCTGGAACTAGCTCTTGTAGACCAGGCTGGCCTCAAACTCACAGAGATTCACCTACTTCTGTCTCCCGAGTGCTGGGATTAAAGGCGTGCGCCACCACCGCCTGGCTGCCTACTACATTTCTACCTCCAACCCTACACCACTTATAACCAACCCCTAATAGATGTTCCCAACCCTGAAGACAAACTCAGTTCCCACAACACAAGGGAGGCCTGTGAGTAGTGCTCAGAGCAGGCAAAAAGTGGGTTTCGGGGTATCTAGCCAAATATCCCATGTGCGGTGACTTGGATGGGGTTCTCCACCTTAGGACATCTAGCCCTCAGCTAGATATGAGGTAGAAGCATCAGAAGTAGACAGTCTTGGGGGTGGACTTGTGTATAGAGAAGGAGGCCAGTCTCTCAATCTCTCCTGTTGTGAACAGATTTCTCATGTGTTTAATACTTGGTCTCCGGCTATTGGTACTGTTTGGGAAGGTTATGGAAACTTTAGGAGTTGGACCTCCTCATTTTTTCTATTGTTTCTCGGCTTCTAAAATATAAGCTGTTTTGTTCCACCACATCTTCCCCACTGTGCACTGAAGCCAAGAATCCAAATGCAAATGTCTCTGGGCAGTGGTGGTGCACACCTTTAATCCTATCATGCAGGAGGCAGAGGCAGGTGGATCTCTGTGAGTTTGAGACCAGCCTGGTCTACAGGACAAGATCCAGAAGGGCCTAGGCTACACAAAAAAGTCCTGTCTCGAAAAACCAAAAGAGCAAGGAAGGAAGGAAGGAAGGAGAAAGAAAGAAAGAAAGAAAGAAAGAAAGAAAGAAAGAAAGAAAGAAAGAAAGAAAGAGGGAGGGAGAAGGAAGGAAAGAGAAAAATGTCTTCTGCTAAGCTTTTTCATTCAGTCAATTTGTTGCAGCAATAAAAAGTCTCAGCAATGTAGAAATTGGTGGCAGTGAACTGGAGTTGTTGCTACATTACCACATGGTTCCCAGGCTTTTAGAACTGGTTTTCAGGAAGAATCAGAGAAGTTTAGGGATACTGTAAGCAGAGCTTGCTGGGACATTCTGATAGGTGCTCAGAATAGAGTGATGGGAGTAGTTATGGACAAAAAGATAGCATTCATGAGGCTTCAGACGGAAGTGAGGACTCTCCTGGAAACTGGACAAGAGGCTACTCATGCCATGTCCTGAGACTTTGTGTTTAAAGGCTAATCAATCCGTTGAAATTTCACAGCAGTCCAGCACTCAGGCTGTGGCAAAGCTAGCTGCAGTTTACAGAGGGTTTTAGGAGCAAAATGCAGAGCACAAAGTTAAAAACAAAGAACCAAGAAACTGCAGTTTACTTAGAAAGGCTTCATAAAGTTAAGACCTAATTTCTGAAGAGATTAACATCAGTAAACAAAAGCCTATAGAGGATGCCCTGAGGGTATCCTAGGAATCAATCAGACCTCACTCAGCACAGGCTCAAGGGCATAAAAGCTCCTGCAACCTCATTTGAAGAATTTCCCTTGAGCAGAGAGGGCCTTGGGGTTCTCAGATCACACAAGGCTACCCACAAAGCTGTTTCCCAAGGTTTTCTCACTGTGTTCATATGCCTGGGAATCAAAGGCTGTGGTAGTTATGGTTCAAAATTTTCTGCTCATGCTAATGGAAGACCTCGGTTTTGTAGGTATTTAATTCAACAGATACCGGATCACAGAAGCTGCCACATAAACTTCAAAAAATGCCCAAGAGGTCAGGAAATGTGTGGTGGAGTCAAGATCCCTGGTTGTAGTCCCTGTGGGAACAATGCATGAAGCCATGAAGGTGAAGCCTGAGTTCCATAGAGACCCAAGAAAGGCAGAGATGTCAGAAGAAAGAAATACCTATATATCTGCAGAGGTAAGCTGTGGGACCAGTGGGATCAGCCCAAGAGAGAGAGATCATGTGAATTAAAACTGATCATGCATAGGACTGCCAAGTCCATTGGAGCCCACATCAAAATACTATGTACCCCACATGCCAGACATGGGTCTATAGAGTTTAATATTTGTCCTGCTAAGCTAGATTGATCCTCCTTTGGTGTTGTACTTCTTTCTTTACTGGCTGACATGTTTATTCTGTGCCACTGTATCTTGGATGGCTATGACTTTTTTTTTTTAATTTTGTAGGGGTTCATAGCTAAGAGTTTTCCTTGAGTCTCAGAAGACTTTGGTCCCAAATATTGAAACTCTGTTATGGTGGTTTGCATGAGAATGGCCCCACCATGGATTTTATGTTTGAATCCTGATTCCCCCAGATAATAGAACTGTTTGGAAAGGATTAGGAGGTGTGGCCTTGGAGAAAGTGTGTCACAGGAGCAGGCTTTAAGGCTTCCCTCCCTCCATTCTCAGTGTACTCTCTTTCCTGATGATGTCCTGAGGGCTGAGCTCTAAGCTGTGCCTGCCTCCAGTCCTTCCCTCTGCCATCTGCCTCTAACCCTCTGGAACTGTAAAAACAGAGACTTTCTTTTTTTCTTTTTTCTTTTTCTTTTTTTTTTTTTTTTTTTTTTTTTTGATTTTCGAGACAAAGTTTCTCCGTAGCTTTTGGTTCCTGTCCTGGAACTAGTAGACCAGGCTAGCCTCGAACTCACAGAGATCCACCTGCCTCTGCCTCCCGAGTGCTGGGATTAAAGGCGTGTGCCACCACCGCCCGGCTCAGAGACTTTCTTTTTATAAGTTGCTTTGGTCACAATGGTTTATCAAAACAATAGAAAAGTAACTTGAAGGTGGAGTTTTCCCATCCCAGATTACCACACAGAGGCTTACATTGATTGTAAATGCTCGGCCAGTAGCTCAGGCTTATTACTAACTAGTGCTTACCTTTTTTTTCTTTTCTTTTTTCTTTTTCTTTTTTTTTTGGTTTTTTTGAGACAGGGTTTCTCTGTAGCTTTTGGAGCCTGTTCTTGAACTAGCTCTTATAGACCAGGCTGGCCTCAAATTTACAGAGATCCGCCCTCCTCTGCCTCCTGAGTGCTGGGATTAAAGGTGTGTGCCACCATCACCTGGCTTTTTTTTTTTCAAGACAGTCTTATGTAACAGTCGTAGCTATCTTGAAACTTGCTTTGTAGACCAGGCTGGCCCCGAACTCACAGAGATCCACTTGCTTCTGCCTCCCAAGTGCTGGGATTAAAGGTATGCACCACCATTGCCCAGCTAGCTTTTACATTTCAAGTTGACCTGTATTCCTTCTGCCACATGGCAGGACCTTAATTCGCAGGACACATTCCTCTCCTGCTCCCTCTGCATCTGGCTGGCAACTCCAGACTCCACCCTGCTTCCCAGCAGACACAATTTGACTTTCCCACCTAACTTTATCCTGTTCAGCTCTTGGCCAGTCAGCTTCTTTATTAAATCGGTCACAGTGACAAATCTTCACAGTGTACAAAAGGATTATTCCACAATTGTAACCAGTGTATCTAGTAAGACTTTTTGGCTTCTAAGACTCTTTGGAAAGGACTAAATACATTTCACCTCACGAACCAACAGTGAGCCTTTGGAGGCTCACAGAGAGATGGTGTGTTATGAATGTGAAATTTCCTCACAGGCTCAAGCATTGGATACCTTGTCCACAGAAGATGGTACTATTTGGAATATTCTGGAACCTTTGGAAGGTGGAGCCTAGATAGAGGAAACAGGTAACTGGAGTCATGCCCTTGAAGGTTATTCACGGTCCCTCCTGTCTCTGCTCTGCTTCCTGGCAACCACGATCTGAGCTTCTCTGTTCTTCCACAGCACCCCACTGTGATGGGCTTAGACCTCTAAACCTGGAGCCTAAAATAAGTCTTAACTCCCTTAAGTTGGTTTTCTCTAGTATTTTATCAACACAGGCTATATTGGAGTGAACAGGGTAGAAAAAGTCCTTGATGAAGACACTGGATGGAAACAGTGGCCAGAATCTCTCTCTCTCTCTCTCTTTTTTTTTTTTTTTTTTTTTTTTGGTTTTTTCGTGACAGGGTTCTCTGTGGTTTTGGAGCCTGTCCTGGAACTAGCTCTTGTAGACCAGGCTGGTCTCGAACTCACAGAGATCCGCCTGCCTCTGCCTCCCGAGTGCTGGGATTAAAGGCGTGCGCCACCACCGCCCGGCAAGTGTAAGATAAGAACCTTAGTGCAGAGGCAGGGGTTTAGCAGTGAAGAGCATTCACTGTCCTCCTAGAGGATCTGCGTTTGATTCCTAGCCCCCACGTGGTGTCTCACAACATCTTAGTGTCTATTTCAGGGAACCCCACACCCTCTTCAGGTCTCCACGGGCAATGCATGCACATACTGCACAGACCTACATGTAGGCAAAACACTTCTACAAATAAAACGAAAAAAAATTGAGGCAGCGTCTTATTGTATGGCCTTTTCTGACTGGATGTTCTGGAACTCATTCTGTATGCCAGGATGACCTCAAATTCATCGATATGCCTGCATCTACCTCCCAAGTGCAGGGACTAAGATCGGGCACCACCACATCCAGCAAAAATAAGTCTTAAGAAAAAAACAAGCAAGAGAATATGGGGAAGAACATTGGTTGACCTGCAGCCTCTCAGAAGCTTAACTGGGGCCTGGACGGAAGAAACAATGTAGCTTCGGGTTTGGCTACATTGTTTCCCACTGGCTGCCCACTGCACCCCAGAGCAGACCTCTACTTCTTCAACGGAAGCTGAGGCTCCGCAATATTCTTGGCAGACTTTGACTTGGTCGCGTTCTCTCTGTAACCTCGGAAGATGCCTGGCACAAACCCGAACTCACGTTCTCTGATGACTGCACACGCCTGTAATCCCAGCACTTGGGAGGCAGAGACAGGCGGATCTCTGTGAGTTCGAGGCCAGCCTGGTCTACCAAGGGAGTTCCAGGACGGGCTCCAAAGGTACAGAGAAACACTGTCTCGAAAAACCAAAAAAAAAAAAAGATAGTTCTCTTCATGGTCACTATGAATGGCTTTAGGAGACATCTGCATAAGTGAAGAGAGAAGACCGATCCTGAACACCGATGTCACATGTCATGGCAGTCAAGGTAGGCACTGACTGTCTTCCTCAAATACTCTCCACCTCACTTTTTTGTTTTTTTTTTGAGACAAGGCGCCCTAGTTTTTGTCGCTTTGACTCAAATATAGACACTTGGTAAGAGGGAATCTCAATTTAGGAACTGCCTCCATCAGTTTGGCCTATGGGCAGGGCTGAGGCATTTTCTTGATTACTGATTGATGTGAGAGGTCCAGCCCACCATGGGCAGTGCCGTCCCTGGGGATGCGATCCTGGTTAATATAAGAAAGCAAGCTGAGCAAACCAGTAAGCAATACTTCTTTGTGAACGCCATTTCAGTTCCTGCGCTGGTTTACCTCAATGATCAATTGTAAACTATAAGATGAAATAAACACTTCCCATTGCTTTTAGTTGGTGTTTTATAGCAACAGAGAAGCACACTCAGAAGCAAGGGCTCCCACTGAATCTGGACCTCACCAGTTCAGCTAGGTTGGCTGGCCAGCAAGCCCTCAGCGATCCTCCTGACTCTGTTTCCCCGATCCTGGGATTTAAAAAAAAAATGAAAAAGAATGGGAAGGCCATGACTGCTCTTAGGCATGGTGGAGGAGAAAGTTTATCGAAGATAAAAAAGAGACAGAGTCAGAGGCAGGGTGAGCTGGGCAGGGGGCGGATGGGGTGAGGACCAGATTCAACAGCCAAGAGGTCAAGGATACAAAGGGCCGGTAACCAAAATGTCTGGATTATATAGAGAAGAGCCTTTGGGGAAAGGGCAGTCCGGCCTCTGGGCTGGAGAGTTCAGGGCAGAGGGCAGGATATGTGAGCCACACCCTGTAACTGAAAGGAACTGAGGGATGCTGGGAGAACCTGGCAGCCAGGCCCGTTTTGATGTGTTAAATAGCACCTTAGCTGTTTGTTAGTTAACAGGTATCATAACTTTGTTCTGCCATATCAGGCTTTTTAAACCGTGGGCACACTGGGGGCCTGAACCCCGTCCTTATGTTTGTAAAATGCTTTAGAGATTGAGCCACCTCCCCAGTTCTAGCATACAGAATTTTTTCAAAAGGGTTTACCTTTGTCAACTTTTTGCACCCCTGAGATGCTATCCTAGCTACATACTGCCTTGTTTAAACCGTGCAGTCTGACTGCACTGGGATTTCAGCAGTGCTGCAAAGCTGGGATCTGACACAGGAACCTTGAGGCATCGTATATGCTTCCAATGCCACTGCTCTCTGGAAGAGATGGTCTTGCTCTGCCTGGCTGAGACCAGCAGGGAGCCTGTGTGAGGTGGGCAGAGCTTGGAGGCCGCACCAAGCAGAGCTGAGAAACAGGTGATCCAAGAGTAGCCCGTGCTCCCAGGTTGTGTAGTTCTCCTCAGCTTGTGGTCAAGACAAGGGGACTGCTATAGTCTGAATGTCTCCTAATATAGGCGGTGGTGATATGTTGAAGAATATTTGTTTAGCTATCTAAAGATATGTTGCATTTGTTTAACTCTGTAAAGATGTATTGCTGTTTCACCTTGCCTGCCTAAGGCACTTGATTGGTCTAATAAAAATCTGAATGACCAATAGCAAGGGAGAAAGGATAGGAAGGACTTCTGGGCAGGGAGAGTAAGTAGAAGAAGGAAATTAAGATCGTGGGGGAGTGGGTAAGAAAGAAAAAGAAAAGGAGATGCCAGGGGCCAGACAGCCAGACATTGAGAAAGCAGGAAAGAAGGAGATACAGAATGAAAGATAAGAAGCCCCAAGACAAAACGTAGATGGACAGAAACAAGTTAAGTTAAAAGAGCTAGTGGGAAAAGCCTAAGCTGAGGCTGAGGATTCATAATTACTAAAAAGTCTCTGTGTCTTTATTTGGGAGCTGGTTGGTAGCCCAAAGAAAATGCCAGCAACAGTGATAGGAGGTTCATGGTCAGGTGAGAGGGCAGATTATAAAAGGGTAGTGTCCATATAAAAGAGATCCCAAGGCTAGGCATGATGGCACACACCTTTAATCCCAGCACTCAGAGACAGAGGCGTGTGGATCTCTGTGAGTTCAAGGACAATCTAGTCTATATAGCGAGTTCTAGCTAGCCAGAGCAACAAAGCAAGACTCTGTCTTAAAAATACAAATAGATAAATAACACATTTTATTTATCTATTTATTTTTATATCTATCTATCTATCTATCTATCTATCTATCTATCTATCTATCTTTTATTTATTTTACAGCCTGACCAGTTTCCCCTCCCTCCTCTCCTCCCAATAAGTAATATATATATTTGAGAGAGAGGGAGAGAAAGAGAGAGAGAGAGAGAGACAGGGTTTCTCTGTATAACTTTGACTGTTCTGGAACTCACTCTGTAGATCAGGCTGGCCTCGAACTTGCAGAGATCTGCCTGCCTCTCCCTCTCCAATGCTGGGATTGAAGGTGTGCAACACCACTACCCAGCTTAAATCGTAATTTTTTAAAAAGTTAAAAAAGAGCCAGATGGTGGTGGTCTACAATCAAGTTCCAGGACAGGCTCCAAAGCTACAGAGAAACCCTGTCTCGAAAGAAACAAAAAACAAAACAAAAACAAACAAAAGTTTTAAAAGAGATCCCAGAAGCTGTCATTCCACTTCTATCATGTGAAGACCTCCATACAGAGCACCAAATGAACCAGATACCCAATCCGACAGTGCCTTGATTTTAGACTTTCCAGTCTCCAGAACCGTGAGAAATGGTATTTTGCCATAGCAATTTGTAAGTTTTTCCCCCTTCCCTCTATTATCTGGCACTGCCTGAGCTTATCTTACCTACCCCAAATAGCTTCATGGTGCAGGAGATTGTCTGTATTCTGTCAATCATGTTTTAAATAAGTGCTGATTAGCCAGGCAGGAAGTATAGGTGGGTCAACCAGACAGGAAGTAGAGGCGGGGCGATGAGAACAGGAGAATTCTGGGAAGGAGGAAGCCCATTTCTCTCACTCTTGCCCAGACTCTGAAGAAACAAGATGTGAGCTGCCCTACTGAGAAAGGTACTGAACCATGTGGCTAACATAGATAAGAATGGGTTAATATAGGCTACAAGAGCTAATATGTAGCCTGAGCTAATGGGCCAATCAGTTTTATAACTTATGGAGATCTCTGTGTGATTTTCTTTGGGGCTTGCTGGCTGTGGGGTATTGGGCGGGACAGAAACCCCAACAAGCAGACCCCTCATGTTACAGCTTCAGTTATCTCAAACAAGCAAGCGAGCAAACAAACGAAAAATCCCAACAGAAACCCCTGCAGGAGCAGCGGTGGAGGTCTCACAAATGTTCTCAGCGTTCCTGTTTGCCCTGAGTGAGACCAAAGGGAAAAGAGAGACAATCAACCCATTTTCCATGCTGGGAAGTTCTATAGAAGCACATACAGAAATGTATAAACAGGAGAGGAAGGAAGGGAGGGAAGAAGGGAGAGACAGAAAGGGAGAAGTAAGAAGGAACAGAGAAAGGAGAGGAGAGGAGAGATGGGGAGATGGGGATAAATAGAATAAATCTGAGTTTACCTTCTAACTGAAGTTTCTAAGCTGGGAAGGAATTTAACTAACGAATGGGATGAGGAAGAACACCCTAAGTGGAAAGGTCCTCACAGTCAAAGGCTTGGTGTGTGTGTGGTGTGCGTGCCATAGGAAGCGAGTGTTGTCTGATTGGTACTCTCCCACACCTTATTTAGAACCAAATGCCCTTGGAGCACAAACAAATGCTGTAAACAAAAAAGGCAAAGAGGAAGCCATAGAGAGTAGTAGGGACAGTGGAGGTAGGGATCACATTCCCCATCCCCATTTAAGACCCTTTTAGGTACCAAAAAATTAGGACATGATGTTGATGCTGACTAGTGAGCAAAGAGGGAGTAGGGACCCAGGGGACCCATGTTTAATATTTCAAGGTAGGTAGGTATTTCATGTTCCATTAAATTGTTTGTTCTGTAAACAGGGTTTTCCTAAAAGCATAGCAGGGGCTCCTGGGAGTACTTCTCTGTTTGCTGAACAGATTCAGGAAGCCATAGGGAAACCCAGAGGTGTCTGTGCTCTGAGGAGCTGGAAGGGATCAGTTGTAGCTGCATAGTCAGTGGTCCACCTGCTCCAATAGAGCTTCCTTTGTCTGGATCCCAGAAAGGAGGCAGCCTCAATAGCGTAGACAATGGTGAGGGGTTCACCCCGAGGCTTCAAGTGTGGGCCAGTGACCCAACAGAACCAGACAAGGGAGGACGCATTAGATAAACAATTGGCTGCTGTAGACTTTGCACAATTATTTTAAAATAGAAAAACCCCAGAGAGCCCAATACCCAGGAGGCAGAGGCAAGTAGATCTGAGTTGATGAGGATGAGTGATCAGGTCTCTTCCTCAAGGAACAGGTTTCACCGAGATATGAACTTGTATTGCTGGATTCAAAGTCCAGAGCGTTAACCATCACTCCATGGGAGCTAGTGCTTAGGTATGTAGGCCTGGTGCCTAATTTGCTCTCTAGGGATCTGGTCCTTGCATACCTAGGATTGCTGGCTTCCCAACTGGACAGGCACCCCTACCCCTTTCTTTTTTTCCACTATCTAGGATTGAGCCCAGGGCCTCATGCATGGTAGAGAAGTGCTCTACCACCGAGCTCCATCCCCAACCCCCTGCTGAGATCCACCTAACCTTACACACTTCCTTCAATTGCCCTGGCCAAGGGAGTAATCTAGGTGAATGCGTTATCTGACTTTGTCCAGGGCTTTCCTGGTTTTAGCACCTGGGCAACCTCTTAGCCCTGAGCAAACAGGAACTATCACTGTAGCTGCTACCTGAGTCCTAGCCAGCTGGGTGTTAACAGGATTAAGGGACTTTAGAGCTGGGACTGGAGTTTCAAGACTCTAATTATTACTAGTCACACATCAGATCTCTAGCCCTGGGAGGAGATGTGACATCCGGAACTGCCTGGAATGTCATTAATTGGTAACTATCTAAACCTGGACCCAGGAGCCCCAAAGCTTGAAGATGACTGTACAGTAGATTTCCTGATGAAGAATGAAGACATACCACCCTCACCCCCCACCCTGTAGAAGTCTAGCCATACAGGCTTGTCTACCAGACCAAACAAGACTCCCAGTAAAAGGTGCTTTCTAGAGACGAGAAATAATGTAAAACCTGCCCTAGGATAACGCTAAGTAGCTATTCCTTCTAACCAGTACACCTCCAACCCCTCAACAAGATGGCTTCAGGACATTCTGTGTGTGTGTGTGTGTGTGTGTGTGTGTGTGTGTGTGTGTGTGTGTGTGTGTGTATGTGTGTGTGTGTGTGTGCGTGCTACTGGAAATTGAATTTACCACCTCAGACAAGCTGGTCAAATGTTCTGCCATTGAGCTACACTGCCAACAATTAGCTATTTTCTCTGAATTGAAACATTTCCTCTTGATAGAGGAAGGTAGCTCGTGAGACTCAGGAATTCCATGTAACTTCAGAAGTTCTGCACACTCTGAAAGAAATGCAGGAGGCCCGTCCCCAGGGTGATGCAAGCAACAAGCAACAGAGGAGAGGAGACACTCCGGTGCAACTGTCTGCAAGCTGTGCAAGGAGCCGCAGCAGCCGCCTTTGTAGGGTTCACTCATCTGCTTTTCAGTGATGCAGCAGCTTCTGAGGCATCCATGGTCCTGTAAGTAACCCCAAAAACCTCACGGCTAGGCCAGGCTAGACAGGGCAGATCCGGTAAGCCAAGCCAGATGAGGGCAGAACCGTGTCTTTGGTCTGCCGCTGCTGCTCTATCTGGAGCGAGGGGACATTTGTTTGTGTCTCCCCCCAGGAAAAGTCCCACAAGAACTGTAGATAAGATAAAGCTCTCTTTGGCTATTGTCCGCTCTCATCCCTTGAGCGAGCACCAAGCTCTGCAATAAACACCTCCTATCTTCTGTGCTAAAAGCTCTGTGTATCTCGTCTGAATTCTTTAGATAGCTATCAGGAGGACCCTGGAGCCAAGTGAGATCCTGGCAATGTTACTGCACGCCTGATACCTTGCCTTTTTTTTAGACTTTGAATTCCTGATCCTCCTGCTGTACCACTTGAGTGCTGGGGTGACAGGTATGTGCCGCCATCACAAGGCTCTTCCTTACATCCTGTTTGACTAAGCTCAGAATAAGAAAATCCTAAGGCTGTGCCCTGAACTTTTAGTCTGTCACGACCACCGAGAAGAACTGATAATCCTGGCCCCACCGCAAGGGTGACAGTTGTCTGGCAATAAATCTGGCTATGTCCTTAGAGAGGCTTGTGCTCAAGGTATTCTTGTCCCCTCCAGAACGTGCTGCCGGATGCCCTTACCATCCCTGTTTCTGAGACTCCTATATATTCTTGAGAATGATGTAGGGGTGGGTTAGAGGGATGGGCGTAGGGACGGGGAGTGGGATGGGGGGGAGGTTCCTCTGAATCTGAAGGTGAATGTCTATGTCAGTCCATTTTCTGTTGCTAAAACAAGAGTGGGGGTTGACTAATGTATACAGAAAACAAGCTCATGAAACTTATAGTCAAATCACTTACAGTTAGGCTGAAAGTCAAGCAGCATGGCCCCGGTTCTGGTGAGGTCTTGTAGACTGCATCTTATCATGGTAGACGCTTGCACAATGGGATGAATGTGATCAAGAGGGAGAGACTCTCCTGTAGAACAAGACGCCAAGAGACCAGGGAGGAGACCATGTAACTACTGTAACCACCGTCTTCTGAAGTACTTCCAATGACCTAATTAATTCCTGCCCACTGGGCTCTCCCTGTGATGGATCCTGTGTTATCTCTCTCTCATCATTAGGTATGTAAAAAACAATCACACGAAGAACTTCTTTTACCCACTGCCCAGCTCACCAGCTCTTACATCACCACACTGAGAACCAGACTTCCAACACCCTAACCTTTAGCAGAAAAGCACACAAAAACTATAGCAATGTCTTCTCACATTATCCAGTCTCTTAGTGGCAGGGAGCTGTAAATCCTAGAGCCTGAGTCAGGGGCTCACACAGAACCCTTTGCTCTATCAGACAGAAGAAAGGGGTTGACACTCTGTGCAGACAGGGCCATAGAAGGCATTGCAAGCAAAGGTCAGCCTAGTCCAAGAGCATGACCTCGGCTCCAGAGCCTGCCTGCGGTCCTCCTCTGCCTCTCTCGCGGCCCCATTTCTGTCTTGATTGACATGGTTGGTTGAGGGACCCTCTTAGACCTGGCTGGTGCCTAGAAGGGCCTGCCTGTGTTTATCAGGCGTGTAGGAATGGTATCTCCCGCTGTGGCCATAGCCAGGGGGTACATCTGTACCTGTTTTTCTGGAGATAGCATCCTGGATTTCCTCCGTGAAGTCAGGCCTCTAACTTTCAGCCTTAAGTCACATGAGCAATCAACACAACGGCCCTGTTCTGCTGACTCGTCAAGTTCTGCTTACATACGGAAATAACTTTACCCCTCAAAACCTCTTCTTAAAAATAGAAACCCAGTGTGCATACAACCCCCTTTCCTCAACAATATTATCTTTAGAACATCTTTCCGGATGATAGCAGATATGTGCGCATCTATTTTTTGTTAGGAAAAATTTCAAATGGGCACCAGAACAGGTTGAATTACCCCCATCTACTTCCCTCCTGTAGTCAGCCATTATCAATATTTAATCCAATCACAAAAGTAACAGAACTGTGCCGTTTTCTGGAATTTTGTTTTTTACTTTTTTTTTTAAATGGAGTGTGCTGGATGTCTCTACAATTTTGTTCAAATGACTGCAGAACCTGGAAAAGCTGTTGCTGCTATTGATGCATAACATACTGCTATTATTGGTCTTTTTATATAAATATAAATATATATACATATATATAATTTGAATTTTTGGAAACTTTAGCTGTGCTGTCAACTTTGGAAAAAAGTATCCCAGTTTATCGTGTTGAGTTGGCATTGTACAGAAATTAACAGCCATATTGGTCTAGAAATGTTGAACTTAATTTTTTCCCCATTTGTACAGGGGTAACGCACTGTATTAAATATGTAAGGTCTTATCTCCGTGGGTTTGATTACAAAAACTAATGAAGTATTCTCTAAATAAAAAAAATATTTAATCCATTTGTTTTACTGCTCCCTCTTTCATTTATTTATTTATTTTTCTTTTCTGGAACAAATTCTGAGATGATCTGGCTTGTTAATAATTCACTGTGTGGACATACAAAAGAAGGTTCTTGTGAGCATAAACATTTTTAATATTATCAAACACTTCCAACTTCCTCTATTGTCTCAAAATATCGTTCTGTTTTCTTTTATTCTGGTCCTAGAGATCAAATTTATCTTACACATGTTAGCTGGGTGTGGTGGCTCATGTCTATAATCCTAGCTCTCGGAAGGCAGAGGCAGCGGAGTACCAGGAGTTTAATGCTAGCCTGAGCTACACAGAAGCTCTATGACAACCTTGGCTATATGATAAGACCCTTCCTTAGAAAACAAAAACAAAAAAGTAAAACAAGTCAGGTAGTGGTGAGGTACCTGTTTCCTAGCACTCGGGAGGCAGAGGCAGGTGGATCTCTGTGAGTTGAAGGCCAGCCTGGTCTACAGAGCAAGTATCAGAAAGCCAGGACTACACAGACAAACGCTGTCTTAAAAAGCCAAAAAAAAAAAAATGAAAAAGAGTAAACAAAACAAACAAAGGAACCCTTCCACTGAGGTCCATCACCAGCCACTCAAAGTGTATGCTTATAGCCTATTTGTTCAAATCAGGATACAAAAAGCATCTGTCCGTTGCAATGGCAAGCATATCTCTGAGATTTAAGAAAATAAGTAATCCACACAGACGCACAAAAACATTTATAATTTCCCTCATGTCATTCACTTTCCGTGACTTGGGACAGACTGGTGGTAACAAGTGTTTTTCCACCCTGCAAGCCTGTAGACATCTGTTTCCTGCCTGGCTCACTCTCTGGCAAGGAGACTGTGAGGACCACATGCTGCTGGAAAAGCAGAAGCTCTGGAGCCCAGAGCCAGCAATCTGAAGACGAGGCAGGGTTGGAAAAGTCAGCATACTCCAGAGGCAGCTACCAGTATATGAAGAGAACCGGCCCTGGAGTTGGCTGGCCAACAGCAAGCTTTGTATGCCCTGCGGTATCAAGCAAGCATCATCTTCTGCTAGAACAGGGAACTGGTAGGCCCTTTCACACAGTGCTTCGGGAAGCATCAATGGGCACAACCTTCTGGAGAGAAGTTTGGCACTATGTAGCAAAAAAATCTTAAAATATGCTGGGGATGGTGGCACGTGGCTTTAATCTCAACACTTTGGAGGGCAGAGACAGGTGGGTGTCTGTGAGTTCAAGGCCAACCTGGTCTACAGAGTGAATTCCAGGACAGGCTCCAAAGCTACAGAGAAACCCTGTCTTGGGAGAAAAAAAGAAAAGAAAAACAAAAGAAAAAAAAGGGGAAAAATTAACATTTAAATATATATGTTTTGGTGCAACATTATTCCAATAAAATAATGAACAACTAGGCAAATACAGTCTATCTGTTGACCTAGTGCCTACACCATTAAGAAATGTTGGTTTCATGAAGAACTGCCCTCATAGGGGTGGGAGAGGTAGCTCAGAGGTTAAGAGCACTGCCTGCTCTTCCTGAGGACCTGGGTTCAATTCCCAGCACCTACATGGCAGCTCCCAGCTATCTGTGACTCCAGTTCCAGAGGACCTGATACTCAGGCACATAAGATAAAAATAAGTAAATTTTAACAAAAAGGAGCCGGGCAGTGGTGGTGTTTGCCTTAATCCCAGTGCTCAAGAGGCAGAGGCAGGCAGATATCTATGAGTTTGAGGTCAGCATGGTCTACAGAGCAAGTTCCAGGATAGCTAGGTGCTGTTACAGAGGAAACCCTGTCTCAACAAACAAAGACAAACAACGAACAACAAAAAGAATGGATCTCACAAAGAAATTCCCTGTGGCATCGGAGATGCCAGGTGATTATACTGGCTACTGTGTTAAGTAGAAGAGGGTGCCAAAGATGCTATTGAGTTACATAATCAATATTATGTTTGTGGGCTTTTTCTTTGTTTGTTTTTTTCTGGTTTTTCAAGATAGGGTTTCTCTGTGTAACAGCACTGGCTGTCCTGGAACTCACTCTGTAGACCAGGCTGGCCTCAAACTCACAGAGACCCGCCTGTCTCTGCCTCCCAGGTGCTGGGATTAAAGGCGTGTGCCACCACCGCCCAGCATGTTTGTTTTATACTTAATGGCTTTACATAGACATCACCCACTGAAAATGTGTGAAATAGGAAGTATTGGCTATAGGACACAAAGCCCCATTGAGACAGGAGAAATAAATTCTGCAGAGCAAGCATACCAGTACGGCAACTAGAGTCACACTTGAAATATGCAACTTGTTTTTATGAATATGTCTTTAAAAACCCAAAACTGGTTGACTACCTTGGTAATGAAGGCAGAGCAGGAAAAAAGGAACTCTGCCCACGGAGAGCACAGATTTTCCCCTGCCGTGACCTCAGCCTGTGGACTCAGATGCTCTGGACCCTTTCATGGGTCTTTGGTTCAGCAAGCATAACTGACAGTTGACCACCACCAGACACCCTGGTCTGCAGCTGGGGACACCCACGTGCATGGATGGGATTGTCGCAGGCAGCCACGTTGCTGACAGGGATGCACAGACAGGACATGGCGACCACACATCCCGGACATGCAGGAGCTCAGCTATCGAGTGACTTTATGCCAGGTGCTTGCAGTCCTGGGTTGCCTGAAGATGGCTTGGGATGTGACACTTTGTTCTCTAACTCCTCCACATGTGCATCCTGCCCTAGGCTTCCATGAAACATGAGGCTCTTTCTGGCTCTTCCCTTCTCCACCCCTGCCCCAGCTTCTGTGCTCACACTGTAGTCTCAGGCAGCACTGGTGTTGGCCTCTGCTCAGGTGATGGACGGGAACTCACTTCCAATTAGCTTGAGCAAAAAGGAAAGGAAATGCATATTCCCCAGGCCTGAGTGCTATCTTCCTGATGCTAATCCCCTCACGCGCCCTAGCTTTTGCTAAGTCTGCCTTTGGGCGTTTGAGCAAGTGCCCTCTCTAGAAGGCAAGGAGGTCTATGTACAGTGAGCTCTGCCGTGGGTTTGCTCTAGAGGCTGGGATCCAGAGTTCATGCTGAAACTGCCTAGAATAAGAGGGGAAAGGGGAAGGGGCTGGTGGTCCCCCGTGCACAGGGCGCTGGAAATTCACCCACTGTTCGAGGATCTCAGGCAGCTCAGGTCAGGACAAGCTGTGGGGGAGGGGGGGCAGGATAGTCCAGTCCTCCCTTCCTCCTACCTCCTAGTTCCTCCTCAGTGAGTGCCTGGGGGGAAGCAAAGACAGGTGTAGTAAAGCCAAAACAAGAGTGAGGCCTTGTTGGGGAAGCCTCTCCCAGCCAGGGAGAGGACTCTTCCATCCCTGGAGCAGATCCTGGGCCCATCTTGCACCACGACTTGAGCTGGTGCTGAGAGGCCTTGATAGCTGACCTCCATGCTTGACCTTGAGAGTTCATGGTCAAGCTGGAAGGCGCGTACCAAACTTACTATGCCACAAACTACAGTAGATAATGAGGAGTAAGTGGAAGGATCCACTCACTGTGCCTACAAACAGAGTCCCTTGTGGTTACCCACATGGTTTAAGTGGAAACGACACCTGTTCACACACCTGAAATCCAGAGCTCAGGTGAAGGCACGGCTGTATCTAGGTGTTCGGACTCCTAGGCGACTCCTCTTCCAGTCCCTAGGCTCTGTTTCCCCACCCTGCCCCCACCTGTGGACTCCAGGTCAGCTTTCTTTAGCCTCTGGCAGTTCCAGGCTCACATCCCCCTGGCTGAGTCATCCTAGAGAACTGGGGAGCATCCTTCCCTGGGATTTCTTAGGCTCGTTCAGGGAATCATGCTTCGAGCCTATCACAGCACACGACGTAATAGGTATGTGTTCTAGACCTGCTGTTGGGGTGGTAGTGAGGTGGAGAATTCTTAAACAAGAGGTGCTTTTGCCAGGCCAAGGATATGTAAAAGCATCTTCCTCATCACAACTGGGTAGATGTCTTCTCATTAATTGGGGGTGGTGGGAGTATGTGACCAGGCAGAGAGAGGCAGAAGAAAGACATGGGATCTGGGCCTTCTAGAATTAGAACTTTGGTTTCAGAGAGGAGTTCCAGCACAGGAGCCTGGGGGTGCGGGCTGGGAACAGGATAGGCCTGGCTAAACTCCCTACTCTCTATTTTAAGAGACTTGGTAGAAGTCTTTTTTTTAGATTTATTTTTATTTTTAATTATTTGTGGGGGCAGGGAGAGGAAAAGGGAGAGAGAAGAGAGTGCGTGTGTGCATGTGTATGTGTTTTTTTTTTGTGTGTGTGTGTGTGTATGTGTGTGTGTATGTATGTGTGTGTGCACGCACATGCATGTGCTGGTTCCCGTAGAGCCAGAAGGAGCTCCAGATCTCCTGGAGACAGAGTTATAGGCTGCTATGAGCAGCTGACATGGCCACTGGGATCCAAATTAGAGTTCTCTGGAAGAGCAGTGCTTACTTTTAACCTCTGGGGTATTTCCCCAGCCTCACTAGTGGAAGTATTTAAACAGAAGTGACCAGGTGAGAATATCATTTTAGAAGAATTTCAGGATTTCAGGGTTGGGTAGGTAAGTTTCTGTGCAATCTGGGGTAGGAGGAAGATGAGTTGGGTAGCCCTAGGAAGTAGCCTAAACAGTACTCCAGAGCAGCAAGGTGGAGGCTGGCAGGGGGTGGTAAGACAAGCATAAACTGAACCCCATGATTTCAGCTCTAGGGGCCAACAGGAAAGCCGTTTGCTGAACTTCAACATATAAGATGGTCACAGGTTGCATTTTGGTTAGGAGGGGTTGTTTTGTTAGGTTTCTGTTGGCTATGATAAAGACCATGATCAAAAGTAACTTGAGAGGAAGGAGTAAGGTGAGGTAAACCTCTTCTTCCCATTCCTTCTTCCAGGTTCCTGCCTACCTTCCCTCAGTGATGGAGGCCATGTGCGAATGCTGCTTACTGGCTTGCTCATCATTTCTTGCTCACCTGCCTTCTTATAGCACCCAGGACCACCTGCTTAGGGCTGGCACCACATACAGTGAGCAGGGTCCTTTCACGTCAATCACTAATCAAGAAAACACACCACAGTCTTTCCTCAGACCAATCTGATAAAGGCATTTTCTCAACTGAAGTACCAATGGATACCCAACCCCTGATTGAGGTCTTCAGTCTATCAGCTACGGTTCGGAAGCTCAGAAAAGGACCTACCAGAGACAGAGCCAAGCCAGAAGACAGAGGTTTGAAGTGGTTAGTGATGAGTGGAGGAAGGGAGAGGGCTGAGAAACCACAGCAGGAGGCTAGATCTGATGTCAGATGTCCAGGTTTGCAAATAACAAAGCAGGGAACCATTTAAGGAAGATACCTGGTCTTGACCTCTGTCCTCCACACATGACCCCCCCCCCCAAACACACACACACCCATGCAAACACGCACAGAATACTCACTATGTAGACCCTTGCAGGCAGAGCTTCCTCCTCCTCTCTTACACCCATTCAAGCTCTTGTTACTAGAACTGAGGAGGTTAAAAGCAGTTGATAGGGCAGAGTGAAGAAGGCTTTGTGGTCAGGAGAAGAGAGGAGGAGGGGGAAGAGGTGGGGAGGAGGAGAAGGAGGACGAAGAGAAGGAACGCTGCAGAGACTCTGAGGATTGCAATCTTAGGGCCAAATCAAACAAGTTTCAGTGTGGCTGAGGCCAGCTGGGAAGTACGAACAAAGAGCACGTATGTTCTTCCCAGACCAACCTAGCACCTTCTAAAAGACTTCTAAGAGGGAGGCAGGGCATTCTACCTATGCCAAGACGGCAAATGTAAATTGGGGGCTAGTCGCACAAATCTGTGGTGTGGTCATTCTACTCACATATGGCTCCAGAGGAAGCCTAGGCATGAACCCACACACACAACCGTGTATGTGTGTGTGTTCACATGTGAACATGCATACGTGTGTTTGTAACTCTGAATTTATAGAGATTCCAAGAAATCTACTAAAATAAAACCCAGTCCTGGTGGAATAGGGCTTGTGTTCCAAGGTAAATTTAGCCATAGAGGAAAAAATAAGCAAACTTATTTTTTTGCATTGGTCAAAGCCCCCTCAGGACACAGATGTCACCTGGAAATATGAGCAGTTTAACGATTTTCATTAAAATTTCCATTCCCTTCGTACAGATGTGGAAGTCATAGAGAAAGCACAGCTCATCCTCTGGCGCCCCAAGGTGTCTGAAACTGTGAGGTTGAAAAGGCAGCATGGAGGTTGGACACATCTCTCTTCTAATAATTGTTGATGGATTTTTAATATGGGCCACCAGTACCCCAGTAACGACACAGAGACTTATTAATTAGGAAAGCTTGGCTGATAGCTTAGACTTATTTCTAACTAGCTCTTACAACTGAAATTAACCCATCTTTATTCATCCATGTGTTGTCATGTGACTTGTGGCTTTTACCTCTCCTCCCGCATCTCTTGCTTCCTCTGCATCTGGCGTCTCTCTCCTTCTTCTTCCCAGTGTCCTCTGTGTCTGGAAATCCTGCCTAGTTATTGGCCATTTAGCTTCTTATTAAACCAATAACAACAGTGCATCTTCACTGTGTACAAAAACATTATTCCACAACAAATAATCACACTTGAGTCTCTCAGAGTGTTGCCTCAACTTTCTGTCTAATCAGTGATTTAACTAATTTTGCTTCACTCTGAAACACTCTGAAATTTTTTTCTGTGTTGAATGTAGGTACCAGGGTATACCTGAATAGAGAGTTTCCTGTGGCTCCAAGGGGAGTGAGGGTTTCCTAGCTGCACTTCCTGGTACCAGTGATGAAACTATCTTCCAGGTTCGCATGGAGTTCTTGGATGCTATACCTACACTCTAGACATTACCACTGTTCCTTTCTTCTTGTTACCAAGGAGATTTTAGTGTAGTTCTTAAACTGCTGAAGTATAAGCCTGATAAACCCTTTCCTCCACAACTTACTTTTTGGTCATGGTGTTTTATTGAAGCAATAGAAACCCTAAGACAGTGTGCATATGTGTATGCAGAAGGGTATGTGTACCTGAGTCCATGTGACTGCAAAGGCCAGGTCCATGTGGAGCTGGGCAGTTGTGAGCCCCTAAATATTGGTGCTGGGAATTGAACTCAGCACTCTTCAAGAGCATTCCACATCCTTAACCACTCCAGTTCCAGGCCAGGATTTTTTTTTGTTTACTTGGTTTTGTTTTAAAATATTTTTCTCCATTGTTGGTTGAGCCCATGGATGCAGAACCCATGTACTCTAGGACACCTTATGATACGGTTATGTCAGGTGAAAAGTGGAAGTCAGGATCACCTGCACTTGGATTGAAATTATGTAGACCAAAACTCAGATTGTAACCAAGTATTTGTGCACTTCACTGTTGTAGGAGGACCAGACTCGAAATAACCACTCAGAATCTATATTATTTAAATCACTGCTTGGCCAATCACTTAAGTGTACTGCTAGCTAGCTCTTATATCCTTGGTTAACCCATTTGTAATCTGTGTATAGCCACATGGTTATGGCTTACTGGGTAAAGTTCCATCCAATATCCAGCATCTGTCTCTGGCGGGGCTACATGACTTCTCCCTGACTCTGCCTTCTCTCTCTCTCTCTCTCTCTCTCTCTGGTCTGTTAAGCCATTGGCCGAAAGCAGCTTCTTTATTCATTAACCAATAAAAGCAGCACATATACAGAAGGACCGCCCACACCACTTCACAGCACCCTTAAAACATTCAAAACTTCCAAGCTCATCACAAGCTTGTCTCCATGACCAGGAGAGAAGCTTCTACCAATTTAAACTCTTTTCTCACAGAGGTTCCTTTCCTGGGCACCTAGCCTGGTCCTCTGTCCCCTCTTCCTCAAGCTTCATTTGTGAGATGGGCCTTTTGTTTCCAGTTTCTCCAGGACAGCAAGTCCTTGCGCCCTACACCAATCATCAAACTCTCTTCTCCATCCACCGGCTTCCAACACCACCTACACTAGCATCATGTATAGATATTCTGATTGGGCTAGCCAGAGACTGGGGACATGAGTTTTGAGTGACATACCTGTCCAGATGTAGGCTGTGTAATATGATAACAAAACTGACCTTCGTGGGTGTAAAGATTCGTTGTTAACTTAAGTAGATTTAGAATCACCTGTGTGACACTCCTCTGGGAATGTCTATTTAGAGGTTTGACTAAGAAGGGAAGATCCACCCTGAATGTTGGCAGCACCAGTCCCTGGGCTGGGGTCCTAAACTGGATAAGAAGGGAGAGGAGAAGAAAGTGATCTGAGCACCAGTATTTATCTTGCCCTGCCTGCTAACAGTGGGTGCAGTGTGACAAGCCATCTACTACTCTGGCTACCACCGTACCTTTCCATCATGAGGGACTGTATCCCTTAAAACTGTAAGACAAGAGGATTGGATGGAGGTGAGGTGGGAGGGATACGGAGGGAGTGGGAGGAGGAGAGGGAGTGGGAACTTGGATTGGTATTTGTTAAAATTCTAATAAAAACACCTGTAAGACAACACTAAACCCTTCCTTTCTTGGCTGCCTTTGTCGGGTATTTTGTCACAGCTGTGAGGAACGTGACTAGAACAGGGGATGTAGGGACACAGAGTTACATGGTGACAGAAGTCTCTCACTTGACAGCTTGCCTTTGGCTCCTCAGATGCTCGAAAGCTTTCAGACAAACATGGAGCCACAGACCCAGGAGACCTTGATGGGCAGCCAGGCATGTTACTAGAATGTAAAGACAATTGTGTTTTTGTTGAAATCTTTTTCTTTTTTTCTTTTTCTTTTTGGGGGGTGTGTGGTTTTTTGAGACAGGATTTCCTCCGTAGACCCGGCTGGCCTTGAACTCACAGGGATGTGCCAGCCTTTGCCTCCCGAGTGCTGAGATTAAAGGCATGCGCCACCACCATCCAGCTTATTGAATTTATTTTCATGGGTACCTTCTATTTATGGAGAAGTAATCTAGCTTTATATTTAACTTAGTGGTGTGATGTTATAGTTTAAGAACAAAGGTTATATAAAATAAACAGATTTTTTAAAGCTCCAAGTGAGCAAATGTGAATACTGACGACGGGTGTGTCTGGTAGACTTGAGAGTCCCTTGGTGACTGTGCCTTGCTGTGCTCCCAGCCTGCCTCCTGTTTTCACCCCAGCCATTTACAGCGGTGCATCAGCTTCCTGTGACCACGGTAACAAAGCCCTCCAAGACAGGTGACTCAGAGGGCCACACATTCATTCTCACACAGTCCTGGCAGCCAGAAGTTTGACCGTGCTCGCTCAGAGGTCTATGGGGAAAAGCATTCTCATTCTCTTCCAGTGCCTGGAATCTCCGGTCCGTCCTGGAATTGTCGACTTTTAACCGTCATCTCTTCTTTGTCCGCCGTTTCTCCTCCGTGGGTCTCTCACAAAGGAATGTCATTAGATTTAGGAGCTATCTACATAACCCAAGACAACTTCATTTTTGAGATCCTACTAATCACTCCTGCGAGAACTCTTTTTTTCCCCCCCCAAAGAAGGCTACATTCACAGATTCTTGGACATAGATATACCTTTTCTGAGGGATGGTTTTATTTTCTTTTCTCTTGCTATAACTAAACACGACAGACTAATTTATAAAGAACAAAGGTTTATTCAGCTCACAGCTCTGAGTTCTGAAAAGTTCAAGATCAGGTGGTTATGTGTGCTGAGGGCCCTTCTGCTGGATCATGACATGGTGGGCAGACTCACATGTGAGACAGTTCAGGTCTCCCTCCTTCTCTCCATATATTAAATTAGGGTTCCAGCCTTATGGTCTAGCTTAACTTCATTGCAGGATTAAGCTTCCATTGCTCCATTGGATAAGGTCCTTCTGGCACCTCATAGCAGGTTTATATTTCAACATGCACTTTGGTGGGAGCATTCATCCTGAGGTGAGGGCATCCATCCTACGGTGGGGGTGTCAAGCCTGTGGTGGGGGAGTCCAGCCTGTGGTGGGGGTGTCCAGCCTGCGGTGGGGGCGTCCAGCCTGTGATAGGCATCCATTCTGGGGTAAGGGAATACAGCCTGCGGTGGGGGTGTCCAGCCTGCGGTAGGGGAGTCCAGCCTATGGTGGGGCGTCGAGCCTGCGGCGGGGCGAGATCAACATTCAAGCCACCCCAGGGATGTTCTCCACACACCAGGAACTGTCCGCCCTCTGCTCAAATGCCTTCACAGTACTCTCCTCAGTCTCCTGCTCACTCACGTCCACAACTATCCTGAAGGATGCTTTTAGAACACGCCAGACTCTCCTACCTGGAGCTCTCCTTTTCCAGAATCCTGCCTCAACGAGATATTCTCTGAAAGCCATGTTTGAGTAATGAAGCTCTTTGACCCCATTCCTAGTGCCTCCATCGCCTCCCTCCCCTGTCCTGTCTTCCCTCTCTGCCCAGTTCCTCCCCCCTCAGTTCTCTGCAGAGTTCTCATCAGCTTAGGGATGTATTCATTGTCTCCCTCACTAAAAGGACAACTCCATTATACAAGTTACTTGCAGCTATGACAAAACAGTTAACGAAGGCAGCTTAAGGAGGAAGGGTATATTTCTGGCTCACAGTTTGAGGTTATAGTCCATCGTGGCAGGAAAGGGATGGTAAGAGGAGCTGGAGGCACCTGGTCATGTTGTGCATAGTTAGAAAATAGAGGTGAATGCCGACCTTCCATCTGCTTTCTCCTTTTTCTTCAGTTCCGGGTTTCCGGCAATCAGATAATGTTGCCATCGCCCACATTCAGGGTGGGTGTCCCTGTCTGTTATCTAATCTAGATAATCCCTCACAGGTATGCCAGGAAGCTTGCCTTCTGGGTGATTCTAGATACTAGTTGACCATCACTACTGGCAATCACATCCATGAAGATCACATTTTTGTCTGTTTTGTCTGCTGCTATCACTTCAGATTCTGAAAGGTGCCTGCTGTATGGGAGAGATCCAAAAAATATACAGTGGCTGTGGCAGTCTAAATGTAACTGGTACCCAGAAGCCTATAGGGAAGGACACTATTAGGAGGTATGGCTTTGCTGGAGTAGGCGTGACTTTGTTGGAGGAAGTATACCACTGTGGAGGTGAGCTTTGAGGTCTCCTATATGCTCAAGCAACTCGCAGCATCTCAGAACACTTCCTGTTGACTACGGGTCAAGATGTAGAACTCTCAGCTCCTTCTCCAGCACCATATCTGCCTGCACACCAGCATGTTCCTCCATGATGATAACAGACTAAACCTCTGAAAATGTAAGCCACCTTAATTGTTTTTCTTTTATAAGAGTTGCCGTGGAGCCGGGCGGTGGTGGCGCACGCCTTTAATCCCAGCACTCGGGAGGCAGGGGCAGGCGGATCTCTGTGAGTTCGAGACCAGCCTGGTCTACAGAGCTAGTTCCAGGACAGGCTCCAAAGCCACAGAGAAACCCTGTCTCGAAAAACCAAAAAAAAAAAAAAAAAAAAAAAAAAAAAAAAAAAAAGAGTTGCCGTGGTCATGGTGTCTTGTCACAGCAATAGAAACCCTAACTAAGACACTGGCCAGTGAGTGCATGCATTTGGTGTGTAGGACGGAAGGAGGCAGGAGATGCCTGAAGCTCTGCTGTAAAGAGGTACCCCCAAAGGTCTGGGTTTGACATCCTTTGTCTCCAGGGTGGTGCTATAAGGAGGTGGTAGCAAGGGGTCTCCATCTGTTAGGGGCACACCCTTGAAGGGGACTGTGAGACCCCAGTCCTCCCTGGCTCTCTTTTGCTTCCAAGTGCTCCATCCTGATGTGTTGCCCAATCAAGGACCCGAGGCAAAGGGCTGCCTGCGCTTAGAGGGGAACCTCCAAAAACCACAAGCCAAGTAAACATCTTCTGGGGTGGGAGATGCCAGTGGGTAAGAGCACCTGTTGGGCAGGCGTGAGAACCTGAATTTGGATCCCGGGCCTCCATGGAAAAAGCTGGGCATGGCAGTGTACCTGTAACCCCAGCACTGAGTGACAGACGGGGAAGAAATGGGAGGATCCCAGGGGCTGGCAAATAAGTCTAGCGAACTGGGTGAGATCTTGGTTCAGTAAGGAACCTGGCCTCAAAAAAATAAAGCAAAGAATCATACAGGAAGTAGGAGAAACCTCTGGCTGCCATGTAGACACATACATACTCACCCACATGTACCACACACACACTCACACAGACAGGAAAGAAGGAAGGAAAGAAGGGGGATGGAAGGGAAGGAGGGAGGGAGGGAGGGAGGGAAGGAAGGAAGGAAGGAAGGAAGGAAGGAAGGAAGGAAGGAAGGAAGGAAAGAAGGAAGGAAGGAAGGAAGAAAAAGTTGATTTAACCTCTTTATACATTAAGTTTCTGAAGGGCTGGAGCAATGGCTCAGCAGTTAATAGTATTTGCTCTGGCAGGGGACCTTGGTTGGGTTCCTAGCACCCACCTAAAGCCACTCATGACTGTCTGCCTGTACTGGCAGCCTCTGCTGGCTTCCACAGGTACTGCATGCAAGAGGTGCACATTCAGACAGGCAGGCAAGCACACACACACATAAAAATTATTATTTTTTTGAGACAGGGTTTCTCTGTGTAGCCTTGACTGTCCTGGAACTTGCTTTGTAGACCAGGCTTGCCTCAAACTCAGAGATCTGCCTGCCTCTGTCTCCTGTGCTGGGATTAAAGGTGTGTGCCACTATGCATGGCTCAAAACAATTTTCAAAGAAGTTTCTGAATTGTTTCTCTGCTCCCGGTTTTCAATAAATTCTAAATAACTCCACCAATAACCTTTCTGTTTTGCATTTTAAAAGTAAAATTATTTTATTGTAGCCAAACATCTATAAATGCAAACCACAGTAAGGAAGACAGTCACCAGGCACATTTAAAAAGACCTTTCTGAAAAGTTTTTATGTCCCTATAAACCTCTGCTGAAGCAATAATCCAAATCAGACCAAATCAAACAAAATTAGAAAAAGCTCAGGTTTAATGGATACCATTGCTCCCGGGTCTTCCAGCTCCCCAAGAGAAGAGATGGGGAAGGAAGATCGGTAAACGGGAAAACCACATGTCTGTTCTCTGAGGGGCAGTTTAAATACCCCGTGGAGTGGTCTTGAGCCTCTCTGGGGAGGGGTCACCGTTTGGCAGGCTTTCTGGGGGGCGGTGGAGTCTGGACCTAGGCAACTCCCAGGGGAGGGGGCTAGGGATGGAACTTCCACCCGGACATTCCAGAATCTTTGGATACATGGATGCCAGGAGCTGGGGTGAAGCCACAACCCAAACATTCCAGGCTCTTTGGGTATATGAGTGCCAGCGGCTGGGGTGACACTTCCAACCGAACTCTTTCTCAGAGCGTGCCTCTGTGGGGGCCCTGATCCCTGGAGTCTGTGCTCAGTGCAGAATCTGTAAACCAAGGAAGAAGCTCAGAGTTCAGGAGCCTCCTCGGTGACACGTGGAAGCCCTCCACCCTGCAAACGCGAGCCTAGTCCTTGCCAAAATTCAAAGATGAACACAGAAACTAATTTCCAACTTGGAACACAGAGTTCTGAAGCGGTAAAGGCCCCCTCTTCTGAGATTCCCGGGCTCTTTCCGCGGTGGAGGCTTTGGCTAAGCCAAGCCCCTCCTCTCCCACCCCAGCCCCCATCTCATGAGTGAGAACAGAAACCTTGTTCAGCCAAGCTCGCGAGTTTGAGCACCTGGTCCTTTGAACTGGGAGTTTGCAGCCTGTGCTTGTGAACTGGAACAGGAAGGGACCGGAAAGAGCTGCCCCTGGGGAGCCTGGACCGAGGGGCTCGCCAAGAATGTGCTAGAAAAGTCAGCCAGCACCTTGGGGGTTTGGGCGGGGAGGTGGGCAAGAGGGAAGAGGGACCCTCACTTCCTCTGGGGTGAAGATGGCTCACTGGGCAGTCCAACAGGACCTTGAAGCTGATGGTCAAACAAAAACAGCTGCAGTTCTGATCTAAGTGATCTTGCCCTGCTGAACCGCAGTTTCCTGTCTGTAAAATGGGCTAATATTAGTAGGACCCCTTTCCCCGGGCGGTGAAGGCACTCCCTCTTCAGGCTAGGCTTCCAGTGTGGCACGGGCCATGTAGGATCCCGTTCTGTATTCCCTTAAACCAAAATTCCCTCGGTCCAAGCAGCATTGTTTTTGGAAGAGGAAAGGGTGGTGGTGGTGGTGGTGAGTTTGCTCCTGCCTCCATCCACAGAGCGGGACTCCAGCTTGCCCCTCCACATGTCCTGTGGGCACTCCCACGTGACTCGACCCTCTGGGCTTCTCTTCTCTAACCTCTCTAGACACCCACTCTATTCTTGGGTCACTTTCTCCAACACTTTTGTGTTGTTTATACTAACTGGAGGAGGGTCCCAGAAAGGCAAAGAAAGCCTTCAACACTCTCCTGAAGTCCCCTTGAACCTCCGTATTCTCCTCTGTGGGAACACAGAACTGTGGGTAAGGGGCCTGCAGGATCCCTCATCACTGCACACTTGCCCCCTCCAACTGATTCCATCCCTTTCCTCCTGTGAAAGACAGGTAAGCCCTTACCCAGCCCCTTTCCTCACTTCCCAGTCCTCCTTCTCAAGCCTGCAGAACCCTCCACCCCCACCTCAACCTGCTTTTCTGGGCTGTACAGGGGACCCTTTCACGGCCCTCACCCCAGGGCTTTACAGGCCTCAAGCAGACAGCCAGAGGCCCCTGCTGTTCATTAATGACTTCCAGACACAGCATGAAGCTCAGCCTGACAAAGCAGGGCAGTGGGAGGCCAGGCTGTGGGGAGGAGGAGCGGGGAGAGCTACCAGGGGTGTGGAGAAGACTCTAGAGAAAAAGCCACTTGGTCAAGACGTCTGTTCCACAAGAAAGATGCATTTGTGTCTGCTGAGCTTCGTGGGTTGTCTTGTGTGTCTCTGGCCCCTCATTAACATTGTGTAGTGCTCCCTAAGGCCCTCCATAGACACTGGCCTGGAGGTCGGCTGTCTCTGTGGCTTGTCTTGCCTCAGGTCTTGTACTTCATCTCACTTGCCTCCACTCCTATATATGGCCTGTAGGGGGCACTCCCTCCTTTTACCCCTCCTAGGATCTGTTCTTCGTACCTCTCTGAGTCCATAGTCTTTGGGCCTGGAGACTATGCCCCTCCCTTCAGCCCCCCAACCTCTCCTGTGGCCAGGGCTCCTCTTGCAGGTCAATCAGTATTCAAGCTACAGTCTTCATGGAGTCTGATTGTTTTTTATTTTCTCTTTTGTTTTTTTTTTCACTGTGTAGCCCTGGCTATCCTGGAACTCACTCTTGTAGAGCAGGCTGGCCTGGAACTCACAGAGATCCACCTGCCTCTGCCTCCAGAATGCTGGGATTAAAAGCGTGCGCCACCACCACCTGGCTGCCTCTGATTTTTCAAAGTTAGTCTCTTTTGGACTACTAGAAGTAGGATTGGTCCCCAAAAGCCACACAGGATGGTTTTTACCCACAGAAGGTGCCCTTAGGACGATGCATCTCCTTGGTGGTATCAACCCTCAAGTAGCCCAGCAGCAAATATGGTAATCGCTGATAGACTGAGATAGCTTCCTTTAAAATCATCAACAAAGGCTAGATGTCTGTTGTAATCGCAAACCCCAAGAGAGCTTGCTAAAGAAACAGTGCAAGAACTGGTGTGGTGGTTGCACACCTGAAATCCCAGCACTGGGGAGACTGAAGCGTGAGGCTTCAAGTTCAAGGCCGTCCTTGGCAATGTAGACAGAATCTGTTAGCACACTAGACACACTCAACAACAACCAAAGAAACAGGTCAGTACAAGAACATCACTGAAGCTGGGCATGGTGTCAACGGTAATGCCAGCATTTGGGAGGCAGAGGCAGCAGAGTTAGGGGTTCAAGGCCATCTTCACACACACAGTGAGTATAATGCCAGCCTGGGTTACACGAAACCTAGTCTCATCCTACCGCCAAATAAAGAAGGCAGTTGGTTAATTGTTTGAGAAGAGCAGACAAAATTATCTTGACTTGTAAATGAAATTGTTGTACATTCGGAAACTCACGGGCATCTTTTGGAAATACACAAAAGAATGGATGATATTATTTAAGAATAAATACCATGTATTTTCAGCTTTCTACATGATAGGAAGTATTTGTTAAAAATTAATGTTTTCTCTCTAAAACAGACATAAAAACAGAAAAAAAAATACATTCGTGTAAGTGTAACATTTTAGTGGAAGTAGAAAGATAGCAAGCCTTTACAAGAAAACTGAAATTGAACAGAAAGATCCAGAACATATTGAAGACAGTCATGTTCTTGGATGGCAAACCATAATGTCATTAAAAATGGCATTTCCTTTGAATTAGAATTTAAAGTGTTTTGGCTTTGGGATGGGTAGGGGGAGAGAGATGAGGAGGAGGAAGAAATGGAGCTGAATAAAATAATTGAAAGGTTTATAGCAGGACTGGAGAGATGGCTCAGTAGGTAAAGTACTTGCCATGCAAGCATGAGGACCTGAGTTCAAATCCCCAGAACCCACATAGGACCAGGTGAGGTGGCACAAATCTGTCAACCCAGAACTCCTCAACAGTGAGATGGAAGGAAGACAGGAGAATCCCTAGAATTTCACAAGCCAGCTCACCAAGCTTACACAGCAGAACAAGAGATCTTGTCTCAAAGTAGAGAATGAGGACTTGAAGTTTGTTGCGGAATATTTGTTTAATTAGGTAAAGATGTGTTGCTGCTTTACTTTATCTGCCTAAGGCACCTGCTTGGTTTAATGAAAAGCTGAATAGCCAATAGTGAGAGAGGAGGTATAAGTGGGACTTCCAAGCAGGGAGAATAAGAGGAGGAATTTAGGCTGTAGAGAAGAGAGAAGAAAGAGAAAGAGATGCCAGGGAGACATCAGGGGCCAGCCAGCCACTGAAGAGGCAGGAAAGTAGAACATACAGAATGAAAGAAAGGTAAAAAGCCCCCAGGCAAAACATAGGTGAACAGAAACAGTTAAATTAAGTTAGAAGAGGTAGTGGGACAAGCCTAAACTAAGGCCAAGTAGTCATAATTAATAATAAGTCTCACCAGGACAGTCTCCAAAGCTACAGAGAAACCCTGTCTTGAAAACCAAAATAATAATAATAATAATAATAAGTCTCTGTGTATTTATTTGGGAGCTGATTCATAGCCCAAAGAAAATTCCAACTACAGAAGTTGCCTTCTGTAGACCCCACAAATGTCATGATATGCACATACCTGCACTAATACACATGAACATGTACACATACATACATACACATAGTACACAGTGGTGTGGGAGGTCCTTCTGTCTATGTGTTGCTTTTATTAGTTAATAAATAAAGAAACTGCCTTGACCTGTTGATAGGGCAGAACTTAGGTAGGGGGAACTGGACTGAATGCTGGAAGAAGGAAGGCAGAGAGGGAGACACCATGGAGCCACCACCAGAGTCAGACATGCCAAAATTTTGCTAGTAAACCACTGTCACGTGGCAATATACGGATAAACAGAAATGGGTTAAATTAAGATGTAAGAGTTAGCCAATAAGAAGTTAGAGCTAAAGAGCCAAACAGTGTTTTAATTAATACAGTTTCTGTGTGATTATTTTGGGTCTAAGCTAGCTAGGCAGCCGGGAAGAACAAGCGGCCTCCTCCAATATACACAGTGTATAAGAAAATTATTAAAGTAAAGTGATCAGGAGTATTAATGAGACAAGCATGTTGGGAATGGCTTGCATTTACAGTCTGGCACTGTCAGATGCATGCTCTTCCTATGAACCATTGACTTGCTGGAAGCAGAGTGAACTTCCACAGAAGAGGTAGGAGTCTTTTGCAACTAACCAGAGAGACATTGTCAGCCTAGCAGCTTTGACTTCCCTCAAGGAGTCAACAGGAGGACCCCAGATGGTCTCAGCTAGAGAAGGAATTAACATTTGGATATCTCACCAGCTTCCCAACCGTTCAGGAGCTGGAAGAACTCACTAGAGAATGGCGAAGGAACACACCCCTTCCCGCTTCCTGCTACAGGGGCCTCCCCAGCACAAGGCAGACCCCACTGAAGTTCAGGAATCCCTCTGGTTATTGCAAAGTCCTCAGAGAGATGAACCCCATAGCATGTGATGTGGGGCACATTCTGCTGTCCCACTGAAGTCTAGCTCTTAAACTCAGTTGAAATTGTCCATAAATTAATAGTGGCTGCTATTAGTCCAGATAACATTAGTTTTATGTAGTTGACATAACATAACTATTCTCTCATACTTCTGAAGGCCAGGTGTCTGAAATCAGGCATCAAGAGGTTAGTCCTGCAGGTTGAGAGAGAGAGGGAGAAAGAGAGAGAGAGACAGAGAGACTCCATCTTATGTCTCTCCTTGCTCCTGAGGGCTATCGATAACTCTGGGGTTCCTTTGCTTGTGAACACACTGCTCAAACCCTGGGTCCATCTTCTTTCATCACATTACAGAACTGCAATGGGCATGCTGGTCCCAATCTTCACTTCCTATGAAAAACTACTGCGGCTGGAGTCCTCTGGCCAGAGAATGTGCTGTACTTGGTAATGGGATGAGATTAAATTCCTGCTTAGGGCAACTATGATATTGGAGAGGCCTTCAGATTGGCTCATTTCAAAACTTGCATCAAGAATATGTACACAGGTCAGGCAGTGGTGGCACATACCTTTAATCCCAGCACTTGGGAGGTAGAGACAGGTGGATCTTAGTGCGTTTGAGGTCAGCCTGGTCTACAGAGAGCGAGTCCCAGGACAGGCTCCAAAGCTAAAGAGAAACCCTGTCCAGAAAAACAAACAAACAAACAAAAGAATATGTACACAGGACTGGGGAGATGGTTCAGTAGGTACAGTGTTTGCTATGTGTCTTAGGGTTTCTATTGCTGTGATGAAACACAGTGACCAAAAGGAAAGCTGGGGAGGAAAGGGTTTGTTTGACTTATACTTCCACATCATAGTTCATCATTGAAAGAAGTCAGGGCCAGGTGGTAGTGGTGCACACCTTTAATCCCAGCACTTGGGAGGCAGAGGCAGGTGGATCTCTGTGAGTTTGAGGTCAGCCTGGTCTACAGAGCGACTTCCAGGACAGGCTCCAAAGCAACACAGAGAAGCCCTGTCTTGAACTCCCCACACATACACACACAAAGAAAGAAGTCAGGACAGGAACTCAAACAGAGAAAGAACCTGGAGGTAGGAGCCGATGCAGAGGCCATACAGAGGTGCTGCTTACTGGCTTGCTCAGCCTGCTGTCTTATAGAACCCAAGACCACCAGCCCAGGGATGGTACCATCCACAATGGGGTGGGCCTCCCTCCACCAGTCACTGAGAAAATGCCCTACAGGCTTGTCTACGACCCAGTTTTGTTTTGTTTTTCGAGACAGGGTTTCTCTGTAGCTTTGGAGCCTGTCCTGGAACTAGCTCTTACAGAACAAGCTGGCCTCGAACTCACAGAGATCCGCTGGCCTCTGCTTCTCGAGTGCTGGGATTAAAGGTGTGTGCCACCACCACCCGGCCGATGACCCAATCTTGTGGGGGCATTTTCTTAATTGAGATTCCCTCCTATCAGGTGACTTTAGTTGACGTAAAACTCTCCAGCACACTATGCAAGCATGAGGACTTGAGTTCAGATCCCCATGACCCATGTCAAAGATGAGCATGGCAAGTCAGGTCTATAATCATAGCACTGGAGGAAGGAGGAGCAGAGACGGGGCTGTTGCGGGGCTTTGCTGCCCAACCAATCTAGCCAACTGGTGAGTTTAGTGAGAGACACTGTTTGAAGAGATGAAGTGGGAAGCAATACAGGAGGACAGTGACTTCAGGGCCTCCTCATGGGCACACATGGGGCACACGTACCTGCACACACGTGTATACACATGGATACACAGATAATTTATATATAGTGATTGAGAGAGAAAATAACATATGAGACATATTATTAGGAAGAGTCCAAAGTTCAGGTGTGGTGGGATACCTCCCTATGAGTTATTGGTCAGGGAGGTCCAGAGGCCCCCAAACCACACAGGCTATTGCCATTATTCTTTTTTTATTTACTATGTATACAATATTCTGTGTGTATACCTGCAGGCCAGAAGAGGGCACCAGATATCATTACAGATGGTTGTGAGCCACCATGTGGTTGCTGGGAATTGAACTCAGGACCTTTGGAAGAGCAGGCAGTGCTCCTAACCTCTGAGCCATCTCTCCAGCCCCCTTGCCATTACTCTTTGTTGACCATCAGAACTAGATGTTAAGACCTTATTGTTGCAGATACTGTCCACTTTATATGCAGTTTAAAGAAATCAAGCTGGAACTGAGCTAGAAGCTTCCTCCCTGCTGACTGGCTTTCATCATGATAGAAGGTGCTATGCAGGCTGATGGGGAGAAAAGGCATCATCCAGAGTATTACACAGTCTTGAATCTTGTTTGCTTCAATACTGACCTACCAAACGAAATAGGTGCAATTGTGGCGTGGTGGTTGTGGTAGTTTGAATGTAATTGGGTGCCATAATCTCATAGGGAGTGACACTGTTAGGAGGTGTGGCTTTGTTGGAGTGGGTATGGCCTTGTTGGAGGAAGTGTGTCACTGTGGGCATGGGCTTTGAGGTTTTCTATGCTTGGGATACAGCCCAATGTCTCAGTTGACTTCCTGTTGCCTGCAAGATGTAGGACTCTCAGCTACCTCTCCAGTACTATGTCTGCCGGCATGGTGCCATGCTTCCCACCCTGATGATAGTGGACTGAACCTCTAAAACTATAAGCAGGACACCCTAATTAAATGTTTCCTTTATAAGAGTTGCTGAGGTCATGGTGTCTCTTCAAGCAATAAAAACCCTAAGAGAGTGGCTATGGAGGTAAACAAACCACTTCGTGATTGGATTTTAATCCTGTGCCACAGGGAATCCATGCCCGTTACTGTAAACCTGGGATGATGGTTCACTGGTTAAACACACTGCCTGCTCTTCCAGAGGGCTGGGTTTCGAGTTCTAGCACCCACACAACTTCTAACGACTACTTGTAATTCAAGTCTGAGGAATCTGATGTCTCTTCCAGCCGCTGCTGGCACAAACAGGATATACAGACATACATGCAGGTAAAACACTCATATAAATACAGCAAAAATAAAAGTTAAAATGCCATGGCTAGGGAGGTCACAGTGGTAGGAAAAGCTACTATTGCTGTTGTGCTACGTGGATATTTTGTCAGATTGCCTTCTAAGTGTCTAGAATTATACCCAGAGTTTCAGAGTTGCCCGCAATCTTGGCTAGGGAAGCTTGTTTTTGCAGTGGACATTGGTTCATGCCAAGGCTCATAATTGACCAAAACGTTGAGAATGAGTTACTGTCGAGTGCTCAGACCTAACTAGGACATGCATGTCACTTCTTCCAAGGCTCAGGAAACATCATGGAAGAGGACACAGAGGAATGTAAGAGTTGGAGGAGGGGAAGAGGGCTGTGAAGTGCTGTCTTTACACTTACAAACCCACAGCGGCTGTGATCACCTGCAGAAGCCCAAGCTCCTCACTGTTCTAACATAGATGGGGCGGGGCTTCAGGGACCCACTGCCAGTTAATGGCTGCTGGGGCAAAGTGAGTCATTTATTTTTTTTGCAATGATGTGGCCACTGGTAAGTTGCCCACACTCCAGGAAATAGCCCCACACCCAAACTCATGCAAGTGGCCCTAATTAAATTTAGTAGATCATTAGAAAAAAAAGACATGACATGAGACATGTAAATAAGAGGGAGACTTGTGAGGAAGAAGGTGTTCAGGGGAGTGGGAGGAGACGAGAGAGCAATGGGAGACGAATGTATACATGTGATCCAAACGCATCGCATGCACGGAAGAAGAGAAAAAAGTCTGTGAGGATTAACACAGTATTGTAACACAGTGCTTTCAGATTCAGTGTCGTGTGTAGGCTCTTGTGAACCTTCCATAAGGTATTAACCTGTAGATCATGCTGTATTGGGTTATAATGAGTTAAATCAGATTTATTTAAATTCTAAAATAATAATAAAAGTGACAAGAACCCAGAAAGACAAAGAGATCAAAGTGGGTCTTAAAATTGCATAAGCAAAATGCCCCTCAACCGAAGAATGGATAAGGAAAATGTGGTATATTTACACAATGGAGTACTACATAGCAGAAAAAAATGATATCTTACAATTTGCAGGCAAATGGATGGATCTAGAAAACGTCATATTGAGTGAAGTAACCCAGACCCAGAAAGACAAATATCATAAGTGGCTTTTAGACACAAATCAAAGAATTTGCCTGCAATTCACAATCCCAGAGAACCTAGACAACAATGAGGACCCTAAGAGAGACATACATGGATCTAATCTACATGGGAAGTAGAAAAATACAAGATCTTCTGAGTAAATTGGGAGCATGGGGACCATGGGAGAGGATTGAAAGGGAGGGAAAAGAAGAAGAGCAGAGAAATACATATAGCTCAATAAAATCAATAAAACAATTTTAAAAATAAATAAACATTAAAAAACAATTCTTAAAAATTAATTTAAAAATCGCATAAGCAAAAGTAAAAAATTCAGTTTTATTGTAGTCATCTCCACAGTCTTTCCGCTGATGACCATGCTTTCTGTTTCAGCTAGCGGATTTTTGCTAACTTTAAGCCTTAATGAGAAAGGTCTTTTTCTACTCTGAGATCAAAAGATATTCTTTTCTTCTTTTAGAAGTCTTCCTGTTTTGTCTTTCACATTTAAATCTGCGGCTTATTTCAAAATGCTTTCCAGGAGCTTGGTGTGGCGGTGCGTGCCTACAGTCCCTAGGAAGGCAGAGAGGCCGGAGGAGCTCGAGTTTGGGGGTGGCCTGAACTACATAAGAAGACCTTGTTTGTGTATAAAGTATTTTTGATTATTCATAGACACCACTTAAAAAGTAACAAGGCAAGCCACATACTAGGAGAAATTATTCATAAACTATCTGACAGGGAACTAAGATATAGAACACACACACACACACACACACACACACACACACACATATATATATATATATGTACTTATTGGGGAAAAAAAGATGAGTTGAGTGTGATAGCATCCATCGTTGGGCCCAGCACTCCAGAGGCCAAGGCGGGCAGATCTCTGTGAGCTCTAGTCTGCAACTGCAGCCTAGTCTGCAATCAAGTCCCGCCCCTTCCCCCATTAAAAAGTGGGAAAAATTGTCATGAAGAAAATACAGATCAAAATCATAATGGCAGGTCACTACACTCTTGTAAGTATTGCTAAGTTTATTTATTACCTTTTTTCCCCCTGAGGCAGAGTTTCTCTGTGGCTTTGGAACCTGTCCTGGAACTCGCTCTGTAGACCAGGCTGGCCTCAAACTCACAGAGATCCTTCTGCCTCTGTCTCCCGATTACTGGGATAAAAGGCATGGGCCACCATGGCTTGGCCTATTTATTACTTTTAAGAGATTTATGTATTTTTAATTTTTATTATTTGAATTTGCCTGTTTTCCCTGGAGGCCAGAAGAGGGGCTGGATCCCCTGGAACTGGAGTTACAGGTGGTTGTCTCTCATCATACGGGTGCTGGGAGCTGAACCCCAGGTCTTCCACAAGAGCAAGTGCTCTGAACCACTGAGCCAACTCTCCAGCCCCCAAACAGTCTTTGTAATCAGTCTTTCTTGTCTTTCTTTGTAATCGGTCTCTCTTTTTAGACCATCACCCCCGCCCCCAAAATGATGTGGAGACTTATTATTAGTTATGAAAGCTTGGCATTTAGCTTAGGCTTGTTCCCGACTAGCTCTTGCAACTCAAATTAACCTGTTTCTGTTAATCTAGGTTCTGCCACGTGGCTCTTTATCTCTCCTCCATACTGTATGTTCAACTCCTTCCATTCTTGATGGTGTCTCCCGTGTGCCTGGATTCTTTCTGAGTTCTCTCTGTACAGAAGTCCTGCCTATTCTCTCCTACCTAGCTATTGCTCTTTATTAGACCAGTCGGGTGCCTTAGGCAGGTGAGACAAAACAGACACATCTTCATGCAGTTTAAACAACTATCCTGCAACAATTCTTGGTAGGTTTAATCTGGGCAGAGGTCACATGGGCCTAAGAGTAGGTATACCAGGGTACCAAATATGAGATTTGAGAATTTTGCTCCATATAAACTATATCTCAATAAGAAAAAAAAAGCAAGAGCCAGAGACTGGATAGATCCAGTCTCTGACACTGCAGACAGAGGAGATGTTTTAAGGAGTACCTGACAGACTTCCAGGGAACCACAGAGTGACTGCATGCCTACCAAATGGGACAGCACACATACATGTGTGTCTATGTGCATCTGTGTTGGTGTTTATGTTTCCCTGTGCAGGTCATACACCCCAGCACAGAGCTTCTTGGCCAACCTTGATGGACGTGAGAACATTTGAGTAGCTTTATGTACTGCCCATACCACTTTCTGTCGTTCATCCCAGGGAGCAGTACTGGAGGAAATGGATTAGAACTAGGCTCCCTCCTATCTTCCGCAGGGGAACTCCAGGACCTTCTTGCTTTACTTCCTCCCTGGTGCGTCTCCTCACTGGTTAATCCATCACCACCACCACCACCACTATTCATTCTTTTGTTTGTTTGGTTTGGTTTTTCTTGACAGGGTTTCTCAGTGTAGCAGCCCTGGCTGTCCTAGAACTTGTTCTGTAGACCAGGTTGGACTCGAACTCTGAGATCCACCTGCCTGTGCCCTCGAGTCCTGGGATTAAAGGTTTGTGTCACCACTACCTGGCACCCCCTAGACCATTCTCACTGGTGTTCCCTCTCTGCCTGCTGACCCCAGGTCTGAGATCTCCTTTCTCTGAAGCCCCTCTGGCATCCCTTATAGCAGATTCACATCTCTGGATCCTGTGGACAAGGCCTGGGAATGGTGAGGCCAGGTTAGAAAGACCCTCCGGTCCTCAGCCTTAATCCTGGTTCTCTCATGCCTGAGTGGGGCCCCAAACATGTGTCATCCTCAGCCCCATAGGGAAAGTTACTTCTCCTGCTAACCAGCTGGGCACATAGCAGAACAAGTGGGACCTGGGAGTGAATGCCCCCAGGCCCAGAGTGACAGCCAATAGCTACACCAGTGGGTCCTCTGTAGAAGCAGGTGGCCTTCTCTGTCCCTCTAAGAGCTTCCCAGGTGTGGACTGTCTGTAAATCTGTCCCTCCTGCACAGATGCCGTGCTGTGGCTGGGGTGTCTCCCAGCTTGCACCAGCTGTTGGGAGGGTCTCAGTTTCCCTGAGCCAAGCGCCTCACTGACATTCATCATCCTCTGCTGCAGACAAACAGTTCTGACCTCGCCAGCCCCATGGGCAGCACGATTGAGAGCGTCTGACTCCGCCGGGGAGTAAGCCGGAGGCTGGCGGAAGGGTAGGGAAAGCTGTGTGGCTCAGCAGGGAGGAAATGACGGGTGACACAAACAAGCATGACTTCATGTGTCCCCATACACCCCTCTGAGGTCAGACAGACCCCTCCTGTCCCCTGGGCCTGATGTACATGGTTCGAACACGTCAGAGCTGTGCTTTCTTGGCCACAGGCTTACAGATGGCCAGATACAACACTTGGGCCTCCAGGGAAGGACATGTAGGTTGGACACCCATGACCCATAGGTCAGAAGTCCTGGGCATCCTTGCTTTGTGTTTTGACAGTATAAGGGAGTGTTCTTTCGCTCCCTGATCTCAGGGTCTAGTGGAGGAATATTCCATCCCCACTTATCACATTAGGCCAGGCAGGAAAACGGGGAAGCCCAAGCCATCTGAGCGCCCGGCAGAAAGAGGAGGAGGAAACTTTGGAAAAGAACAGGTTTTTCCACTGTGTCTTTTAAGAGCTTACCAAAAAAGATAAGGGAAAAGACCTCAGGCAGGGAGAACAGCAGAGCCATCTGCCAGAATGATGTACGGCCAAGTGCAAGGGCCAGAGGGCTGGGATCCAGGCAGTGTTGATCTGTTTGCCTCTGTTTTCTTCCTCTTTTAACCAAGAATCACAGGCTCACTGTGTGGGGCTCATGGGCGTGGCCCCACTTCTCTCCAATCTCCAAGGCGTTGGCTGTGAGAGGTGATGGTGTGATTCAATGTGAGCTTGGTCCCCTGAGTGTGCAGAACTCACACCTCCAGGCTTCTTGTCACCATCCTGCCATCTCTATACTTTCTGAGTGGCCCCCACCCTGGCTATAAACTTCAGACAAGGTGGGAGATTACCTTCAATGTCTCAGTCATTATCTGGGGTCAGGTCTTGAATGCCGGTTTCAGGCTCTCAACCTGGGTACCAAGGATGAGGGTGGGGACTGATCAGGGTGATCCCTACTGTGGGCTTCTGCCAGCACCTGTCCCTAAGTCCCCACCCCCTGTGCCCATGGTCATGGCTGGTGGGTAAGGGAAAATAACTTTCCTCATAAAGGATTAGAGTCAACATCAGAACCTTGACAGGAGGTGTGTGTGTGTGTGTGTGTGTGTGTGTGTGTGTGTGTGTGTGTGTAAGATGTCTCCATCTGATCTAGCTCACTGGTGGAATGGTCACAGTAGTGGTCTAGCCCTTGCCATGAAGCCAAAAGGATACAGACACAACCACCTGCTGTCGGTTTTGTGAGCAACTGGAGGGACCCTTGACTGAAGTGATGGCTGCTGCCCAGGTTCTAGCCACCATGGCTTTGTGAAACTGTGGGCCACATGTTGCTAGACCACAGGACTGGTTCCTCTCCTCTTTTTTTTTGTGTGTGTGGGGGTTTCGAGACAGGGTTTCTCTGTAGCTTTGGTGCCTGTCCTGGAACTAACTCTTGTAGACCAGGCTGGCCTCGAACTCCCAGAGATTCGCCTGCCTCTGCCTCCCGAGTGTTGGGATTAAAGGCGTGCGCCACCACCGCCCAGCTCCTCTCCCCTCTTTAAAGACAGGTTTGGATTTTAGGTCAATACTTTCTGGTGTTAAAATGTTGTCTACAGTTCTGAGTGTTCAAATGCTCTGAGGGGGCCAGTTCAAACAAACCTAAGGGCTGAGGTGGGCTCCGATGGCCATCAGTATCCTCTACTCTTTAATAAAATGTGGCACCTGACTTAAACCCAAGGGTACTGAAGCCCAGAGGCTGCCGTGACTCCCTACAGGAGGCAGAGACAGATCTGGCACCCTGTATTTCTCCATCTTGGGTCAAGTGCAAGGCTAAAAGTTTTACTCTCTTGTGAGGACCTCATGGGAGTCATATTACCAACAGACACATAGGAAGGGGCTTCTTAAGCTTCAGTCTGGATCTCAGAGCCCCCCACATACCCAAGGGATACTTGGACAGGTAATAAAATGATTCACAGGACGGGCGGTGGGGCGCGCGGATCTCTGTGAGTTCGAGGCCAGCCTGGTCTACAAGAGCTAGTTCTAGGACAGGAACCAAAAGCTACGAAGAAACCCTGTCTCGAAAATCAAAAAAAAAAGAGAAAAAAAAAGAAAGAAAGAAAAGAAAATGATTCACAAGGCTTAGGGTTTTCTGGTTCTGGCAAATGCAACTACATTATTCTCCATCCAGCCCCTGGGCTACCCAATATACCTGACTGGCAGGCTAAAGCTAAGACTCACAGTGTAACATTGTCTCAAGGAGGCTGCTGCAGTTAACTTTCCAGGTTCTAACAGACACACTGTGGGGGAGGGAGATGAGGACAGTTGACTTGGGGTCAAGGTAATTGTAGAAGGACATGAGGTCCCGTGCTTGAAGATGCATGCTAGAAAAACCAGAATTGTTAAATGCATAGGTACCAACTGCATACAATCTCTCAGTTAGACTGGACTTCTGTCTGGTCTGAATCTGCACGGGTCTTGCCGTGCCGTAAGTCTCAGTGAATTCATGTGTGTATGAGGAAGACCCTGTTTCCTGGGAGTCCTCCACTACCTTTATCTCCTCTTTCACAAAGATCCCTCAGTCTTGAGCCTTGAGGGAAGGCGTTTGACAAAGAAATCCCATCTAGGGCTGAATAGAAGCTATCACTTTAAAATTTATCTTGTCTATGGACTGAAATTTCTCATAGCAATTCTGGAATGAAGATCAGTACCATTCTCAGGATCAAGACTTCCCTAGCTTTCAACTTGCCTTTAAAATATTTTTTCAGATTTATTTATATTATTTTATGTGCATGAGTGTTTTGTTTACATGTATGTATGTGTACCGTGTGTTCCTCTTACCTGCAGAGGTCAGGAGGGGGCTTTGGATCCCCTTAAAATGCAGTTATAGATGACTGTGGGCTTCCACGTGGGTTCTGGGAAAAGAACCCAGGTCCTCTACAAGAGCAACAAGTGCTCTTAATCGCCGAGCCATCTCTCCAACTCCTACCTCCTTACTTTTAATTGCTATGACTTCCCTCTCACTGCCCCAGGAATGTATTCCTGTCACTTTGTGAATGGACAGTTATCTTCATGTGCAGACTTGCTGGGATGTTGTGAGGAGGGAGTTAAGATATTACGTGTGGTTGCTCAATCCCTTTATGTTTCCCTGGAAGCCAGTTCTTGGGACCGTGACACTTCACTCCTGATTAGCGATGTTTTGTGTACGCCCAGGTCAACAGGGCCACTGCTAAGTGCTGTTTTCTTGGGACTTGTCAGGATTAAGTTGTGCAAACATGAAGATAACCAATAGATCTGGTTTCACTGATGGTTGTCACAGCAAGCTGTGCCTGTGGGAAGCTCCCGGTAGGAACCTAAATCCTGGGACTCTCATGACTTCCCTGAGTGAGAACATCTCACCATGTAATTGCTACAGAGTTGATGTGCCCTGGGCAACCCCAGTGTTGGTAGGGACTGGCTCATGTGCTTACTCTTTCTCTTGACACAAACCTTTCTGTTTCTGCTTCTCCCTATGTCTTTTTCCATACTAAACTGGTGTAGGAAGTCCTTCTGTATGTGTGTTGCTTTTATTGGTTAATGAATAAAGCTGCTTTGGCTTACAACAGGGCAGACTAGAGTAAGATGGGAATTCCAAGCAGATAGAGGAGGAAAGAAGGTAGATGCCATGTAGCTGTTGAAGGAGAAAGATGCCTGCCACCGGCCAGAACCTTACCAGTAGGCCACAACCTCGTGGTGATTCACAGAGTAATAGAAATGGGTTAATTTAGGATATAAGAGTTAGCTAGAGGGCTGGAGAGTTAGCTCAGTGGTTAAGAGCACTGCCTGCTGTTTCAAAGGTCCTGAGTTCAATTACCAGCAACCACATGGTGGCTCACAACCATCTGTAGTAAGATCTGGTGCTCCCTTCTGGCCTGAAGAGCAATGTATATCTAATGAATAAATAAAATCTTAAAAAAAAAGAGTTAGCTAGAAATATGCATGAGCTATTTGCCAAACAGTGTTGTAATTAATATAGTTTCTGTGTGATAATTCTGGGCCTGGGCAGCAGGGAAACGAACAAACAGCCTCCGCCTACAGAAGCCATGAGTGTGACTGGGGGTTGAGTTAAGAGAGTTCTTTTAAGGACCCTAAGAGAGACATACATGGATCTAATCTACATGGGAAGTAGAGAAAGACAAGATCTCCTGAGGAAACTGGGAGCATGGGGACCATGGGAGAGGGTAGAAGGGGAGGGGAGAGGAAGGGAGGAGAGCAGAGAAAAATGTATAGCTCAATAAAAACAATTTAAAAAAAAGAGAGAGTTCTTTTAGTAAATCATCAAACTTAGCCTGGTCTTGAGGTCCCCCAAAACAGGTGCTTAGAGGGAAGTTTCAAAAGCATGTGGCTTGCCATGAATTGAGTCTTAATCACAATGGGCACCTCTGTGAATTCAGCCTGTTCCTGGCCGCCCACCCATTGATCTCATTCTCGTCTGTGACCAACGGTGGGTTTTGGCCAGGCCCTCTCTTCTTCCCTTACTATATTTAGCATTCATTCCCCCAGAGCTGCTTCAGAACCAACCTCTCATTAGAGCATCCCTGGTCAGAACAAAGGTGAAGCTGTGAATTTTCACGTGAGGTTGGCCAGTTCCACGGGGCAGCCTCCTCTGAGAGGTGAAGCTTGTCTGTGATTTTGATGTGCTTTGTTCCCATCAAAGTTCATGGTAAAATCTGTTTCCCATTGCAGGGGCCTTTAGAAACGGCAGATCCTGAACAGGTCACAGGCAGTAAGAAGGACACACAAAGACCTTAAGAGTTCTGAGGTGAGGCCATCCCTTGCTTTCTCTCTTCCATACCCTCTCTTACCCTTCCACCTTTTCACTGAACTACTGTGCAGCAAGGGACCCTCACCAGGTGACTGACTCATTTTCAACGTCCAGCCTTCAGAACCATGGGATGAATAAACTTTTTTTTTAAAGGCATTCTGTTATGACAATAGAAACTAATGAATTCTTCAGGCAGGAGCCCAGGTCTCTCAGGGACAGAGGGACCTAAGAAGCTATGAGGTTTGATTGGATAGACACACCTCCCTTTTGAACATCATGGGGCGTGAAACCTGGGGAGGAAAGAATGAAGCCTGGGTCAGATACTAGATATCGTTTAGTAAAGAATGAATGAAGGTCATGTCCCTCTGACCCAGGGGAAAGGCTCCAGAAGCAGTCTGTCCAAAGTACAAGTGAGGCTCTGGGTTGGATTTTCAGCGCTGAAAAAAAATAAAGAGGAGGAAAATGATGGGAAAGGAAGAAAAGGGAAGAGAGATCTGCTGTTGTCAAAGTCCTACTGAAGGCTCCCAGGACGATACTTGCAGCCGAGACTGGGCTGTATCGAGAGAAAGTGAACACACAGGCCAGTGGACTTTGCAGATGTGAGATTGTGCTGGGTAAGGAAGGATTTAGGGTGTATAGGTGAGCTCTGGGCTGGGAGCTGGGAGGAAGCAGGGAAACGTCATGACATAGTGCATATGCCATATTTAAATTATCCATCTATCCATCCACGGACACTTGGGTGACTTCCCTCCTTTAGCTATTGTGAGCAACGCTGCTGTGAACATGGGTGTAAAAATATCTCAAGGTCCTGTGTTTGATTCTTTGGGGTATATATCCCCAAAGAAAAAGTGGACTTTCTGGGTTGTGTGTTGGTTCACTTTTGAGTGTTTTCAGGAATTCCCTTTCTGTTCTCCCACAGTGGCTATGCCGTTGCTTCTTCCTATTAGCAATACATGAGGGCTCCAAATTTCCTCGTCTTAGTTAACATTTCTTATTTTCTATTGTAAGTAAGGTGGTAGCTCATTGTGGATTTCATTTGCATTTCTCTAGTGGTTAGTGATGCTGTACCTGTTGGCCCTTTAGATGTCTTTTGGGGAGAAATGTCTATTCCAGGTTCATTCTTACCTCAGGGTAGTCATTGTTTCTGAGTTGGACTTCCTTTGTTATATACTCTTCCTATGAATCCTTTGCCAGACATTTGGTTGGTGCCCATTTCCTCTTATTCTGTGAGTTGCCTTTTTACTCTGCTGATAGTGTTTTAATGTCTGTTAAAGGTTGTATATTTTGGAAGAAAATCATCATGTCCATCATGCCCATGAAGCAAACTTCAGGACTTTCCTCATCCTCAGGTCCCCTAGGCAGAGATTAGGGATGAGGGTAAAGTTACCACTAATTAGCAGATGTAGGATGTCCTGAGAGGGGAGACTGGGTTAGAGGTCAGCCACAGGACTATCAGCAGTGGGCATGATGGGAACACAGCCGACCAAAGGAACAGTCAGCTCAAAAGCATAAGGGGTTTCCGCTTAGCTTAGGCTTCCTCTATTGTCTCCCTGGCAGCCTTCAGAGCAGACAGACTTACAGGAAGTACATGACCATTCAGGAAAACCATAGTCTCAGTATTCTAGCTAGAAACCCAGGAAGTTGATGGGGAGAGGGGATTGGATGTGAGAAAATCTTGATGAGATCACATTGAGGAAGGGGCTAAAAAATAAAATCCACCCAACCCCCATAAGTCTGTGTCATAGCTCAGACTCACTCAGTTGTACATGTGCAAGCCTGGATCTGACACTAACATCGAATCAATGGTGTGAGGTCTTCAGGGAAAAGCACCATGGATGCCCCAGATTATCCACTGGGTGGTACACCTTCAGCACACGGATGCCACCACAGATGGTACATCTCCAGCACATGGATCCTGCCACGGATAGTAGACCTTCAGCACACGGATGCCACCATGGACGGTATATCTCTAGCACACGGATGCTGCCACAGATAGTACACCACCAGCACACAGATGCCACCACGATGGTACACCTCCAGCACACGGATGCCACCACGGATGGTACACCTTTAGCACACAGATGTCACCACGGATGGTACACCTCCAGCCACGGGTGCTACCACTGCAAAGGTTTTGAAACCTGAATTGACACTGAGGGCTGGAGAGAGGACTTGGGGTTAAGAGTTTACTGCTTTTGCAAAGGACCCAAGTTCATTTCCCAGCATCCACATCTGACTGCCAGCTCACAACTCCAGCTCCAAGGGAACGTGAAGCCTCCAGCATCTGCTGGCACCTGTACTTACCTGTGCACATTTCCGCATGCAGACACACGCAGAGACACATAAAACTAATAAAAATATATTGAAAAAAAACTGACTAGCGGTTGGAAGTACAGCCTTCAGAACGTGGATAGGAGCCAGCTAGGTACAGCACAAAAACTTCAGTAGCCTCTGCAGCTATGCTTCTCAATCTGAGGGTCAAGACCCCCTTGGGTCTGCATATCAGGTATTTACATTATGAATCATAACAGTAGCAAAGTTACAGTTATGAAGTAGCAATGAAATAATTTTATGGTTGGGTCACCTGTACTGAGGGGTGGCAGGGGTAGGAGGGTTGAGAACCACTGCTCTACAGGATATAAAGACTCAGTTCCATAGCACGATACTCAAAATATCCGAGAGGCAATAGGCGATTGCCTTACATATGAAGAGCTAGGGAAAAGCATCTCCTAAGTCTTAATTTCTAACTGGCATGTAAAGACACCAATTACACACAATAATGGGTAGTATTGCGAGGTTTTGATACGCGCATTGTGTACCGTTGAACTCAGTGTGAGCATGGCTGTCTTCAATTATCGGCTGTTTCTTTGTGCTGGAAGCTTGTACTGTCCTTTCTTAGGTAACAGTGCCTGGGAAGAGTCAGCTTGGGCACCCATCTGACTTCAGTGCCCATTCCAGTCACCTGACCCCATCCCAGCCTCTCTGGAAAGCTCACAGCCTCTAGTAGCCTCCACCCCACTCTCGGTCTCTGTGAGACAACCTCTTTTGCTTTTCATTCCATGTATGAATGAGATCGTTCCAGGCCTTGTACCTCCGTGCCTGGCTATTTCGACATCGCACAGTGATCTCTAGCCCCACCTTCTCGTCACAAATCATGTCTCATTCTTTATGACAGATGGCCCAACTGGGAGAAGAGGAGCGAAGGGCTCGCCCTGTCTCAAGTGACTGCTAAGGAACAGACCAGGTCTGGACTAGCTTTAACAGAACAGAAATTAATTTTGGCCACCCACATGCTCTTAAGCACACAACAAAAGCAGCTGAAGACTGAAATGACTGACATTTTAAAAACAGCCCAGGAAACCTCATTCCCCAGCTTCTGTCCATTTAAGATGTTGTATGGGTGACTGTTCCTCATTGACCATTTTCTTCCTAAGAAAACCTGTTGCTCAGGATATCATCGCTTTTGCTTGTTTTATTTTTCCCCAGTTATATTTTTATAAAATTTGTGCATGTGTGTGGGTGCACACATGCTATGGTGTGCGATGTGGCGGCCAGAGGACAACTCCTAGAAGTCCTTTCTCTGTTTCTACTCTGTGGGTCCTAGGTTGGGCTTGAACTCAGATCACCAGGCTTGGTAGCAAGCTCCTTTTCTGCTGAGCCCTCTTGTAAGATCCCCCCCCCCTTTTTTTTTGCTTTGTAGAAACTGATTTCTACAAACACTACAGAGCCTCCTCAGGACTAGAACTGAGACAAAGGGCTATTGGTTTAGGCACTGCAACAGCTGTCGAAGTGCCTGAAATCAAATCTTGGATTTCTTGTTCTTTTTTTTAAAAAAAATATCTTTTAGATTTATTTACTTTCTGTGTATGAGTGTTTTGCCTGCATATATGCATGTGTACCACATGTGTGCCTGGTGCCCACAGAGGTAAGAAGAAGACATTAGACGCCTTAGAACTGGAGTTAAAGTTGGTTATGAGCCAGCATGTGAGTACTGGGAATCAAAACTGGGTCCTCTACAAGAGAAACAAGAGATCTTAACCACTGAGCCATTTCTCCATCCCCCCTGGGGTCATCAGGTTAGGGGGCAGAGGAGAAAAGCCAGGGAGCCCAACAAGCCTGACTGACACCCTTGTGAGCACATTGATGGGTCTGACTTGGACATTTTGAAGTGTCCTTTGTTTTGGCTTCTCCTGGTTCTCTGCCTGGGGATTGAATTCAAAGTTTTGCATATGCTCATGTCAGCTCCGGTGGAGTGGGATCATTCCCTCTGCTCCAGTTTCTGTCTGTCCTGGTTCTTGGCTTGCCTCTGGCCCTTCTCCCTCCAGTCTCTTTGTCTGGGAACCTACCTCGGACTTCATTCCTCACTACACCTGGCTGTTACACATGTGGAACCAGCCCAGCCTGCCCTTTGTAGAGGGCTCTTGGTCACCCAGGATCCTTGGGGAATCAAGACCAGGGATCCTCTTTTCTGAGTTTTGTGAACTCCCCTGGGTTCTGTCTCTGCCCTTTGTGGGGGGGGGGGAGCGTGAGGGGAACTGGTGATAGGATCTCTTATCAGAGGTCAGACAAGATGGTTTCAACTGTATTTGACCTAGTCATAAGAGTTTCACATCTTCTGGAGAAAAAGGGTCCTCATTTTAACCAATCAAAGGCCCATGCTGTAAACACACACACACACACACACACACACACACACACACACACACACACCAAAGAACTAACAACAAACAAACAAGAAAACAAAACCCCAGAGGTTGGGTGTGTTAGTCACCTTTCCCTCACCATAATAAGATACGTGACACAGATCACTTATGAAGAGAAAGAATATATTTAGTTCACAGTTCCAGAATTTTCAGCCCAAGATGTGTGATCTCATTGTTTTGGACTTCTAGTGACAGTGCCGGATGCCACATTTAGGGAACAAATGACAAAAGAAAACACATACCACAAGCTAGGAAGCAAAGACAGAGACTGAAACTGTGGTCCCACTGCCCTCTCAGAGGGCAAGTCTCCAATGAGCTAAGGGCCTCTTATAAGCCCTGGCTCCCAAACGTCCAGTAGTAACTTCCCAGTAGTAGAACCTATGGACCATCCCTTCAACACATAGACATATTCATACTCAAACTATAGCATAGGGTAACTTAGAATATGAAGAGGCTCATTTGGCTCCGGAGTCTGGTAACTATAAGGTTACAGCACAGCACGGGCATTCCGAAGAGTCCTGAGAGACAGAGAGATAATCTATCTGCCAGGGAGAGGAGTAAGTGCACAGGCAAAGAAGCAAGAAAGTGGAGGGATGGAGCACAGACTCTTGGGAACTTGTCCACACTGAGCAGACCTGAACCACTTTCTGGGAGGCAGCATGAATACATACGTTCATTAGGGTTGAGTCCATGACCCTCTTCCCACTAGACCCCACCTTTTAAAGATCCTGTCACCTCAACACCATCACCCCAGGAAACAAGCTTCCTTGAGCATCATACTGTTTCCCAGCAGTATCCCATTCTCTTCTTTGGAACTGAGCGCCCACCAGATTTTAATCATAAAGGTTATTTCTGTAAGGCTTGTGGATGATCCAAGTCATTGGTTTCAAGTTTCCCAGCAAACATCTGGCTTGCTGTACATCTTCCTCTGCGTATTGCTCACCCTCCTAAAAGCCACAGGATGAGAGTCTATCCGCTGTCGTAGTTTGAATAGCAATGACCGCCATAGGCTCATATGTTTGAATGCTTAGTCATCTGGGAGTGGCGTTAGGAGGTGTGGCCTTAATGGGATAGGTGTGGTCTTATTGGAGGAAGTGTGTCACTGGGGGTCAGCTTTGAGGTTTCAAGGGCCCAAGCTAGATCCAGCAGTTCTCCTCTTTCTACTACCTGTGGACCTGGATGTAGAACCCTCAGCTACTTCCCCAGCACTACGCCTGCCTGTTTCCCACCATGATGGTAATGGACTAAACCTCTGAAGCTATAAGTCAGACTCAATTAAATGCTTATTTTCCTTCCTTCCTTTCCCCCCTTCCTTTCTTCTTTTTTTCCCTCCCTCCCTCCCTCCCTCTCCCCTCCCTCCCTCCCTCTCCCCTCCCTCCCTCCCTCCCTCCCTCCCTCCTTTCCTTCCTTCCTTCCTTCCTTTTGAGACAGGGTTTCTCTGTAGTTCTTGTCCTGGAACTCACTCTGTAGATCAGGCTGGCCTTGAACTCACAGAGATCTGCCTGCCTCTGCCTCCTGAGTGCTGGGTTTAAAGGCATGTGCCACCAACAACCGGCTAAATGCTTCTTTTTGTTTTTTATTTTTATTAATTATTTTTTTAAAGATTTTTTTTTAATTTTATGTATGAGTGCCCTATCTGCATGTCCATTTTTATGCCAGAAGAGGGCATCAGATCACACTAGAGATGGTTGTGACCCACTACATGGTTGCTGGGAATAGAACTCAGGACCTTGGGAAGAGCAGCCTGTGCTCTTAACCACAGAGCCACCTCTCCAGCCCCCAAATGCTTCCTTTTGTAAGAGTCGTGAAGCCTCCTGTATTCGTCGGTGCTTATTAGGGCAGTAACCATATATTGGTCCCAAAGGTCTCTCCTGCTTCCCTCTGTCCCTGGCTTGACTGTGAGCCTTGGGAACATCCAGGATGAGATGACAACAGCAGCTGGCACACATTTCCTGAGCAGAGTCCTACTCAGAGTCAATCATCCATTGGTATCAGTGGGCATTGGTTCTAAAATGCCCTGCACACACCACAATCTGTAAACACTCAAGTCCCTTGTAAAATGGCATTGTATTCATATGTACCCTATGCACTTTCTCCTATATGTTGTTCCTCTGATCCCTTGTAATACCCAATGTCATGGAAATGCTATGCACATCATTGCTGTATTGTGCTGCTTTTATTTCTAATGTTTACTGTCCCTCCACCATTATTTTTATTGTTCTCCCCTCATAGTTTTTCAGTCTACTGTTGACTGAATCTGTAGGGGTGCAACCATGATTACCATTATTGCTGACATAACCTGAAATATGCAAACCCATGAACATATTTGTCTGGATCCTTTGACCACCTCCCCAAGTTCCACGCCCCAGAGAACACCTTGTTTCTCCCTGAAGGCCTTTCCTCTGCACTACACCCACTTTGGCACGCTTGAGGCGTCTCTGCTTATGTATCACGAGCAGTGTAATCTGTCTGTGTTGGTTTTCAGTTCAATGTTTCTCACCATCTGCCTGCATGACTGAGGGACGCATACGTCGGTGTGTGGCTGCGGTGTCCCTCATCAGGACAGACAGTCTTGGGTAGTCTGTCTCCCGCTGGCAGGTCTGGTAAGAGTCTGCAGCTCCATTCTGCTGTGGGCAGTGTGCGCATTTGCCCTAACACCCGTATTTTGGGATTTACTTCCCAGGAGGGTGATTTTAGGAGAGGATGTCTCTGAGAGGTCAGTAGGTCATGATGGTGGTGTTCTCATGAATGATGCTAATCCCCGTGGAGAGACCCCCAGAGCACTTCTGTGCCCACAGGGAAAAGATTGCCATGTGTGGAGCAGGAAGCTGGCCTTTATCAGGCACCCACGGCTTGTGTCTTCCTAACCCAGACTTCCTAGCTGCCAGAAGTGTGAACAATACATTTCTGTGGTTTAGAAACTACTCAGCCTATGTTAGTCTGGACAGTGAAATGGATTAAAGCACCTTCCCTGGTATCAGGTGGCTTCTTGTTGTGTGATGTTTTACTCTTGGTTTTTTTGAGGGGCCCACCATTTAGCTCCCAAATAAATCACATACAAAGGCTTATTCTTAGTTATGAATGCCTGACCTTAGCTTGGCTTGTTTTTTGCCAGCTTTTCTTAAATTATCCCAATGACCTTTTGCCTGTGGGGTTTTATCTTTCTCTATTTCTTTATACCTTTCTTTACTTCTTTCTCCACGGCTGGCTGTATAGCTGGGTGGCTGCCCCCCCCATGTCCTCTTCTCCTTGTTCTCTTGCTCCTCTTCTCTTCAGTTCTCCTTCTATTTATACCCTCTGCCTGCCAGCCCCTGCCTTGCTATTGGCTGTTCAGCTCTTTATTAGCCCATTAGGTGTTTTAGACAGGCAAAGAGTCACAGCTTCACAGAGTTAAACAGATGCAGCATAAACAGGAGTCACACACCTTAAAATCATATTCCCCAACAGCTTCTCCTCCAACATTGTGAGCTGCCTCAAAGCCCCAGCTAGCCCTTTGCTTTGTACACAGCCTAACCATTGCCCCTCTGCCTTGCCTTGGCTCTTTAGATCCCTGATCCCACAGCTCTGTCTCCAGCGTGGCCTTCATCTGGCTACCTTGACTAAGTGGCCAGGCCTGCAGCCTGACCTCTGTGTTTTGCAAGGTATATTTATTGACTGAAGGACACTGTTGGATGTAACTATATCTTTCAGGAAGACACTTTAAAAGACACCATAGTCAGGCACATAGGTGCACTGCCCCTGTTTCTTGGCCACCACAGTCCTGAAAGCACAGGGCTAGCTGTGATTCAGCACAGCCTGAGCTGAAAGACAGGAATGTTCAACAAGGGTAGCGCTTGCCTTCATGTCCTGCTCTGCCTTCCCCTGGCTCTGTGCCCTCTAGTGGGCCAGGATCATAGCTGAGTCTTGATTTCCTCCCTGATAAGTGGGAGATAATGATACCACAAGGGTAGGATTAAATAAAGTGACACCTTCCAAATGGTACTAGCTGCTCTTTCTACTATAGTCGTGCCAGGTTTATTTTTCTCTCACCACGCGTGGAAAGATCAGGTACCGTGGAGTGCATTACTTAATGAAGAGGATAGATTCTAAGAAGTACATTGTTTCATTGTGGGATGAACATCACAGAGTACTCACACAAACCTAGACAGCATGGTCTGTCATACACTGAGGGTATGTGGTGTGGAGAGACGATAGACAGAGGTATGGTGTAGCCCATTTCTCCTAGAGCCACCATCAACTACACAACACGAGAGAAAAAGATGCAGTCATGGGACACTACAAACACAATACAGACGCTGTATGCTGACTTAACCCAGCATGCTGTCCCACAAGCACACATAAAACCACAATAGAAAGTGTAATGTCATAAATACATACATCTGTAACAGTCTATTATTATTATTATTACCATTATCATTATAAACTGTGCAGTTTCGTGTTCTATTCTTACATTTTTTTTTTACATTTATTTACTTGGTGAGACAGGGTTTTTTTTTTGTAGCCTTGGGTATCCTAGAATTCACTCAGTAGACCAGGCTGGCCTTGAACTCAGAGATTTACCTACCTCTACTTCCTGAGCTGGGATTAAAGGCATGTGTCACCACTGCAAAACAACCTCGGAGTTTTGTGCCAAAAATTTTGGGCCTGAATCCAATGAATTTGCTTTAGAATTGATTTATGGCTTTGAGGATAAAGAGAAGATGTTGAATCCAGCTAAAGGATGCGCAATGGTAGGTCAGACAAACGGGAAGGAGTCATGGTGTCTAAGAACACTGGCTTAGTTAATGCTGTAAATCCATGGAAGAAGAAGGGAAAAATTAGAGTATTAAAAAGCAGAACACCCAGTATTATGGGCAGCCTTTGCTTCTAATTTTGTGTAAACAAGGTACACAGAGAGAACCCTTATCTTAAACATAATTGGGAAAGTGGCTATGAACTGGGCAATTGGGAAAGTGGCTATGAACTGGGCAAAAACTTTTTTTTTCTTTTGGTTTTTTCGAGACAGGGTTTTTCTGTAGTTTTGGAGCCTGTCCTGGAACTAGCTCTTGTAGACCAGGCTGGCCTTGAACTCACAGAGATCCACCTACCTGCCTCTGCCTCCTGAGTGCTGGGATTAAAGGCCTGCATCAGCACCACTCGGCTGGGCTACTGGGCAAAAACATCTTAATTATTTACGGTCATCATGGCATTGCAAAGCCATAGGGGAAGTGTCCCTGGATAGGGGTGAAATAGTATCTGGTTTTTTCAAAGAGCCAGGAAAGCAGATCAAAACTTTGGTTATTTGGTGTGTCTGTTTACCAGTGGTTTTTCGATTAGTTTAAAGCGTAAGAATGCTTTGCGAGCAATTCTCGTTTCTAACAACGAAGAATGCAGTTACTTGCAAAATGTTTCAATTTAGTGATAAGAATCAGTGCCAGTGATGCTGTCGTGAAAGCACTGTGTTCCACCATTGACAATGAAATCATGTAAGCACACAGAAAAATAATAATCCGACAATGAGCAGTCTGAAACACAAAAAATTCCTATTTTCTAGTTCTAGAGCTGGACTTCTGGGAATGTACTCTGACTTATTTTGAAAGGCAGGGGCGGGGGCTGGAAATGCTCTCTGTGCCTGGGAGTGGCTCTGTGAGTTACGTGTCTTGGCTTGATGGCCGTTTGACAGCAAAGTTCTAAGGACTGACTGTGTTGCAACTTGGAAGCCTGAGCTACAAGCTGGGAAGTGCGTGTGCTGCGATTACAGCCAAGCAGAGGCATGTGTGCCTGGGACCCCCGCCAGTGGAAAGCCTGGAAATGAGAGCGGTTAAGGCTGTGGAGAGAGTGGGGCTGGTCTGTGGGAAGCAGGGGATGGGGGATAGGGGCCTCGAGGCCCCTTTGAATCTCTAGAAAACGTTATTAAAGCAGGAGATACACCATCAGGGCTACAAGCCAGTGGGATCCAGTAGGAATGTCTGCAATGGCCCTTGACTGTTACCTGGTGAGAGGCAGGTGGTGAACTTGGGATTTTGGCGGTCTCGAAAGACTTTGTCCTAACCTTCCTTGTGGGACTCTGTGCTCACACAGACAAGCTCTTCCTGACAGAGCCTTACTCAGGAGACTGGAATGAGGCTGTGAGAGCGAGTGGGGAGAGGGAAGGGGTGTGAGTGGAGAGAGAAAAGCTTTATTGGTTCCCCGTCTTCACATGCATTATCCTATGTCTCAAAACCTTTGGGGTGAAGCACAGTATACAATCTTTCTTTCCTGTTTCTTCATAATTTTGGTAATTCTTTTTATCCTCTTCCTTATAATTCTGAGATGGGAGCTTGCTACGTAGCCCAGGCGGTCCTCGAACTCAAAGCGATTCTCCTGTTTCCACCTCCATATGACTTTGGTTTTACCCTTACAGCTTTTTTGCTTGTTTGGTTTTGGTTTTCGAGACAGAATTTCTGTGTGTAGCCCTGGCTGTCCTGGAACTTGCTCTGTAGACCAGACTGGTCTCGAACTCACAGAGATCCGCCTGCCTCTGGGATGAGAGGCGTGCTTAGCTCTAGCCTCATAGTTTGAACAATGCCCCTCTCATGAATGTCTGAAGGGATTCTAACCCTCTCGTACATTGCCTGGCCTTCAGACTTTTCTTTGAAATGTAGGTGGAAGCTTCCAGGATCCTGAAATTCTTGCCTTTTGCATGCCTGCAAAGCAGGCTTCACGTGGGTAATATCAAGTATCTAGCAATGCCAAGACCTGAATTTTGGGCTGCTTTGATACATCGTGAATGAGATTACCTGAATTCTGGGCTGCTTTGATACATCGTGAATGAGATTAGTTATTTTGTTCCCTTTTAACTTTCGCCATCTACTAATTCTTCCAATGGATAAAGACAGCTTCTTCTTCTTCTTCTTCTTCTTCTTCTTCTTCTTCTTCTTCTTCTTCTTCTTCTTCTTCTTCTTCTTCTTCTTCTTCTTCTTCTTCTTCTTCTCCTCCTCCTCCTCCCCCCCCTCCTCCTCCTCCTCCCCCCCCCTCCTCCTCCTCCTCCTTCTTCTTTGAATTTTCGAGGCAGGGTTTCTCCGAAGCTTTGGTTCCTGTCCTGGAACTAGCTCTTGTAGACCAGGCTGGCCTCGAACTCACAGAGATCCGCCTGCCTCTGCCTCCCGAGTGCTGGGATTAAAGGTGTGCGCCACCACCGCCCGGCTATAGACAGGTTCTTTACCAGAACAGAGCTTGAATGCTTTTATTTCAGCCCCCCACAGAGTTTTGGTTCCCATATGAAACACACAGACCACAGTTTTTACTCTATCCCTCTTAGTCTTGTGTGCTCTTGGGAGTTGTTCACTAAACTGAGTTCACTGCATTCTAGGGCTTCTTTAGCCTGCATCTCCAAACTCTATTAAAGCCCTCCCACAAACAGCTCCAAAAGGCTTAAATATCACATGACCAGGTTTAATCATAACGGTGACTCCGCTTAGCTTTAACAAAAACACCTAGCAGAAATAATTTATGTCAGAAAAAGATGGGATTTATCCCAGCTCTCTGTTCCAGAAGTTTAATCCATTGACTCTGGTGTGCGGTGAGGCAGAATGTCATGGTAGCAAGGGTGTGTGACAAAGGGTATTTACTTTATGACATAAAAGATGTAGGAGGTGGGCGAGAGAGGTGTGAGAGCCGTGACTCAAACTCGGGTCAGCAGGCTTTGCTTTGGGCACCTTTATCAGCTGAACCATCTCACTGGCCTCTGCCTAGAAAATTTTGGTGTTATCTCTTCCATGGGGCTAGATTGTATGGTTTCATTACAAGAGTGTTTATCTTAATGGTATCTCATCTGAATGGCTGACATTCAGGAAGATACTTTGCCTTGAAGAGTTATCTATTGTAGCAGGTGCGGACTCCAACCCCCATTTCCTCTACCAACAAGACCAACCTCTTCTATCCCAGCAACAGTTTGTTGCTAGGGAAATTCTGGTCTGGGAGTTGGGATGAAAGTAGAACTTACAGCACTTGTTTTCCTTGCCTTGAAATAATCTCTGTGGTATTCATATATTTTCTACAATGTTGTTGTTGCCTAAGATAGGAAAATGAAATCCAGTATATACTTCTCTTATGGATGGATCTTTAAACCCCCGCCCCCTTCTCTACTTCTCTTCATTAAATGTGAATGGACAGCTAAGAATCATGAACTAGAAGAAAGCTTTTTTTTATTTTTTTTTATTTTTTAAATTTATTTATTTATTAAAGATTTCTGTCTCTTCCCTGCCACCGCCTCCCATTTCCCTCCCCCTCCCCCAATTAAGTCCCCCCCCAGCCCGAAAAGCAATCAGGGTTCCCTATAGAAGAAAGCTTTTTATGTTAAGTTCAGAGACTAAAACTAAGACGCAAACAAGCAAGTAAACCAGCAACCCGGAGGAGGCAAAAGGCTTGCGTAGAAAAAAAAATAACAAAAAACAAAGAAGTCTATTATTCATATCCTTAGGGAGATAGAACATCTGTGGCCCAAGAACAAACTTTTTATTTTAAAAGAATAAAAACAAAATCAGAAAAAAATGCTTTAGAAAATAAAATTATAAGCCCAGAAATACAGAGCTCAATAAAGAAATGGAAAATACGAGGGGAGAAAAATAACCTAAAAATTTGTAACTCAGTGCCAGAGCTGACGTTTAAAGAACTGAGGTATTTAAGGAATAGAGAAAACAGAGGAGACAAAGCGAAAAGATAATTCAATGAGTTTTCCAGAGTGCGAAGCCCCGCTTACCAGCCGGGGGCTTTGTACAGAGGATAAAGACAGCAGTGCCGAACCACAATGTTGTGAAGCTTCAGCACAGCAGAGAAAAGGCATATTTGTATTTGTAGAAGGTCCTAGTTAGAAAGAAGGGAAGAGTTCTTTGTAAAATATCAACACTAAGAATCGAGGGAGAAAGATCGGTTCCACAATTTTGAGCCAAATTTGAAGCAAGTTTTAATTAAATACAGGCCAGGATGATGGGCTCTGGCCAGGACCATTCCTGAGTTCCCAGGAAATGGCGACCAGTCACATTTTGCTGAGGCTTAAAAAGGCAAACCCTTAGGATCCCTCCCACCCACATCCAAACAGGGGCAAGTGTCCATCCTGGTCTAGTTCCAGCCCATGCCCTGCCACCCCCATTGACGAAGCACATCCTGTGCAGGTGAGTCAAACCAACACAAGACAAACAGGAACTTAATGTTAACTGTCTTTAATGCGATCCGAACTCTTCACCTACCAGGTGTATCTTTCCTGTTTTGGTCTCCCATTAACTTGCAAGTTGTATTGTTCTTGTTCCTGTATTTGTCTCACAGTCTTTCAACAGTACCTCAGAAAGATGGGGCTGAACCCCCCACCCCCAGCTTAGATGCCAGCACTCAACAGAAGCAACAACCGCAGCAGAGTCTGGATTACTCGCTTTTGGAATGCATATTTTCAAACTCTCACATGCTTCTAGTTCCTAAAGACTAACTTGCATCGTGCTCATAATATAAGGAAGAGAATCGTGAAAAAGGCACCCTGGGATCCAGGACTGAGTCTAAGCTGAGGGGAGCCCCAGAAAGATGGCTCCTGGGTGACCGTTCCTGGGTCTAAGCACCAGGACCGTCCTTCAGTTTGCAGTGGTTACCCTCTGAGGAGTTCCCCTTTGCAGAATTGCTTCCTCTTTTTCCCACACCCAAATGATTAAGATGTCAACTGCTAAACACTCCTTTTTAGAACTGTAGTCCTTCAGATAACATCACACTGTGCGGTGAGCCTTGTCATTCTTTAATTCCGTGAGTCAGCTAATGCGTAGTATGTTAATTGCTATGATGCCTAACCTGCAGAAGAGTACTGTGATCATAACTAGCCTCAGAAGGTCAAGGTCAATTTTGAGGGTAATTAAAAATAATGGAGACGTGTATTAGATCAGTGCTTCTCAGCCTTCCTAATGCTGTGACCCTTTAATACAGTTCCTCATGTTGTGGTGACCCCCAACCATAAAATTATTTTGTTGCTGTTTCATAACTGTAATTTTGCTACTGTTATGAATCGTAGTGTAAATATCTGCTATGCGACCCCTGGGAAAGGGTTGTTCGGTCCCAAAGGGGTCACAACCCACAGGTTGAGAACCACTCTTCTAGAAGATGCAGCTCCTGGCCAGCATGTAGCCTATAAGTTTACTATGGTTGCCCCTACACATCCTTGCCTTCCCCATAGACTCCTGTTTATGTACTTGAGTCCTCCAAGATATGGCTTTGAGGTTGATAGTTCTTGTGCCTTTCAAGGATGGAGGCCCTTGGAAAAATCTAATTTCTTTCCCATCAAGTCCCAAGTATCAGCTTTGAAAAGTGATCTATTTATTTATTATTTTACAAATTTGCATGTTTGACAGCATGCAACTAGACACACCGCATGCATGAATGTATGATGGCGTGCAACTAGACACACCACATACATGCATGTTTGATGGCGTGCAACTAGACACACTGCATGCATGCATGTATTACGGCATGCAACTAGACACATTGCATGCACGCATGTTTGATGGCATACAACTAGACACACCGCATGCATGCAGTTCAGGAGGAGGTCAGAAGAAGGAATTGGATCGCCTGCAACTGGAGTTACAGATGGTTGTGACCCACCACATGGTGCTGGCAACAGAGTCCTGGTCATCCGGAAGAATAACCAGTGCTCTTAACCCCCCCGTCCCCAAGTACTGGATTTTGAGTGATGAACATCTGGTTATGGGGCAAGCAACAAGACTGAAGCAGGTCTTCAGCTCTAGGAGAAAGAACAGCGAGTTTAAGCTATAAATACATCTAAATGTGTTTTCGTGGAACCCAAAGCAATTTAACCAAGTGGGAGAAAGTTTGAGGATAAAATTAGGGATAAATATATGGAGAAATGGATGCCAGTTGCAACCTCCAGTGCTAACGAAAAGCTGTTTTAGGAAAGAAAAGTAATTATGGCAACACATGGTTCAGCTGTGTAATTTACATAGCCACAATGGCATTGCTCCTGAATAGCAATCTAAGTCAAACGACAAGAAAACTGGAGTAATGAGGACGATGTGAGGGTTTGGAGCGGAGAGAAAGGAAGGAAATTTCACGCATATTGTGGAAATGAAATAAGGCTCAAAGGAAGCCAACAAGAAGTAATGACATAGGCATGGAATTTTGAAATATGAAAGTTAATGACAAAGGATCAATTAGGAAGATCTAAGAATAAATGGAGAGACTGCTGCTCTCGATATGATTTGTGCAGGATTTTGTCTTTCCATTGAGCATATACGTAGCTCATTGCTTACCCTGAAATTTTCTTTTTTTCTTTCTTCTTTCTTTCTTTCTTTCTTTCTTTTTTTCTTTCTTTCTTTCTTTCTTTCTTTCTTTCTTTCTTTCTTTCTTTCTGTTTTTTGTTTGTTTGTTTTGGTTTCTCTAGACAAGGTTTCTCTGTAGCTTTGGAGCCTGTCCTGGAACTAGCTCTTTTTTTTTTTTTTTTTTTTTTGGTTTTTCGAGACAGGGTTTCTCTGTGGTTTTGGAGCCTATCCTGGAACTAGCTCTTGTAGACCAGGCTGGTCTCGAACTCACAGAGATCCACCTGCCTCTGCCTCCCGAGTGCTGGGATTAAAGGCGTGTGCCACCACCGCCCGGCTGGAACTAGCTCTTGTAGACCAGGTTGGCCTCGAATTCACAGAGATCTTCCTGCCTCTGTCTCCTGAGTGCTGGGGTTAAAGACATATGCTACACCCCACCCTCATCTCGGGCTTTCAGGAAGCCTTTTCTTTCACTTGCTTGCTCTGCCTTTTCTCTCTCACCTTACTGTCTTGCCCTGACACAGTCTGACCTTCTAAGTAGCATTCAACCAGAACATGCCACGCAGCATAGCAGAGCACTGGTTCAAGGTAATCCATTGGCCTTAAGATGCCCTAGTTAGGTCTGGGAGCTCACTGGAGCTTTCTCTAGGCTGTCTTAAGACCTGCTTAGTTGAAGGCATCACTGGCTGTGAGAAAGTTTGGCCGAGAATCCTAGTTCTAGAAATTGTCCCCTGGCCTACCACTCAATTAACCGAAAGCCCTGAGAACCTTCCACTGGCCCTGTGATTTCTTAACCCTGGAACTGTAGAGGTTGGAGACCCCTCCCCCCTGTTTGCTTTCCAGGTGCATTTGGTTGTTTTGACACTTAGAAGACACTCTGCTTACCTGGATGTTGATTCCTGTTTTTACTTTGCTCTTGGGCCCCAGCATGTGTTCCAAATTTGGACAAACCGAATCATACAAAAAAAATTGTGATATTCTGTAAGATTGTATTTATACAAGGATTAGGAAAATAAGGTTCCCAGTCTCTCCATGGACTATTTTTATGGTTTAAAGTTTTATTTTGATGCTTAAAAAAGTCTTCGATTAAATCTCCAATTCCATTTTTTAAGGCTCAAACTTGACAGGTATAAAACCGTAAAAATTCTAATCTCATAAAAAGTAACAACTTGTAAACTGCTGAAGATAATTTAGCTATTCTGTCAGTGTCGCCTACAAATGATCAAATGTTTAATGTGATCAGAACTATGTTTATAGTCATGCTAAGGACAAATGTAATTTACTTACGGAGCAAGGTTAGAGGGACAGACTAATTTATATCTCCCATTATACAGACCTCTGTATAGGTTGTCAGAATTAAGCTTGAAACAAGTCTGTCAAAATAAGTTTAAAGTAAACTTCAAATTTGTCTAATGTAAAATAATATTCAAAATCAGGCATGCTAAAAATTGTTTATAAAAGATTTAATGCTTCAGTAAAATGGATTAAACTTATAATACTCCAGTCTGGCAGGAAACCCCTAGGCTCAATGCTCCCTTGGATGGAGGGAGCATCATCCCCTCTCCCACCCCAGAGTAAATTGCAGGCCAGCCTCACGACGAGACAAGAATGCATGCGAAGTAAGACCTGCCAGAAGCCTGCTGCTTCTACCTCTTCTTGCGTGGGTCTGACCAGCTCCAGCCAAACCAGAAAACAAACTAAAACAAAAATCCTCCTATGTAAAAATAATTACTCCTTGTGTCTCCTATGAGTGGGGGATGGATGTTCTTGCCCAATGGAAGATCTCACACCCACATCCTAAATGTCACCGAGAGGCAAATAGCAATTACTCTGCCCTCGGTAGTTCCCGAACTGAGGATGCTGTACACAGAGGAACCTGGTACATAAGGGACCCGATAAGGGACCCACATGCTAATTCAGTTGGTCATGTCCTCTATCCTGACATCCAGTTCTTCCTCTAAGCACGGGCGCATTCTAGGGTCCACACCTTAATTACCCACGTTCCCTCATTAAAGGAGGATGCCAGGATCTCTGCCATCAAACTCACAACTTCGGAAAGTTATTGAGACTATCCATGTGGTGTCTTTGAAAGTGGGCTTCATATCTGTAGAGCCAACGAGAATTCTATTAAGTGATATCCCAAGCTCTCAGATTCTTCAGGAAGGGATGTCTTAGTTGAAGGAGATTCTCTCTGACTGGGCTCTCCTGTGGTGCCCCAACAATACAATCTAGTCTCCTCCCAGATAGAAAGCTCCAGCCCAGCACCTTCACTCTCTCCTTGAAGCCCACAAGGAATAGAGTTGTCTATAGGCTTCTTTGTCAGTTCAGTCCATGTTCTACGTAAGTTATTTATTACAGATTTGACAGGACCGACTGCCGTCATCTTTCATGTTGGTTGAGTGGATGGAATGAAAACACTGCAGATCGTTTTTTAAAGGTTCTGTTAATAGGGTTAATTTAGAAAGCTTTGGAAAATTAATCATTTACTCCTGGCATGGGAGTCGCTGACTCAGGTAGTAACTAAGGCATTCTAAGAGCAACTCTGTCCTGTTGACTAGAAGACAGGTCACTCACTGTTCCTGGAAGTACTTTTAAATTGAAAATTAAACATCATTTTTTTTAACTTATAGATTCTTTGGGGATTACACATCATGCATTCCAATCCCGCTTATCTCCTTATCTAAGAATCATTTCTTTTGGGAGATTACAACTGAGAATTAAGTTGTCTTTTTATGTAGCCCGACAATATAAAATATATTTACTGTATATAGGTATAACAATTTGATATTAGCAAAAACATCTTTAAGTCATGTTCCCAAATACCAGATATGGTCATTTACTGTAATAGTCCCAATTTTAAAAATTTTACTCTATCAAATTGTTTCTAACCCAAAATTGTGTTTTACATGATATATTCTGATTTTGTTCATTAAATAATAGTGGGTATTGCTAATATTAGAAATAAATATACAAAGTTCATCATAAATGACAGCAAGGAATATCACTTAGACACTTTCTGTTCAGAATCATTCCTTAGATACTAACTTTAACTGAATTCTCTTATAAAGCTTCGGGGTGCTTGTTCCTTTTGCAGTTTCTAATGTAAACAAACAGCTAATTATTGTATCCTACCAACTAGTTACCACATCCTTCTACAGAACTCGGATACCTGGTCCAGCCAGTAGTACAATTGCATTTAACTTTACGTTAACTGTATAGTTAACCTTATGTTATGTAAGATTTCCCTCATTAACTTTGTCTCATAATGCTCCTCACAAAGTTGTTAAAAGTTATTGACTTCGGACTTATGTTCAGGATCTTTGCCAACTGTTATGCTTTTCCATGTGGCCTGTCTTACTCAGGATTACCAGTACTGTGATGAAACACCACGACCGAAAGCAACTTGGGGAGGAAAGGGTTTCCTTCACTCACAGTTCTACATAACAGTTCATCATCCAAAGCAACGAGGGCAGGAATTTAAAGAGGGCAGGAACCTGGAGGCAGGAGCTGATGCAGAGGCCATGGAGGGGTGCTGCTTAGTGGCTTGTTCTCCATGGCTCCTTCGGCCTGTTTTCTTATAGAATTCAGGACCACCAGCTCCAGGGATAGTACCACCCACAATGGTCTCTTCCCTCATGAAAATGTCCTACAGGCTTGCCTACCATCTGATCTTATGGAGACATTCTCTCAACTGAGGGACTCTTTCCCCTTTGATGATTCTAGCTGTGTCAGACTAGTCAATTCACGGGCCCCTTGGACAGACCCTCTTCTGAAGCATTCAACGATTTCTGTCAGCCATGATGCAGTTATAGGACCGGTTGGAGCCCGAAACCCCTAAAAGTAGGTCAGGTGACCTGAAAAGAGGACTAATGGGCCCTTCAACTCATCCCCCTTCTTGCCACTCAGAACTAAAGAAGCTGGGCTGAAGGCTTCTTTGTAAGAACTAATCTGTCTTACCAGCTCAGATCAGCTTACTATCTTTCAGAACCGGCTTGACCCCTTGATTGCTGCAGCATTCCATAATTTAAAAAGACTGGATCTGACTACGGGGACGGGATTGGTGCTCTCCTCCAAGAACATGCTGCTTCCAGACCAACCAATCCTCTCTAGTTTGAAATTGGGCCTAGAGTCAGGGAGGGATCAGAAATTCAACCACAAGCTTCCGGCCTGTAAAGGCTTCCGAGTCCCTCAAACTCTCACTCCTCCCCTGGAGCACGCTTCTCTTCCTTATTATTCTCACACTCACGTTTTTACCCTGTCTTATCAATGTACTTACTGAACTTCACGCTATACCCAAGCAAAATGTCCCACGTGAGCTCTCCCAGAGCCCTCCCACTACAGTGACCCCGTTTGTTCCTGATACTTCCGCAAAGATGCCGCAGAGAAAGTAGGTGAAAGGGACCTTTATCCCTTTCCCTCGGATCAGATACAGCTCTTTATGTTGGTCTCCTTTCATTACGTTTCCTTTACGTTATTTCTCCGGTTCCCCTTTTTTGATGTTCTGTAGCTCCCTGCTACTTCTGCTAGCTCATTTTTTATAAGAGCCCAGGTAACTGGGATAAAATCGCCGTCACTCTGAATCGACTCTGTGCCCGCTTTCAGCAGTCCACTCCGTCTCTCCTCCTCCGTGCCTTCTCCTCCCGCAACCTTCCCAGCAAATCATCTCCTTACAGCCCTCTGATAATTACTTCCTAAGTGTCTTCAGGAAAACAGACGGCAATCTGTTTCCATCGGGTAGTTCTGGGTCCATTGCAGCCGATGTAAGTTAAGACTCTGCTCTCTGCCTCTGCAAGCTACATGACCAGTGGGCTCTTCTCCAATGGACCCAGAACTACCCCCTCCGAAAAAGAGCCTCCTCAGCAGAAAATAGCTGTAATAGCCCTGCTCTGCAACTTTCTGTTATTGCAGAGTTAGGAGTGATAATTTCCTGCTGAAAGCCTACATTTCCCAGTTTCCCTTGCAGACTATGGAAGCCATTTCTACCTCTATAAGGGTCCACATCCCATCTTCTGTAGGCATTTTGGACATCTGCACACGTGGGTGACAAGAGTCCCTCCTTGCTGTGAATAAACATGGTCCCGCCTAAGGTCAGGCCAAGTCTCTCTCTCTCTCTCTCTCTCTCTCTCTCTCTCTCTCTCTCTCTCTCTCTCTCTCTCTCCTGATGTCCTCCTCTGACTTCCACACATGTGTACACCACACACACACACACACAAAATAAATGAATAAAATTGAACACTGCTTTCAAAGGTTTTACTAAAACTGGGAGTTTTGAGCCAATTATACACAGTGTTCAAGGTTCTTGCCAGGCTCCTCTCTAGAGCTGTGTCAACTCCACTCAAAGCACTGTGCTATGACCTGGAGTTCTGCCACTTCCTGAGCACTGTGCTGGATTCAAAGTGACACTGGGAATTTAGCAATTCTGATTCACAGGTCTTCAGGATTCCAGGATCCAGAGTGGGCCCTTGCAGAAGCTAATAGGGTGTGTCTCTTTAAAAAGCTGGCCCTCAAGCTGGATCTTAAAGAAGAAGAAAGAGTTTTTTGATGAAGAGAGGAATTTTCTGGTAGGAAGTAGAGAAAGTTATTGTGAGATTTTGTTTCTTTTTTTTTTTAACTGTGATATTGATACTGAGAAAACGAGGGTTCCCTCTTGTGGTTTTCATTAATAAAGGAATTTACGAATGGACTCAAATGGAACCTTGCCAACAATATTATTAGAGTTTAAAAGAAAAAAATCCCAGGGCAGGCAAGCTGCAAATCCCAGCAGCTGTCTTTAGGAGGGAGATAGAGAAGAAAGAGAAAAGGCCGTGCCGTTTGAATTAAGCTGATATGGACGCATGGTGGACTCATAATGGGCATTTGAGTTAAGCTGGCATGGACGCATGGTGGAAACACGGTGGACAGGCAGCCACATGGTGGTAATGGGAGCTTTAAAGAAAGAATAAGAAGCCCAAAGTACCAGCAAAGTCATGCTTAACCTCTGGCCAGGACTTAGAAAGACAGGCAGACCCAAAAGAACTTCATCATGGACCTGAGGCAACAGAGCCAAGGGGTGGGGATTTGGGGTAGGAAATGTCCATTATCTCATTAAAGAGTTTTTCCTTCCTGTCTCCTTAGCATGGCTTCCAGTGAACACATCTTACTGAGCGTAGGCCCTTGGGCAGGTGATTGACCTGCCCAGTTGGATTAACTCTTGTGTCTCCACGCAGGGGAGGATTCCATTCCTTAGGCTCCTCAGGGCTAGTAGCTTTCCCTTAATGGACCTTCAGTGCTGCAGGAACAATGTCAGATATGTTCCCAAAAGGAAACACAAGAGAAGTCCAAGACCTACAAGTCCTAGACACAGAAGACACAGCGTGCCATGCAAGCCCAGGTGAGAAATACCAGGTTTTCTGATCAAAGAATGGTATTAGAGACAGTAGTGTCAAGATCACTGTGTGAAAGAAGCCCGCTGACAGAAAGACCAAAAACTCTTAAAAGTCCACTCTATGTAAACACGAAGAAGGCAGATGCTGGGGCTGGAGAGACGGCTCAATGGCTTAGACCACATACTGGCCTTGCAGAGGACCTGGGTTCTATTCCCAGCACCCACATTAGGAGGCTTATAACTGCCTCTAACTCCAGTTTCTATGATCTGATACACCTCTGACCACCTACACACACACACACACACACGAGAGAGAGAGAGAGAGAGAGAGAGAGAGAGAGAGAGAGAGAGAGAGAGAGAGATATGTAATAATTAAAATAAAGAAAATCATTTAAAAAAAAAAGAGACGGCAGATGCTATGTGACTAATCTATAAGCGTCTTGAGGCTCCTGGCCAGGCTCTTTGGGCATATGTCTCTCCTCAGCTCCTAGTCCACCCTGTTCTCAGGAGTATTTACCCTTTCCTAATAAACCACCTCTATTTTTATTTCTAACCTTGTGTCCCTGGTGCAATTCTTTGTCCTGGGATGCAAGAGCCTGCGAAATCTCAGTATTCTCCCCCTCCACACACACATCAAGATAGAAGATGGCAGTGAAAGTATGAACCAGAACCTTTATAGATGTCACCCTGCGAAAACTAAGGCAGGCAGGTGGATGATTGACTAGATTGACTGCCACCATTGGGATGGTCTCTAGTTGCCTGGTACCTGCCCTGCTTAGTGTTGCCACCTGACGTATACAAGCCAGATAGAAGAACAGTGGCTTAGAGTTGTTTGTTTGCCTATGAGCAGCATGCTTCTTGCTAAGCCTTTGCTACTTCTAACAGTTTTCTAGGGCCAGGCAAGGTGGCACCTGCCTTTAATCCCAGAACCTGGGAGGCAGGGGTAGGCTGAGCTCTGTGAGTTTGGGCTCAATCTGGCCTGCAAAGGGAGTTCCAGGTCAGCCAGTGCTACATGGTGTGACCCCCACCCCCGTCTCAATTTTTAAAAAAAGGTGTGTTAGAACTCAGCACCAATCTCTTTTTAGCCAGAAAGAGGTTTTGTTTTGATCTTCTTTTGTATTGTTTTGGGTTTTAGCTGGTTTTCATTTTGTTTTGTTTAAAAATGTCAAAACAAAATATGCAGAAGATTTTAACAATATAAATAGTTTAAAAGCCAACTGGAATTAGCTTACACAGAAAAGGCAGGAAGAGGTCGGCCTTGAGAGAAGGCCACACTGCTCCCTCCTGTCCTTTCCAGACTGCTTTCTAAGTATGTGTTGACTAGGTTCTCCCAGACCAGCTTTTCCCTGAGGTGGGGGAGATTCTGGAAGCTCTCAGCTCCAGCATTGAGGGAAAGTGGCTTCTTTTTCCCTCTGACCGTGAAGAAATCTCTGTACTTGTCTTGGGTTGAAAGTTTTCCCTGTGACCAGAGCTGGACACTGAGCCTGCAAGTGTCAAGTCTATGGCTCGTGGGTGTGGCCTTCTAAGTCTGTAGCTCAGTACAGTCCTACTTCAGGCTTCTGACATCCTCTCCTCAAATATCCTTTTCTTCTTGAAGCCTTCACTGGTGGTCTTATGAAAATTAGGACCTTTGTTATCCACTAACCCAGTCTTTTGTTTCTCTGTGGCAAGTGCACCATCTGGCTACCATATTTTAAGAAGATAAACTTGGGCACTTAAGCAATGAGACACTTCAAGAGTTAACTCATGGTTGGATCTCATCTTCTGAGCTGGTTAAGAGTCCTAGCAATTGCAGATATGTAGTAGTCTGAACCGGTTATCTCTTGTGACCAGGCAAGACTTCCAGTGGAGGGATTGGGTTCTCAACCCAGCCACATGACCTTCGACTCACAGCCTGTCCTGTCTGTGGGATATGCTGGGGTAAGGGTGGCCCAGAGTTTGTGGGAGTGGCCAACCAATGTATAGTCCAGCCTGAGGCCCATGCCACAAGAGCGAGCCCACTCCTGATACTGCCTGGATTGCCAGGACCTGGGATAGAATCAAACACGACTGAAGAAAAAAAAATCAATGTAATGATATTCTGCTATACTCATAGATTGATGCCTAGCTAATAGTCATCAGAGAGGCTTCATCCAGTGTCTTAGTGGCCATTTATTCTATCAGTCTTGGAGGCTGTGACCTGATGGCCTGGCTCCTCGACTGACCAGGAAAGGATTCCAGCAGAGGCCACAGAAAAATGATCAAACCAGTGGCCCTGCAAACCTCCAGTTCCCTCTCCACCCCCAGGTTGAAGCTATGTCTACTGAGGGCTGTTGCTAGGTATCTTACAAATTGCCCTCCTCCCAGATCTCCCAGAGCGAGTGTCCGCCTGTTGGTGTTGCTGGTTTCCAGGTGCACTGGTGTCCCAGTTCCCCTGGGGTCCTCTCTGTGGCCTAGCCTGGCTGGAAAGGCTATTAAGATTCTAGGGAATGATTTAGAAGTGGGGCAGGAGGGTAACAAACTGGTGTTCAGCATCCTTCCCAGTCCAGGTCCAGTCCGTGATCCCCAGATCCAGACCCATCTGCCAAGTCACCTTTCAGACTCTCCATGTCTGTCCCTGGACTGTGCCTCCTCGAGGCAAACTGCCTTTTCTGCAGCAGGAGAGGTTGACTTTCATCTTGGGGTATCCAGCTCCTGCACAGACTAATACTAGATTATTTTGTGTTCCTGTAACACAGTGACTAAGTCTGAGAATTTATAGAGAAAACAGGTTGATTTGACTGACAGTTGTAGGCGTTGAAAACCAAAGATGAGGTGGGCCCATCTTTTCTGGGAGTTGGGGAGGATCCCCGTGGCTACATCACAGCGTGGTAGAGAAGCAGAAGAGAAACAGCTGCATTTGGAAGGAGCCAATTGTATGGTATTGTTTCACGTTGTAACGACTCACTAATGAGGTCTAAATTACTTTGGACAGACCAACATTAATCCCTTCTACCTGGCCCCCTTTTTAAAAGTACCACCATCTCTCAGTATTGCAACACTTGGGACCAAGCTTCTAGTACTTGAATGCTTAGGGACATACTCAAATATCATCCAAATCGTAAAACCTAAGCCATAAATCATAAAACCATAAAATCATAGAGCATGCCTTGAACTCTCTTGGCAGGGACACGGGGTGGCTGGTGTGAGGACCAGACTGTCTCTTTTTCCCATTATGATCTCTGGAGGACAAGGACAGAGCTGAGTCTGATCCAGCTTCTGTGTCCTGAATTACATTGGTTTAGGGGTGCACCTGCCTGCGAGTGTTGCATCGGCAGCATCTGCAGTCCTCCAGAAAGCTGGTTCATGCAGGAAGTCAGCAGCACCACGTTCCTAGTCTGCTCCCTTCCCTGACCTGAGATTCCGCTTCATCTTCCTCCTCTGCCCACTGCCAGCTACAATCCTTGGCAGCAGGTGAGGTGGAAACCTGTGCTTGGCACTGAACAGCCCCTGGGTCTCCCCAGTACCTCTCCTTCTGGCTCCCTGTTCTGACAACTCCCTTGGTTTTCTTGGCTCTGATTCCTGACTCTCTCATCCCTTTGCACCGTGTATACGTATCTCCACAACCATTCTTCTATCCTCTTGGTCCATATGCAGCCTCCCCTGTGGCTCCCATGACTATGCTCCATTGGGACATGATGCTCTGGCCTTAGTCCCTGGGCTCTGGGCTTTAGTGGACTCCTCTTGGAAACTCAGTGAAAACTAAACCTCAGACAAATATTACTTAGGTTAGCACAGACCCTCTATGTATCCCAGGCAGCACTGACTACTGTCTCCAACTTCCAACATGTATGCTTTCCTCCCAGGCCACCTGTCTCTTGGCTTTTCTCTACTCTTGTGCAGGCCTCAGTACTACAGACTTCCTTCTGTGCTGTGTGCCTTGTTTACTAAACCCACAGAAAAGAACTCCCAGAGTCCTTGAGCCCTGCTGATCTGAACTCCGGCTCACTTCAGAGGCAATAGCTGTAGCTGGCAGTAGAATTCTCAAGTCAGTGTTTGGGTCTTTTCTCTGTGCCTGGTGTGGGCTTCTGGGAGACAGCTCTGGACTGAAGTCTACCATACAGACCAAGGTGTCCACCTAACCTGTTTATTCTTGGCAAGACACACCCTGCTGTGTGAAAGGTCATAGACAAATAGAGGGGTCGCTGGAGCTTAGGGTTGAGAGTTGAATAGAGACAAATTCACAACTGGTCGTCCCAGGAGCAATAATAGGCTCCTCTATGCCAAGCAACTCTCTCGGTGGACTTGTAACACCCTCTTTCCAGATAGCACTTGATAACCCCATTTGTGGAGTGCCTTCTACCCCCTGCCCCCACCCTCAGGTCTGGAAGGCCTAGGAATTTGCAGCAGTTTCTATGGTCAATCAACCCCCTGCCCCAGATTCTGAATTTTAGGTCTTAACCACTTCCAGAGGAGCGAGGCTGGAGGATAGGGGTTCCCAGACCCCTTCCTTAGCCACGGGCCCAAAGCATGATGGCTCTGACATATATCTGATCCCGTCTGCTCAAGGGGCCTCCAGGATGCTGCTCATTCAGCTGAGCTTTCCGGTGTGTGTTGAGGGAGCATGGAAGGGGTGTGTCATCCTCAGGCACCAGACACCAGGCACTCGGGCAGACAATAAGGGGAGACCCTGCTCCCCCCAAAAGCACTGACTCCGTGAATGAAATTGTGTGTAAGATGGGTGTTAGCCATTCCTGGGTTTGGGGTTTGTGGGGGAGGAAGCTGGGACTGTGACCCAGACACCAACAGTGGAGGGTGCTTTCAGGTGGGAGAGGCTGTGATGTTGTAGGGGAGGCAGGGTGTGGTGGTTTGGGCTGGGGCTTGTGATGCGTTTGGAATTCCCCAGGGCTTTCCAGAAGTCAGAGAACTAGGGTGGAGTGGGCTCTTTCTCCAATCTTGTCCTCCCATGCTGGCCACAGCGGGGAAGCCCTGGGCGGGTGCTACAGACAGCTGGTACGCCCTGTCTTCAGCAGAGAACTGAGCTGCACTAGGAAAACACTAAGCGGGAAGGAGAGGTATCCTGGGGCTCCAAGATGAGGTCATGCCTCCTCTGCGCTCAAGATAAGAATCCAGGGGCTAGGGGCAGGATGGCTCAGTGGTTAAGAGTACTTGCTGCTCTTGCCAAGACCCAGGTTCAAATCCCAGAACTTACATGGTGGTGCACAACCACCTGTCACTTCAGCTGGGTGCATGTGTGTACATGTGCACACATACACACTCACTATGTACAGATAGATAATAGATAGATAGATAGATAGATAGATAGATAGATAGATAGATAGATAGATAGATAGATAGAGCTATAGTGAGTCAGGAAGCTACCTATCCAGCATGGCTTTGGATAAAGGCTTGACTGGGTCATATAAGGCCCAGAGATGACTGCTTTGTGGCTATGGGTCCTCTCCAGTTGGTCCTTATCTCCTACTGACTCAGAGAACCCAAAGAGGGGAAGAAGGGGAATACATTTCACATGGTCATAGAAGAAATGCCCTCTCCGCAGTTTCAGACACAAAAGCTGAGGTTCGGGGTAGGGTTAAAGCATCAGTAGGTCCGGGCAAGTGGAAATAGGCTTGGAGGAACTCAGGGTTCCCAACCACTGACTCCGGGCTGGAAGAAGGGATCAGCTCCTGTTGGGACAGGGAACAAGAGGGTGGAGAGTTCAGGAAGGTCACCGGGCTCAGAGCAGAGAGGCTGCTATGGTCTTAAAAGGGCCCCTAAAGTTCATGTGTTAGAAATTTCATCTCCCGGACCAACCAGATGGCTCAACTAGTAGAGGCTAATCGTGTTTACCTGAGTTTGAGTCCAAAGACCTACATGGTAGAAGGAGAGAGCTGACTTCTGCAAGTTGTCCTCTGACCTCCATATGCATGCGTACATGGGAGTGCATGTTTGTGTATACACACACACACACACACACACACACACACACACACACACAAATAAATAAATAAATAAATGTTTTTTCTTTAAAAGCCAAAACCAAAATCTTTTAACTTCCATGCAGCCGTTTTGAGATGTGGGGTCTCTAGGATAAAGTCATAAAAGCTTGACTTCCATATATGCATGAATGCCATTACTGCAGGTTGATTCGTTATCTTTACAATGGGCTTATATAAAAGCCAACCCCATCCCCATAGGTTCCTTTCCCCCTCTGCCTTCTGCCATGGGATACATCTAAGACCCTCACTAGATGTAGGTCTTTCCAACGTCACAGCCTCCAGAACCATTAGCTCTGTAAACTTCTGTTCACAAGAAATGATTCAATACTTGGTGTTCTGCTGGAGCGACACAGAAGGGGCTGAGGCAGAAGCAAGGGTGAGCTCAGACCTGGGTGGGTCCCAGCATGAGCCAAGCTGCAGCTGGCCCAGAGCGCAGGGTCAAGATCAGGGCATCAGAACCAGAGCTTAGGTAGGCCGACAGGACTGTGACTCTGCCCCGAGGCCTCTGAGGTTTCCTGGGTCCAGCTCCCTCCCCTGACATTTGAGGCCTTCTGTGTTGATATGCCTGACCCCTGAAACCATTCCCGTGGCCTCCCTTTAGACGGGCCAGTCTCTCCTGTCTCCTATAAGCACCTGTCAGCCTCATCTCTCACACTTTACCCTGCCTGAAATAGTCTATTCTTACACAAAGCCAGTCCCTTCTCCAGCTTTATCTCAGGAAGGCCCTCCAGGAAGCTCTTCCTGAGCAGTCCAGCCAGAGAGACATGGAATGTCTCTGGAGCCTGGAACACATTGGCCAGTCACTCAACACAGGCATGAATTCCAGGATATGCCACCAGGCATCCTGGGGGAAATTGGCATCTGCTGTCCTTGTGGCATGGGACTGAGGGTCATAGGGGAGAGACAGACAGTAGCCGGGAGAATGATCAAACATACCGTCACAATGCTGACACCTATGAAGATGGAAACACACTGGCCACTGATGTCCTAGAGGATCTACTCTAGGACTCCAAATGAGACCCCTCCTCCAAGACTGTCCAGGCTCTGACCTCTTAGCCCACAGCCTGGCCCCTACTGGGTCTGAGCACCTCTCTCCTTGGGTCTGAGCTCATATTGGATTCTCTTGGTCCGTTTGGTGCTGTATGTCAGAATTTTCATCCCAAATAGTCAGATGCTCAAATCCCTCTTCTAAAATAGTGTAATTTTTACATGTAACCTGTATGCATCCTCCACATCCTTTAAATTATCTCTACATGACTTATATCTAACACAATACAATGTCTTATAAGTTTTCAAATAAAAAATACACTTTATTTATTTGTGTGTGAGAGTGTATATCATGAGTGGGTACACATATGCCATGGCGTAAGTGTGGAGATCAGAGGACAATTTGAGGGGGGTCAGTTCTTTCCTTCCATCACGTGGGTCCTGGAGATTGAACTCAGGACATCAGGCCTGTCGGCAAGCACCTTTAGCTGCTGAGCCATCTCGCTGGCTCCATAAACAATTATTATATTGTATTATTTAGGAAACAGAGACAAAAAAATAATCTGTGTATGTTGGGTACAGACAAATGTTTTGAACATTTTAAATCTAGGGTTGGCCTAATCCATGCTGTGTTCTCAGAGTAGGCAAGCCTCTGACTTGGGCACAGAAGGTGACCTAAGACACTTAGGAAATTCTACAGCTGCAGAGAGCTGGCCCAGCTGGGGTGGAGGCTGTTGTGGGAAACATGGGAAATGGCACAGGGGGAGCGGAAGAAGCTGCTCCGCATCTCATGTGCTGAGGACCTGGTGACAAGTCTGAGCGGTGGTCTCAAAGCAACAGGAAGCCACCACTAGACCTGAGGGCACGTAGTAACACAGCGGCACTGGAGAAATACCTCTCTGACTGAGAGCGGCAGAGCAGGTTGAGGAGTCAAGGCCGGATCCCGGAACATCACTTTAGTTGAAGTGGTAATGAGAAGTGGATGTATTTGGGGTGCAGCGTCAACCAAACTTGGGCGACAAGAAAGAGGAATGCCTAGGATCCTAGCGGAAGTGACCAGGTAGCAGGCATGCCTAACTTTTTGGCATTCTAAAACGTTATCTTGAAAGCAGGCTGAACATGCCTGATACAGCATGCAATCCGCTGAGGGAACCTAGGCAGCAGATGGGGCCGTGGGGGAGAAGTCCATGAGCTCCTTTGGGGATGGTAAGCAGGAGATGCCAGTGGGTGACTCACTGTGGGGTTTGGTAGCTCCGTGGAAGAACCTAGATGGAGCACTCAGGTCACCAAGGACACAAGTAGGAAGCATAGCTTATCCTGAACTCCAAGTGTCCCCCATAGCCTCAGCCCCTCCTCCTACCACCTCACTCCAAATATCTGCAACACATCTTCGAATGTGCCATGGTCTGTGCACAGCTTCAAGACTGAAAAGTCCTGGTCTAGTGGGATAACTAACCAGGATTCTGGCTGTTGTGAGTGGGTGGAATAACATCATCCATGATAGAGGACAGAGGAGAAGGAATGGGAACAGGTGTGTGTGCGTGCATGTGTGTGTGTGTGCATGTGTGTGTGTGCAACTATTGAATTCCATTGAGACCTTTAGAACTCTGCAAGCTTAAGAGCACTCAGTAGCAAAGTCGGAGAGGAACTAGGCACATGAAGAAGCAGGGATCTGGTAGGAGGCACAGGCTTCAGTGCAGCCATGGTAGAATTCTGTCACTGTGACAAACGCCCGAGAAGATCAATGTGGGAAGAGAAGTTTATCATAGCACGGACTAGCATCATTTGTTAAAATATGCATGCTCTCTTGCACAAAATCATGACGAGGATAAATAATAATGCATCACAAACTTCAAAATTGCTAAAGGAGCAGGTTTTAAATGCTTTCAATTTAAAAAGTGGGAAGCATGTGAAGAGATGGATTTCATAACTATCCCGCTATAATCATTCCCCATTGTAAACATGCATCAAAGTGTCAGGCTGTACCCTGTAAACACTCAGTTATTATTTGATAATTTTTAAAGTGTGCATGGCTTTGACACCAAAGACTTGGATTCTGCCTCCCGGGGGTGGGGTAGCCATCATTTTAAAACAAAACAGAAATGAGGCTTAAGCTGCAGCTGTCTGCTCCTTTGAGCGTTGCCCTGCTTAGTCAAAGAGGCCAATAGCACCACCTTGTGGCGTTGATGGCGGTCACACCACCTTCCAAAAGGGAGATTTTCCCTCCTTGGACCCAGACTATCCTAATTCCCAACATTTCTGCAAGAAGACACTCTCACCTTCGTTTCATTCACGGGGAAGGCAAGACACAAACAGACAAGAGAACATCTATAAATAAATCACACACTTGAGATGCTGAAGAGAACTAAATCCCAGCTCCGTTGTCTGTGCCAATGGCTTATAAATCTGGCTAATAAATAAAACCTTCCAGGCAGTCAGTCAGTCTTTGTGAACTGGTGGTGAGGCCCTTGGACCACTCACACGCATGTGGATTTTTGTCTTCCTAAGCAAGCATGTGTTTACCATAGATGAAAATTGGAAGAAGCCATCCAGGACAGGGAGTGACCTGGGGTAGGCTCTGGACTTCCCTCGAGGCCTTAATTTTATTGTCATTATTCTATAAGCAATGTCCTAGAACAATCAGTTAAACAGCAATTACATTGTGTTTGGAACTGTGAGGAATCTCGAGATAACTTAAAGTCTATGGAAATGCACACACACACACACACACACACACGAACTTCCATGCCATTTTATAAAAGGGCTTGAGCATTCTTGGGCTTGAGTATCTAAGGGGAATCCTGTAGCCAATCCCCTACACTATGAAAGGATGAGTGTGCACTCTTGCATACACACAAACTTACAAGCACGAGCAAGACAGAGGGAGAAACACCGGCAATATCTGAAAGGGAGAAACAAACTCTTGAGTGGCAACTGACCTGGCTGTGTGCATTGATTTTCTGCTGTTTTCTGAACATCTCACAGAAATGAAGAGTCCAGGCATAAAGGTCCTAGAACCCCTAACACGAAGGAAAGGGGGTGCCAACAGTTAAAGGGCCCACAGAGTGTGGGAAGTGGCAGCACCCTTGAGACCCTCAAGGCATCCAACCAAGGTCAGTTCTGGCATCACGTCCAGCTGCTGGCAATGCCCCAAAGTGTTAGGTTGGGAGAAAGGTGTCTGCAATCTTACTCTGCCTTGTACTGACACTGTCAACAAGTCCTGGCCTAACGTCCTGCTTCTTCCACATAAATATGAACAGGAGGAAGAGAACACTTGAGGAAAACCTGCTTCCTGAAAAAGAAAGGCCAAAAAAGGGGGACAGAGACGGGTTTAACGCCATGACCCTCACAGATACGGGGACAGATCCAGAAGTGGGGAAATCAAGGACAAGGAAAGCTAATGTTCTAATTAGCTTAGATTCTAATTAGATTCTACTACGGAGAGATGAGAAAAGCGATGCCGACTATCCTGTTTAGCTAAAAGACGTCTGCACCTCAGTTTTTCTCTCAGCGTTAGTCATGAGAGGTAACCATCAGTTAATTTGTTCCACATTTCTTTGTGCTCATATTTCATCATGTGCTGAAGGGCCTGCGAGTGGATTATGGGTTCCTTCTGTGTGTTTATGTGTGTGCATATGATGCACGTGTGTCTGTGTGTTCCTTCTGTGTGTTTATGTGTGTGCATATGATGCACGTGTGTCTGTGTGTTCCTTCTGTGTGTTTATGTGTGTGCATATGATGCACGTGTGTCTGTGTGTTCCTTCTGTGTGTTTATGTGTGTGCATATGATGCACGTGTGTCTGTGTGTTCCTTCTGTGTTTATGTGTTTGCATATGATGCACGTGTGTCTGTGTGTTCCTTCTGTGTGTTTATGTGTTTGCATATGATGCACGTGTGTCTGTGTGTTCCTTCTGTGTGTTTATGTGTGTGCATATGATGCACGTGTGTCTGTGTGTTCCTTCTGTGTGTTTATGTGTGCGCATATGATGCACGTGTGTCTGTGTGTTCCTTCTGTGTGTTTATGTGTGTGCATATGATGCACGTGTGTCTGTGTGTTCCTTCTGTGTGTTTATGTGTGCGCATATGATGCACGTGTGTCTGTGTGTTCCTTCTGTGTGTTTATGTGTGTGCATATGATGCACGTGTGTCTGTGGCGTGTGCACATGTGGAGATTAGAAGACGACACCGGCTGTGCTGTTCTAGAACACTCTACCTTATTCTCTTGAGACAGGGTTTCTCACAGGACTTTAAGCCAGCCTGGCAGGGAGCAGGCCCTAGCAAGCCTCTCTCTCCCTCCCGCAGCTCTGGGCTTACAGACATGTATGTATTCAGTCACACCAGAATGTTTATGTGTATCCTTGGGATGCGAATTCTGGTCCCTATGCTTGCACAGCAAGTCTTCTTACCCCTGAATCATTTCCCCAGATCCCCAGCTTTGATTTTTTGTTTGGTTTTGGTGCTGTTCAAAAAATTACAAATGATGCTTAGATTACATTTAACTTCCTTGGACTTCTGTTTATGGATATTAGTTCTGTTTATAACTTGTTATGTGCAAAATCAGGATGTGTAATATATATTTATGATGTGGATTAAATGTAATTCATAGATATGAAACCTTAGAGCAGTACTGGTTCCCAAATTGGAGTGATTCTGTACTCAGAGGACTACTGGCAACATCTGAAGGTATTTCTGAACGAAAGAGCTGATGGGGATTTACCGGCATCCAGTGGGTTAGAGACAAAGGACGTTACTAAGCATTTCATGGTGTACAGGGTAGCCCCCTACAAGAAATACTGTCCAAAGCCCAAAAAATGGGCATGCATGACCCAATCAATAAGTACAAATCCTTGTTTCAAAGCTTCAACGAAAATTCTTTCCTTTATCTTCTGCATAATACAGTGAGTCCCTCGAGACGATCATTCTCTTCAAATATGCATGAAGCTATTACCAAAATCACTTTACTCAGCCACTGGGACATCTAAGTGAATTAAAAAATGTAGGAGTTATTCTATGTTTCTTACCATGAAGCAATAACTGAAAAATTAATACAAAATGTAGATTCATCCTGGTCCATCCTTATCCTCTTGCCACATACCCATAATCCTAACACCAGTAAGAAGTTTAAATCTCACAAATAACCTTCCTCCTTCCTGTTGTTTTGTTTTTCAAGACAGGGTCTCTCTGTAGCCCTGGCTGTCCTGGAACTAGCTCTTGTAGACCAAGTTGGCCTCAAACTCACAGAGATCTGCCTGCCTCTGCCTCCTGAGTGCTGGGATTAAAGGCATGCGCCACCACCACCCAGCAAATAACTATTTTCTAAAGAAGAAACAGAAAGGAAACAATCATTCCTGAAGTTATACCAATTAGAGTATTGGATGTTCAAAGTTCTTGATTACACCCAAATGAAAACCCAGGGGAAAAAATAGTCTTGTGAAGTTTTTAAAAATAAAAACAATTGAAAACAAAAGAGATGGGTTTTCTTTCGCTTGTAGAGAGAAAACAAGGAAGGCAATAGTTACCAAGAGAGTAGGAGGAGAAATTTCATAATAACGAAATGAAACTAATGAAATAAAAACCAAATGTGACCTCAATAAAGGCTGCTTTAAAATTCCAATAAAAATAAAAATAAGAAAAGAGAAAAACTTGGATTCATAGTCTGACTTTAAAAGGGGAGAAACATTAGAAACAGAAGTAAGTAATATTGGGGCAATACGTAAGTAATATGAGGGAACGACTATGAGCACAGATGCACAGGAAAAGGCTGGGTGTAGAGTTCCGTGGTGGAGCACTTGGTTCTCATAACAGGCCTGGGTGCCAGCTACAGGCCTATAAAAGGATTCTGCAAATTCTGTTTAAGATGCAGTGTCGACTATACTGACCCAATTTCAGTTGTTCTTAAAAACCCCATGAAAAATACAATAAAAGAATCAAGACAGGAGAACAACACTCCCCCCAAATAGGGAGAATGAAAGGGGGGACAACAAAAGTCTAGAAAGTAGGCACTTGAGTCATAATTTACTTAGACCCCAGATCATACAAACGAGCTGAAAACTGAGATTAAAACTTGAGTATAGCTGGGCTGTGGTGGCGCACGCCTTTGATCCTAGCACTTGGGAGACAGAGGCAGGTAAATCTCTGTGAGTCCAAGGCCAGCTTGGTCTATAGAGCTAGTTCCATGACAGCCAGGACTACACAGAGAAACCTTGTCTTGAAAAAAAACCAACCAAACAAAACCCAAAAACTTCAATATATTGGGTCAAGGGTGATGTCTCAGTGGGTAAACATGAGGAGTGTCTGAATCCCCAGCACCCATGTAGACAGCTGGGTGTGGTCATCCAAGAGCCCACAATACCAGCACTTTGGGGGTCAGAGACATGACATAAGGATCACTGGGGCTTGTTGGCTGCCACTCTAGCTCCAGGTTCAGTGACAGACCCTGTCTCAGTGGATTAAGGCCAAGAGTGAAAGAGAGGACATCTGACATCCTCTTTTGACCTCTCACACCAAGCCCAAATAACACACACACATGCACGCATGCACAAACAAACATGCACACATGCACACATACCTCTTCAAAATGCATCTATCTGCCGCACTATGGCCAGGATTATACAATCCACCTGCATCAGTAGAGTGGTGAAATCACTTGCCATGCCAACTCTGGTTCTTTCGTGAGTGAGTAAAGTCCTGAGTGAATGTGTATTGTTCGACAGGGCACAGCCATCTCAAGGACTCCAGTGCCTCAGACCCATGGGAGTGAAAGAGCCTTCCCTGGGTGAGGCCAGAGAGACTGAGTGTGAACGCTGACAGTGTGTAGATCTTTATAACCCCAGCTCCTTGTTTAGCTGTGTATAATACTCCTCCTCCCTGTTCAACTGTATAAAACAGACGTGCTGAGCTTCTGTCCTGTTGTGGCTCAGCCCACCTGACCCCAGTTTTTCTGTGCCTGGGTCTGTGTGTCCATACCCTTCCTTCATTCTCTCATCACTCCTAGACAGGTTTCCAGGACCAGGCCGTGTAAGGACATAGTACTACTGTTCCACAGTCAAGGCCCTAACTATTACATGATTTGAGTTCACCGTCTGTAGCAGCAATGGTAGCCAAACCTTGGCAGGTCCCAGACTCTACTCTACAGCCAGATAGACCTGAGGTGGTGACATCAGCAAAGCCCTGTGTCTTCTACCCTCCTTACGGTGGCATAAAGAGACCGCGGATTCTTCCTTTCTTCTCTAAAAGGAAAGACAAAGTAGACAGGTGCCTTCTGCTGTCACAGAGGATGAGAGCAGGAACGGAATGGGAGTGTGGAGTATGAGGTGGCTTGGCAGCATCAGAAAAACCAACGAGAACAGGAGGGTACTGCAAGAGCTCAAAAGCCAAGTTATCGTCAGTGCTAAAGCTCACAAAGGAAGACAGGACGCGCTAACCTGGGGGACTGAAATAAGAGACTTAAAAGGTTCTCTCCTCCAATAACCAAAACAGGAAGGGTGCAGTAGAGAACCACTCATCATACCCAGAACCAGGGAAGCCACAATTTGCATTAGGGATGACCACCTCTGCCAGTACTGACATGAACCAGATGTTGGGATGATATGTCAAGGAATCTAAAGTGCCAATCATAAAGGGCATCAACAGTCACAAATTCTATTGAAAAATTAAAAAAAAAGAAAAAGAAAGAGAACCTCAGCAAAGGAAAAGCTCTAAAACAAAAAGGAAAATTATAAAACTGGGAAATGCAAGAATCACAACTTCTAGTCTTACAGGACAGACTTAGTCCCATGGGGATGACAAACACCATGTGACTGGTTTCAGTGTCTCTCAAAACCCCGTATGGGTGACGGAGAACTCCTAAAGACAGACTGGAGGAAGTTACTCAGTCTGAAGAACAGAAAGAGACAGACTGAGAAGGAACAATGGTTCCTTCTTGACACAGACTTGAGGTACTGTGTCAGCCCTCCCTTCTCTGTGATTTTACTGCCCATGGTTTTGGCTGTCCATGGTCAAGGGCAGTCATTTGGGAGAAAACGTCTTCAAGAAACAGTTCACAAGCAGGGTGGTGGTGGAGCATGCCCTTAATCCCAGCACTTGGGAGGCAGAGGCAGGCGGATCTCTGAGTTCGCGGGCAGCCTGGTCTACAAAAGCTAGTTTCAGGACAGGCTCCAAAAGCTATATAGAAACCCTGTCTCAATTCACAACTTTTAAACCGCGTGTCACTCCAAGCGGCATGATGAAACCGCATGCCACCCTAGTCCAGACCATCTGGGATACGAAGCATCCCCTTTTCATGTCCTGCCTGTCTGTTAGTCCCTTAGTAGACATCTTGGTTATCAGATGAACTGTTGTGATATCAGGTAACCCTTACATTAACTGACAATGGCTCCAATGTATAAGTTTGTATTATATTGTTATAATTGTCCAATTTTGTAGTTAGTTCTTTTATTTAATTCATGGTGCCTAATTAACATTTGACTTCTTTATAAATTAAGTTTTACCATAGGAATGCATGTATAGGAGGGAAAACACAGTATATAAACTGTAGTTTTAAGCATCCATGCTGTAAGTCTTGTAATATAACCCTGAGGATAAGGAGAAACTGTATAGAAAAGAATTCATACCATGAGAATTCTGGAAGGCAAACAAGACCAGAAAAATTCTCACTGAATGGCTATTTCCTTGGTGAAAGATATAAGTCTATAGATCCAAGAACAGCGGTGACTCTCAAATAGGAGGCCAAAGAAATCCATAAGACTCATCATAATTAAAATTCTCAAACCGAAACAACTTAAAAATATTTAAAGCAGCTGAAGAAGAACGGGGCAATCACCTACAAAAGAACAATTAGACACTGGCAGGATTCCCACCTAAAATGATGGGTAGGAGGAAGTGGCGCCCTTCAAGTTTCTGGAAGAACCAAGGCCCCCAGACTGCATAGCAGGTCAATCTGCTGTTAGGGGATTAAGGTGGAGGAGGACACCCTGAGTAAAGGAAAATGAAGGAAATGTGCTGCAGGCATATTGGGGGCATGAAGGTCCTTGTGCCCAGAGCACTTAGCAACTAGAAATGTTAAACACAGGGGCCTCTCTTCAACAGAGGAGATCAAACACCTGTTTTCCCACCCTTCTGGGTGGGAGTGGATATTGTTAATGACCTGGTGACCTTTTGACTATCTGTGGAGGCAGACCTCATCCAAATCCCCCACAATGGTCATCCCAGAGTCTCACTGCCCAGGCCATTATTTTAGCTCCCAGATAATAGAACCCATCCTTAGGGAAGATGCCATGTGTACTTTATGGCTTGCTGATCTCTCTGCTCTCAGTAAGAGACCACACTAGACTCTAGACCCTTCCCTCTAGAACCCATCTTCATGGTCACATGTACTTTGTAAAGGAGTACATCTTAAGCTTTATTGTGCACCTGGAATTGGAATTGATTGTTGCCTGGAAACCTAGAACGGGGACTGATTGTTGCCTGGAGACTTTTCCCAAACTGTATGGTGCTTTAAATATGCTGACAATGAACTGCCAGGCATTAGACTCCCCGAAGTCTAATAAATAAAGTCGAGAGGTGGGGGCACACACCTTTAATCACTTGGGAGGCAGAGGCAGAAAAATCTCGGTGAGCTTGAGGCTAGCGTGGTCTACAAAGTGAGTTCCAGGACAGGCTCCAAAGCTACACAGAGAAAAAAAAAACCCTGTCTTGAAAAAACAAAAAGAAAAAAAAAGACATACAAATAAAACTGTTACAGTTTGAATATATGTCCTCCACAGGTTCCTATAGTGGGGACTTGGTGGCTTTGGGGAAATAACTGGATCCCAAGGGCTCTCATTTAAGCAATGGGTTTATCTTTCGTGGCTTCTCAATGTGACAACATTGTTGGGAGGTATTAAAATTAGGCAGTGGGGTCCAGTTAGAGGAAGTAGGTCACTAGGAAGCTATATCTCGGTCCCTTACTCTCTTACTCTCTTCTTAGCCACCACTAGGTGGACGGAGTCCTCTTCTGCATGCTCATGGTCGGCCTCGTCCCACGCCCAAAGTGATGAGACCTGTAGTACTGAACCTTTTGAAACTGAAACCTTTGAAACCACGCGCCACCATAAGTTACCTCAAGTATCTTCGTCATGGCAACAAAAGTCTGGCATAGTCAAGAAAGTAAACAGATGTAAAAAGATAAAGGAATCCCAAGCTGAGAAGGAGTACTTCACCAAATATAAGATCTGTTCCTCCAAATAGAAGAGGGAATACTTCACTGATTTTTAGGGACCAGTTTGACTCTCATACAAATATAGCACAAGAAAGAAAACCACAATCTATATTGCTCCTAAGCTTATGCAAATACACGCATGAAAACATTGGCAGATCGACTCCAAGAATGTACAAAAGGAATGACATGCCCGGACTAACTGGGCTCCGTCCCAGTTACACAAGATGTTTCAGTATTTGAAAATCAACAAGGAAAGTATAACAACCTAAGCAGAAGAGGCATTTGGTTGAAGACACCATGTATTTGTGATAAAACATTCACGATAAGAACTCTGTGTTGGGGACTGGAGAGATGGCTCAGTGGTTGGGAGCACTGACTGCTCTTCCAGAGAACCTGAGTTCAGTTCCCAGCACCCACATGGTAGCTCACAACTGATTGTAACTCCAGTTCTAGGGGATCCAACACCCTCATACAGGCAAACCAATGTACAGGAAATAAAAAGAAATAAATCTTTTTTTTTAAAAAAAAAAAGAAGAGGCACTTCCTAAAACCTTGAGGGTACAATTCTCAATTTATTAAAAACAAAAACAAAACTCTGATCTGTGAGTAGCTCAGTTGGTTAGGCGCATGCTTAGTGTATTAGTTAGGGCTCTGTAGAGGAACTGATAGAATAAATGAATGAGTATATTAAAAATTTATTTAATTTTATGTGAATGAGTGCTTTGATTGAATGCATGTCTGTGTATTACATGTGTGCATGGTACCCAAGGAAGTCAGAAGAGGGGGTTGGATCCTCTGGCACTGGAGTTGTGGGCAGTTTTGAGTCCGTGTGGATACTGGGAATTAAACCTGGATCCTCTGCAAGAATAAGTACTCTTAACTGCTGAGCCATCTTTTCAGTTCCAAATCAATCTCTCCCTCTCTATTATTAGAGTGGCTAACAAACCATGGTTCAGCCAGTCTACCAATAGTTGTCTCCTAACAGAAGGACCTAGAATCTGGTAGTGGGTCAGTCTACAAGGCTAGATGTCTCAGCCGGCCTTTCAGTCTTCACTGGAATCCTGAAGTAGGTTTTACTACCAGCAAAGGAGTGCCTCAGCATCGGGTTAGATGGACTTGCCAGAGGAAGCGAGGGCAAGCAGGCAAAAAACAAAACTTCATTTTTTCATGCTCTTTTTAAAAGCTGCCACAAGAAGATGTCACCAAGATTTAAGGTGAATCTTCCTACTTCAAATGATCCATATTTAGGGTGAGCCCCGTTCAAATAATCCAATCAAGAAAATCCATGACAGGCATGCCCAGCTACTTGGGTTTTAGTTGGTTCCAGATGTGGTCAAGTTGACAATCAAGATTAGTCATCACGTTTAGCGTGCGTAAAGTTCTGAGCTTGAAACATGGAACCACATAAACCAGTGGTGCTGCATGCCTGTGCGCTGAGCACCCAGGAGGAGGAGTCAGGAGGATCAGGAGCTCAATGTCTCAGCCTGCGAGACTACTCAGTTGGTAAAGATACTTGTTATCAAGCCTGATGATCTGAGTTCAATCCCTGAGTACCAGATGATGGAAGAAGAGAACCAACTCCCTCAGGTTGTCCTCTGACCTACACACACACACACACACACACACACACACACACACACACACACACAGCATAAATAAAAATGTGTGGTTAAAACTAATAACAAAAAGGAAGAGGGCTAGAGGGATGGTTCTGTGGTTAAGACCACGTATTGTTCTTTTGGATGACTCAAGTTTGGTTCCCAATACCCACGTTAGGTACAACTTACATCCACCTGTAACTCCAGCCCCTGGGGGAATCTGATGCCCCCTCCTGGACTCTGCAGGTACCCGAATTCATATATACAAACCTTCCTCTCTCATGAACATAATTTAAAATAAGATAAACTAGGCATGGTGGTGCATTCCTTTAACCCCAGCCTACATAGCCAGTTCTGGCCAGCCAAGGCTATATAATGAGAACCAGCCTAAAACAAGATAACAATATAGATGTTCAAGATAATCTTTGGCTACACAGCAAGTCCACAGCTAGTCTTGGATACAGAAGACACCATCTTTAAAAAAAAAAGGCATGGGGGATTCTCTATGTGTGAAGAACTTATTTCAAAAGCACAAGGATCTGAGTTTGAATCCCCAGAAGCCACATAAACACTCAATGCAGTAGTGTTCTTCTGTAATGCAAGTGTTCTTAATGCAAGATGGGAAAAGACAAGGGAATCCCCAAGGTGCTCATGGGCCAGCTTGTCCCGCAGACACAGTGGAGAATAACACAGATACTCTATCTCACACAAGGAGAGAACCAATACTAGATGTGTTCTCCAACCTCAGTAACATGCTATGGCAATCTCACACCCACATTCACACACACTACACGCAAACACATTCCTCACACACCACTACAGGTACACATGCAAAAATTAAAAAAGAGTCTCTGGTAATAATGATTCATACATGCACCCAGGTTGTCTGGAAGAACGATAAATACTCTTAACCGCTGGGCTATCTCTCCAGGCCCCAGTTGTACATTGAAATAGTGTAATCAGTAATAAGTAATTTGGTGAGCCTAATGCCTGCTATTTCACATCAGTAAATGAGTTAAAGCAGTATCTCAAGTCATCTCCAGCATACTCTTCTATGGGATGGAAATACTTTACAACTGGAGAGAGGAGGTGGGTTTACAATATCACAAGTACACTAAATGCCACTAGGGCTGGAGAGATGGCTCAGTGGTTAAGAGCATTGCCTGCTCTTCCAAAGGTCCTGAGTTCAATTCCCAGCAACCACATGGTGGCCCACAACCATCTGTAATGAGATCTGGTGCCCTCTTCTGACCTGCAGACATATACACAGACAGAATATTGTATACTAAATAAATAAATAAACAAATAAAAAAATATAAAAAAATGCCACTAAATTATACATTCTAAAGTGGTTAACTTTTACACAGTAAGAATCTTACCTTAGTAAGGAAATTGATGAATTGAATTATTTGAGGAGAAAAATGAGCTTCTCCACAACTGGATAGAAAATGAAAATACCTGTTTTGAATTTCCAGTGGTGATAGAGGTGCTGCTCACCTTCCTGTGCTTGCTACCTGTTCTTAGTTTCTGTTGTTACTAACACTTCAGCTCACGGTTCCAGGTGATAGCCCATCATTGCAGGGAATTCACAGCAGCAGGAGCTTCAGATAGCTGGTCACACTGCACCCGCAGTAAGAAGCAGAGAGCAGTAGATGAATGCATACTGCTGCCTAGTCTACTTTCCCATCAACAGAGTCCAGGATCTATGTTAGGGGATGGTGCCACCCACAGAGGGCAGGCTTTCCCACTTCAGTTAACCTAGTCAGGATAATCTAGGGGCCTGCCCAGATGCCCATATCTAGAGGGATTTTAAATTTAGTCATGCTGACAATGAACACCAACGTCACTCTGTTCTAATCTACTTTTCTTTTGCAAATATCATAAAACCACAGGCTGATTAAGTTATAAAGGGGAAATGTTTATTTCAGGTCATGCTTTAGATCAATATGGAAGGACCATGTCTGATAACGGCCTTCTTGATGCCGGAGTCCAAAGACATCTCAGGTGTTACAGTTTGGAACTGGTACATTCACCAAAAGCTCATGTGTTAAAAGACTTGGCCACCAACCGGTGGTGCCGATGGGAGGTGGTGAAGACTTTAGGACAGTGGTTCTCAATATGTGGGTCACAACCCCTCTGAGGGTGCTGTGGGACAATGGTCTGTACCCTGTCACTTGTATTTTAAATAAACGCTGATTGGCCAGTAGCCAGGCAGGAAGTATAGGCAGGGCAACCAGGTAGGAAATAGAGGCGGGGCGATGAGAACAGGAGAATTCTGGGAAGAGGAAAGTGTCAGTCTGCAGTTGTGACCAGCAGCAGAGAATGCAAGATGAAAATGCCTCGCTGAAAAGGAACCAAGCCATGTGGCTAACACAGACAAGAATTATGGGCTAATATAAGTGAAAAGAGTTAATAAGAAGCCCGAGCTAATAGGGCAATCAGTTTATGATTAATGTAGACGTCTGTGTGTTTTTTGGGGACTGAACGATTGTGGGACCTGGCGGGATAGAAACCCCTGTCAACATGAGGGGTCGAGCAAACTTACAGGGGTCGAATATCAGATATCCTGCATATCAGATACTTATATTACAATGCATATACAGTAGCAAAATTGCAGTTATGAAGTAGCAATGAGATAATTTTATGGTTGGGGAATTACCTCAAAAGGAGGAACTGAATTTAAGAGTCACAGCATTAGGAGTGTCCACTGCTTTAGGAGGTAGAGCCTAGTAGGAGGAAGTTAGGCTATTGGAGGCATGCCCTCAGAAGGATATTGCAACCCCTGTGCCTTCCTGTCTTTCTTTCTACTTTCACCCACCATGAGCTAAGTAGCTCTCGGCACTGTATGCTCCCACCACCAAGTACCTTCTGCTCGCCTCTGGCACAAAGGCAACAAGGGGAAGCAACATGAGCTGATGCCTCTAATAAACCTTTTGATAATTTGGTCTGCATAATGAGTTCCAGGCCATCTAGGGCTGCATAGTGAGCCCCTGTGTCAAAACAAACAAATACACAGATAGAAATAAAAATGAGTATTCCTCATAGAGACCTGCCATTTAATTGATTCCAGATCCAGTCAAATTGACAGGCAAAGCTAATCATCACAGGATGCAGGATCAGTTCTGAGAAACTTAACAGGCTTGCTATCTGCCAGCAACAAAGTCCTTCTCTCAGTGTTTAGGCCACTCTCTCTAGTAAACACACTTCGGACTCTCCAGTTCAGGCTCCTGCCATCACTCTACACCTCCTGTCTCATAACAAGAATGTACCTGAAAGTGCTCCTCACCCAGGGGAGTATCAATGATGAGTCGCTTGTAGGCGTTGGCATCTTACATTTGAGGTGGGAGGAATCGCCAGGCTTTTCCAGCATTGCCCAAACCAAACTCCAACCTCTGCCGTACACATCAGAGCTGACACCAAAGAACCTACCAGTTGCTGGGGCTAAAGCTCTGAAAGCCATACCTGACTACCCTCTGCCTCTCACCCCACACCTCAAACCCTCAGACATTCCTGGGGGAAGTACGGTAAATATGAGTCAGGGTGTGTGTTGCACACAGGAGGAGATCAGAAAGATGATGGACGTCTTTGAGCTTGCACGGGAAGTGCTCTTACCCGCTGAACCATCTCCCCACCCAGCCTCCTCTGATAGAAATTTACAGGTTCACTCCCCTGAAATGGTATCTGGTACTGAAATAAATTGGGCATATTATTTGGAATGTGATTGACATACTTTCAAAACTTTTTTTTAAAGATATTCTCAGCACATATATTAAACCTTAGGACATGAAACCTTTAGAAGGTAGGACACCTCAGTTTGACTTCTCATCTAAGTACTTTTGTCTTGGGATAAGCTTGAGGTTTATCAATAATTAACCCAAATGCTCAGCTTTTCAGGGTGTGGCTGAGGTGGGAACCAGGGTGAGATATACTTTCTTCTTCATGCTTCTCTGGTTTTTTGTTTGTTTTTGTTTGTTTTGTTTGGTTGGTTGGTTTTTAAAGACAGGGTTTCTCTTTGTTTTTTTAAGACATGTTTCTCTAAGACAGTCCCAACTGTCCTAGAACTCACTTTGTAGACCAGGCTGGCCTCAAACTCACAGAGATCCACTTGCGTCTGCCTCTCGAGTGCAGGGATTAAAGGCATGCACCAACACAAACTGGCTCTTTTTTGTTTTTTTAAGAGTTTTTCCCTCCCTCAAATTCACGACTAACAATTTTTATTATTTATTTCCAGTGAGGATCCAAGCCAGAGCCCTGTGCACAATAGGCAAGCGCCGCACCCCAGGGTGTTTTCCTAGTCCCTAATAATTTTTGTTTAGCAAAAATGTATTTCTTTGAAACTGTGACAGATATACAAAAAAGCAGAAACAAACCTGGTGCCTTGACCGTTTCTGGCAGGTCCTCTAAGGTGAGTCCTCAGGGGGCACGTTGAGCTCAGAATGGAAGTTTATAAGGTTTCCAGGTATCTTCTCACAATTCCACCTACTAGGAGTGAAGCCAGGACAAACTGGGCGTGCTGAGAAGAAGCTAGCAGGGCTCTGTGTGCAGGAGACCTGACAAAGAATAAACCTTAGGTTGCTGTGTCTTTCTGCTTCTCTTTCTCTCTTTCCCAGCAACATCATCTCATCTCCGTTTCCCCCTCTGCTTATTCTCTCCATCTGTTCCTTATATTCTTTTGTTGGGGGGGTATTTTTCAAGACAGGGTTTCTCTGTGTAACAGTCCTGGCTGTCCTGGCACTCTCCCTGTAGACCAGGCTGGCCTCGAACTCACAGAGATCCGCCTGCCTCTGCCTCCCAAGTGCTGAGATTAAAGGAGGCACCACCACCACCTGGCTATGCTCCTTATATTCTTTAGGAGAGGTTGAATCCTGCTCAATTACATGGGATGGGGTGGGATGGGGTGGACTGTGACTTCTTTCTGGCTAGGGCACACTATGTTCCCCTGAATCATGGTTTTTGGTTCAGGAATGGAAATGAAAGCTAGTTCAGGACAGACTCGTTTTCTTGCTGGTCTTATACCCTGTAGAAGATGGAAGCAAGTAGAGCTTAGCAAGTCATCAGTCCTCACATCAGGTAACACTTGAACGGTATATTTTCCCTGACCTTTAAAACTATTTGAGCCAACTATCTTAGTTAGGGTTTTTATTTCTGTGAAGCGACATCATGACCATGGTAACTCTGATAAGGAAAGCATTTAACCAGATGGCTTACAGTTCAGAGGTTCAGTTCCTTATCATCATGGTGGGACATGGCAGCATGCAGGTAGACATGGCGCTGGAGAAGGAGCTGAGAGTTCTACATCTTATGCAGGCATCAGGAAGTAGTCTGAGACACTGGGCAGTATCTTGAGCATATAAGAGACCTCAAAGTCCACCTCCACAATGACACACTTCCTCTACAAAGCCACATTTATAATAGTGCCATTCCCTATGAGCTTATGGGGGCCAATTACATTCACACCACCATACCAACTACTTCTTTTCCTTTCTTTTTTTCCCTAAAGCTGTTTGAACTTGATTTTGAATCAAATGAAGTCTAATACACTAGACCTAGAGACAATAAAGAACATGAAGAAGATCTATGGAGACCTGTAACTTTATAATACCAGATTCTAACTAAAGAAACTGTGACCCTGAGCCCAGAGAAATGGAGGAGGAGGGCAAGGATATACAACACCCTTAGTACTACACAAGGAAAAAGAATTCAGGTTGTCAGTGACCATCCTTGGATACCAAGTCTCCAGCCCCTACAGAGGACATGTCAGACTTTCAGAGTTGACTAGCTAACCAGGGTCCATATTTCAGCATCACCAGTGTCTGGTGCAGCTTGGTTTTCCCTGTGCTTACCCACTAGAAGAACCATGAATCTTCCGTCACAAGCATTCTGGTTCCTTAGCAGTTCAGATTGTCAGGATCGGCTTCGATGGGCAGTTTTCATGGCAATTTTGTCACTGGAATCAGATTGAACAGTATCATGCATTTCTGGGGACCTCAGTATTTGCAGGGTGTGTGCCTCAATGGCGCTGAATACGTCCACCACTCCCTCTGTGTGCACACAGCTATTCCTTTGTTCCTGTCCTCTTTAAAACCCACCCTGGGCTTATGACTGCTTGGTGGATGAATACAGAGGAAGAGACATACTTTAGGAGAGCTGAGCCCTTCTATTTCTTCCTCTTGGAGCCCTGAGTTACCCTGTTAGTGACCCAGGATGACCTCAGCTGAGGAGAGCATCCGCAAAGGAAGTACTGCCAACACAGAACGAGGAGCTTTATTAAGGAACATGGAGATGTCAGGGATCCAACATCCATCCACCTTTGCGAGGCATTGGCATGGAAGACCACAAGTAAGACCAGCAGAACTGTCTAGCTAAGCATCTGATTCATGAACTCTAATAGAATTATTGCTTAATGAAGCCGAGGCTTTTGTTACACAACCAGACTTCTTCTCCTCTGGGGGCATACAGTCACTCTCAAACAGGCAGTTCCCCTTGGGCCACTGAATTACAACAGGAACCATCTCTAGGCGGGAGCACAGGTTGCCAGGGCACAGCAGTGGAATGGGAATGGCCCAGCAGGATCAGTGGCCCCTCAGCCTCGTACCCTTTGTATAAGACAGGCACTGAACAACTTGAGTAGGTCAGGGCTCGGAGGTTATGGAGGAATATCTTCAGGTAGCTACTCTGCACCCGTCCTTACTAATTCCTCATGGATGACGGGCACCTACATTCCATTGACTTTGTCTAGTGTCCCACAGCACTAGAGGCCTAGGCTGGCACTGCTATCCTGGTAAAGGGCAGGCAATGATCATCTCAAGGCAATGCTGGAGCCAAGCAAACACAAACTGTTTGTCTTGAACAGAACATCTGCTTCTGGGAAGGGCTTTTGTCCCTCAGTGCTTCGCCCTCCCAGCTCTCCTCAGCCTCAGGCAACAGCCACCCATTTCCCAGACTTCCTTGAGGGACGTGTGTTTATTTCTTCCTTGTTAGTTCCTGGAAACCATTTCGCCTCACATCTTTTGGGCTGATTTGACATGAGGTAGAGACAGCTATTGTCCTTCACACTTTACCTTACATCAGCAGTGTATTTTGTCTGTCAAGATGTTACTCTTGCCCATACACCATCACGCTGACTCAAGACAAGGTGGAGTCTGATTAATCCCTGTGCCCCAAATACCAGTCAACTATTATCCCCTGACGTAAACATCATTAATCAGCCCATTTCTTCCCCGGTTTACCTGCAACCACAGTTTGCCCAGGATAGATAGACTGTGTTAGCCTTTGAATGCGGCTTTGGTTCCTAACTTAAACTAGGATTCTATAAAAACAAAACAAAACAAACAAAAAACTGCCTGCTGATTAATTTTTTCTGCATAGTTAGGGCAGGAACAATTGGTCAACTATTCAAGATTGAACTTTTTTTTCTCTGGCCAGATCAAGATACTGGATAGGTTAAAAGTTTGTGAGAGCTTATCTATGCTTCCAAGTGACTGACAGGCCAAAGAAAAGAAAAGTGACTGAAGAGGAGGAAAAAACATCAAGGGAAAAGTGGAGATAAAGGTGAACGAGATGAGAGCAGCTGAAAGGCGGAGGAAGAGGAGGAGACTGGAGGCAGGGAGAAGGCTAGGCGCAAAGAGAGCGGGAAGAGAGGACGGGAGGGCGGGCAGGAGCGCGCTGGGCCGGCTCATTGCTCCGCGACGCGGGGGGGAACGGAGACCGGGCTTGAGCGACGGCCCGCAAAGAGCCATCCCCCGCCCGACGCGGAATGGTCGCGCCCAGTAGTATCAGCCAATGGGAAGCCAGGATGTTGGCGAGGCGGCGGTGAGCGGGGCGCTCGCTGGCTGGGGTGGGAGGGGGACGGCGGCCGCCGCCATGATGCTTGTTTGCTTTCAATGAAAACGAGGGGGGCGCGGAAGAGGAGGCGTCGGCGTCGGTGGCGGCGGCGTCGACGGCGCGGAGGCGAAGGCGGCGGCGGGCGCGGCGAAGAGGGCGAGGCCGGGGGCCGAGAGGGCGGCAGAGCGTAGCGGCGGCTCGTGGGGTCCGGGCGACCGAGGCGGGCGGCTGAGGAGCGGCGCCTGAGGAGGGGGAAACAAAGAGCGGCGGCTGAGGCGGCTGAGGAGCGGCGGCGGCGGCGGCGGCGGCGCTGCAGCAGCGGGCGGGACTGGTATGGTGGTTTCACAGGGCAGACCCCGCTGCACTCACCGGGAGGAGGAGGCGGCGGCAGCGGCGGAGGAAGGCGGCGCGGCTCGAGAGGTGAGCGCGGCCGGCTTAGCCGAGTCCCGCCGAGGCTCTGTTGCCTGCGCTCTCTCCCATCCCCCGGGGGGTGGGGGGGTTCGTGCCCTGGGGACCCCGAGCACGCACTCACACACAACTTAGTAGTGCTCGGAGTGACGTCTGTCGCTCCCCCTCCTTGACACCCTGCAGTCGCGATCCCGTCGGTGCCCGGGCCGCGCCCCCGCGCGGAGTCCCGGGGGCTCGGTCGGGTGCGTGGGGGGGGGGGTGTTGATTGACGGCAGGGCGACGGCGTCCGGAGGGGCGGTGGCCTGAGCCCCAGCTTCTCGGACCCCCGGTTCTGGTCACGCGCGCCCGGAGACGAGCTGGTGTCCCGGGACTCGGGGCGAAGATCGGTGGCAACTTTGGTGAAGTGGCCGTGTGGGGTGGCGCTCTGTGCGGCGTGGAACTTGGCACTCCGTGGACAAACTTAGCGCTCACCGTTCTCCCCCACCCCCACCCCCCGAGTGTTGGAAAGTCAGTTTAAGGCTGATATTTCTTGTTAGTGTGGAGCGGATTACGTGGCCAAAGAAGTAATTCTCAGATGTCGAGATTATCAGGATTTGGCGTACTAATTCCTCGAAGAAAAGTTCCATGGTTTAACCAAAGCTAAACTAGCCTTTTCATATTTCAGCAACAATGGTTATTTTCTTTGGTAACTACCCCCCCCCCCTTTGACTCTTTCTATTGACATGATCTTTAGAGGCTGTTCCGAAGCAACTGTAATCTTTGCTTTTAACTGCAAGTGACCAAATTGCGAGCGTCGTCTTGTTACCGAGTTGAAATAGTCTGCTCGAATTTGAGTTCAGGCAGACCTTTTTTGGGGGGGGGGGGTAGACTGCCTGTGTTTGGGATTTTTCCCTTGGGAGAAGAGCGGGACTATACATTAAGCGAAAACCAATTCGCTCTGTAATAGAACCACTTCCCACACTTGCCTAGCCTTCTCCACCGTTCCACAACAGTTCTGTAGGCTAGCCAAAAGGTTGTGAAAGCATAGTTTGCTGTTTGTAATTGCTTTTGAATTTGATGCTTTCTAGAATAAATTTTAGAGTTAAAATTACATGGAGCTTGTGGTCTAGTTTAATTCTCTTAAGATGCCACAAGGAAACTGAACCCTAGAAAGAATACGGTGATTCAACCAAGATATTAGTTATGAGGATAAACATCAGGCTTTGTGTGTTCATGAAGATATATTAAGTGTGACATAGTTGTTAAGTATTAGTTTTTAGACAAGGAAGTATTTTAACCAATAGTTATTTAAGGTAGGTAGATCGTTGTGGCTGTTTCTCACTAGGTGGAAGGTGCTTGCTAACCTGGACAAAAAGTAAGTGACAAAAAGACATTTTCTTGTGTGACTGGTGATATCTCCTTGGAAGTCAGTACTTGTATAACTTAAATGTGTCTGGTTGCTGGGAATTTTCAGGGTTTTTTTTGTTGTTGTTGTTTTTGATTGAACAGAGGTTGGAGTACAGAACTTGGTTCTGACTACAAATACTATACATACAGTTTTAACTAGTATTTTGGTTGATGTTTCGACATCCCACTGTACCCATGTTAACTTAAAAAAAAAAAAAGTCAGGACTCTAAGTCCCTGCTGTCCTGACACTTAGAAATCCTCCTGTCTGCCTCTGGAGGCTAGGATTAAAGGTGTGCAGCTCTTTGACTAAGTTTTTCTTATAGTGCAGTCCATGAAGGTTTTATATATATATATGATACTGGAATAAGTGTTTGAGGTAGCTTATAGTTGTGTTCTTTGGTCCTTGTGTGGTGAGAGTGCAGTATCTTCAATACATTTGCAGCCCTCTGCTATGTGCAAGATCCACTGGTTAGGAAGCTCTGGCTTAAATCTTCTGTCAACTTCGAGAATGCCCACATATATTCACTTGTCTGGTTTGAATTTTTTGAAACCTTATAGCTTCTGCAAAATCTTTTGTTGATTTACATTTCTCCTTAATTGTACCCATTATCAGGCTATGGATGTAGCCATGTTACAATGAAATATGACTAATAAACACTACTTGTAAGTTAAGTGCTGACTAAACCCAAGTATAATCTGACTATATATGCATAGCATATGTGCATTTGAGCACAGTGGAATGCAGTGGAGTTTGGTGTTTGAATAAGTAATTAAAGAAGAAAAGAATATTACTTGAATCTAAAATGGAGGCTGGTTCAGGTTGCCTTCATTTTACCCTCTGGGCTTTACTTTTATTTTGTCCATTTATATTTTTCTGTTAAGCTGCACATGAAGGAGTAGCATATGATGGTCCTGAGGTAGATGATGAGAATTCAGAGGTGACCGAATTCAGTTTCTGCCTTCCTGTCCTGCGTAGGAGTAATGGGTGCACAAAGTGCTTCAAGGAACAGAAGAATGATTAAACTTACGGAGGGTGTGGTGCCAGTTTAAAAAAAGTAACACTGACTAGAAGCTTGCCAGGTTGGAGATGGGGATCATTCTAAACAAAGGGAACAGTGAGTGTACTCAGGTATCAGGTTTGAGGGTAAGGCCAGTGGTAAGGTGTTACTGAACAGTGGAGTGACTTGAGAGCAGCTTTACAAAGGTATGTCTAGCCTGGATTGTGAAGGGCTATGCTTGCTAAGCTAAAAGTTTGTTCCTTTCTCCTGTAGCAAAGGAGGGTCTAATTTTTTTTTTTTAAGCTAGGGACAGAGTGATTTAAAGGTCACTGGGCATCAGTGTGGGGAATAGAGGCTGCAAGTAAAATTCAAATCATACTTGAAATAATACTGAATTAGTAACTAAGTGTGTTTTTTGACTTAGATGTGGTGTCTATGGCTCCTTTTGTAATGGGCTTGAAGACTGCCCAATTGCTCTACAATAAAGGGCCTTGTAAAATCAGAATGGCAGTGTTTTGGAAAACGTTAAAAAATAGTCAAAATTGTGAAAGCCCTAAAGTGGTACACAGGAAACTTCAGGTTTGTCAACTTGGCTTTTTAGAGGCTTAGGCAGGCTAGAGAACTTAAATGGAACAGACACCCTGTGCTCAACTGAAAAGTCAAAACAATCAAGCTGTTAGGATATAATAAGTATTTGTGAATGTTTTGGGGAAAGACAAGAGTTTTTCTTAAAATTCCTGAAAGTAGAATATTGAGACTGAAGGCCTAGACTTTTTTTTTTTTTTTTTTTTTGGTTTGGTTATTCTAGAGAGTTTCCAGGCTGGCCTTGAACTCAGAGACCCACCTGCCTCTGCCTCCTAAGTGCTGGGCTCTAAGATATGTGCCACCATTGCCCAGTTATAGAACTCTTAATAAAGCTGTTGTTACAGGTTTTGTATGGAAATCACAGAACTTGGGAGGAAGTGGAATTGAGGTATAAAACCCAAAACATTAAAAAAACAGGAACATGATAAGACTGGTATAGGAATGATAGGATAAAAGGGTAGATTATTGAATCTACTTTTAAACTAAAAAGCAACTATTAATCTCATATTTTACATTGATATGAATTTTTGTATATTAATAGAAATTTAAGGTTATTTTTGTTACGTTGTATATATGTTTCTACTCTTGTTTAAGGTATTGTACTCTACAGCTCATTTAAAAATGTAATGTATAGTTCTAGTTCTTAAAAGCTTTATTACAAACTATTTAGGATAATTAAGAAATACAGGTTAGCAGTTAGTCATCAAATTTGTAGTCATGTTAGATATGTTTTTAAGGTCAAACATATTTTAGATAGGCGGTGGTCTTTAAATTCTTGAGAGATCTACAGAATATGACATTTAAGATTTTTTAATAACATAAGGCTTTTTATAACAGTGAGACATGTCTGTTCCTGATAGCACCAGTCCACTTCAAAAAAGAATGGTGGGCATCAAAAAACCTCTATATGGAGTTTGCTTTCATTTGTGGCAAAGTTAGCCACTGGGCAAAGAAACTGCATTTGCCTTGACTACTGACAGTATGCTGTCCAAATTTGGACAAACGGGACATAAAGGCAACTGCCATACTTTGCTAAGACAAGGTGAGACAGTTCTTCAAAATTCCTGCATCATAGAAGAGTCTGTCAGATATTTTAGGCCTGCAGGCTGAAGATGGGTACCCCAACGTTGTAGAGGAACCCTGGGGTGACTGTCCAGGTAGCCAAATGTCTCTGTTGATTCTTAGTTTTAGAAGTAGCTTGCTCTGTACCTCCTGTTTACCTAGGTAATATTATATCCTTCTTGGATCTTTGATGGGGTTGAAGACTGGATAGTTATAGTAACAGTTTTCCTTAGTCATAATAGAAAGTAATAAATTAGGTACAAAATTTTGGACTCATCAAGAGAGGATAGCCTAATGGAATAGTTTCTTGAATTTGCAAAATACAAATGGACTGGAGTTTGTGAATGTAATTCTTACCTGATGATTGTTACTGTATATAGTTTTACTGTGTTAGAATTAAAACCCTTTCCATTTTATTTAGACAAAAGGGAAATATTGCAGAATATTTGTTTACACTGTGTGAAGATTGTGTCATTGTGATTAGTTTAATAAAGAGCTAAATGACCAGTAGCTAGGCAGGAGAAAATAGGCAGAGAGAGGAACTCAGGATGAATCTAGACTCCGGAAGAGACACCAGCAAGACCCTGAAGAAGTTGGACATACAGTACAGAGTAGAAGTAACCAAGCCATAAAGCACAACATAGATTAATAAAAGCAGGTTAACTTAAGTTATAAGAGCTAGTTGGGGAAAAGCCTAAGCTAAGCTGAGCTTTCATAATAAGTCTCTGTGTTGTTGCTGGTGGCCCAAAGGAAAGTCGGACTACAATGGTAGCATTTTTTTTATGTTAAATGATTAAGAAGTAGATAAATATTATAATAACTGGTATTTAAAAGCCACCTGGTTTGTTTGAGTGGCTATATATCCATAGAATTGCGGCTTCTAAGTTACTCTGAATAGAGGAGAGTTACCTAAAGCCTGAAAAGCTGTGACACCAGAATGAATAGGTGTGGTACAAACACAGGGAGGAGCCAACTTGCTAGTTAGTCTTGCACATTTTTGTACAGCTCAGTTTCACCCGGGGCGGTTTTCAGTCTTTGTCTAGTGGGGTTTTATTTTGTTTGTTTTTATTCAACAGATAAAACAGCACATAAACAAGCATGAAATTTGCAGTGTGCTCAGATTGTTCAGTATTAAGTCAGTCATGTTGGAATAAATTCACATTTTTCCAAATAAGTGTTATATATTTGAAAGTAGTATTATTCATTTCAAAGTGGGTTTTTACTAGTGCAGAGAGAAAGAAAAATGAAAATAAATGTATGAGGTTATATGATAATTAAAAGTATATAAAACAGTTTGTGTGTCCTTAGGAAGATACACACATCTAATTTTGCCTGGGAACTTGGAAGGAGTTACTTCAGAGATCTTTGGGCTGCAGTTAGAAGATGAGTAAGGGTGATCAGGTTAAATAGGGTATTTCAGAGAAAGCATCAACGTGTCCACAACTTGGACTATGCAGCATAGGTTGCCAGAATAAGAGCTAGGAGTATAAGTCAGTAACAGTCTAGGCTGCTTTTCTTAGTGTTAGAACATCTTCCTGTATATGGTGGGAACCCACTGATTTGGGGTGGAGATATGTCGCGTGTGACATACTTAGGAAATAGGTAGTAAAAATAGGGAGATTGGATGAAAGGGGTCAGGATATTGGGATTAGAGAGTTCATTTAGGTCTTAATGAGAGGATATGAGCATCAGCATAGAGGATAGAAAAGCTAGCATACTCTAATAATTTTGAAAGTACTAGACTTAGTGATAGATAAGGAGTGAGCTGTGGTTCAGAAATTAACTTTACTGGAAAAAGGTTTTGTCTCAGGTTCAGTGAGAGTCAAATAAAATGTTGTTTGGGGGCAGTCACCAAAGATGATAACTAGAATGGATGAAGGTAGGAGGAGAGTAGACCAAAGAAATAAATCTGAGGCTGTACAAATGACTCAGATAAGAGCTGAAGGGCTAAAGAAGGAATTTTTAGAATTGGAGTCTGAAATACTCACTTTTGTCTTAGAAAACTTTTAGTGTTTCACTGAGTACGACTCCTGCATGAGGTTTCTTATCTGTTAAGTATGTGATGGAAATTTGCCCAGAAAGAACAAATGTGATACTTTTTTTTCCTCCCGAGGCTGTCTCAGCTTCCTGGTTCTTTTGCCTCTACCTCTCTAGTGCTGGGGATACAGGCTTTCAGCACTACATGGGGCAGTATGATGACTTTGAGAATCTGGGTGATTTAGGTTTAAAGTGAGAGTAAAAGTGCATAACTAAGTTGAGGTTATAAAGTAAGTTAGGACTGTCTTCCAAGACATCGTCTTAATTTATAGAATACAACTAATATATATTAAAACAAGGTAAATGTTTTTTCTTTTTTTACTCTCATACAATATATCCCGACTGCAGCCTTTCCTCCCTCCACTACTGTCAGTTGTCTCCTCCATCCCTCACCTCCCTTCTCCCCTGGGGTCCACTGCTCCTCAGAAAAGAGCAGACCATCTAGAGACATTAACTGAACAAGGCATAACAAGATGCAATAAGATTAGGCACACCCTCATATCAAGGTTGGATGAGGCAGCCCAGGAGGAGGAAAAGGGTTCTAAGAGCAGGCAAAAGAGTCAGATAACTCCACTTGCAGGAGTTCCACAAAAAGCCCAAGCTAAACAAACACAGCATGTATGCAGAGGACCTAGTGCAGACCGATGCAGGCTCCGTGGTTGCTGCTTCAGTCTCTGTTAGCCCCTATGAGCCCTGCTTAATTGAGCTCAAGGCAATCTGGTCTGCATACTGAAGGTCCAGGCCAGCTAGGGCTATATAGTGAGAATCTGCCTACAAAAAAATAGGGCTGGAGAGCACTTGCTGTTCTTAGAGAGGACTAGGGTTTGGTTCCTAGCATCCATATAGTAGCTCACAACTACCTATAGCTCCAGTTTGAGGGGATCCAACACCTCCTTTTCTCTGTAGGCACTTTTGTATACACATAAAATGAAAACGAATCTTTAGGAATGTTTTTTGAAGGACATTCAACAGAACTTTATTATTGTTTTGTCTAATCTTGTTTGCTGAGTGTATTCATGCTTCTATGTTGTGGGAAAACAGTTTGTGGTCCACCAGTTAGCCTTAAAGATAATAGCCTAGAGTTTCAGTGTGCAGATGACAGAACTAATATTTTGGAGGTAAAAGTAGAGCATATCTGAAGCATGTTATTTTGTTTGCTGGCTCTGTCAAAAAGTTAAAAAAAAAGTATTGGGACAGAAGTGGGAAAGATAGGGTAGCATACATCTTTAATCCCAGCACTTAAGAGGCAAAGACAGGCCGATCTCTGAGTTGGAGGACAGCTTGGTCTACAAAGTGAGTTCCAGGACAGCCAGGGCTACACAGAGAAATCTAGTCTCAAAAAACCACCACCACCACAAACGTGGGGGGGGGGGGATTCTGAATGATAACCTGTGGAGTTTGAGTTTATTTTTTATGAGATATAGAAATTTAGTTTTTTTCTTTTTTTCAGTGCACAAGGTAGAATCCATAGCTTTGCATATGCTAAGTAGGTACTCTACCATAGAGCTACATTTCCATTCCAACAGATCAGAAAAGGGAATGGAGGAGGTGCCGTAGATTCTTAGTTTAAAGCTCACATAGGAACAGAAGTTAACTCTAGTTAAGCTTTGCCATTTTAGAGTCAGAAGTATGTGTGATGAAGGATGGCTCTTTAATGTAGTATAATTAGATAGAACTCAGCTGTAGGAAGAATGATTGAGTGGTTTATAGGCCACTCCTAATTCATATCATCTAGAAGAAATAAAGCAATAAAAATAAATGGCTAAAGTATGATTATATTGCTGTAACATTTTTGTTTTTCTTTGTGGGTTAAAGCTTTCTCATTTATTTTTCATTTCTAGTACCTGACTCTGCTTGACACTAAAAATTCTCAGCAGATATTTCATGAATGGATGGTTGTATATAGAACTTTCACTTAAGAAAGCTTAGTTTATCTGTATCAAATTGTTTTTGGACTTTTGTAAAAGGGCCACAGGGAAAAAATAAATCTTACTGCTCTTGAGGTATCATCTGGCCAAATCCTTTCCTTTTCAATCAAGGTAAACATTCATAGTTTATCACATTACGTCACCCGAAGCCTGGTTCTCTGCTGTTATGATTGACAAGGAAGTGGGTAACAGTTTATTTCTCTGCTAAACATTTTTCTAGTTTATGCTCTAAAAGTAGCCCGTGGTGTTATTATCTTAGCATTCTTTTTAGTGCTAATGGTTTTAACCTAGCTTATATTCCTTGCCTAAATATTGTTCATTAGGAGTTATAAAATTGCTATATCTTGTACATTATAGAATTGATTTTTAATTCTTTCATTTGATTTATTAGCTGTTTTGTCTATCCGAAGCAGGGTTTTCTATGTTACCTTAGCTATTTAATTTAATATGTATGGGTGTTTTGCCTTAATATATGTCTCTGCACCACTTGTGTGTCTGGTGGCCTCAAGAGGCCAGAAGGGGCCGTTAAATTTGCTGCAATAGGAGTTACAGACAGTTGTGAGCCACCATCAGGGTACTGGGAATTGAGCCCTGGTCCTCTGAAAGAACAGACAGGGATCTTAAACTTTGAACCATCTCTTTACTAGCCACAAATCAGGCTCTGTTAGTTGTCATTCTTTTGTACAGTAGTGCTTTCCTTTAGCTGAGGTTTGATTCCTCTGAATGCCCTTCATTTCTGAAAGGATAACTAGATAAGCTTTTCTCTCTCTCTTTTTAAATTACTGTTTTTATTGAGCTATATATTTTTCTCTGCTCTCCTCCCTTCTTCCCCATTCTCCTTCTGCCATCTTCCATGATCCCCGTCCTCCCAATTTACTCAGAAGATCTTGTTTTATCTACTTCCCGTATAGATTAGATCCATGTCTCTCTTAGGGTCCTCTTTGTTGTCTAGGTTCTCTGGGATTGTGAATTGTAGGCTGGTTTTTCTTTGCTTTATGTGTAAAAGCCACTTATGAGTGCATACATATTATATTTGTCTTTCTGGGTCTAGGTTACCTCACTCAATATGTTGTTTTCTAGATCCACCCATTTGTCCACAGATTTCAAGGTGTTATTATTATTTTTTCCATCGTGTAGTACTCCATTGTGTAAAATGTACCACATTTTCTTTATCCATTCTTCTGTTGAGAGGCATTTAGGTTGTTTCTAGGTTCTGGCTATTGCAAATAATGCTGTTACAAACATAGTTGGCCATTCTTACAGGTGTAAGATGGAATCTCAGAGTGGTTTTGATTTGCATGTCTCTGATGGCTGAGGATGTTAAACATTTTCCTAAGTGTCTTTTAGCCATTTCAGATTTGTCTGTTGAGAGTTCTCTGTTCAGGTCTGTACCCCATTTTAAGAAAGCATATTCAACAAATAGTGCAGGCATAACTGGATATCAACATGTAGAAAAATGAAAATAGATCCATATCTTTTGCCATGCACAAAACTCAAGTCCAAATGAATCAAAGACCTCAACATAAATCTAGCCACACTGAACCTCATAGAAGAGAAAGTGGGAAGTAAGTACACTTGAACACTTTGGCACAGGAGACCACTTCCTAAATATAACTCCAGTAGCACAGACACTGAGAGCAACAATTAATAAATGGGACCTTCTGAAACTGAGGAGCTTCAGTAAAGCAAAGGACAGGCATGGTCAACAGGACAAAATGACAGCCCCAGAATGGGAAAAGATCTTCACCAACCCCACATCGGACAAGGGGCTGATCTCCAAAATATACAAAGAACCCAAGAAACTGGTCATCAAAAGAACAAATAATCCAATAAGCCTTTCTCTTTAGGTTATCAGCTCTCTGGTTTTTCTACATCAAAGTGACTAGTTTGCATACTGGTCTCTGCTACTTGCTCTCTTCTGCTCTCTCCTTCTTCTTGATTTGATGGTTATTGTAGTAGTATCTCTGCTATTATTTCATCTTCTACATTACGCTTTTCTGTAGGACATGTAGCATCATGTTAATCCCTCTTATTTTAGCATTCTTTCTTTGAGGTACTCATTTTATTGATTGTGCTTTAGTCTATTATAATTGTGATTTTTTTTTTACTAAATTATCACTATGATCAGTGAAATAGTTCCTTTAGATTTTGCTTTTTGGCACTGAAAGATATACTAGATTTATGTTTATTTTTTGTATATTTACAACTATCTTTTGTTGTTGGTAGTTTCTTTTTCTGAAGTTTCATTTTTCTCTGATCATTATTTCTTCAAAAATAATAAGTGGAAAATTACTGAAGTAAGCATAAACTCATAAGTTTTAGATCACAAGCCATTTCAATAGCATGCTTAATACTTGTGCTTTCCCACACCCAAGAAATGATTCATGCAGCCAGGCGGTGGTGGCACACGCCTTTAATCCCAGCACTCAGGAGGCAGAGACAGGCGGATCTCTGTGGGTTCGAGGCCAGCCTGGTCTACAAAAGCTAGTTCCAGGACAGGCTCCAAAGCTACAGAGAAACCCTGTCTCAAAAAACTAAAAAAAAGAAAGAAAGAGAAATGAATCATGCATGCCTTTATCCCATAAATTCATATTGTATATATTACCAGCCACTTAATCATTTGCTCTGGCATATTAGATGAACTATGATAGTACCACAGTAACTAGTGTTTAAGTAATTCTTATTTTACTCGGTGTCCCCAAGACACTAGATACTAGCAATTTGGTGGATACACTGAAGAGAAGTGTAAGTGGCTTATCTAGAGTATAGAAGTTTGCCCCATATATATGATAGTGGAGTTTATTCTAAGATTCTCAGTGGATGCCTAAGACTCTAATGATACCAAATCCTGTGTATATTGGATACATATACATTTATGTTTAATTTCTAAATCTTAAGCATGATGGATTAATAACAGATTAATGAACTTGCTTTTCTTAAGTTGAGAACTTTTATAAGTCAGAGAAAACAGTGTGGACATACTGTGTAAAAGCATGATTCCCTGGGTCCCACATGGTAGAAGGAAAGAGTGTTTTCTGCAGATTTCCCTTTGACCTCTACTGTATGGCACCTGCAGTTTATATTGATTTAGTTGTAGTTACTCATGTGATGTTTAGATTTTCTTATTTTTGGCCAATGGAACCCTTTTCAAGCTAACAGTATGTTTTCTTCAACTATCTCATCTTTATTATCTTTCTGGATATAATCAGCTGTATCCTGGCTCTAAAAAATCGCTATTTCTAGCCTGGCAGTGGTAGTGCATACCTTTAACCTCAGTACTTAGAAGGCAGAGGCAGGTGTATTTCTGTGAGTTCAAAGCCAGCCTGGTCTATAAGAGCTAGTTCTAGGATAGGCTCCAAAACTACAGAGAAACCGTGTCTCGAAAAACAAAAAACAAACAAAAAAAATTGCCATTTCTACATGGAACTCCTAGTTCCTTTTGGTAACAAATTGTATTTAATGAATGATCCTAATATAGGTGTCTGCTTTTTAAAAAAATGATACTTTTATTTATTTGGTTCTTCAGTATGTACTGATCCATTTCTTTTCTTCATTTTTTTTAACAGGCATGCCCAAAGAAAAATACGAGCCCCCTGACCCTCGGAGGATGTACACAATTATGTCCTCTGAGGAAGCAGCAAATGGAAAGAAATCACATTGGGCAGAGCTTGAAATAAGTGGTAAGACATGGAAACATGGATTTATGTATAGAAATTAAAAATTTTGTGGAAAGTTAGGTTTTCTAATACTAATATATAAAAACAACACATAATTTGAATCAGAATTTAAATCTCATTGACTGCCCATTACTTACTTCTACTTGTGTATGCTCTTCCTCTCACTTCCTTAAGATGTCATGAACTCTAAGGATAGGGACTGTAGATTTTAGGGTTTTTATTAATATGTTCACTTTGTTTTGGTATGTAAGAGGTAAGCTTGTATTAGGAAACAGTCTAGTTGAAGTCTTAATGTTGAGACTGTTTTCATAAAAAGATGATTTAGCTTAAGTTTTCTCTTTTTCTTTTCAAGACAGGGTTTGCATAGTCAAAATGAAGCTCAATATGTTCTTCGTTTTGAGTATTTTCTACAGATGGGCGCATGGGTCCAGAGTCTAGAACAGACCTGAGGTTTAAGCTTTTGGACAGGATTTAAGGTGCTTTTTTCATAGGTGTCATCATGCAGATGGTGCAGTACCTTTGCTTTAGGACCAGTGTTAAGACCCGAAAGCTTTCCTATTGCTGTTTCTTGGCCAAAGCCATTAATTCTTTGAGGATTGCAGTATAGAGTCTTTTCTATAATTTTTTTCATTAGCTGAAATATATTTATAAAAAGTGACATTCTTCTGTTTATCTTTTATTGCCTGATTGTCCTTGTTAGGGTTTTTATTGCTGTGAAGAGACACCATGATCACAACAGCTCTTATAAAGGAAAATATTTAGTCGAGGTTTAGTCTACACTCAGGTAGACATAGTGCTGGAGAGGTTCCTGAGAGTTCTATATCCAGACTGTTGCAGGAGCTGCGGGCCTCTTCCCACAGCCCGGCTCCTGGTCGCCTGGCTAGCTTATGCCCCGAAATAACAACACACAAATTGCTTTCTTTTAAACACTGCCTGGCCCATTTCTATTAATGTGTGTAGCACCAAGGTGCGCTTACCGGGAAGATTCTAGCCTACGTCCATCCTGGGTCGGAGCTTCATCGTGTCTGCTCCAGAGAGGAGAGCTATCGAGTCTGAGCTCACTTCCTCTTCCTCCCAGCATTCTGTTCTGTTTACTCCACCCACCTATGTTCTAACCTATAAAATGGGCCATGACCTTCCTCCATCATTTCCCCTTTTTCTGTTTAAACAAAAAGAGGAAGGCTTTAACTTTAACATAGAAAAATTCCATATAACAAAACAGTTATAAAGCAAGAATTACAGTTACAATATTTACATCTACTTTATCTTTTATCAAAACTAAGGAAAACTATAACTATATATTCTTTAACTCCATCAAAGACTCCAGAAGGATATAATATTACCTAATTAAACAAGAAATAAGCAACTTTCAAAACTCTAGAAATGACAGAGACATCTCGCTGCCTGGACAGTCACCCAAAGTTCCTCTATACCATTGGGGCATCCATCTTCGGCCTACAGGCCCATAGTATCCAGCAGACTTTTTCCATGGAGCAGGAAATTTCAAAGGCAGTTCAGTCACTATCTGCTGTGTCTTGCAGAATGTCTCGCAGACTCTTTCATGAGTCAGGAACCCCGAAAGACCATCTCACCTTTAGGCAAGTTCAGCAGTCCTCTCTCTGAGGGTTCTCTGTGTCCACTTTATGCAATAGTCCAGGCAAGAGCAGTTTCTTGCCCAAATGGCTATCAAACTCCATAAGGATCCTCTTTGATGCCCATCTTCCTCTTGAAGTAGATTGGTGCTGCCAGGAGCAGAGTGTCTCACTGTCATGAAAAGTCCTAAGTTATTAAAACATTTAAAATGTCTTATTCTGTAGTTTTTGAAAGATATGAAGAATGCCTATTTGAAATATATCTATGTACATCTAGAAAATCTAACTAACATGACTACAAGCTTGACTTATTGATGACTATCCATTAACAACCTATATACATTACATTTTTAAATGAACTACACAATCACAATACCTTAATCAAGATCAGAAATACATATACATATAACAAAATTGACCTTAAATTTAAATAACTGAAGCAAAATCCATATCCATGCAAATTATCCATATCTATATCAAAGACTGGCAAGCAGCAGGAAGAGAGAAAGGTGCTGGGCCTGGCTTGGGCATTTAAAACCTAAAATTGACCCCTCCTTCTCCATCAAGGCCATACTTTCTAATGTCACTCCCTAAACATCCTATGTTTAGGGAGTCTATGGGGTCTGTGGGGTCATTCTCATTCAAACCACCACACTGATAAACATTTTGTATAGGAAGGAAAGCTATCTGTCTTTTTATAGGTATGTATGCCAAAGGTTGGTGGTAGGTGTCTGCTCAGTTGTTCTCCACCTTAGTTTTTGAGGCTTTGTCTTTTGCTGAAAAACTTCCTAGCAAAACTGAATCTAAGTCTGTAGTTCCTATATTCCTGCCTATAACAGTCTTCTCCCATAGCTGACATCTTTTATCAGTGATACATTTATTGCAATTTGTAAATTGACACATCATCATTCAAAGTCTGTAGTTTACGTTAGGGTTTCCTGTGGTGTTCTGCATAATGGTACAGAGGGTATAGAGCAGAAGTTCTCAACCTGTGGGTTGGGGCCCCTTTGGGGTCATATTCTAGATATTTACATTATGATTTATAACAGTAGCAAAATTAGTTATAAAGTAATGAAACTTTTTTGCTGTTTACTTTATTTACTTTGTTTTTTCTTTGCAAATGGGCAGTACTGTACTGTTGACAGAAACTTACATTGAGTGGGAAGGCAATCTCCAATTAGAAACTGGCAACACAAGACTCACCACAAACATATCAGTAAAGGCATGTCAGGAGAATGCAAGGAAAAAGAATCCATTGGGATCATAGTATGATCTTATAGAAAATGGTGGAAGTCAAGGCATAAGCAGAATTCATCATGATGTTTATGGTGATTAAGAGGTCCCCGTAAGACTATGGGGATCAAATGTAGCTCCCTAAGTTTCCCCCTGATTTCTCTCATCTCTTCCATGAACATTTTCATATAATCTCCTTCTCCACCCAACACATTAATCTGCCTATTGGGTATGACTCATCAGAAGTTAGGGGCAGGTCGACCAGCCTGTCCTCTGGTTCTGGTTGTTTACAACAGGCTAGAGGCCATAACCTCCTCCCTAAGGATAGTCTTCCTGTCAATTCTGCAGGGGCTGCTCCATTTCTTCATTTTTCTGGATCTCTGCCTTGCCACATAGACCTCTCAATTCTCACTGCAAGATGCATTGCCACAGCTCTCAGCAGACCTGCTCTGCTCGGTCAGGGCCTGATGCTAGCCCGCCGTGCGCAGGGAAGCATGGAGCTGGTGGCCAGAAGCAAGTCTCAATGAAATAATTGTATGGCTGGGGGTCACCACAACATGAGGAACTGTTTTAAAGTATTGCAGCATTTGGAAGGTTGAGAGCCACTGGTATAGAGTCATGGATCCACCATTATAGTATTACACAGAATAGTTTTTCTTCTCAAGAAATTCTGTTTCAGAATATTTATTTTCCCATGCCTGGCAATCATATTTCTGTTCTCATAGTTGCGTCTTTTTTGTGAAGGTGGAATAATTGGAATCATACAGTATGTATTCTTTTCAGATCGGCTTTTTTCACTGAATCCTGTGCCTTTCGTGACTCAGTTTCAATCTACTTAGCCCTGCATAATGCCACACTATCTGGAAGTACCATCATCTCTTGCTTACTCATGTCCTAAAGAACATCTTGAGTTCTTGCGTGTTTTGGCATTTTTACATATTGCTACTCCAAACATCTGCCTCTGGATTTTGCTAAGGACAAAGAAGCTCATATGCTAAGAGTATGCTTGGTTTTTACGAGAAACTACTCAAGTGTTTTCTGAAGTGCAGCTGTGTACTGTGTTTCCACCAGAGTGAACAAAAATTCCTATTTTACAGTCTCGTTAGGATTTCTTGTCCTCGGTGCTCTGAGTTGGCTATCGTGATGGTGTGTGTTGGTTATCTCCTTTTAAATTCAGTTTCTTAATGACATGTAGTATTATCTTTTCATATGCTTGTCATTGATGTTTTCTTTGATAAAGTATCTGTTCTGATCTTTTGACCATTTTGAATAAGTTTTTTCCTTTGTTGTTTAGCTTTTAATAGATCTCTGTATAGCATAAATAACAGCTCTGTTGTGGCTTAAATGCGAAATGTCCGCCTTTAGGTTGCTGTGTTTAAATACTTGGTCTCTAGCTGATGGTGTGAGAGTTCTGTAGGCTTTAGGAGGTGGAGTTGTGGAGGAAGTGGGCCATTGGGGGAAGGCCTTGAGGCTGTATCTGTCTTGGTTCCATTTTCTGTTCATTCTGTTTTCCTGAAAGTTGATGCTGTATTGGCTTCTTGGCTTTGCCAACATGCCTTTTCTGCTTTCTACCTTCCTTGTCTTTCCTGCTGTGCTGAAATGGAGGCCCTAGAATAGTGATTCTCAAGTTGTGGGTTGTGACTCCTTTAACAAACCTCTATCTCCAAAAATATTTACATTATGATTCATAACAGTAGCAAAATTAGTTACGAAGTAACAACCAATCGATTTTTGTTGTAGAGAGGCCTCTTGCTTGTTCCCAGCTGCCCAGACTCCTGAAATAATCACACAGAAACTATATTATTTGCAATACTGTTTGGCCAATAGCTTAAGCATATTGTTAGCTAGCTCTTACATCTAGAATTAATCCATTTCCATTATTTTATATTTTACTACAAGGTTCGTGGCCTACTGGCAAGGTTCCAACATGTTTGTCTCCGGCGGCAGCTCCATGGCTTCTCCAACTCTACCTTCTTTCTTCTAGCATTCAGTTTAGGTCCCCCCGCCTCCCCAGATCTACTTGGCCCTATCAGGCCAAGCCAGTTTGTTTGTTAACCAATGATATTCACAGCATGTAGAGGGGAATCCTACATCACCTCCCCTTTTCTGTTTAAATAAAAAAAGGAAAGTTTTAACTTTAATATAGTAAAATTACATAAAACAGGTATCAATTAAGAATTACAGTTACAACATTTATTCTACTTTTTCTTTTATCATAACTAAGGAAAACTATAATTAAACTATATATTCTTAACTCTATCAAAGACTCCAGAAGGATATAATATTACCTAAGTAACAGAAAGTGCATTGAAAGCAACTTCCAAATCTCTAGAATTGACAAAGACATCTCGCTACCTGGACATTCATTCACCCAAAGTTTTTCTGTATTATTGGGGCATCCATCTTCAGCCCACAGGCCCATACTATCCAGCAGACTTTTCCATGAAGCATAAAATTTCAGACAGTTTTGCCTATATTGGCAGTTTGTCAGTAGCCCCACCAGAGACAGACGCCGGATGGAACTTTACCTGGTAAACCACAGCCATCTGGCAATATACAGATTAGTTAGAAATAGGTTAAATTAAGATGTTAGCCAATAAGAAACTAGAGCTAATGGTCCAAGCAGTGATTTAATTAATACAGTTTCTGTGTGGTTATTTTGGGATCTGGGCAGCCGGGAAATGAACAAGTGGCCTCCTACAACGAATTTTATGGCTGGGATCACCATAACATGAAGAACTGTATTAAAGGTTCATAGCATTAGGGGGGGTTGAGAGCCATTGGGTAGAACAATGAGCCAGAACAAGCCCATTCTTCCCTTATAATGCTTTGTCAGCAACAATAACTAATACAGTCTTTAATCAGATGTCTTTCCCACTCCTGTGTTTTCACTTTGGAGATGAAGTCCAGGGCCTCATGCTCGTTAAGTGTGTTCTTCTCCAGAACTACATCTCCCAGATGTGCCCTTTTATAAATAGCTTCTTTCAGTCTATGGCTTATCTTCTCCATAGTCAAGGGCAGACTTTTTTTTAAAAAATGTTTTTCTTTTCTTTCCTTTTCTTTTTCTTTCTTTCTTTCTTTCTTTCTTTCTTTCTTTTTTTTTTTTTTGGTATTACATTGAGTCTGTATATTAAGTTGGGAAGAACTGACATTTTTGGCAGTATTCAGTTTTCCTAGCCGTAAACATGGGCTGTCTTTTTACTTATTCATTCTTACTTGATATCTTTTTATGGAATTTCATACTTTTCCTCATTTTGTATCTCTTGTTTTTCATAGTGTAAATGGTGGTGTTTTTACTTTGAATTTCATTTATTCGTTGCTGGCATATCAAACAGACTGACGTTAAGTCTTCCTTTATGATTTTTAAATTTTACTCTTGTATTCTAGTTCTAAGCCTCATTATATATTGGTAGTTTCATTCATGAGAAATAATAAGTTGTTTTTGCCCACCTAGGTTTTCTAGTGTTCTTCAGTTTTATAAAGGCAAATTTCTGTTTCTTTTCTCCTTCTAACTGAAATACTTGTAATGAAAGTCTAGTGATAGGTTTTTTTTTTTTTTCTTGTTTCAGATTCTGGCTCAATTTTGTTTTGCTCTTTTGAAAGATTTTAGCTGGAGGAAGAATTCTTAGTTAATGGATTGTATTCTTCAATAAAGCTCACCTTTGCCTCTTGTTTATGTCGTTTTTCTTCAGTCTACAATCATTCCTATCATTGCTTCTGTTATGTATGTCCATTTTATGAAACAATTTTTAAGAGATTTTTGTCATTGGTTTAAAGTACCATGATTATGATGTGTTTTTGTAGTGTTCCCCACACACATACACTTCTTTGGTGATTAGATTTTGTTAAACTTCTTAGATCTGTGGGTTTACAATTTACATTGTCAGATAATTTTGTTCTGCTTTCCTCCCCTGTCCCTTTAGGAGTGTGTGGTTAGTTGCATTTTAGTTTATTTAAATTGTCTTTTAGATTGGTTAGGCTTAATTTACTGTTACCTTTATTTTATTATTTTTTAAAATTTTGAACTAGTTTTCATTTCTATACCCTTAATTTCATTAATTTTCAGTGTCATCTAATATTTTCATCACTAGAGGTTATGGGAATTTGTTTTCCTTGCCTTTACATTTCCCTCTTTCTCTTCTCAAAGCATATATCAAATATAACTTTATTATCTTTGGAACTGTTTCTGTTTGAGGTTGGTTAAAGTCATTTTGTTTCTTCTTGTTTGCATGCTTTTATAATTTTTGTTTGAATATACAAAGTACAGAGGTCTACTTCTTGAGTTCTGGATAATTTTATATTCTTAGAAATACTCTTGAGCTTTGTTCTGAGAGTTAAATATCTTGGAAACTGTTTGATTTCCTTGAAGCTTGCTTTTAAGTAGTACTTTCCTAAGTATTCTCTGGTTAATAGGTTTTTCCGTTCTGGCTGGTAGAAAATCAAATTGTTCTGATCATTGAGATCCCAAGCATTGCTTTCTCTGTTCTTATCAGTTTCTCTCTGCTCTCCTCTTCATGTTAGGGTTATTTCGTACATGAAAACTTTCTTCACATCTTATGTAGCTCTCTATTTAGCACTCCATTCTGTGAATGTTACCTGCCTTGACCTCTCCCAACTCCAGCTTCATCTCAACTTAAATTTGACCATCAGACTCTGCCTGGGTTCTGTCCTGTTGCATATTTTCAGGACACTGGGCAGAAGGCTGAAACAGTTATTTGAGCTGACTTTATTTTCCACCTTTAACTGCTGCCGTGCTGCCTAGTGCCCACCATCTAAAAATGTCCCCTTCCTTCTGAACCTCTTAGAGGTTTTGGTCTATTGTTTTTCTTTTCCTTGCAGTTTTCAGTTCTTTGATAGTTGCTGGAAATGGAAATTCTATGACCTTTTTTTCTTAAGGAGTAAATCTACTTGTTTATTTTTCAGCTAATTATGGAGGGTGGGTGACTTTAATCTAGTTAGGGACTGATCTGACTTGAACCAGATTTCACTGGTTGTGAGCACCTCTGCCTGTTGTTAGATCATCCCTCTTCCATTTATAGCTCCCAGCTGGAATTTTGGTTTAACATGCTCTTCTTCCCCAGGTTTCAGAGTTCCCCTTCTTGAATATATAAGATAGCTTAGATTCTGTTTGGCCTCGGCATCTGCTTTCAGTTTACTTCTCAGCTGTTGTTGGTGATTCTGCAACTGGTACTCTTGGAGCATATCCCCCTTCATACCTGTCTGTGCTTCCTTGTCTCCAGGTTTCCTGTCATATCTTTGCTGCCTTTGTTTTCCCCAGTACAAGAGTTGGCCAACAGCAGTGTTGTTGAACAAACAGGTGCTTTAAACTTAGTTTTATTTATTCTTAAATTTCATATGATACATTTTGATCCTACTCACTCTCCACCCCAACTCCTACCAGATTTTTTCCTACCTCCCTGCCTGTCCAACTTCATGTTCTCTTTCTCTTAGCAAACAAACAAATAAAAGACATGGAGTCCAGTTTGTATTAGCCAATTACTTCTGAATGTGAGGTATGTCCTGGAGTGTAGTTAATATTTCAAGTGTCAACTCCATTGAAGAAAACTGACTTTTCCCTTAGGTAGCAGCAATAAAATGGCAATAGCTTCTTGACTGGGGGGGTGATACTTTTTGCCCACTACAAACAAACTCTTGTCACAGGAATCTTAAATTAGATGTGTATAAAAAAATTCTGCCTTAAGATGTCAACTTTCATATCTCTTTTGTACCCATTTTAGTGGAGGGGTAGCTGTGATTATCTATTTTTGAGATGCACCTGTAGTTCAACAGCTGTGTTTGTCACAGGCCTTTTTGAGATATATCAGTGTAGGGCAGAAGGAATTGTACTAAGCAGAACTATATGCATTGAACTTCCAGGAGATACAGGCTTGGCTCTGAACTTAGTGGCACCTAAACTGAAAAGATTTTTGAAGCGGGTGCTTTGCCTTTAGGCCACACATTAGTTTTTATCTGTGACACTGTAACATTTGAGTTTATTGAGAAAGCTTTATTCAGATTTACTTTTCTGTGAAGAATAACATACTATGACTAAAATATTGAATCAATAACTTTATGATTTTTTTAAAACTATTATATGAAGCTCTTTTGATAAGTATTAAGTATAACTTGAGAATAAGTCAGGCTAAAGTGGGAGAGGAAGAAACTTAAGTAGAGACAGCAGATGCTGAGTGGTAGTTTTAAATCGTCACTCACTTGTTAGAAATTATTTATATGCCATTCATTCATTTTCTGAACTGATGAGTAGGCAATTAAATATAAAGATATCCAGAACTTTACAAACTGTAGGAGTTCCTGACATGATAGTTATGAAACTGTGATACATAGGGAACACAAATGCTTGAAGAGTTATCTTTGAGAAGGTTTTACTAGCTTGGCATGATTAAGGACAGCTTCTGAGATGATGATATAAGCCAAATAGAACTGAGATAAGGGAACTTTAGGAAGGGAAACACAAAAATATTTTTTAAAAAGAGCACAGCGAGGCCAGATAGCCAGCCCTGCCCCTCACTGGCCTTGTGAGAACTGGCCTGTGTGGCAGGAGAGATGTGATCACAGGAGAGCTAGTTCCACCCCTACCTAGCCTGCTGCCAAAGTGATTCAGGCATGGAACAGTTGGCCCTGGCCCTCACTTTGGCAGGGGGCAGTCCTAGTAGAGGCCCATTGGCCAACTCAGCTACACCCAGGCCCACATCCAGGGTTTTGAGTTGGCCTACCCCAACATTTACCCCATGTATGGCCTGCTAGAGTACATGAAGGGACTGGTCCTCTGGAACCATAGCTACAGGATCTCCATGATAGCAGGATATCTGAGAGGAGTTTGAGTGAGGTATTGATGGTGTTTAAACCAGAACCTTTGAAGAACAAGGCCAATAACTCACTGCAAGAACATTTGCAAGTAAACGTTTTTGGATAAAATGGTACTGTGTGACACATTGCAGCTCCGATGCCACTACAACAGAATATGTGATAGGATGGGAAGAAAGAAGGAGCAATGTTTTGTGGGTTTTGTTTTTGTTTTTTGTTTTTGAGAGAGGGCGCTACAAGGGTAAAGGTAGACATGGAGGCATTGGGAAATAAGTGGGATTGGGGTACATGATACGAAATTCCCAAAGAATCAATAAAAAACTTTTGTTAAATTTTAAAAAGTACACAGCAGGGCTGGAAAGATGGCTCAGGGGTTAAGAGCATTGGCTCTTCTTCTAGAGGTCCTGAGTTCAATTCCCAACAACCACATGGTGGCTCACAACCATCTGTAATGAGATCTGGTGCCCTCATCTGGCCTGCAGGCATACATGCAGTCAGAACACTGTATACTTAATAAATAAATAAATCTTTACAACAAAAAAGCAAACAGCAAAAGTCCGTTTTCCATTATTTCTCTCTGCATGTTTCTTTGCATCCCTCTAGAGTTGCTTTGTGCAAACACATAAATGGGTTATTCCATTCTTCTTTTTTAATTAAAATGATATATCTGTAGATCTGTATTTTGAGTGGGTTTTTCTTTCAAGTTTATTCAGCACATCACAGTCTCCAGCTTCACTGAGGTGGCTGGCCATGTCCACAACCAAAGCCGCTTCTAAACTGGAATTCAGCTGCTGAGCCAGTCCCAGCCTCAGCTTTCTTTGTCAGCCCCAGAGGACACACAGCATTCCTTCTGTCAATATTTCTGCAGTTCACTCACCCTCCAGAACCCCTAGGCTGACACCTGCTAGTTTTAAGATGGCTGCAGGGCAGGGCAAGGTGGCAGTCATGATCACCAGATGTAGGTGGAGGTAATTTCAGAGATATTGGATACCCTTGTTCATAAGGTAGCAGTAGAAATGTCTCCAGGCAAACTGCTCCTTCACCTGGCCTTTAGACTTGAGAGACTAAGTGGCCTTCATTACTTGAAGGTTGGGCACATTCTTGTCTAATAGCTCGGGGTATTTGGGCGTATGCACATCTTTTTTGGCAACCATCACTTCTTTCTTAAAAAGGAGTTCATAGATGGCAAACCAGTTCTTCTTAGGAATCAACATCTCAGAGGCTACAGGGTTCGAGGCAGAGTCTGGAAAGGAACAAGAAGAGATTACTGGCTTTGTGGGAGCCTAGGCAGTTTGGATGCTCACCTTACTAGACCTGGATGGAGGTGGGTGGTCCTTGGACTTCCCACAGGGCAGGGAACCCTGATTGCTCTTTGGGCTGACGAGGGAGGGGGAATTGATTGGGGGAGGGGGAGGGAAATGGGAAGCAGTGGTGGGTAAGAGACAGAAATCTTTAATAAATAAATTTTTAAAAATTTAAAAAATAAAAGAAGAGATTTTTGTGTTTTTTGAGACTGGGTTTCTCTGCATAGCCCTGGCTGTCCTGGAAATCACTCTGTAGACCAGACTGGCCTGAAGCTCACAGATATCTGCCTGCATCTGCTTCCCGAGTGCTGGGATTAAAGGTGTGCATCATTGCCACATGGCAACAATGGTCTATTTTATATTGTTCCTAATATCTATAGTCAAAGGTATATCCATTTGTAGTTTTGACATGTGATATTTTGAAGTTTTTTTTTTTAATTTACAAGGAACAGTATCATCCTGGAGATTTTTTTGTTATGATCATATATAATTAAGATGGTTATGATGATTTTCTTATGTTTTCTCCATCAGTTTTACATATTTATTATATCTACTAGTTAGTTTACCTTTTTGTTTGTGTGATAAATAAGGTTTGTTATATGCACAAACATACATTTGGTTAATATATGCATTCTATATGCTAACAGGAATGTTCTTTGTCAGTGCTATGAACTTTTTCTTTTTTTCTAAATCTTTGTAGATCTGTGGGTTAGTTAAAGCGCTTTGATTTCTTGATAGGTTCACTCTGCCTAGTCCTTTAGGATTGTTTGCAGGCAGACCTTACTGAACTGCTGTGAATGTGTGCATTAGGTAACTTCTTGTCTGCTTCTCACATATCTGAATGACTGATTTAGTGTTTGTGGGGGAATCAAAGCAGTACTAAACCAGGAAACTGTAAAGACCAACTGTAATTCTTGTTTCTTCTAGAATGTCAGATGTTTAGTTTATTTTTTCCAGAATCTTTATAAATGTATAGTTTAGTTATTTGGATTTCTTGGTAGGTTCATTAATTATGCGCATAGTCTCTTAGTAGCTTGCTAATCACCACTGTCTGATTTCAGGGAACAATAATTCTTTCTGTCTCCTGATATTTAGCAATAAAATATTCTGGGAACTTTAGAATGAAGTCACTTAGTTGAATATGGCCCTTAACCAACTTAGGAGCACATTTTTCACTTAATTAGAGAAATGTTCTTGGATCAAGGTAGTCATAGTTTTACCAAAGTATAATTCACATGCAGAAATTGGCATGCATGGGGTGGGGGGCACTGGACTGGATAAATGGCTTGGTGACATACTGTTCTTGCATGTCCTCTTACAGAGGACCCCAAGTGAGTTCCTAGTACCCGCATCAGGTGATTCAAAAATAACTGTAACTGCAATTCCTTGGGATTGCATGCCTGCGCAGCACAGAGTCCCACTCACATACACACAATTAAAAATAAGTTTTTTTTGTTTTTTTTTTTTTTGTTTTTTTTAATATTTATTTATTTATTATGTATACAATATTCTGTCTGCATACGCCTGCAGGCCAGAAGAGGGCACCAGACCCCATTACAGATGGTTGTGAGCCACCATGTGGTTGCTGGGAATTGAACTCAGGACCTTTGGAAGAGCAGGCAATGCTCTTAACCTCTGAGCCATCTCTCCAGCCCAAAAATAAGTTTTTTAAATCAGCATGTATATATTTTAATAATGTGGTGTATTCTGACCTGTAGGTATGCCTTTTAGTGAGTGTATCTATCATTCCTGAGAATCTGTGATCCTTCGTTTCTCTGCCAATTTTGCATCTCTTCTCTCATTTCTATACTAGATTTGTGTTTTATAGAATTTATGTAAATGACACCAATATGGTTTTTGTTTTTATTTTTCTGGTAGGCATGTTTTCTTGTAGCCTTGGCTGTTCTTGAATTTGATATGTAGTCAAGGATGACTTTAAATTTTTTTATCTTTCTGTCCCTGTGTCCTTCATTTCTGGGACCAGCCACATGCATACATACTATATACCTGGTATGTGTTAGCACTGGTAATCAAACCCAGGACTGCATGTATGCCCGGCAGGCACTCTGCCAACTGAGGTGAATCCTCACTTCCAGTGTGTTCTTTTGTTTTGACTTGTTCTTTCTCTACTTACTCATACTTAATTTGGGGTTCGTTTGTCTTTCTTTCTTTTCTTCTTTCTTTCTTATGGAGTAGTATTCTGTTGCACAGTATGGCAGCATTTGTTTATCCATTAACCTGTTGGATTTAGAGGGGCTATTATTTATAGTGTTTCATCATTACAAATTAGGCCACTGCAAATGGTCCTGTTGGTGTTGGCATAGCTTTTATTTCTCTGGGTTAAATATCTGTAGTCAAATGGTAGTGTATTTTTAAACTTCTGAAACTCTTGAGACTGTTTAGAAGCAAGTTTGTTTCCTTTTTTCCTCCCTTCCTCCCTTTCCTTTGGTTTCCTTTTCATTTAGTTTCGTTTTACTAGATGTCCGATCAGCATCATTAGCACAGTGAGTGTTTTGGACTCAGCTGTCCTTACATGTAATGCTATCTTATTGTAATAAGGAGGGTGCTAATTTGTTCCCAGCCACTTAGACCCAAAATAATCACACAGAAACTGTATTAATTAAATACAGTTGACCCATTAGCTCTAGCTTCTTACTGGCTTAACTCTTACATATTAATTTAACCTATTTCTCTTAATCTGTGTATCACAACGTGGCTATGGGTAGCTTACCAGCTAACGTTCCCAGTGTCTGTCTCTGGCAGGTTACATGACTTCTCTCTGACTCCACCTTCTACCTTGCTATAGGCCAAGCCAGTTTCTTTATTCATTAACCAATAAAAGCAACACATAGATTGAAGGACCTCCCACACCATCATCTTATTGTGACTTTAATCTGTGTTTTTTAAATTATTGCTTGTTGAGCCTATTTCAGTATGACTTATCTGCCATCTCTTTGTCCTTTTTGCTGAAGTGTTTGTTTAAATTTTGCACTTATTTTGAAAAGAGTATTTTTAAGTTCTTTATTGTCTTAGTCCTTTTAAAATATGCCACAGGCTAGGTAATTTATAAACAGTTCAAAGTTGTTTTATATTGTCAGAGTCTGGAGCAGTGGCTCTCAACTTTCCTATTCCTGTGACCCTTAATACAGTTCCTCATGTTGTGGTGACCCCCAACCATAAAATTATTTGTGTTGCTACATCATAACTATAATTTTGCTATTGTTATGAATCGTAATGTAAATGCCTAGTTTTTTCTGTGGTCTCAGGCGACTCTGAAAGGGTCATTTGACCCCTAAGGGGGTCACAATTCACGGGTTGAGAACTGTTGTTACAGAGACTGAGAAGGCTGAGATCAAAAGAGAATAGGTGAAAGAATGGCATGGCTGGAGAGTGTGAGAGAGAGAGGTTGAGAAGAGACTATAAACTTTCATAAATTTTTCTCATCGTAACAACATCAGCCTGTTCATGAGAACAGAATGTGGTGAACTGAACATACGTCATGTCCTGCTGGCATTGTATATCAGATATATATATTCATTTAGTATTCAAAGTGTGTAAGTGCTCACTGTTAGCATTCCAGTGCTTGTTTGTAGCACTTAACATCATTCAGTTCCTGCTTGGACAGCTAAATGGTTTTCCTGGTTTTGGAAATGATTGTTAAAGCCACTATAAACTTCTGGGATTTCATTTCATGACCCATTTCTTTCCTTTTTTCCACATGGTGCTGGAGATTGAACTCAGAGGCTTGTGGACTTTATCCCCAACAGAATGTGATTTGTTTGTTTTGAAGGCAGGGTCTCACCATTGTGTGTGCTGGTCTTAGACTCATATTTGGTTTCTGGCTAGAGGTATGTGTGTGTGTGTGTGTATTTTTTCACTTGTCAAAAGCACCAGCTGTTGGTTCATTGGTTTAATCTGTTCTCTTACTATTTCAGGTTTGGATTAAAATTGTTCTTTTCTAGTTTATTAATACAGAAGCCAAATCCATTCCTTCATTGATTTGAAACTTATGTTTCTTTTCTTTCTATATAGAATAGTTTCCAGTTAGTCTTTTAATTGTTCTGACCAGTGAGGTAATTTCTAGCATTTTCTAGGCATCTGTACCAATTTCTAAATTTAATCCCAACATGATTTTGACAGAAAACATTTTTTATTGTAATCTCTTTATAGTAAACATTCCATCTACACTTGACGTAAGTTGTCTTTTGCTGCTGTTGTGTGGTCTTTTAAATCAGTGAAGTTAGGTTAGTTGAACTGTGGCATGGTCCGTATCATTTTTGTCTTTTTAATTGAGAGGAGAGTTCTGAAATCTCTTGATTGGATTTCTCTTTCTCTTCACAGTCTTAACTGGTTTTGCCAAAGTGTTTTCACAACTTTCTTACAAGTTCCACAAATAACCCAGGAGTCTGTATTCCTGATTAAGTTGGCTTTATTATGGTAGGATTTAGTCGTTTGGTTCCTTTGTTTGTTAGCAGCACAGCTACTCCAGCTTTCTTCTCACTGTATTAGATTATTTTTGTACTCTTGTCCCTATGTATTTAAAACTGGTAAATAGTACATGTTATTGGGGTCTATTTAGACATTTTCGTGTGACTGTTAGATCTTGAACTCACCATCTTACTAGTTTTTAATGACCCCATTCTGTTCTGTATTTGGTTTTTCTTACCTCTCTTTGAAATAAATGGATGTATGAATGTTTGACTTATTTTAGTGTACATTATCATATGCCACTTTCTGTGTTGTGTTAGAACCTCACACTTCACTTTCTCATCTTTATTTTTTTGTTATATGTTATATTTGTCTGCCCTAAATCTTGTAGTTTCTATTAGTTTTACTTTAAAATAGTCCATGTTTGTTTGTTTTGAGATAGTGTTGTGTGTAGCCAGACTGGCCTTGAACTTAATACACTAACATGATCGTGAATGCCTAACACTTGTGCCTAATCCTTCTGCCTTCACTTTCCAAAGGACAGTATTGTAGGCATGTACCATCACACCTGACATTAGTCAATTGTTTGGTTGTTTGGTTGGTTGGTTTTAGTTTTTTGAGACAGGGTTTCTCTGTGTAACAGCTCCGGCTGTCCTGAAACTTTTTTGTAGATCAGGCTGACCTCGAATTCAGAGATCCACCTGACTCTGTCTCCCAAGTGTGCCACTCCTGCCTGATAAGTAAAAATTATAAGAAAAGGGCAACTCCGCCAGCACAAGAAATCCAATTAGGTCAAATCAAACCAAATCAAAATCCCATTGTTTTATTAAGAATAACGCTCTCGGGTGGCCAAGTGCATGGTGGGGAGACAGGACAGCCAGGAGCCCATGCAGACCCAAAAACAACTTGTTTCTCCTCTGGGAGCTCTTTTAAATACCCTGCGGGAACCGTCCTGACCCCCCACTCCCCAAAGGAGGGGTCAGGACCTGGCATGCTGGGATTTGGAGTCCAGAGCAGTGCAACTCCCAGGCCAGGGGCTGGGGTCCACACTCCCAACTTAACACTGCCCAGCTAGTCAGTTGTTTTATAGAGAAATTTAAAATATTTTTAAAAGTTTGTATGTTATATTTACTACAGATATGAACATTCCTAATCTGAAGGACCTGAGATCTAATACTTAATGTCCATGTTTTGAAATCTCAGATTTTAGAACATTTCAGATTATTAGATTAGGAATTTCACTGGTAATATCTATATGCCAATAATTCCAAATCTGAAAGTCTCAGAAGTAGAGCTGTATAGCTTGTATTTCTAATAAATTTCCACCTGGTAATACTGTTTTTATACTACCTAAAGAATTTTGTACCTTATACAGCTACTGTCAATAAATTCTTTCAGCTTCCCTCTAACAAAAAACTTCCCTTCATTTGGAAATTTTTACTTACACTGCATTGGCAGGATCTTTCCCCCAGAACGTTAAAGACTATGCTCCAGTCGTTTTTTATAACTAGACATCTACTGACATTTTATCTTTGTTCTTTTTGAAATGTAATTTTTCCCCATATGACTGCCTTTTATTTATTTTAAGCCCTATATAATAATATAAATAATAATATATAAAATAAATATTTTGTTTATTTTGGTTACTGTGTGTGTTCATATAGTTTTCTTTTTCTGCAATTTTTTGTTGTTAGAAATAATTTATCTGGCTAGAGAAATCTTGATAATTAACTTTCATTTACTATCAGTGATACAGATTCACTTTCCATAGTGAAGGACTTCCATGAAGGCATTTTCATTCATAGTCTCCCTTCTGTCTCTCTTTCCTTTTCCCCAACTTCCCCTTCTTGCTGGTCTCCATGTTTGAATTTGCTGAACTTTTGTGTCTGTTGGTGTATTAGTTACAGGTCTCATTGCTAGTTCAAAATACCTGACAAATGCAACCTACGGGAAGGGAGGGTTTTTGGCTCTTAGTTTCAGGAAATACAGTCTGTAATTGGGAGCATATAGTGTCCGGAGCAGGAGACAGGCAAGAAGCAGAGGTGAATGCTGTGAATGCTGGTGCTCAGCCCAATTTTTTTTTCCAGTCTGAAACCTTAAGCATAGAATTGTACCACCCACTCCCACCTCAGCTAACCTAATCTAGATAAATCCTTCAGAGACATGTCCAGAGATTTGTTTCCATGGTGATTCTGAGTTCCATCAGATTGACCGTCAAGATTAACTATCACACTGGCTTAATAGTCCTCTTTTCATAAGTAACATTTTTTTTTTGTCTCCCTTTCTCTTTTTCTTATAACAGCTTGAAATACAATTCATACATCATATAGTTCATCAACCTAAAGTGAAGCTTTGGTGAATTTTGTATAGTTATAGATTTATGCAGTGTTTATCTCAGTTTCAGAATGCCGTATTTACTAGCATTCGTGGTTTTTGTTTGTTTGTTTGTTTGGTTTGGTTTTCCATTTCCCCTTAGCATCCTTTCCAAGAAGTGTTTCTCTTCCCTCTTGGTGGGTTTTTACTGTCTGGACATTTCGTGTAAGGGCATTCATACGATAGATGATATTTCATCACCAGCTCTTTTCCTTTAACAAGTATTTTAACAAGTTGGTCCTTGTTCTAGCATATATTTGTTTTGCAAATAATATTGTATGGCAATGAGCATACCATATTTTATTTAAATAATTATCAAGTCAGTTATCTGGATTGTTTGCACTTTTGAGTCTTAAAACATTCTTCTGTAATTATTTTTGTTGTTGTTGTTTGTTTTGTTTTTTGAGACAGGATTTCTTTGTGTAGCTTTGGAACCTGTCCTGGAACTTGCTCTATAGACCAGGCTGACCTCAAACTCAGAGATCCTCCTGCCTCCATCTCCTGAGTTTTGGGATTAAAGGCATGCACCACCACCGCCCAGCTTTCTGTAGTCATTTATGTGCACATATGAGAAAATACTGAAGTGTTACCTGCCTGCTCGTATATTAATTCCATATTGAACTTTTTAAGGAACTGCCATGCTGATAAGTACCTGGGCCATTTTATGTTTTCACTAGCAGCACATAAATAAGGTTTGAGTTTTTTCTGCTTATTGCCTCTGAGTATATTAATCCAAGTGGGTTTGAAGTAGTTCATCGTTTTGATTTGGGTGGGCTACATTTCCATTTCCCTTATAGATAATGATATTAAATATCTTTTTATGTGGTTGTTGGCCCTTTGTGTATTTTTTTGAAGAAATATGTATTACACTGAGTGTTTTTGAGATCTCACTGTGTATATAGCCCAAGGTGGTGTCAGGCTTGTGAGCTTTTTGCCTCCACCTCCCAAGTGGCAAACTCTTGTTTGTACTCATTTTTTTTTATATTTTAAATTGTGTGTGCACGAGTGTGCATTCATTTGTATGTAAATACAGATGCACAAGTGCTGCTGTGCTGTATAGAAATCAGGACAACCTTGGTGTACCCACCATTCAACCTTGTTTAAGACAGGGTCCCTGTATTTTGTTTGTTTGTTTTCTGCATTTGCTGCCAGGACTACAAGTTTCTAAGCACTTCTCTGGATTGTCTTTTCTCTGCCTCCCATCTTCCTGAGGACTCTGGGATTATAGATGCTCACACTGTCTGGTATTTAATGTAAATTCTGGGAATTGGAACTCAGGCCCTTATACTTGCCTAAGTGCTTTTACCCATTGAGCCAGCTCTCCAGCCTCTCTTGAGTTTTAAGAATATAAATGACTTATCAGATTTATGATTTGCAAATATTCTTTTCTTTATGTGTTTTACTTTTCTAATGTAAATAGAAAGCAGAATTCCTATTTTCTGATGTATAGAATGAACAGTTTTTCAGGCATTAGTACTTGATTTTGTCCTATATTTTATAGTATACAAATTCTAGATTAGCATTTTAGCATTGCTGTGAATTATTGATGTTTTGTTTATCATATCTGAGGTTATTTAAAGGATAAATTTTTTGCAGTGTGCTCTTAAAATAAAGGTACTTTCAAGTATTGACACTTAACTTTAAAAGTTTAAATTTTTAGTTTTCTTCTGCAAATTAAATTGTTCAGTGCATGCAGTAAATTGTTCTAAAATAGATTAAAATTTTCCTTGTTAAGTTTTCTCAAACTTTTTAAAAAAGTAAGTACCTAATCAAAATGTCTGATTTTTATTTAATACATGGGCCAAATTTTGGAGATAGCTATTTAATCCTTTCTTTTTTTCTGTCTTGCAGGAAAAGTAAGAAGCTTAAGCTCATCTTTGTGGTCACTAACTCACTTGACAGCTTTGCATCTGAGTGACAATTCCCTGTCCTGTATTCCTTCAGACATTGCCAAGCTTCACAATCTGCTATATCTGGACCTGTCCCATAACCAAATCCAGAGTTTACCGGCGGAACTCGGAAACATGGTATCACTCAGGTATGCAGACTCAGTTTTGGACATTTAGGTCCTCCAAAAGAAAGGCAGCCATATATCTTGTTAGGAAATAAAGCCATTTTATATTTAAATAAAGGGGGCATCATAACTGTATCTTTTGATGAAATATTTTAGTAAGAATTGAATGTCTAATAATAAAAATTAAATAGGTCCCTTGCTTGGTTTTGATGATGTTGCTGTCAATTATTTTTTTTGGAGACAGGGTTTCTCTGGTTGTTCTTGCTCTGTAGACCAGGCTAGCCTCAAACTCAGAGATCCACCTGCCTCTGCCTTCCCAGTGCTGGGATTAAAGGAATGCACCACTACTTCCTGACATTGCTTAGTTTTTTATTGCTGTTTTGTTATGTATTTTCTTTTTGAACCTCCCCCCCCCCAAAAAAAAGACTCTTAGACATAACTCTTTTTTGATTCTTTGGGAATTTGACATCATACATTCCAGTCCTGCTCACCCCCAGTCTCTCCTTATCCACCCCTCACCCTGTAGCATCCCTGCCTCATCTCCCTCCTCTGTCTTTCCAGCACCTCTATTCCTCCCAGTGGCATCAGGATCTGTGGTGTGTCATGCAGTATTCCCTTTTGTTCAGTCAGCCTCACCCACAAAGTGTTCATTACAGTGAGTCATTGGTCTGAACCAAAAAATTTTAAACACTGTAAAGCACTGTGCTGTACTTGACTTATGGCCAGCAGTTGATGCCACGCAAACATCCTTAATAACACTGGTCCTTAGAACCTGTTGCCTGTAGTAGGAAAGCCCTGGCATGAACCAAGCTAGAGTCAGTTGCTGCGCTCATGGTAGAATTTGTAGTGATGCTGTCCTTAGGCATTTAAAAATTATGTGGTCTTGAATAGGCTTCTTAGGTAGAAGTTAGGGATGTTGTCAGTGATGAGTAAACATAACTAACTCCGTCCAGTTTTAATGTTTCAGCAAATGATAATTGCTGAGTGTGCATTTGTTTGTTGTTGTTTTTTTTTTTAAACCCTTGAAGGTAGATAAGATCAACATAAATACGAAGCCAAACCCAGTGTGCCTACTCTTGCACAGTGGTTTTCATGGCTTCTAGTGTGAAGAATGGAGATTTTTATGGATTTTTTTTGTCTTTATTGCTCTTATACTAGCCTTTTAACAATTTTCTTGGCTTAGTTATTGAGTATTTACTAGACTATTTTTAATCCTTGGAAACAAAACAGATTTTATTTTTCTTGTTCAGTTTTCTCAGAAGCAACCAAGATTTGTAAAGAAACAAATAGTAGAAATCATTCTTCTAAAATCTGGTTAGTAAAACTTCGTGCAGGAACTAGTCTTTTGTTTATATAATTTTACTTTTAAACTGAAAACTTTGTAAATCTGGAGAACTATTAAACATAAACTTAACTTGGAGCCATCATTAAGCTCGTTTAAACAGTCCTCATGGTAGCTGCGTATGAACTACTTTCCTTGTTGTGACCAAATACCCAAAAAATAGCTTCAAGGAGAAGCTTTTTCATTTGACTCCTGGTTTGAGGAGATAGAGTCCATCATGGTACAAAGGACATTGTAGCAGAAATGCCCAGCAGCTGATCACATTGCTTCCACCATCAGGAGGTGAAGTTGGGACAGTCCTAGCCCGCTTTGGTGGTACTACCCATATTGAGGCTGGGTCCTCCTCAGTTCAACCTCTCTGGAAGTACCCTCACATGTACCTTTGAGATCTGCCTCTTGGGCTGTTTCATCCTTTCTGCTTTCTTAAACACATGTAGTGGAGCAAACCATGTACCTATTATGAGGTAAGTACTTCAGTTGAGAGTAGTCTGATATATCCATGAATTTAACAACTTTTAAAAATTGAAGCTTGTATCGTACTTTCTGTATTTATTTTCCCCCTATATATTACCAAAGGTTTGATCTGTGGCAGTTTTGTTGCTGTTGTTGTTTAACTACATAGGAAGGCCAAGGCTAGATAATGGAATATAATGTATAAAACTTTGTCACTCTTAGGTACATACTTTCCTAGAAATAACATTGTTGATTTTAGTTGTCAAGGTTAAAATTAACATGTCTTCTGACTTCCTGGAAATTTTTGATCAACAGGGAGCTCCATTTAAATTACAACCAGTTACGAGTTCTACCTTTTGAGCTGGGAAAACTGTTTCAGTTACAGACTTTAAGCCTGAAAGGTAGGATTTTATTTTTTTCTTACATTTTTTTTTTCTTCAAAAAGCTTTAAGAGTTCTTATTGGAATTTTTGGCAGGCAGTGTTGTTACTCTGCTCTATTGCTTTAACTATGCTGCAGTTCTCTGTTCCTGTGACTTGTGACTTCCAACCCCAGGCCATCTGTGTCTTTGTGATCTCTGCTCTCGGCCTCTCTGCTTTCTTGTCTTGATGATACATGACTTACACCATGCTTTCTCATCATGTCATAGATAGCTTTTTCTCATGTTCAAATCATGAAAAACTTTCCTCAGTAAATAGAAATTTTTGATTTAGTCCTGGTATTAAAAATTAGGCTTTTGAGGGTTTCTTTTTTAAAAAGAAGTTGATTTATGGGTACTTAATTAGTGTTGGAAATGGGAAAGAGGGCACAAATAATGCAGGAACCATTGTAAAGTTCCGTAGCCAGGAGTCAAAGTCACATTTTTACAGTGTGAAGACAAATGGGCGTGTTTTATGATGTAATTGGTTCTTTACCAGTCTGGGCAGGTGTGGACAGACAGACGGCTGTCTCCTAAAGGAAGGCCTTTGGATAAAGAGTTAAATTCATATTTCTAAAAGATAGGTACAGAATCAGGTTATATTCTTATAAGTCCCTGTGGTATATCATAAGAACTATTTAAGAAGTAAATATAAAATAAAAATATACACTTACATATGTAATTTTTAGCAGCCATTAGTTTTTGCAAGTGGTTCAAATCCATTTCTTGCCAGAGAAAGCTGCTGTTTTATGCCCTTCCAGTTTAGAGCTAATACAAATACAAAGTACTTCCATATTAACATTAACCCATTAATCATCTTTTTGAGTATTCCTGTAAAACTGCAAATTTTGAGGCTGGAGAGATGACTCAGTGGTTGAGAGTCTTCCAGAGGACCCTGGTTCAATTTCTAGCACCCACATGGTTCACAGCCATTTGTAACTCCAGTTTCAGGTGATCCAGTTCCCCTCTTCTGGCCTCAAAAGTCATAGGCATGCCAGTGATGCACAGGCAAAACACCCATATGCATAAAACAAATCTTTAAAAAAAAGAAACTTAAAAAACAGCGAAATTTTTTATATGAAAATTTCAAAAGTGATATTTTTATTAAGTTTTTAGCAACTATAATGTAACAGTGTTATGATATTATACTTTTTGTGGCATTAGGTGATTATTTTGCTAAATTTTTCTAAGTTTGAAACATTGTATTATTTTAATTTACCTACTTAAAATTGCCCCAGGAAATCCACTTACCCAAGATATATTGAACCTCTGTCTGGAGCCAGATGGAACAAGAAGGCTACTGAACTACTTGCTCGATAATTTGTCAGGTACTGCAAAAAGAAGTAAGTGACCGTTTGTTTAGACTTTTTATTAGGAAGACATGTAAGAATATCACTTAATTATTATTATTATTTTTATATATATATATACCCAGTTTCAACAGAACAACCACCTCCAAGATCGTGGATCATGTTACAAGAACCAGACAGAACAAGACCAACGGGTTGGTAGCTCTATTTTCTTTTTAACTATTAATGTCACCAGGTCTTGATAAATCTGCAAGTATTGTTGGAATACTTTAGATTTTTAACAGCATTGAAGGCAGTGTGGTTATAGGTTGATTTAGTTTGGGAAATAATGGTAAAGATTTAATTCTGTAATACATTGCTTCTCAGCCAAGAACAGTTTTTTATGGGGGTGGGGTGTTGAGACAGGATTTTTCTGTGTAGCTTTGGAACCTGTCCTGGAACTCATTCTGTAGACCAGGCTAGTCTCGAACCCACAAAGATCCATCTGTCTCTGCCTCGCAGGTGCTGGGATTGGATTAAAGGCGTGTGCCACCACCGCCAGGTTAGCTGGGAGCAGTTTTATCTCTGGGGAACATGTATCAATTTTGACAATTCTGATTGTTTAAAGTGGGAGAAATATTGCTGGAACCTAGAGATTGAAGTCAGGGACACAGCTAAATACCCTGCATCATCTGATCTAGCCAGTCCCTCCTAGCCACACAGAATGTCAGTACTGACACTGTTGAGCACTTGACCTCTATTACATCAGGTTTGCTGAAATCTTTTTGCACGGGAGGGTTCCATGTGTTGATGTGTTCTAAAGGTATTTGATATTATTAAAGTCTAAGATAGTTTTCTTACTTGAGAGGAAAAACATTAAATTAATGGCCTCTGGTATATTTCAACATAAGTTTTATAAAAATAGTTTAATTCTCAAGGTATTTTTTAACAGGATTTGCTTCTGCATGGATAAATACAGGCTATCTTGTTTAATGTTGCTTTGCATTATTTTGCTTCATAGATAATTAAAATGTGTTGTGAGTTTTTATTGCAACCCCATGTCAATAAAATCTACCATTGCGCCTTTTTTTCTGTAGCTCAGACAATAATTTTTTTTTCGGCAAAAAATATATATCTTAGTCTGTGTTTAAGACGGTGCTGTTCTGTAGATTATAATGAAAAACTTTTTTGTGCCCCAGGAACCCAAAAATAACTTCTGTGATTTGCTTTGTTGAGTACTTACTATTTTAGTGTTCTGGAGCCAAACTCACAGTCCATCTTCAAGTTAGTCTGTAGTTGCTCTGTCAGAAAAAGAAAGTTGGCAGCCTTTTATGGAAACTGCTTGTCAAGTTTCCACATCCTACGTTAACAGTTAGTGGCATAGAGGAAATAAGGAGTCTTGGTATATCAAATTAAGACTCAAGAACCTGTCTTAGCTTCTGTAGATACAAGCACATTGTATCCTAATTGGTTTGTTTATTTGTACTTCCATTACTTATTTTTCTTTCTTTCGCCTCAGCTGGCATAGAATAATAGCTTTTTGGTAACTATAGGTTGAGTGGTTGAAATCAGACTAAATATAGTGAGGACTATTGCTGAAGTAATTTTGGTTATTGGTCTTTTTCTGCCGTGTGTGAATCAGTTATCTTTCCTACAGCCTTGTTTTCTGTCATGTGCTATAATGTTCTTTGTGATAAATATGCGACCCGGCAGTTATACGGCTACTGTCCATCATGGGCGTTAAACTGGGACTACAGGAAAAAGGCCATTATTCAAGAAATCTTGAGCTGCAATGCTGATATTATCAGTCTTCAGGTAAGTCATGCAAAAGACTCTTTAAGTTGTGTGACCCTTCAAACCAGGACAAAACAAGAAACAATTATACTAGAATATATTATGCTAATATATTTGAAATCTTAGCTTCAGTGGCTCTTAAAATTCTAGGCTTTTCTGGTTTAGGAGAATTCTGAGAACAGTAACTCTTGCTTTGCAACCCTGAGCTGTCAGATAAAGCAAAACAGGTTTAACTAGGTTTTAAAAATTGACAGTAACTTTCCTCTTTCCTCCAGTGTACCTGTATACTGCATTTGATTTGGGTGGCTAAGTTACTAAAATTGTGGCTTTTCTGGATATATTCTTGTTTTACCAGCACTGTTACTAGAAATGTTAGGGTGAAGTGGAAAAAGATTGGACTGTCTGCATAGTAATGTGGGTTGTTTTTTAACCCAACTCTCATAATAACTTATACAGTTTGAGTCTATTTGTTTTTCTTCAATGGGTCTAGAATTAAAATATGTGACAACTGTAATTCCTTCTTATATGGTTCTTGTTCCATCAGTTCTAAGACAAATCTATATGTCTTTGACTTTACTCCTAAACTACAACAAACTGGCATTGGCATCTGGTGCAATAAAGTCTTCTGATTGGTTTTAGACCAATTATATTTTGAAAATGTTCTGCTCTTTAGTATATTGTGATCTTTTGAAAAAATATTTCAGACTGTACACATGGGTTAATGTATAGGACATATTTTTGTCCTTGAAGTAACTTTGCTGGTTATGATTTTTCAGGAGGTCGAAACAGAACAGTATTACAGTTTTTTTCTGGTAGAACTGAAAGAACGTGGCTATAATGGATTCTTCAGTCCTAAGTCTAGAGCTAGGACGATGTCGGAACAAGAAAGAAAGCATGTTGATGGCTGTGCAATATTCTTCAAGACAGAAAAGTAAGTCTATCTAACTTTTTTTTTTTTTTTGGTTTTTCGAGACAGGGTTTCTCTGTAGCTTTGGAGCCTGTCCTGGAACTCCCTTTGTATACCAGGCTGGCCTCGAACTCACAGACATCCACCTGCCTCTGCCTCCCAAGTACTGGGATTACAGGCATGCGCCACCACCGCCCAAAGGTAGTGTCTTCAATATTTGCAGGGTAGGACCAAGGATATCTCAGTTACTTAGCAAATAAGAGAATGAAGTGCTATATTATTTAAGAAAACACAAATATTTAAAGTTTAAATGGTCTTTTTGTTTGAAATAACTTGTTTTGGAGGGGATATTGAAAGTACTGTTATTGTTTAGGGTTGTTTACTAGGGCTTTACTTCCAACTGCTAATTGAAATATATGTAAGTAAAATTCCCTCTCGGAAATCTATGCTTTGGAAGATAATTGTTTAAAAATTATGAAATGAAATATTCCAGCACTAATGGTAAGGATGACTGACTATACTATATTATGTTGTAAAGGTATTTCCAGGTTTTGTTTTTATCAGGAACAGACTAAAAACAACTTTAAGGCCTGGCGATATACATCAGTGTTTAGGGTCAGTGGATATACATTAATGGTAGAGAATTTGCGTAACATGTACAAGACCCTGGGCTTGATGCTCAGTACCACAAAAGAAACAAGCCAAGTTAGACTAGAAACAACTTTAAATGAATTGAGAGAGCTTGGTACTATGGAGGATTTCCCACAGTATGACTGAAGTGTCTTTATTTGGTAATGAAGTTTGGAAGAAAGACATTTCCCTTGGAACTAATGTCTCGCATTCCCAATCACATATTTGTGCTTCGTTTCAGATTTACTTTGGTTCAGAAACACACTGTTGAATTTAACCAACTAGCAATGGCGAATTCAGAAGGGTCTGAAGCTATGCTGAACAGAGTCATGACGAAAGATAACATTGGAGTTGCTGTACTGCTAGAACTTCGAAAGGAATTAATTGAGATGTCATGTGAGTGATTGTTTCACTTCCTGTCAAATTGATAGCCCCATCCCTACCAGTTTAGTAGTTCTTTTTTTTTTTAAGATTTATTTATTTATTATGTATACAGTATTCTCAGTATTCTGTCTACAGGCCAGAAGAGGGCACCAGATCTCATTACAGATGGTTGTAAGCCACCATGTGGTTGCTGGGAACTGAACTCAAGACCTTTGGAAGAGCAGGCAGTGCTCTTAACCGCTAAGCCATCTCTCCAGCCCCCCAGTTTAGTAGTTCTGATAAGATATCCTCAAACCAAAATCTCACTATATATATTTAATGGTCTGATCTAACACGTAAAGAAAGTCAGTGAGTATTTTTCTTTTCTAAAATATCATACATCTTTTTCTTTAGTTCAAAGGTAAAGATGAAAAGTCATTGCCAGAAAAATTATTGCCTTGAAAAGGCATAAAGGTAAAAAGATACTTGTGAGATTACGGAGGTAAATAGTAATTGAAATAACTGTTCAGGGATCAGAATTCCATATGCTTCATGGTTTCTTGTCAGCAAGGGTGTTTGGTAAAGCTAACTTTTTAATGTCAGTCTCCCCATGACTGATTTATACTAATTATGTTAAGGTCTTGAATTTGAGGAAGGCGACTACTCTTTAAAAATTATGAGTATGTATATAGTGACTTGGATGCTGAGAACTGGAACTTCCATCACTTGTTGTGGAATGTGGGATATTATTGTAAAGATAAAAATAAAAGATAAAACCTAGTGACACGGAATTGTGTGCCAGTGCTAGTACTTGCACAAATCTAGACAAAACAAAAACCCCAAAAGCCAAAGAATTAGTAACTGCTAAAAAGTATATATCTAAGAGAATTTAGGTTCAAATCTGAGATATCTGTTTTAGGATGTCTAGAAATACCTCATGGACTGTCTCTGTCCAAGTAGTCTTTACTGCTGGATATATCAAATAGATTTAGAGATAGAATTCTTGGGATTCATTGATTGGGTAGGAAATCACTAGATACATTTTAGATTCTTTTGAGAAATTTCACTTGCTTTCAGATGCTGCAAGAAACTATAGACCAATGCAGATTTTTCTGTTTGCTTGTTTGTTTTTAAATCTACTATAGCTGGAAAACCACATCTGGGAACAGAAAAACAACTTATTCTTGTGGCTAATGCTCATATGCATTGGGACCCTGAATATTCAGATGTGAAGTTGGTACAAACTATGATGTTCCTCTCAGAAGTGAAGAATATTATTGATAAAGCCTCTCGGAACCTCAAATCCAGTGTATTGGGAGAATGTGGAACTATTCCGCTTGTGTTATGTGCAGATCTGAATTCTTTGCCAGACTCTGGTAAGAAAAGTAATATTTTATATGAAATCGGTACTTTTTAACTGAAGTTTTTCTATGTTTTATAAAACACTTAGTATAAGTGCATGTATACTGAACATGTCAAGGTTTGCATGCGGGTCAAAGAATAATTAAAGGGGAATTGATTCTCTCCTTACATGAGTTCAGAAGAATAGAGCTCAGGTAATCAGGACAAGAATCTGCACCAGCCCTGTAATGTATTCTTTTGATAATTCAGAATTTAGTCTAAAGGAAAATTCATTTTGTAGTGGCATCAGTGAATGGGTTTTACAATTTTTTTAAAATAAGATGCGAAGAGGGAAGAGCATAGAAACCTAGGGGGCTAATGATAGGCATTTTTTTTCTCTGTTTTGTTTTAAATTTACCCAAAGACATTTATAATGCAGATGCTAAAAAGCTGTTAAGATAACTTCTTTGGGATTCCAGCCTATGGTAAAATAATATCACAGTTAAATTTGACCTAAAGTATGTTACAGAATCCCAAATTTTGTTTCTTATAACTTTCATAAAAAGTACAAAGTACATCTGCGGTAGAAATTAGGACCTTTTATCAAAAGCAATGCTCTTGATTTTTGTCATGAAGTAGACAAAAGTAGATTTGGAAAGCCTGATTGATCTTAAATGCTTTTCTATAGATAGTACAGAGAATAAACCAGAGCCCTGTCAATAGCAAACTAGACATCCCATCTGTATTCCAGCTCTTTGATTGTATTCTTATCACACAATGCTTTTGGACTTGCCTTTCTGTATGACTGTACACCATCATGTTGATAGTCGAATTTGATACTATATTATTGCTATCTCAATAAATAGAGCCATGAAGAAGAAACTTAAAATTTGTTTTCAAGGGCAGCAAAAAGTCCCTGAGATTGCTAATTCTTTAGCCCCATGTCATCAAGCTGAACAGCTGAGGATTCTCTGACAACTTCTCCATATGCTATTCTACCCTCTAGCTGCAAAGTATTGGAGATGGGGGAAGATTTCTGATAGCATTGTGGGGAAATGTCCCATCTTGCTAAGTAATGTAATAATAATGTTTGTAGAGCCTACTTTATGATTGAGAATTTATGAAAATAGGGCTGGAGAGATGGCTCAGTGGTTGGGAGCATTGCCTGCTCTTCCGGGGGTCCTGAGTTCAGTTCCCGGCAACCACATGGTGGCTCACAACCATCTGTGGGGAGGTCTGGCGCCCTCTTCTGGCCTTCAGGCATACACACAGACAGAATATTGTATACATAATAAATAAATAAATATTTAAAAAAAAAGAATTTATGAAAATAGTTAAGTTGCTTTCTCACTTGGTGGCATTCTGTTCCATAGTTTGGTAGTATGATAACACATAAAACCCAAAAGAGTTGCGTAACCCTGTAGATAATTTAGGATATGAAGAATCCTGCACACTATTTTGATGGTGATGTTGTCTTTAACTCTTTTCTTAAAAGTGGAAATAACCTAGAGTTCAGCAGTCATATTCCAGACCTTTATATAAAAGCATTGAAGGATTTGGGAGGACACATCTATTTATCAGATAGTTTTAAACCAAAATTTAAATTTTTGGGTACTGTAATTACATAAAAATGAACTTGAGCAAATTATGACTAGTTAAGAAAAACATCTTAGAGAATAGGAATTTGTGTGGCTTTTTTAACTGTTAAATGCTCTTTTAGAATTATGTTTTGTTTGCTGCAGTATGCTTGACAGATACAAGTGCATTTCTGTTTGTTTAGGTGTTGTAGAGTATTTGAGCACTGGTGGGGTAGAGACCAATCATAAAGACTTTAAGGAACTGAGGTACAATGAAAGTCTCACAAACTTCAGCTGTAACGGGAAGAATGGTATGACCAATGGAAGGATCACTCATGGTTTCAAGCTAAAGAGTGCCTATGAGAATGGCCTGATGCCTTACACGAATTACACATTTGATTTCAAGGTATGTCTTGTTATTGATAAACTTTCAAAACCTTATTTTTATCAGCAAGTCTTATAACTTCTAAAGTCATAAATACCAGTGTATGTTCTGACTGGAACTGAGCAGCCTTAACTTACTAACAGAAGATGTCGTTGCTCTTCCATAGGCAACCACGTGATTGGTGTTAGTCAAATGGTTTCCATAGTGAGAAGTTGGGTGAAATATGACAGCTAAGCAGTCCTTGGTTATTCTTTATCCTGGTGTTTATTTCTTAAATACTGGCTACTAAAAGCTGGATACTGTAGTGTCTAGTTTGCTATCTCTGTTACACCTTAACTGAAACTTCTTTTTATGCCAAAATGAGGTTCATCTTAGCCACTGTTAAACAGTACTTACTTTGTGTTTATGTGGGTGCTTAATGTTGCCACAGAGCTTGTGTTAGTCTTAAGGGCAGCTTGGAGGAGTCAGTTCTCCCCTTCTATCATGTGGGTGCATGCTTGGTGACAAATGCCTTTACCCACTGAGCCATCTTGCCAGCCCTGTAGGGTGTGTGTGTGTGTGTGTGTGTGTGTGTGTGTGTGTGTGTGTGTTGTGCTGGGAATTGAATCCAAGGTCTTGTGTTTACTAGGCAAGTGTTCTTCTAAGCTTGTTCCTAGCCCTGGTTTTCAAAGTATGTTATGTGCTGTCTTACACAGTTAACAGCTTGCAGCCACCTTTTCTCAGAGACTATCATTTTTGTACTTATAATGATTTAGATTCTTAGGCAGATTGATTAATAGGAAGATAAGGGTAGTGACCAACGTAGAGAAGAAATTGTTTTCCCCCATTTCTGTTGCTGATGCAAAGATACACTCTTGCATATGCTTTAGTGTCTTAGGCAAGAACACATGAGAAAGGGGGGTGAAGTTAATGGAGGAGAGACTCCCAAATCAGCAGATCGATTCCTGTGTGCTAGATGTACCCTGCACTTCTGAAGATGTGCAAAACAGACATAGTCCTGCACTTGTGCAGCTTTGATCAAATGGGAAAGACATCTTATTTTTTGTTTGAGACGGTCATGCCACATAACCCACGCTTGCTCAAATTCTTAGTCTTCTTAGCCTCCTAAGTGATGGCATTACAGGTATACATCACCACACTTAGCTTTAAAAAGCATACCTCATATCAGATAGCTTCACTAGTGTAACAGAATGCTTGTGGTGATTATCTTGATTATCTTGTTTGTTTGTTTTTGGCTCTCATTTTTAAAGGTTCTTGTATATGATCAAGTTGTGCTATAGCTGTGGGCCTCTGTACTAGGACAGAATATCATAGCGGGAGCATTTGACAGAGCAAAAAGGAAGAGGAGAGCCTGGGCTTCCAAAATCTTCTTTAGGAATGTGCTTCTGGTGACCTAAGGACTTCCCAGAAGGTTCTACCTCCTAAAGGTTCTTGGCATCTCCCAGTAGTACTACTTGGGGGACCAAACCTTTTAACACCTTTATGAGGACGTTTAATAAGAATATATATAGTCAGTCTCAGCCATATAGGTGAGTATGTTCTTAACACCTTAGTGTGGGTGTTAGCAAGGAAAGAGAGCAGTGACTGCAGGACTTAGGAGGGTTTGATGATTGATAAGGAGTTAGCCAGGTGACAGGAAGAACATGAATATATGTGTAGGTTGTTAGGAAAGAGCTTATTGACAGTACTGGTTGTTGTGGGGTAGAATATGTAAAAATGTGTTATATTTGTTTATGTTGCAGAATATTTGTTTTAACACTGTAAAGATATGTTGCATTTGTTTATGTTACATTTGTTTAATTATGAAAAGATGCGTTGCTATTTCACCTTGCCTGCCTAAGGCACCTGATTGGTCTAATAAAAAGCAGAAAAACAAATAACTAGACAGAGGAGGGATAGGCAGGGCTGGCATAGAGAATAAATAGGAGGGGGAATCTAGACTTGGGAGAGAAGGAGTGAGAGGGAGAAAAAGTAGGAGATGGCCAGAGGCCAGCCAGACATGGAGGAAGCAGGAAAATAGAACATACAGAATGAAAGAAGTAAAAAGTTCCAAGGCAAAGTATGAAGAGAAACAGGTTAGGTTAAGTTATAAGAGCTAGCTAGAAAGGAGCATAAGTTAAGGCCAAGCACTCATAACTGTGTTGTGATTTGGGGGCTGACAGTCTGAGAAAGCCTGCTGCAGCTGGGTTGATTCTGCTGAGTTTGACTTTGACAGGTTTGTTTTCTGTTGATTATTTATTTATTTTTCGTTTTTCAAGGCATGGTTTCTCCGCAACTTTGGAGCTGTCCTGGAACTAGCTCTTATAGACCAGGTTGGCCTCAAACTCACAGAGATCCACCTGCCTCCTGAGTGCTGGGATTAAAGGCGTGTACCACAAGTGCCTGGCTGTTTTCTGGTTTTTGTGTGGTGCTGGGGCTTGCACATACTGCTGCTTCTTCAAGCTAGCAAGTTGTTTTTGTTTACCAAATATGACTTCTAAGGATATGTCTTTGAAAAAACTTGTGATTTTCGTGTTTTCATGCTTAGGCCTTAACCATTTTTATTGTTGTTTTTCAGGGTATAATTGACTACATCTTCTATTCTAAACCTCAGCTGAATACTTTGGCCATCCTGGGACCTCTGGACCACCATTGGCTAGTTGAAAATAATATCAGCGGCTGCCCACATCCACTTATTCCCTCTGACCACTTCTCACTTTTTGCACAATTAGAGCTCTTACTGCCTTTCCTGCCCCAAGTTAATGGCATTCACCTTCCTGGCAGGAGGTAGTCAAGTACTTTCAGAGGACCTCAGATTTACTTGTAAACTCATGAAAATCTGAATATAGAGGAGTGAGGTATGGCCAATAGGGATTTTTCTCAATGATCATTTGAATTTTCAGTCTGATTATTTGATAAAGGATATAGTATGAAAGCCAGGTGCTAGCAACAGACAAATTCTGAGCCCAGTATGCTTTATATACTGCTAGACAGGGACTGGTGTGTTTACACCTATCTTTTAATTTGTTACCAGTAATTTTCCTGTTTCTTCTCTCCAATGTATATTGTCATGCCTTGAAATAGGAAGATTTGTGAGCAGTGTGCTATTTGCACAGAAATCACAGCACTGTTGTCTGAGGCCAGTAGTCACACCTGAGACCACTCTTCCAGACTGTACTCCTCTTTTTTTCAGACTTGTTTGTAAAATGATAGTTTGAATTTAGTCTTTATGATTGTATATGATCCACAGAAGACATGATTTATGAAATTTTGTACTTAAAAAATGAAAACAATTGTAAGCTAAGGGGTTTTTTTTTTTTGTTTTTGTTTTTTGGTTTTTTTTTAAGCTGTGTCCTATGTTCTGAAAGCCAGCTGGTAACAAAGTTGCAACAGACTTTCTCTGCAGTGATTTGCACTGTTGGGGTTTTGTTAGCCCTTTTGTACTACTTTATTTTTAAATTGAGAACATTACTCTTTAAATGTAAGTTTCCTTAGACCTTGGGATATTTTCTTGGACCAGAGGCAACTTATGTATGAATTCCTGAATTTCTATGGAAACTTTCTACCAGGACAGATAAGCTGATCTGTAGGCATTTATGGACTGAATAAGATAGTTGACATATGTACATTTTGGTATTTTTAAATCTTTAACTTTTTAAGTTAAAAATTTACAGCTGTTTAGGTACAGCTTCTAAGTTCTTCCTGAGACATGTTCTGTTCTGTCTCCACTGTGCCTGCCTAAATTTGTTCTCACCAAGCACTGCCTGTGCATGCAGAGAAAATCTGTGCATCTTTTATATTTTTTAAAAACTAACATTTGTGAGACTTTTATGAAAATGCTTTTGTATGAGCTGTGGCTTTTCCTCGTTGTGAAGCGTTGGATAGCACATTCTGGAACATGTTCTTGGGTCCTGGGTCTTTGCTCACAGACCTAAGCACTGCTTCTTGGTGCCATTGCACCCAGAGTACCACTATCATGTGTATTCCTTATTTTCTTATGTTTTTAAAAATCATTCCTTTTTTTAAAAGAAGAATAATTTTCTGTTTATGAAGCAGTATAAATTAGATGCATTTTCAAAACAGGTTCCCTAAGACAATTGTTCGGATCATTTTTAAAGTGACTAAGGAATTATAATATGTCAACCAAGATGAAAGTTATACTGTACCCTATATTTTGCCCATAGTGCCATTAGTAGATTAGAAATTAAAGTCACCTTTAACTTTACAAAGTTAACTTGTATATGTTCTGTTCTCAGTCATTGGTTCTCTCAAAATCAAATGAATTCAGAGGGAACTTGTCTGGCTGCTTTTGTTTCAACTGCAGGCAGTGGAGCAGAAGGACGCCGTGTGGCACTAAAATGAACTGTTGAGTAGTAACAGTTTTATACAGAGACTGAGCCATTTTGGATGACTCAAAATTTTATGAGAAAACATTTAATTGCTTATGCTGTTTTTAAGAGGAAATAAAATTACATACTGTTTAAATAAATGAATTTTTTCTTTTTAAGAAATTCTGTAAAAGGTCTTGATCTTGAATCTGCCTTGGACCTTTCCTTTAAGGTTTTTTGTTTTGTTTAATCTTAATTATGATGGTGAGTTTGTTTGTTTGTTGTGGGTTTTCTCTTTGTTCAAGTTGTGCTGGCACCAAACACATCTAGTTTGTAATCAACACTGGTATAGAACCAGTGCATACTTCTAATGGCTTTTTATTCTCTCTCTCTCTCTCTCTCTCTCTCTCTCTCTCTCTCTCTCTCTCTCTCTCTCTCTCTCCCTCTCTCCCTCTCTCCCTCCCTCTCTCCCTCCCTCTCTCTCCCTCTCCCCCTCCCTCCCTCTCCCCCTCTTCCCCCCTCCCTCCCTCTTCCCCCCTCCCTCCCTCCCTCCCTCTCCCCTTCTTCCCCCCTCCCTCCCTCTTTCTCTCCCTCCCTCTCCTCCTCTTTCCCCCCCCTCACGTGAACAGAGGATGTGTTGACTTGATTTTCATAAACACTGTGTTGGTAGTGCACACCATGACAGTTTCCAGTGAGGATGAACTAGAGATGGCTGGACTGGTGACACTGAGGAAGCCACTTTCCCTGTGACCTGCTTAGAGAATCACAGGTCCAGAGAGTGTGTGGTGGGAGGAGCCGAGAGGAGCACTTACTCATTTTTGCATTTGTTAGTGAAAGATGTATTCTTTCCATGGATGCTGGAACTAGAATGCACTTGTTAGATGCTAAAGGTTTGAGCTTTATACAAAAAGTTTCATCTGTATTCATTACTGTCTACAATATATTTGCATTTGGGGGGCAGCATAGTAAGATATAATTGCCTATTATGTCTTGAAGTGCTTGTTTTGCCTCTTGGGCATACTGCATTCTGTGGGTCAGTTTGGACATCTCCACCTTGTTTAGATAGTGATAAGTTGACCGAGAGTGTAGATTTACAAATATAACTTTCAAAAGAAAACTATTCTGAATCTATAGAGAATAAATGTTCACACCAAAATATACTGATACTTTTGTTACGCAAGGTTTTATGTTTTAAATGCTTTGTGTCCAGAATAATTTCCAAGAACCTATATTCCTTAAAATGCATAAAACTAGTCTGTTTTCATAATGTAGATTATTTTTTAAAAATTCTGTAATAAATATATGTAATGTTTTGCTATAATGTAATTTCAGTGTTATTGCTGATAAATACATCTTAGGAGTGTTTTACACAATGTTTGGAATATGTTTCCTATTCTAAAGATGAGAAGATTGGAGGCACTCAAATTCTTGTAAATCTTTGAAGCACAGTTTACAATATTGGTGGTAATTATTTATGCTTTGAGAATTTAAATAATGTTCATTGAAATTAATTTATGGCATAGTATAAATTGAAACTGTAGAAGTAAATTGCTGATTGCAACTTTAATAATCCCAGAACACAGACAGAAGAACATCTCTAAGAAATTTGGTTTTTTTTGTACTTGGATTTGGTGACAACTAGGGTAGCTTGTTTTGTATTAGCACTTTGAAACCTAAAGATATAATTAAATTGGGTAGAATGCACTTCTAAGTCTTTAAATTATAGTTGAACATAAATAATAACATGAATAATAACATTCATGGTTTAGTTTCAGTTTTTCACTATTTAAACTACAGAACTCATTTCCATCGTGACTTTTAAGTTTGGTGGTTATGTCATAGGACAAAATCAACCCAGGCAAGACAATTACAGGAGATGGTCAGTCACAGTATCCAGTATAGGTGTTGCAGAGAGTTCAGAGGACATAAGCAGGTGTCCTCTGACCATAAGCAGTATTTTAAGATGTTCACTTTGTTCCTTTTGGTTACATAAACCTTAAAAACTGGTATGCTGATGTAGAGTCTAAAATAGAGTAGTCTTTATTCACAGTACCTGCTATTGTGTAATGCACTGGACTAACTCTTGTTTACCATTCGTGTCACAAAACCCAGCACACTGTCTGCACTAAGCTCAAGAATGTCACATCCGCCTAGGCAGCTCTTCGATAAGGGTGATGAAAAGCTGAATTTACACCATATAGACTGGTGGTAACAAGGGCTTTTACTGTTCTTTTCAGTGGAATCTTCTTGGTCAAATTGTAACTAGCTAGTATTATATTTATATACAGGGTCTCTTTTCCTTACCGATGTATTTTCCTACTCATAGCCAACCAATAAATTCAATATCTGTTTCAAATATTTTAAAAGTGTAATTTGTACAGCTGTAGCACTGAGGCTTCAAAGCAGATGTTAACCAGGAGACCACACATTACAGTTCAGAGTCCTCTGGGGCAGGGGAGGATTGAGTAGGGACAGGGCATGGTGCAGCAAAACAGTGTGGACACCTTTCCTCAGTGACTGTGTAGTGCTCATCCTCGCCAAAGCTCAGTTTCCTATCTAGGTTGTGAATGGTCCTTTGGCATTTAGGGTTCTTGTTACCATATACCTCATGATATAAAAACGGGCTCGTGTTATGGAAGGGCGTTGACATATATTTTAAATAAATAAATGCTTTTAAATATAGTAGCAGACATTGTGTTGGGGTTATGATAATTATTAAAGGTCTTATGTTACATCTCTAAATTTCATATAGAAGGTGTGTATAACCTTTAAAAAGTTTGATTTCCCACATTTTCATATGTGGGCTTATAGTCTAAAACCAAAACATTGATTTCCTTTTCAGAATTTACACAGTTCTATTTCCATTCTTAGGAGGCTGAGGCAGGAGGATGATGGGTTCCAGTCTTCTTTCTTCAAAAAGAGGAAGGACATGTTTTATAAGCTTTATGTACATGCTGGAAAAAAATGTTTAAAATCAGAAGACTGCAGAGAAAACAATCTTAGGTTCTTAGAGTAAGCACACGCCACATAAATCTGATGTCTAATATTTGCTAAATGCACTTACTGCTAAAAACAAATAAATGTCAAAGTTAAGTATACTTTATAAATTCTATCTAGTGACATAGGAAACAGTTATCTAAAATATGAGCTGAAAATATAACGTTTTCAACTTTTAGGTAGCAGTGTTAATGTATATCCCAGATTCGGTTTTAAATTGATTTTAAGATGAGCTGTTAGAAATACCGCAGAGGCTTTCTTTAGATATCCTGTGAATCTACCTCTGACTTCCTCTGGAGCGACGGGGTAAAGTGTTCTCAAACACTCCGAGTTTAACCTAACACATATTAGAGAATATGTGTTGCAAAAGACAGTTCTTACTAGAGGGTGGTGGGTTTTTGTTTGTTTGAACATTTGTCCCAAATCAGGTTCTAAGAACTTCGAATGAGTATAACCTGTAGGTCTGTCTGTACCTAGGAAGTGGGGAGACTGCTAGGTAATGATGATGTCAGAATGCTGTCTCCAGGCTCTTCAGCACTTGTAATCACGTGAACGAGATGTCAGTGTTCTCGTTTGTTTTGAGCTGCACACTTAAATCATTCTGTAATCTATCCCATAGCTATTAAGTTAATTTTGGACCTGTCTGGACAAACTGCTTTTTCTGACAACTGTGACCGGATGCGGACTTCAACAGCTCTTACTGACACTGTTCTCCAGCCTGTGGGCAGAGTCAGACTCAGTAAGAAGAGTGGGGAGGACTCCGTGTTACTGATACATCTTGATGAATGATGGGGGTTAAGCCATTTTTCGTTGCATCAATGAATGCTCATTTTGAACTGCAGGTGTTATACCTAGTGTGGAAATAGATTTACAGGTACAGTCGCTACTTTGTTGGTCCTTATAACCTGTTGCAGTAAATGCCACACATACACCAAGGAACAACTGCCTATATGGGTCAAGAGGTGAACTTGTGGCTATATCTTAAAGGACTGAGAACTTATTTCCCAGAGAACAACAGAAGTTATATTTAAAAACCTTTATGGACTGTCAATGGCCACAATGGGTGGAGTTGGCATATGATGTGGCCCAAGCTCATGGAGTGCACTAGCAAAGTATCTAGGACGTGGTGGCATCTTTGGAAGTTTGAACATCCTATGAGTGGTGTAAGGAGCCACATGAAGGTGTGAGTGGGGAGTACTGTTGCCAGACTCAAATATTCTGGAAACATTGCTGTAAGCAGCTCTGTGGAGGAGAGATGAAAGTGATGAGACTAGTGACTAACAGCTAGCTTCAGTATGATTCATTGCGATGATGAGTAAATGTCCACACTACGCATACACAGAAAATCAGACCAACGAAGTAGAGCAGCCCTTTGAAGATTGAAGCAATCCAAGAATTTTAAATGTACTTTGTTCTGCAAGGGATTAGCTCTTGGTCTTAGTCATCCACATCTTTAAGTTCCTAAAACTATTCTGCACCTGAAATCTGACTCTGATAGGCACCATGAAGTATGTTTGATTACTTATGAAGCTTGGCGTTTTAAAAAGCTTTTTAATTAAAAAAAATTATGCTGGGCAGTGGTGATGCATACCTTTAATCCCAGCATTTGGGAGGTAGAGGCTGGTGGATCTCTGTGAATCCAGTTTGGTCTACAGAGCAAGGTCTAGGACAGCAAGGGCTGTTAGAGAAACCCTGTCTCGAAAGACTGAAATTAAAGAAAAACTTAAGGTGTGTGTGTGTGGTGTTTACTGACAAGAAAGCAGCAAGTGCTCCTGAACTGCTCGGCCATCTCTGGTCTGTTGGCTCATCTTTATGGGACTCCTTGCATTGTGCAAAGTAGGGAGCTGCCATGTTGTTGGTCTGTATTACACACAAACATCCCATTAGTCGGTCTTAAATTCAATTCTAGGCATGTATTGCAATTAGCCAATGCACTGTAAAGTTGGTTTGAGTATTTTGTACAAGAGGCACTGGAAATATCTAGTAAAGTATAAAGTATAGTAGCACCTATGTATATTTGTATTAAGAAGTCTTATAAGTGTGGGCAAGTTAGAATCAGCTCTAATATAGAACTTGGGTATGCAGAGCTAATAATTACAGCAGGAATAGTGAAAACTAGGTGTGTCACAAAAGCCTGCATGGATTACAATAGCAGTAAACGAAAAGGCTTTGTTGTATAACATGGTAGAATTACAGGCAGTAATATGAACACTATTGTTTTTACCCAAAATGTGTATTATAATACTTTATTGATCAAGAAGATGACGCAGGGCAGTGGTGGCCCATGCCTTTAATCCTACACCTTAATTCTAGGCAGAAGCAGGTTGATCTCTGAGTTCGAGGCCAACCTGGTCTGCATATTAAGTTCTAGGACAGCTAGGGCTGCATAGAGAAACCGTGTCTTGGAAAAAAAAAATCTGAAGATATGAGGTTTTTTTAAGGTCGGCCAGCTTTATTAAAGAGCTCATATTGCACTGGAGGAAGATGGTGTGTTAGGTGGAAAACGATTTGTTAGGGAAATTTTTGTGACAAAATTATGAAAAGACGAAGTAGCTTATAAAAGTGCAAGGTTTGCAATCAGCCCAGCAGTGTCCTGTAGAGCACAAGACTCCTTGTGCCACAGGTCCTTTGAAGGACCGGAGAGGTGGCTCAGCAATTAGGGGTCTGGAGAGGACCTGGCTTTAACCTCCATTGCGCACATGGTTTACTTGCTGCCCAGTTTACACTTTGTTCTGTCTTTAAAAAGATCTTCAGGTTAAAAATGAATTTATAACCTAAAAAAGCAAAACTTGGCTGGGGAGATGACTTGGCAAGTAAAGCCCTTGCTGTTGAAGCCCGAGGACCTGAGTTCAGATTCTCAGCACCCGCATAATTATATGCTGTCTACAGGAGATGATTTAGGTTCAAAGGTGCAAGTAGGTTGGCAATAAGATTAAATATGTCACGTACACATAACAAGTTGCAAGAGGCCATGCCAATCAGACAACACAGGCTTAAATTATTATTAGAAAATAAGGGTTTGCTTGTAATGATGAGCCCACCTGACCAGAGTTCCAAACTCATGACCTAAAGCCAACACGATGGAGAAGTCATAGTTGACAACTCAAGTGCTGGGCTGGCGCACCCCTGGTTACTGAACAGCATAGCAAGGCTCCATGTCAAAACAAAACTGGGCAGAATATAAAAGGTAGTGGGAAATTGAGCAGTGCTGTAACCCAACTAGATCTAATAAATGCATAAGACTAATAGAGTGCTTGCCCTTTCAACTGTACAGGGATGGTTTGAGTTAATACAAAATTTAAGCTAGTTAGTGACATGAAATTAAGTTGGAAATGTTAAGAATAAGTGGAATTTAACTCTAAAATAGCCCATGGATCGAAGAAAAGGGAAAGCAACATTCCCTGAGGTGAATGAAAACATTGAAGCAAGCAGTGAGGGTAATGCCCAGGACATTACAGTGCAGACATTAAAGAAGAAAGGGATCTAGTAACAGGACAAGCCAAAGCAGACAGCGGGAAAGAATGGGGAGTAGAGCAGAGAATTATGGAATAGGGAAGAGAAAGTGGAAAATAAAGATTGGTCTTTGTAAAGATGAGTGAAATTCATGAATGCCCGAATCAGGAGAAGAGAAAAAGTTAATAAAATTAGGTACTAAAGGGACATTACTACCAACCTCACAGAACAGAGACATGTAGTGTTATTTAAAAAAATAATTTTTTTAAAAAAGCTACCCCATAATATTGCTTTGCTTACATTTTATAAAAAACAGTTCCCTCATCAAGTGATTTCCTGTGTTGGATTCAGAAAGGCAAGACACATTCTTGGTTATTGCTTTTATCCATTTTTCTATTTTACATACCAATCCCAATTCCCTCTCTCCTCCCCTGTTTCCCCCACTTCTTCCCCCCACTCCCCATCAAGTCCTCAGAGAGGGTGAGGCCTCCCATGGGGAGTCAACAAAGTCTGTCCCATCACTTGAGGGAAGACCAAGGCCCTCCTCCCTGTATCTAGGTTGGTATCCCTCCATAGGGAATGGGCTCCAAAAAGCCAGTTCATGCACTAGAGATAAATACGGGTTCCACAGCCAGTGGCCCCACAAACTGCCCAAGCCACACAACTGTCATCTACAATCAGAGGGTCTTCAGTCTTATGCAGGTTGTCCAGCTGTCAGTCCAGAGTCAGTGAGCTCTCACTAGCTTGTGTCAGCTGTCTCTGTGGGTTTTCCCATCATGGTCTAGAACCTTTCTTTTATACATTTTCAAATGGATCAAATAACAAGTTTCCCTGCATCCTTTGGCAAAAGGTTATCTAATAAGCCATTATTTGCCCAAGGTATCAAGAATGTGGATTTAAAGGCACTGTGTGGGGCATATTTATTCCAGCTATTATTGTTAATATTCATGGTCTCCGGCCCATGTATTGTTGAGGTGATCCTGGCAGTCGTTGGTAACTTCCTGTCTAATCCAAAAAGCTGATTTTTTTTGTTTCCTGCACCAGGCCTCTACTTAACTATTAATTCAAAGAGTTCTGGTTCTTAAAGCAGGAAATTGCATATAAAGATCAAAAATACATAATGCAGGAAGGAGTGCTTTTAGTCACTGATGGGTCATGGTTACAGTGACAAATTAGCAACGTAAGATTTATTTAAGGAAATGAAACTTTTTAATTCTTTCTCCCTGATAGATTTTAGTGGGTTCCTGTTTTAGACTGTATAATGATATTTTATTTATGTTGTATAAGTAAAGCTTGCCTAAAAACCAGAAGGTAAAACTAAGCCACTAGAGGCCCGGCAGTGGTGTTGCACACCTTTAATCCCAGGATTTGGGAGACAGAGGCAGGTGGATCTCTGTGAGTTCAAGGCCACCCTGGGTTACACAAGATCAAAGTAGAAACAGATCCAGGTGGTGGTGGCTCACACCTTTAATCCCAGCACTAGAGAGGAATATAAACTGGAATGAGACAGGAACTCACCTTCTTTCAGTCTGAGGGTTTCTTAGAAGTAAGAACTCTCTAGTGGCTTGGCTGCTTTGCTTTTCTGATCTTTAGGTCAAACTCCAATATCTGTCCCTGGGTTTTTGCTATTCATGCGACAAGTCTGTCTTGTTTTGGTTTGTTTTAACAGAGATGTCTTTGTTAAGCAAATAGAACCTATCTCACGGTGAGTTCTCTGGGATACTGGTTTGTGTGCAGGAATTCAACAGGAGAAGATGGAGAGATGGTGCAACATTTGAAAGATGAAAATTGGGAGCTGGAGAAACAGATAGTTAAGAGTGCTTGCTGCTCTTAGAGAGAACCCGAGTTCAGTTCCCAGCGTCCATATCAGACAGTTTATAATTGCTGGTAACTCCAGGACTAAGGACTCAGACACTTCCTTCTAACCTCGTTGCACACATGCATGCATGCAATATATCCACACATTAACATAAACAAACAAACCATTTTTTAAGGAAAAGGGGAAAGATGAAATTCAGGCACCAGACTGCAGATGACGCTTGTGTGACTGGGAAGCCAGCCTCCAGAACATTGCACACATTGTCAAGGTAATAACAATTCTGTGGTGGGTGTGGAAAAAAAATTAAGGAATTAATATTGGGCAAAGGAGAAGCTGTGAGGTAATGAATCACAAAGCCCTTGGATGATTCCATGCGAGTGTAGAGATCCTGGTCCTGTGAAGACCCTTCAGATTTGTGCCCTCTTGAAGCCAAGAGTCCAGGTTTTTATGACCTATACCAGAGAGCTGGTGACATAGAAATAAACAGATCCTACGTCAGCCAGAATCCAGGCTTCTGGCTCAGAATGACCTTGCAGTTCTTTGAGGGCAGTTCTCAGAAAGCAACCCAGCTGGGTGCTGTCAGTTGCCAACACTCTAAAGAGCTATGGAAAGGACCTCTAGAAGGGGAACCTGGGTGACATGTTACAGCCAATTCAGCCCACCCTTTTGCACTCCCCACACTTCTCAAAGAACAGATTGGGGGACCAGCCTCTTCAGGATTATGCTGGTTTAATTTCCCCAGGAATCTGCAGGAGCTGGGCTTGGGCTTCAGTCCTAAGGTCTCTTCTAAGCATTCATCTCTCATTGTCCTGGAGGAGAATTCACAAGTTACATAGAGTAGCAGTTCCAGCTCAGAATGGGCTCTTTTTATCTGGTACAAGCCTGCCCACTCCCAGGTTTAGTGAGCTTCTGTAGTGTACAGTGTTCATTATCAGATAATGTACGGAGTCTGGACATGTTACTGTTATCCAGGGACATGTCAGGGAGTCCCCACCTGCTTCACCGGAGATGAAAAACAATTCATCTTATTAGCATTGGTGACTCTTCAGACCAGTGTCTTCCACAGAGATCCATTCCCCTTGATGACCGTAGGGGCAATGTATTGAAAACGAGATTCAAACCTCATCTGAGTCCAGGTGGCCTTTCTCTTTACTCTAGTTTGTGAGCAAATCACCTCCCCAAATTGGAAACTTTAAATCCCTGATTTTTCTTACCATAATAGGAATGGAAAACTTCAAACCCTATGTCTTAGTGTAAAAGATCCAAGTTAGAGAGGTGAGTGAAGCCCTTCCCGGGAAGCATAATGCAGTTGTTAATGGAGTTTGCTGGGACATGTCCCCTGATGTGGGTATCAGTGTTCGAGTTCTATGGGGCCTTTCCTTGAACATTGGGGTCAGACCATCATGGTCTCTTTGGTAGAACAGAGAACAGAGGAAATCAAAGGCATCCGGATATCTGAGCAAAGACGCCAGAAACCACAGAAAGCCCCCCCCCCCCACACACACAGGCACGGTGTTTTTGGTTTTCTATAGGGATTGGCTTTGAGGCAAGAAGACACCAACTGCAGAGCTGCTCTAGTCATGTTTATTAAGGCAGAAGGAAGTCGTGAGTGGTAGGGTTTCTATCTCTCATTGAAGAGCACATCTCGGTAGGCAGAGTCATTCCTGGTTCACCTCAACCGAATGCTGTCAGGGCCCCCTGGAAAAGAGAAGCCAAGCTTGAGAGTGCCCTTCACTGCTACCAGAGATTGCTGAGGAGAGGACCTGGGCACCCGAGGTTACTCAGACAGAAACGCATAGCTGCTGGTTCTAAGGAAGGCTCCTGTGAACCCCATGGGGGGGGGGGTTCTAGGACAAGTGTCATGGCCTGCTGGCAGCCACTTGTGAAAGGTATGCCCGGATGAACTCCTTGGGCTCCTCACAGGTTGGTTAGGATATGGCTTGCAGAGGCAGAACAGGAAGCAGGGGTTCCCTGATGCAGGCTGGGCTGCCTCCTACATGATGGTGAAGGTGTCTGGAGAGGAGTACCCACATAGGGAGGGAGAGCCATGCAAGGAACATGTCCACGTTACCAACAGTGTCTTCACAGCCCCTACAGTCTCAGGGCCCAGCTCGGTGACACACTTCCTGGAACCCTCTATGAGGGGATCCAACGGAACGCCCAGGCCAGCCAGGATGAACCTCAGGATGCTCAAGTAGCTTAATGGTAGGCTAGGCACGGCCCCAGCCACAGCCTCCGCAGCAGGGGCAACGGCAGCCACGGGTTCTGGCACAGATTTGGCCACTGAGTTCACGAAGAAAGCAATACCTGCCAACACAAACAGAGAACCTAGGGCCTTCTCAAGGATCCTGAAGACCCAGCTCCTCCAGAGAGGGCACCTAAGGGAGACTTCACCGCCACCCACCTACTTCCTGGTTGGTGACTGCCCAGTGTCAAACGAGACACCAACAGTGAGGAAAGGGTGACCTCACAGTGGGCTGGAGGAGGGGCGAGATGGCTGCAGAGAGAGCGATAGGAGATGGGTAGGGTTTCAGAGCTGAGGCCATTCCTACTTTGCCTTAACGAATGGGAGACATTGATCAGGTTTAGAACAGATGGGATGGCCATTCTCAAGCCAGCGCTGGCCTTTGACTCAGTTGTCAAGCTGGTGGGTGAAGAGAAGAAGCCAAAGGTGGGCCTGACAGAAGAAGGCTTTGAAGGCCACAGGAAAAAAGAGAGGAAAGCCTTGAAGGGGTAAGCAGAGGAGCGTCTGGCTTCCTCTGGAGGCGTTTCTGCTAGAAAAGCTGCCATCAGCACCCGCTGCACCAGAGCGGGAGGCTATAGGGCCAAATTGCAACTGGAATAGGGGCCAGGAAAGAGCAGGTACTGATGGCAGGTCCCTCCACAGAAGATGCTAAGCCCCAAGGGAACTCACCAGAGTCACTGAGCAGAGCCACACAGAACACTAGGAAGGTGATGGTAAGCTTCATGGTGGAATGAGACTCAGAAGATGGACCTAGGACACTCTTCCTAGAGCCTGTTCCTGAGGGTCTCATATATCCAGGGGTAGAGCCCCACCCTCCTGAGAAATACGCTGTTTGCTCAGCTAATAGGCAGAACTTCAGCCAACTTCCTTCTGGGCCATGGACCCTGGGAGGATTGCACATCCCACCCCAGGCCTGGGGATTTCCTCTTGGCAGGGTCTCCTGATCTCAAGTGCTGGGCCTTTCTTCCTGAGAACAGGAACGGAGGATGTGCTTTGTCTCCGTAGGGCCCACCCCAGCCTACACCTAGATACTGTGGTCTGACCCCACTTCAACGTCACCACAGTCCAGCCCTGGGGCCCAGGCTCCCCAAGGGTGTGAAAGGGCTGAATGGTTATGGAGGTGCTGGGACTGGAAGCCTGAAGAGCACATTGTAAATCGTCAGGTCCCCAGGACCCCAGATCCCCCAGAGAACTATTGGTCCCTTGTCCCAGGCTACAGAAATGTCACAGTGAGTCTTCCCAGCTCCTGCTGGCGTGGGAGCCCCAGTGTATTGTAGCCAGAAAGGAAAGCCTAGTAACCTGGCTGGGTGACCAGTCCTTACTCTTGACTACCTCCTTTACTGGGCCACAGGTAGCTGCTGATGCAAAAGGGTGTGGGTGGTGGGATGTTTCCCTGTCTTTAAAATCCCTCTCAAAGGCTGGGGATGAGGTCGGTGTATTTAGAGTTTCTCTAAAGCCCTTTCTTCTCTGCCACCTGCAGAATTGAGGCAGAGAACAAAGTGTTGATACCCCTTCTATAGGCCCAGAAATGCTGAGACCTGACTTCAGGAGTTTCAAATGTCTCTACCACAGCAGATGAGGCATGGCTTGGTCTTCATAGCTGATGTGAAGACCCACAGTGGGCAAATCCCCCGTTTTCAGCCCGTGACAACACTGACCATACTCACAGCGGCTCTGCTCATTCCTAACATCTTTTCCTTACTGTCCGATCTGGGAGGTTTTTATCAGTCACCATTGGAGTAGTAAGTTCAGTGGGAAATGAGTTTGTAACTCGTGAGGCCGCACCCCTTTTTGACAGTTTTCCTGGAAGGAATGCTTGCAAGACGGTATCAAGACCATCTGTGTTACTGTGGATCTAGTGGGCTCCACCGCCACCCCCAGAATACCCCGAGCCTCTTCCTCAGGAGGGCACATTCAGGAAATGGATGCTGTTCTGACCAGCCACCTTCCTGAGAAGCCACGCCCAACTGACTTGCCAGCAGTGTCTACCTTAACCATGGCTTCGCTTGCCGTGATAACTATAGTCTGAAACATTAAACAGGGAATTTCACAACTAACAGTTCTCAACTCTTTTAAGGATTTTACCAGGTGAATCCGTCTTCCTTTCCTTCTTTTTTATCTTTGAATTTATAATTATAAATACAGGCTGTGATATTGGTGGGTTTCACTGTGACATTTCCATGTAGCATGCATGTTGCGTTGACCACGACTCACTCGTCCAGTGCTCTTTCTTGCCCTCCGTCTTCCGTCTTCCTCCTCTACCCGTCCCCTTGCTCTACTCTAGTATCGCCTCTTCTGCTTTCAGCCGTGTGTGTTGTATTTCTGGATCCCGTGTATGAGAGAAAACATGGAATATTCATGACGAAGCATGTTATTTAGTCTATGTGTCTATATTTTTTGCTATGTCTCCTGATGTTGGTTTCTGACTTTATCTCATTATGATCTGATCAGATGCAAAAGATCATTTAAATAGTTTGTATTTGTTAGGACTTGCTTTAGAGTGTAAAACATCTATTTTGGAAAGTTTCAGAAATGAAAAAAAGAAAAATGTATGCTCTTTTTTTTGTTTTTTTTCTTAAATATTTATTTATTATGTATACAATATTCTGTCTGTGTCTATGCCTGCAGGCCAGAAGAGGGCACCAGACCCCATTACAGATGGTTGTGAGCCACCATGTGGTTGCTGGGAATTGAACTCAGGACCTTTGGAAGAGCAGGCAATGCTCTTAACCTCTGAGCCATCTCTCCAGCCCCTAAAATGTATGTTCTTGCTGCTGGACGGAGTATTCTGTAATGACTGCTAACTTCAGTTATCTAATGCAACGGTTTTCAACCTGTGGGTGGCAGCCCCTTTGGGGGTTGACTGAGCTTTCACAAGGTCGCATGCCAGATGTCCTGCGTATCAGATATTCACATTACAATTCGTAACAGTAGCAAAATTACAGTTATGAAGTAACAACGAAAATAATTTTGTGGCCGGGGGTCAGCACAGCATGAGGAACTGTGTTAAAGGGTCGCAGTAGTAGGAAGACTGAGAACAATATCTCTCATATACCACAGCATGAGGAACTGTGTTAAAGGTCGCAGCACTAGGAAGACTGAGAACAATATCTCTCATATACCATGTTGTCCTCCTTAATTCACTAATAATTTGTTGCTTATTTTTTTTAAGCCGTGAGTCACTTAAAAATGTTCTGAATTCATTCTTTGTCCAGCATTTCATCCACTTTGGTATCTTTGGCTTCTCAGTTACTGAAAAGCTATGAATTTCTGGAGGAGTCATATGAGCCCCACACCATGTTCCTTGTGTTTCTGTGCTGAGATTTCTGCATATGTTGGGGTGGATAGTGTCTTTTTGTGTGTGTGTGGGGGGGGGGTTTCAGTGATTAGCTTCTCTGGAGAACTCCATCCCCAGTCCTGTCCAAAGAGGAAGCAGTGGTAGCAACAGCACGTTAAAGACAAATCAGATACAGCGGTACACTTTGAAAATTTAAACACTGCTTTCCGCCGGGCGGTGGTGGCGCATGCCTTTAATCCCAGCACTCGGGAGGCAGAGGCAGGTGGATCTCTGGGAGTTCGAGGCCAGCCTGGTCTACAGAGAGAGTTCCAGAAAGAGAGAGAGGATAGAGGGAGAGAATAGTGTAAGTACAGGCAATAAAGCAGAGGGGAATATGATGGAGTAAAAAGAAAAACAGCTAGCTGGGAAGGGGTTGCAGTAGCAATGTGTAAAGACACATATGTATAAAGATGCCACGAGGAAAGTAATTACTCTGGATCCTAACTAAAAATTAGCTTTAAAAACGACCACAGATCTAATCCATATCGCACAGACATCCGTGATGCCTTTACATGCTTCTTGAAGGTATGACTGACCGTTGGCCCCGCCCATCTCTAGAACCCTTCATCTTACAGAGCTGAAACCCGTGCCTCCTCTTCCTCTCTTCTTCATGTCCTGGGAAATTACCTTCCTGTCCTTGCCCCTTAGGTAACTCTAGATCCTGCTATAATGTCATGAATCAAGACAAGGCAAGCAGGGACTGCTGCAGCTGGAAGTGGGGTTGTTGGATCATCGTATTTCTTGTTTTTGAGTAATCACCATTCTTTTCCATAGCAACTGCGCCATTTTGCATTTCCACAAATGGTGCGTGTATATACTCGTTGGCAGTCCATATTCTCTTCCAGCAGGATTCCAGCGGCCCAAGTTTAGGCAAAGCCCTGAATGACCCAAGAGGCCAAGAGGAGGTGGAGGCCTGACATCCATGAGGCTTCAGTGTCTTGTGGACTCCTGGTGTCGGTGCAGTGGCCTACCTGAGCACCCTTCCTGGCATTCTTTGTCTTTAAAACAACCTTCCAGCAGGATGTGGTGTTGTAGATTGGGCTTCATAACAGTACCCTATATTAAAACAAACAAACAAACAAAAAACAGAACAAAACAAAATGAACTTTCCTGGGGCTGAACGGTCGCTTACTAGCGGAGTAGTTGCCTCGCAAGAGGAAGGCCCTAGATCGGATCTCCAATGCTGAAAAATGACAAAGACAAAACCAGAAACCCCCTCAAAACCCAACCCCTTCCACCTTCGTGACTCAATAGGTTGAGTGATCCCTTCCTGACTTCCCGTGAGCCTGCAGTGTGACCACAGGCCTTCATCACATGACCGCCAAAAGACATCCTCACAGTATGTGTGTCTATATTCCCCCTCCCACACACTTTCCCTGGCTGCAATCATCTAAGCCAGGGCTTGTCCCCATCAGGCCCAATCCTTCCCCACACACTAACTTTTAGAACTGTCCTTGTGACCATGCTCGGGGCTAGTCCCTGGGGATAGTTGAGATTGGCCTGCATCATGGGGCAGATGAAGTGCCTCTGATTTATCTGGAGGCTGCTGTCAACACCTCCCTGGTGGCTGGAAACAGCACACAGTTTCTTGCTCACTCTGCTGGAGACCACTGGGTTGAAAGCCAAGGGTTGCCAGGGCTGCACTCCCTCAGCAGCTCTGTGGGAAGGTCCACTCCTGGCTTCTTCTTGCTCCTGGTGTTCCTTGGCTCTGACTGTATCCTTCCAATGCCTGTTTCTGCCATCAGATTGTCAGTGTGTGTGTGTGTGTGTGTGTGCGTGCATGTGTGTGTGTATGGTCTCTTTGCCTTTCTATTATGACTACATGTGATTGCCTTTAGGACTGACCCAGAAAATCCAGGAGAATTGCCTTGTCTCCAAATAATGAACTTAGTTGGATTGCCAACCCTCCACGGAAAGTGACATTCAAAGGACTTGGCAATTAGCACCATTTACCTTTTCCTTCAATACCTGCGTTGCTTTCTCACAGGCCAGTGGAGCGTCTCCAGTGGGTGTCAAAGCCTACCTGGCATGTGGAGAGAGAGGGGGAAGGGTGGTCAGCGTCCACTCTGGACCTCCTCCACCCAGTTCCTGTACGCCCGTCCCCTGGTGGCAGAGCGCTGGCTATGATACTGAGGAAATGCTTGGCACTTCTTCAGATAACAGGGTCAGCTTGTCCCAGGACATGTTTGCAGGACATCCCATGGGCCAAAACAAACATTCATGCCTTGCCTATCCTCTGGGAATTCAGGAAGTGCTAGACATAAACAGTGGCTTTGAAGGCTCTGAGCAGGAGCCAGACATCCACTTTGGAACTGTGGAAGGACCATGAAGGCCTCAGAGCTGGATGCTCAGCCAATGGGGTGCTCCAGCAGAGGGGGCCTCCGCCATGGTTCCTGGATTCAAGAAACCCCAGGGGGGGAGGTTGTCCAGGCAGGATTCTCAGGGCTATGCCCCAGGAAACAAAGACAGCCTGTTTCAGGGATTGAGCCTGTGGCAACAACAGAGGCCTGTCTGCTCCTTCAAGGTTCATCAACAGGCCCCCTGTTTGAAAAGTCCCCAGGCCTGACCATTCTTTTCCCATGCTTAGATTCCTATCCCAGCCCAACTCAATGCCTGGCCTGGCTCCAGGGTCTCCTTGGTCCATGTTTGGTGCCCCTCCACTCGTGTACATACCTGGGCCCAAAGTATGGCTGTCGTGGGCATGCAGACCTGGAGCTGAGATGTGGGCTTAGACTGCCAGCAAAGCAGCTCCCTTATTTTTCCTGCTTTCCTTTTGCCAGTCACTAAGATATGCCACCCAGAGCTCTCCCTGGTACCCAGGCTAGTACATTATTAATCAAATTGTGGACCCAATTCCATCTCTCAGTTAGGAGTAGTTGCCCCTCATGAGCAGGTAGACCAGCTTCTCCGCCCTTCAGACAAGGCATCTTGATCATTACTCATCATGGGAGTTGTCCGGGGGAGGCTGTGAGTCTTCCATGATAACCTTTTCAGTTTTTCCCATGACTCATTGCCTTGTTGCCTTGCTGTGGACTAGCTAGGTGGGAGCTCTGTCGTGTGGTTATTCTGTGCTGCTGTAGGATTGGTTATTCTGTGCTGCTGTAGGATTGGTTATTCTGTGCTGCTGTAGGATTGGTTATTCTGTGCTGCTGTAGGATTGGTTATTCTGTGCTGCTGTAGGATTGGTTATTCTGTGCTGCTGTAGGATTGGTTATTCTGTGCTGCTGTAGGATTGGTTATTTTGTGCTGCTGTAGGATCGATTTTACAGAAATTGCTCCCATCTCTGTGTAAGGCCCAGGAAGGCTGGAGCTTGCAAATGGACTGTGTTGAGTTTCTCTTCGTTCTTTTTGCATTCTTTTCCCACCAGGAGGTGGGGATGGATGAACAGCCTCTGGGGTGAGCCAGTATGCAGTCTGTTCCCAAGATCCTGGGCCCCTTCTTAAATCTATGGACACGTCTGATCTCAGGTTTCCTTCCTTCCCACCAATATGGTCATCTTTATCCGGATGTCATCATCCCGGGTCATGGCAGTTGGATGGCCAAGGAGTGGATCCTTCTATCTCGCTCTTGCTTGAGTGGTCACCACAAGACCACTGTACTCAGTGTACCACAGGCAGGTACACTGAGGCTCTACTGGCAGCTAAGATGAGGCCACCACAGCAGGGTCCTGGATTCTGTTTAACACCAGGTAAAGACGGCTTGAGGAAGAAGCCAGGATCTATTAGGTACGGCTGGGGCCACTAGCAGGGTCAGAGCAGTGAGGGTTGCTGAGCTCTCCCGGAATCCCTGGCTCACCCACCAGGAACATAGAGGTGCTGTGCCCTCCTCTGGGGCCACTCATGAATCTCTGCCAGCATGTCCTCCTCAGTGGCCTTCTTCCTCCTTCCTCATAGCTCAGCCAACTGGGCCGTGGGGTTCTTCACAATGGTGTATCCAATGTGCCTTGCTGGCACTTGTATGGACACCTTCACTTTGGTCAATATTGATCTGGCTCTTTCAAGCACTTCATTTTTCTTCTTTCTTTCCCAAGGCCCCCTACAAAGGGCTCTGTGGTGGAGAGGGTGGGACAGAGCTGTCAGCATGGTTCTTGCTGGCAGGGCTCTGGGGATTTCGCTTGGCCCCTGGGATTGCAAGGCAAGCCCTTTGTTGACTAACCTATCTCTTCATCCCTTGGTGGGGTAGACTCATATACACAAACACTTGGTCCCCAGTCAGCGCAGCTGTTTGAGCTGTTTGGGAGGGATTAGGAGGCACGGCTTTGTTGGAGGAGGTGTATCACTGGGGGAAGTCTTGGAGGCTTGTAAGGCCCATGCAGTTTCTATTCCCCTGCCTCTGTCTCATTTGTAGGTCAGATGCAAGCACTAAGCTGCTGCTCTTGTGTCAAGCTTGCCTCCCTGCTTCCATTCTCCTCACCATGACAACCATGGATTCTAACCCTCTGGATCTGTGAGATGCAGGCTAAAAGCTTCTTTTATGGGTTGCTTTGGTCATGATGTCTTGCCACACCAAAAGGAACTAAGACACTTGGCTTCTTCTAACAAGGGAAAAGCCCCATTGATGAGGGCTCCACCTTTTGGCCTGATTCCCTCCCAAAAGCTCTGCCCCTCTTACCATCCTCTTGTGATGGGGTCTGGAGAGGTCACAAGGGTTCAGCCCCCGGCAGATGTCTACAGAGATGAGTGTGTATGTGATGGAGGAATCTCATCGACTTGATTGGACCGATGCCTACGACATCAGGAAAGCACACCTCTGTAGGTTCTAGGAAGGTTTTGTCAAGAGAGAATTAACTAAAGGAGTGATTTATGCTGGATGTGGTGGGTAGCATCCTCCAGAAGACTGGGGTCAAGATGTAACCAAAGGGAAGGGGTGGGGGTGGGGAACTTGCCAGTGGACATGACTTGGTGGGATCGGAACACCCTCCAGTACCACATTTTTTACCACTGCTCTCAAGATGGCAAGTCATGGGGAGACACTGAGGAGCTGATGGGCTCTGGTGTACCCCAGCTTACCCAGCTTCAGGGAGCCACATCTGATCACTTACCTTCCTCTCTCATTCAGCCTTGCACAACCCCACAGTCCAGTCTGGTCTTGCCTCTCTGGCTAGTGAGAGAGGAGATTCAGTTCTGGGGACAGGCTTCTGTCTCCGAGTCTGTGGTCAAATGCAATTAATTAGAGCACAACATTAAGTGTCAAAATATTTGCATTTAGTGTGAATTTTTTTCCCTTTTAAGATTTAGATTTAGTATAGAAGCCACAACAAGACAAAGCACCCTGCCACTAGCAGTTACCGCTATGGGGAGAGGCTCCTCCCACCAGAATGAAGAAAACCAGGGGACAGCAGGAATCACGGGACAGGCTCAGAATGTGCAGCTGGCCCACCAAAGTACTGACTTGTCTCCGGCCTTTGCCGGGCTTTTTCCTGTTCTCTTGGGCGAGGGGCCCATCCGACTGTGCTGGCTGCCTGTTCTTGGGTGCTCAAGTCCCCACCTGCCTGGTCAGCTGACAGGCCTGCTGCCACCCAGTGGCCATCACTGGCTTTCTCTTCTGGGCCCTTGGGAAACAACCTGGAGACAACCTCAGGGGTATGCTGGACCTGCTTTCTTGGAAGAGGGCGTAGGATCTGGTGTAGAGGACTTGCCTGGGGCTGAGCCTTCTGTGTCCAGCACTGCTGGTGCTCAAGGGGCAACAGATGACTTTGGTAGGTGGCAAGAAAGCACTACTTTACATTATAGATGAAGTAAGGATTAGGAGAACGTGTGTGTAAGCAAGCTGGTGTAGACAGAGTAGGTGAAAGCTGAGCAGGCAATCTAATGTCTCGTCAGCGCCCTCTGCTGACAGTTTCGGGGAATGTGAGCAAGGGGACCACGCCATGGTTCCTTTGAGCCCAGAGGCCTCTTTGGACTATATATGGTGAAGACCAGAATTTGACAGACAGCTTATTCAGAATCCATTCATTATAACTCAAAGACTGGCATCAAATTTATTATTATCTTTCGTTAAATATCTTAGATCATTTCAGAGAACACTGCCTGAAAGGGCAGAGTATGTTTTTCTTCCCCAGTACATTTTGTATGTTTGTAGTTACAAGGCAGGAGAGGTGACACAGACAGGTGATACACACGTGGGGGAGGGGTGAGAAGGGCTCTGCGCCCCCATTGTAGCCTTTGGTCCTCTGAGAGAAACAGTCTCTCTGCTTCCACGAGGCAAGTTTGAGACTCAATCCCACAGACAGGTTAGATGTGGAGGAGTGGGGGTGGGGGAGGGCCACGGGGGACAAAGAAGATGAGAGTCATACATGCATTCAACATATCATAGAGGAACAATACATTGAGTGGGGGAGGGTCTGCCGAGCAAGCCCCTGCTTGCTGTATGGTCGCCTGTCCTGCAAGCGCTCTTGCGGGGGGTGGAGCTGGGATTGATGGGACTCTGCAGGTTGGACAGTTTGAGCCAGGCTGGAGGGGTTCTGAGCAGGAAGGCCCCAGCTTCCATGGTGCAGTCTCTCAGGACGAAGGTTTGATTTGTTCAGGTGTCAGTATCAGGTATAAGTATAGGTTTAGCACAAGGCAGGGGCCTCCAAGGGACCTGGGGACATGGAGCGATGGCTGAATGGCCCCGGGCCATGTGGTCCTCTGTGCCAGCACCCAAAGCCTTCTTTGACAGAATCCACAGATCCTGGCTCTAGCAGAAAGACCCAAGCAAGGGTTTCTCAAGTTCTGGGCCATGCACATGGAGCCTGGGAGACTTCAGGAGAGAGACCGAGAGCTGTGACTGGTGTGCCATGATGGCCCTTCAGGTAGGTGCTGGGGACTGAGATTCAGAAGGACTGTCCTCGGGCTCCTTTCCCACACGACTCTTTGATGAGTATATCCTTCACAGCAGCGCCTGGTCTTCTGATAATAAAAAAATGGATCTTCTCAGCACTCGGGCAGAGGTGCTGCTTCGCTGTGGGGTTTCTCATTGCACACAGTTGCCAAGGGCTAGTGAGTGTTTAGAGGACTTCTCCTCCATTCATCCTTCCGGGTTTTGAGGTGGAAATGCGATCAGCTCTCTTCAGCCCTGGTGGGCCAGGAGAAAGAAACGGGAAGACAGATGGAAGTGGGGGACTTCAAGTCGGGGAGGGGAGGGGACTTCAAGTGGAGGGGGGATCGTGTTTGGACCAGGACGTGGAGGCTGTGGTCTAACTCGACCTGGATCCACTGTGTGACTCTCAGACACATGTATTCTTTATCAGAATCCTGTTACCCACCAGCGTGATCAAAGCAGGTGCTGGAGAAGGGTTCTTTGCTGGAGTGCCTACCCAAGGGCCAGCATCTGTGAACGCTGAGCTACCAGGCAGCTGAACTGTGAGGGTGAGGATGACTGTTTGATGAAGGGCGCAGGGGTGGTGCAGAGTTCAGCCCTTGTGTCTGAGTGTGACTCTTCCTGGCTAGGAAGACTGTAGAGGGGGGATAGAAAACTCCTCCAGAGCTGGAGTTAGAGATGAATGCCCAGTCTGGGCCTCCAGCCTTGCTCTGCTAGGGATGTCCTCCAGACCAGTCGCCAGAGCCTGGTGTCAGCAGGGGGTAGGAGGCCTTGCCGAGTGTTTCCTTAATAGCCATTGTCTGTGAAGAATGGGGAGCCGGAAGATGGTGAGCATTCGTCTTCTTTACAAGGCTGGGAGACCTCCCCGTACTCGCTGTTGTAAAACACCTTGCCTCCTTGTGCCCCTTGGGTGGGCCGCCGACGCCTCCCCTGGGGGTCAGGGTGTCCTCTGGGGATATCCATGTGCTGGCCAGGACCTTTACAGCTGCTGAGACAGGAAGGGTGGTCTTAATAAGCAAAGTGAGGAGGACCCCGAGTCAGGGTCTGATTGGAATTACCAGACACAGCAGAGCGTGGTGCAGGCACAGATGCTCTGAGGTGCAGATTTGGCATCAGCCAGCACAGCAGCCAGATCTGATGTGACAGGGACAATTTTCTTGCCCCAAGCCCCGACACAGGGCTTCAGAAATGGCAGAAAGAGCTCTCTCCAGCCTCAGCTTTCCCTGTTTAATAAAGATCCTTCTGCGTTCCTGTTTTAGTTTTGCAGTAACTTCGGATGGAGAGAATGTGTGTTTTTCTCTTTGTGAACACTCATGCTGGAATTTCCTACATCAGAAGTAGCAGGTTGACCCCCTGCAAGGGTTATCACGGTTCCTAAGCGGGAAAGTCAATCCTCAGTGCCACTGTGTGGCACGATGATTTGGTTCGGGCAATGGACTGATGTCAGAGAAACTGGGGTCCTCTTTCACAGTGCTCTTACATTGCTGTGGGGTCACGCTACAAGAAGGACCCCACCAGACCCCGGGACTCTACCTTCAGACTTCTCAGCCTCGAAGGACATCAACTCCACTTCTGCTTCCTCTAAGCCACCCAGGCTCAGGTTTGCCATGACAGCAGCAGAAGGTAAACTGAGACTGGTGGCTTCCTAGGTTCCCTCATCCAAAAGCGCCATCCCAGACCCACATCTTTAGTTTCACCGCAGGTCCCCTTGATTGCATCCTTTCCAAAACCTCTACCGTCCTGCTCTATAGCAACGCCACAGCCAGCACTTTCCATGCGGGCCTGCAGCCTGATCCAAACCTACATCTCTCAAGCTCGCCTTCCACCCATGGAGGAACAGGGTTCTGCAGAGTGTGGAGTCTGCATCCTGAATGGCCATTTGAAAAAACAAATGATATAATTGGAGTTGATGAAGAGTTGATGAAGAGTGTGGCCCAAGGGTTAAAAAAAGTGGGAAGGACCTGGGCCAGTCAACTCCCTCTTCCTCCTAAGACTTCGCCCATCCACAGCCTATTCCTCAGCACCTGCCCAGTGATATGCTACTCCTTTTAAGAGTTCATCCTGATGCATTTCCAGGGAAACCTGTGCAAACAGGAGCGCCCTCTGCTGCTGTCCTGGTGAAGTGCAGCTTCTGCAATAAATGCTTTCTCTTCCTCCTCTTCTAGTCTCTTCCCCTAGCCTCTCTTCCTCTGAATTATGGACATCATCTTACTTCTGTAGGGTCATTATCTTATCTTTCAGAACTTTCTTCTTCCCTCGTCACCAGGCAGCAATCCCCTCCAGTTCACCAACCTCTCTGAAGCAATGCCTTCCCAAGATAGCTGCCTCTGGAGCTTCAGACTTGGGCCAGCGTCTTTGCTCTTCTCTGTTAAGCTTAGCCTTCTCCATTGTTTACTGTCTGTGTGACACATGGCTTTCATGGGACTATTCCCAACTGGCCCTCCTGCTGTGACTTGGGCCTGGTTCTCTTTAGCATGATATGTCAAGAACAGACACACATACACACAGACACACACATACATAGACATACATACACACATAGACACATATAGACACAAATACATACACAGATACACAAAGACACAGACACACATGGACACAGAGACACAGATACACACACATAGATATACATATATACACACAGACACAGTCCCATAGACACACATACACACCCACACAGATACACTCACACAGAGACACATACACAGATACACATAGAGATACGGACACAAATACACACAGACAGAAACACAGACACACACACACACACACACACACACACACACACACAGAGACTTCCTCAGGTACATCACAGGCATGAGCCGAGTGCCTTTATTCTAGCTCCTCAAGGAACCGTCTGTTTAAGGAAGTGTGGAGATTTGGATTTCCACCGTCATCATCCCCTTTGGTGCTGGGGAGTGGGGCAGGGTACTGGGTGGAGCAGTGATTTGGGTCTCAGAGACGCTCATTTTGAAAACATAGAGAAAATAGGAGGAGGCACAAAATCTTTCCAGCAAGAGTGCCGGAGCACTGCCCGGTCCCGGCTGCACTAGCAGGCGCCCGCTCAGGGCCCTCCCGAGGATGGCACGCCCACTTCTGGAGGCCCTTACCTGAGGCTGCCTTCTTGTCTATGCCTGCTCTCTATCTGCTCAAACTCCTCCGAGGCCAGCACCATCCCGCTGTCTGTCTGGTTATCCTGTGGGGAGAGAACCAGCCAAACCTGTGGGCCACGTGTCGAGGAACCTGAGCCTTGCTGGCCTTATACCTATATCTATGGGGACTGGTATATCTGTGGGGACTGAGCTAGGCCAGTCGATTCCAGCCCAACAGAATGTGTAGAGAGGGCCACATCTCTGACACACAGTGAGAAACTATGGCCTTGGTGGAGGTCTGGAGGGGAGGAGCTGTGTCTGGTCCGTGGGACACTCCAGACCGGAGGGCAACAGGCTGAGCATGTACTCATTCTGAGTCCCCTAGGAGGCAAGAGCTGGAATGTCAGAGCTATTCCCAAAGGTCTTCACTGAGTGCGGAAGACGTAAGCCTAGGTATCTGTGGCCTTCTCAAGGGCCCCCTCCTGAAGACCCTATCACCCCCGCTTCTTAGGCCACAGCTCACTGTGTCCAGGATCCATGGCCCTGTTGGATGGAATTAGGTCTGAAGCTGTAGCACTGACCCCAAGCCCTCGGCCACCTGAGTTCAGGCCTGGAGAGCCAGGCTCATCAGTTACAAACAGACACACTTGTTGAGTGTCACAGAGCCTCACCACATGTGACCTGATCTGAGGACATAAGGTGTCCACGACTGAGTGGACACCCTGCAAACTTCCTGTTCCCCACATCCTAACCTCTCTCAATGACACTTGTGCTCTCTGGGTTAGCAGTGCCAACCACCACCCGCAGGGTCTTCTGTGGCCTAGGCAGTTGGAATGTGAGCTCTCTGCCCCCATTCACATATATGTATATATATGAATATACATGAATGTCACAGTGTGTGTCTGAAGGTCAGAGAACAATTTGGAGTCAAATTAACTCTTTCCACCATTTGGAAGGGATTGAACTCAGGGTTGTAAGCTTGTCCATTGAGCTGCCTCACTGACTCCAATTCTCTCTCTCTCTCTCTCTCTCTCTCTCTCTCTCTCTCTCTCTCTCTCTCTCTCTTCATCTCTTTCCTTAAAAGCCATGGTTTCTACACAGCTGGGATAAAATGGGCAGGGAGGCCACGTGTGAGAATGACCAGCAGCTGAGAGAGGAGAACTTGGAATGACCACCAAGATGCAGAAGAGCTTAAGGTGTTCCCTGGGCTTGATATTTTCAAGGACTTTCCCAAGGAGACACCTTCATGCCTGTGTACTGTGACCTGACTCACGGTAGGTGAGCGACTACCAGCCAAAGTGCCGTCAACAGAGGATGGAACAGAAAAATGTGGTGTGTGCACACAATGGGGTTTTATTCAGCCACAGAGAAGAATAAAACACTTTTCTTTGCAGGAAATGAATAGAATTGGAGGAGACCACGCTAAGTGAAATAAGCCGCACGGAAAGACGAGTACGGCACGTTCTCTCACGTGGAAGCTAAAAAACGGTTGACCTGGAAGTAGAACAGCCATTAGTAGAGGTTGGGAAGAGGGAGAGGAAGTAGATAAAGGGAGGCTGAATTTTTTTTGTTGTTGTTGTTGTTTTGAGACAGGGTTTCTCTGTAGCTTTGGAGCCTGTCCTGGAACTAGCTCTTGTAGACCAGAGTGGCCTCGAACTCACAAAGATCTGCCTGCCTCTGCCTCCTGAGTGCTGGGATTAAAGGTGTGTGCCACCACCGCCGGGCAGGAAGCTGAATTTTATTAGTGCATTCTAGTTGCACGTCTTGAAATATCATTGCATTTATTAATATGTACAATTTACAAATTAATAAAAAATGAAAATACTTTAGAAGTCTTGCTTGCTTTTCCTCCCTCCACCTGCTCTTACCACGGAGGCTTTGTAGGTTGTAGGGGTCATGGGGAATTCTTCAAACGTCTTCATCCTGGAGGAACCTGGAGTCTGAGTCCCTCTGGTCAGGCACCCAGGAAAGGACACACAATTGTAGTATCTGTGGGGAGGACACAGAAGGTTCTGATGAATTCATCCTAGCTTCTCCCATCGCTCAGGCTGCTTCTCTTCCCAGTGAGAAAGGCCTTCCAGCTGGAGGCAGAGTATGGGCGGGGCCTAGGTCCAAGATCTGGACTGGTCCCCAGATTCCACGCTGGTGCCATGGCACAGCTCAGCTGACCTTGTCATGCCCCTCCTCACTCCTTCCCTGCACTGCCTTTTCTCTCCTGCAGAAGAGAACTGAATCCAGTGTTGGGGCCCTGCTGTGGGAAGGGAGGGAGTAGCTACCCCCAGGCTGAGCATGGTATGGAGTCCAGTGGCAGGTATGACCTTCTCCTCAGAATGGGCCACTGGGACGAGGCAGGCCATTTTCCTGTTATTAATTACTGACTGCCCTGCCCACATATGCACTGTGTGCACAGGGTGTTGGGGGGCTTGGTGAATGTAGTCTGGCAAGCAACAACATGCTGTTCCGTCCCCAGGCATGTCGCTGTCCTGAACCTAGGGGACAGGAGATGCACATGAGGCAGGAGTCCTGGAGTCCCAGCCTCTGTCATGCTGGCGAGAACATGAACGGTACAATCTAGTAGGGGTGTAAACAGCCAAGTGTAAGAGACCTTGGACCCAGAGTTCTAGAAACAGGTTGTTTCACTCCTGGGATATGGTGAGTGTGTGGTCTTCGCTGCTCTGAGGGCCTTGTCCATGGTCCTGGGGACATACTCTGGAGAAGAAACAGCAATTGCACCCTAGGAGGGATCTTGGCCCAAACACAGCTGCTACTCTACTTTGTGTCCACAAAGAAAAAAATGCTCAAGATGGATGCTCTCTTGAAAGTGGGATGAAGGAGAGAGAAACAGATTTGGAGGAGGCCGGTCCTGTGGTTTGGATATGGTTAGAGTGTGTCGCCATGGTCCGTGTGTTAGAAGTTTCATCCCCCATGTGGGGACACAGAGGTGTGGCCGAGTGCATGGGAGCAACAGCCTCAGAACGTTGGCCCTCAAGATGCTGAGGTGCTGTAAGAAGAGCAGCGAGGGCCTCTGGCTCCCTCTGGCTCCCGTTCTCACCACAAGCTTTCTTCTTCATGTGCTTCTGCTATCATGATACCATCTGCCACGATGCTCTCTCTAGAGATAAGCAAATGTGGATGCCATGTTCTTCAGTCTCCATTGATGGGAACTGAATGGGCCACTTTTCTTTTTAGAGCTCCCAGCCTCAGGCATTTTGTTACAGCAATGGGCTAAGACACTCATGGGAGGAGACCTCTCAAGTCACTGTACGTTGCTCTTCCTTGAGGACTCCTAAAACATGACATCTCCAAACCGCTGTCACCATCAGACCCATGCCCAGCCCTGGGGAGAGAGACACCGACCTGGCTGCCAGGCTGTGGCAATGCAGACTGGGTGGACTACTCTCGGCATCGGCTTCGGTGATGTGCAGAGCTGTGGTGGACGCCTGCATGAAGCCACCCTCCTCCGAGCTCTGAGAGCTGTGCAGGGCCATGCATTCCTCTTCCTCCTCCTGGCAGGAACGCGAGAAGTTTCCAGGGTCAGAGGCTACCCCATGCCCACCCTCAGTCTTAACGCTGCACTCAGGACTACTGTGGTCTCAACCTCGGCCACAGGGTCGGGATTGGGTTGTGCTTGTGATCGAGTGTGTCTATGGTGAGCCCTAGCACACTTTAATGTCCACAGCAGGCCAAGTGTGAAGGTTGCTAGATGCCTGCCGGGCTGGCCTTGTTCAGTTCTTCCAACCGCCCTTCCAGGTCCAGGCAAGTGGGACAGGACAGGCCTCAGCAGGGCATTCTTGAGTCAGGTTCTAGAGCATAAGGTATCAGTCCCAAGCTGCTGCTTCTGGGAAGGGAGACATGGAGGATACACAAGTCCAGTGTTTTTGTGCTCAGGGGTGCCAGGAGATAAATTTGCTACCATTGGGGCTGGAGATGGCTCAGTGGTTAAGAGCACTGGCTGCTCTTCCAGAGGTCATGAGTTCAATTCCCAGCAACCACATGGTGGCTCACAACCATCTGTAATGAAATTGGCGCCCTCTTCTGGCGTTCGGGCATACATGGAGGCAGAATGTTGTATACATAATAAATAAATAAATCTTAAAAAAAAAGAAAAGAAAATGCTCTCGGTCCTGCTTACAAGAAAATATTACAGAGGCATTTTCTCAGCCTAGGATCTTCTCAGATTATTCTGATTTGTGTCAAATTTGCTACCATTGTGTTTGAGGATCGCATTGCCTTGCAGGCTCTGACCATCGATCTGTATGGCAGCTAGAGCAGCCCCTGGTGGTGTTTGCCCAGCTTCATGTTGAATGAGATGGAGCTGTGGGCAGTGGGAGGATAGGCCCGTGGACTTGAGGTCAGACATGTATGACCCTTGCTTGGTAACTGACAGGTGACCGGGGCTTAGAGGGACTTAGAAAGACAGACGGGGCAGGAACTCAGGATTGGGCCATGGGTGGCAGCAGGAAAGGACAAAGATGGGGCTCACCTGCCAGCCTCCGCCCTGGAGCAGGTCTCCCAGGATCTCCACTAGCTCGGAGAAAGCCGGCCTCGCTTTAGGGTCTCCAGACCAGCAGCTCTGCATGATGTGGCGTCTGTGGGTTGCAGCTGGCTGTTGACCTGTTGTCTGAGTGCACTATGACCCTCCCACCAGCCGACCCCATCACTCCTGTATCGCCTGGGTTATTATGGCAGTTTGGATAGGCAGTGTGTCCTCCTAAGGTTCATGTAATGGGAGCTTGGTCCCTAGAATAGTTGACCACGGTGGAGGTGATGGACCTTACAGAGATGGGACCCGCTGAGAGATCAAGGGGGCTCATGACTGGATTAATGCTCGTCTTGAGGGGTGGGGTCTCCTGAGAGCAGGCACTTGTTTCCTGTCTCACTATGTGATCTGTCACTTTCATGTGCTCCCGGGATGATGCCATCTGCTATACTGGGGTGCAGGCAGCAGGCCCCCACCAGAGCTGAGTTAGACAAAGAGGTGTGTGTGTCTGCTTTTGAACTTCCAAAATTGAGCTACAGAACCCTCCCCTGCTCCTTATTAAGTGTCCAGTGTCCAGTATGCTATAGAAACACAAAACGGACTGAAGTCTGTCCATTTGTTCTGCTGTTTCTACTTCAGATTTAGTACTGACCGTCTCTCCTGCCTGTCCCCATCCTTCTCTAGACATTTTCAGTCCCTAAAGCGTTTCTAGTGCTTCTCAGGTGCTCCCAGAGTGTCTGTGTCCCATCTCATCAGCATGTGTCCTCAGGGGCGGGGACCTGGCCTGCTTTATGGGCTCCGGGTTTCCTGAGGATGACCCAGCAGTGGGTCCAGGATTGGGGGATGTTAGTGGATGGATCAGTGCTGGAGTGAGACGTGTCTACCACAGATGTCATGTCCCTGTGCTACCCCCTGCCTGCCTGCTCTCCTTTCTGGGCTTGACTACCATCCCCTGCCCCACAACTCCATGCCCTCCTTTCCTTGAGTGTCCCCATGCCTTCCCTGAGACCGTACTCCATACATAGAGACTTCTCTTTCTGCCTTCCATCTCAAGATCCGCACCAGCTCTCTCCATTCCCCATGACTGCACACCTTTTCCTCGATGCCTGTCCCCCAACAATTGTGTGACCAGCCAGGAGACTCACATGGCAGGAGTGGCCAGCTCTGGGGCCCTCATTCGCGTGCCATCCTTCAGCCGCTGGCAGAACTCCTCGTTGATCTGCACCCCAGGGTACGGAGAGGCCCCTGATGGGAGAAAAGAGGTGGAGTGGGTGGGGTGGGGAGCACCCCTCTGTTCAGTCCGGCCTATCTTTTTCTTTTTTTCAAGACAGGGTTTCTCTGTAGCTTTGGAGTCTGTCCTGACTCACTCTCTAGACCAGGCTGGCCTTGAACTCATGAAGATCTGTCTGCCTCTGCCTCCCGAGTGTTAGGGTTAAAGGTGTGTGCCACCACCATCTGGCAAGCCCAGCCTATTTTGTCTCTTCCTCTCTTCTACATTGCTTCTGGTGTCAGTATGATGTCTCTACCCAGGGGCTGGGCTAGCTGCTAGGTGCCCCCCTTCTAGTTTTTCTTCTAGTTAAAAGAGGCTGAATGGGGCCAGAGAGATGTCTCAGCAGTTAGGAACACTTGCAGCTCAGTCATGAAGACAAGAATTCACATCCCAACACCTAGGTCACAAGCTGGGCATGGGGCACATGCCTGTAACCCTAGATCCAAACAAGGCAGAGACAGGAGCATCATTGGGGATTGCTGGCTTCTAGAATAGCTAAGAAAATGCCAGCCTAGTTCTTGGATTTACCCTGCCTCAGAGGAACAGACAGAACACCTGATGTCCTTTTCTGACCTCCAAGGGCACGTGCAGAAGCACATGTACCCATGTAACCCATACACAGATGTGCATATTCTCTCTCTCCCACCACATAAACAGACAAACAAATAAATCTTTAAAATAGGATTGGTGAAATTGCTTGTTTGCTAGGGTACCACGAGCACCCACATAGTCAACGTGGGTTGTGAGACTAGTTCCTGGGATAGGGGTACAGCCTCACAGAACCTGTTCAACAAAGTCTGGAACTTCCCAGGATCTTCCCGCTCCTTTTTTAGTAACAATGTTTTGTGACTGCCATTCAGTGACATTGATGTTTTGCTCATCGTCCTCTTCCACCCTTCAGGAGGCCTTCACCCTGTTCCCATGTGGGATTTGTGTAAGCAGGTGTAACTGAATGCGGTGGTTTGCGGTTTACGGGAGAATGGCCCCCAAAAGCTCATATATTTGAATGCTTGGCCACCAAGGAGCTGAACTATGTGAAAGGATTACAAGGACTGGTAGGTGTGGCCTCGCTGGAGGAAATGTGTCACTGGGGGTTGCCTTTGAGGTTCCAAAAGCCCATGCCAGGCCCCAGTCTTTCTCTGTCTGCAATCTAAGGATCAGGATGTAGCTCCCAGCTAGTTCTCCAGCCCCTTGCCCGTCTTCACGCCACATGCTCCCACCATGATGATAATGGACTACCAACTAAAACTGTAGGTAAACCCCCAACCAAATGCTTTCCTTTATAAGAGCTGCCTTGGTCATTGTTTCTCTTCACAGCAATAGAACTGAATGAGTACTGAACCACTTGCCTCAGAAGGCCCTGAGCTAATAGATCCACACACAGCTGCAGTTGTATGACCAGCCCCCCCCCCCCCAAGGCAGGTGATCCCCTTCCCTCTGCTGAGGTGGCACCTTGCTCTTTACTCACCCAGGGAGAAAATCTCCCACAGCAGCACTCCGAAGGACCACACGTCACTCTGCGTGGTGTACACCTTATCGAAGATGCTCTCAGGGGCCATCCATTTCAGAGGCAGTCGGGCCTGAGTGGTGGAGGGGAGAGAGATGAGGCCAAACACCAGGATAGCCATGACCCCGAGTTCTTTCTGTTCCTCTCTTCGCCCTCTCTTTCTCTCTCTCCCTCACTTCTTCTACCTCTCTCTCCCCTCTCTTTCCTTTTTGTCTTTCTCCCCTCTCTTCCCAAGAGTTGTCCTTTGTTCCCAGATATTTTCATCTTTTTTACCTCTCTCTCCATCCCCCTCCCATCACCTTTTCTATTTTCTCTCACTGTCCCCTCTCTTCTTCTGTCTCTCTCTCTTCTTCCCTTCTCTCTCTCCTTCTGTCTTTTTCTCCTCTCCTCTCCCTTCCCTCCCTCTCCTTTTCTCTCCTCTCTTCTCCTCTCCTCTTCTTTCCTCTCCTCTTCTCTCTCTGCTCCTCTCCTTCTCCCTCTCCCTGATCTTTCTTGAACTTGTCATCCTCCTGCCTGCTCCTCTTTAGTTCAGGCATGCATCCCCACGGTCTGCTTCTGAGGGTGGATCTTGTATCTGCCCCTCTAGTTGGAGAGACTTAACTCAGCCTCCTGCGGGAATGTATCACGCACACCACCAATATTCCCTCTTGACAAACGATAATCAACTCACTTTGTCCCCACACCAGAAGCAGATTACTCATCCCCTCTTCCTCAAGCTTTTAATGATGCTCCCCCATTATCTGTCTCCTTCCATCGTATGGCTGCATCTGGGAACCCATCCAGACTGTTCTCTGCATCCCACTAGTGTTACCAGTCCCTTCTCCTGACAGCTTATAGGTGGGAGGCAGAAATGCATACCTATTTCCTCCCTGCATTTGCTTCCCACACCTGTGAGTCAGCATGAAGGACAAAAGCCTTCTGTGGGGTTGCCACTCTGGATAGGGTGGCCATCACACCACACCCTGGACTCCCCCCATCTCCAACCACCTTTCTTCTTCTCCCTGGCATAACACCTCACTCAGCTATGCGCACTCATTCAAGCACCCTTCTCTGAGCTCTGCCAGTAACCCTGCCATTGTGTCTGGGGCCTGTCGGTGATGGATTATCTAGCATAGGTTAATTGAGATGGGAAGACCCACCCTAAATGTGGGCTGTACTATTCTGTGTGCATGGGTCCCAGGCTAAATACAAAAGAGAAAAAGAAGGGAGAAGCGAGGCCACCATTGAGAAGTGGAAGGAAGCCAAGCTTAGCTGGGCACAAGCGCTCATCACTCTCTCCTTCCTAACTGACACCGTATGAGCAGCAGCCCCCTGTTCCGGACACTACGCCATCTATATCACGAAGTATCCCCTGGAGCTTTTCAGCCAAAACAAACTCTTCCTCAAGTTGATTTTGTCCAGTGTTTCATCTAAGCAATAAGACAAGCAACCAGCACATTTGGCGAGCTCCTAGGAAGAGTGCTTCTCCCAGCAGCTGGGCATGAAGCCTGGCAGACCAAGTGGACTCCCCACTGTGTTTTCCCTCCCCCCTCCCCACTCCGAGTCCCCTGCCTCTCATGGCCTGCACTCACACTGCCTTTTCGGACATAGTCAGGGTCTTTGTAGATGTCTCGGGCAAGACCGAAGTCGCAGATCTTCACTATGTCACTTTCTGACAGGAGGATGTTCCGAGCAGCCAGGTCTCTGTGGATGCACTAGGGGCGAAGGGATGGAGGTGGTAGTGAGTTTGGCTTCAGCCCCCCCGAGCAGCATCTCAGCCTAGAGCTCTGAGGCACTGTAGGTACACCCTGCCCTGCCTGCATCTTGCTCATTTGGAGAGAGATTAATGGGAGAAGACATATGGGATTGAGGTGAAGTGAGTTAGGGACTCAGACATGCCGATTCCATGACCGATGCTTAGCCTCGAGACCTGGGGCAGGGGATTCCTTGCTTTGGGCTGAGTTTCCTCCAAAATGGGATAGATCTGAAGTGGTCCCGAGGCCACTGTGGAGTAAAATTACAACCAGGCCTATCTGTACCAAGGGCTGTGTACCCTTCTCCTCTGAAAAGGACCTGGTCGGGTTCTGGGGACCTGCCTTGCGGGAAGCCAGGAACTCCATTCCGCGGGCCACCTGGAAACTGTAGCAGACAAGATCTTCCATGGTCAGTGGGCTCAGCCATAGGTCCTCAGCTGCACAGAAGGAGGGGAGCTCAGGAGGTGCTTCTACAGTAGTTCATCTTCCATCTCCACTCCAATATTAACATTTGTGCACCCATCCCGGCCCTGGAGACTCCAGACACTAGACACCCTGTTTATACCTGTTACCTTCATGACTCTGGGGCATCAACTCTTGCACCAGCTATTTGGCTTTGTAGCCCTCCCTGACCCTGTCTGCAAGGCATTGCTGTTTATCCTGTGATACCAAGTTAAACTTCATTGCCTGCCTCTTGGGTGTTTGATGTGGGCTTCCCCTCTGTATCCTGTGAATACCATTGGTTAATAAAGAAGGTGCTTTGTACGTATTGCATCGCAGAATAGGGCAAGGTGGAAATTCCAAGCAGCTAGAGGAGGAAAGAGTAGGCAGAGTCAAAGAGAAGTCATGTAGCTGCTACAGGAGAAAGACTCCAGACACTGGACGGAATCTTACCCGTTGGCCACAACCATGTGGTGATACACAGATTAATAGAAATGGGTTAATATAAGATAAAAGAGTTAGTCAATAAGAAGCGTGAGCTAAAAGGCCAAACAGTTGTAACAATATAGTTTCAGTGTGATTATTTCGGGTCTGAGCCGCTGGGAAAACGAACAAGCAGCCTCCGCCTACAGGTGTCTTCCTCTTATGAAGCAGAGGCTTACAGTTCTTCCATTGAAGATCCTGCACCGAGTGTCGCAGGCTAAGTTATCCCTGGGCGCCAATTGCGAGACTTTGGGCCAGGCAGACACAGGCAAGAGGATGCCAAGTTCTTACCTTCTTGGACAAGGGGGGCCCTCCGTGCTCCTCCCTTGCCCATTAGGAGCCGCGTGAGCAGGGCCCTGTCGCTGTTTCCAGGTCTCCTCCTATCAGCCTTGGCGCCTTCTACCATCGCGCGGAAGCGCCTGCGTTGTTCGGGAGACTTCTCCTGCCAAAGCGAAGTGTAAAGCTAGCCTGCTTTTCATCTTGGACTTCCATCCGCAGCCCACCATGGTGTTAACTGCGCTCTGGCAACAGGCTGGTGTGCCTACTTACCGCGTAGGGGCTAAACGTATCCCGTTTGGCACGCAAGAAGTTGGAGAGGTTGCCGTACTTGCAAAATTCCACGATCACCATTAGAGGGCCTATGACACGGCAGAGAGAAGCCAGGCACTTGGTGATGCCCGCAGAGCAGCGGCACTGCCGCTCTGCTTGCTGTACCCTGCCCGGCTCCAACATGGGCCCACCCTAGGACCCACATGGCTCCACTGCCCGGTCCTTTCCCCAGGGCATCTCATTTCCATACCATTCGGCTTGGTGCACGCCCCCAGGAGGTTGACCACATTGAGGTGGTTACCGATGTGTATTAGGATCTTGAGCTCTGACATCAGGGCACGGTGCTCGCTGGCAGTAGCGCCATCTGGGGGAGACAAAGAGGGGCGTGGCACAATGCCAAACCTGTCCTGGGACTTTTCCCAATTTGCTCAACCCTCTTGAGACACTGCCTTAGCAAAAGCGTGCTCAGTGCTGGTGCTGGGAGTGCAGGCTGCGCTGGGGCCCTGGTACGTGCTGCTGACCCTAGAGAGGCAGAGGGTTCAGGCAGAGGCTTGGATTTGATTCCCTTCGCCTTTCTATGGAATCGTGGCTGGGACTGTAGCTCTGTTTTCCTTCTTGCCCTTGGATCGCCGTCCCACACGGAGTCCCTCCCCCCGCCCAGTCCCTTCTACCCGCGAGCCCCGCACCTTTCAGCATCTTCACGGCCACGGTATCACAGTTGCTGCCTTTGTTGATGCCGAAAGCTGAGGCTTCTACCACCTTCCCAAAAGCCCCATGGCCTAGGACTCTCCCTGTGGAGGCAGGGGGTCAGCTCCAGGTGAGCTGTATAGGGGTCGGGGGGGGGGTGAGGATGGAGAAGGATGGACAGCAGGGTTGACCTGTCCCAAGAGCTTGGGACAGAAGGAAAATGGAAGCCTCTCTGCCAAACAGGAAGGGAGTAGGGAGTGGAGTCTTAGAGAGGGAAAGCTGGAGAACAGAGGAGAGACAGACAGGAAGGCCCCAGCATCCTCTCCAGGCAGGTGGGACAGGTCCACCCTACTCAGAGCAGCAGGAAATGACCTCGAGGGCCTGGGAACTGGGAGCCCTGGCTGTGGTTCTGGGGAGTCAGGCTCATCTGGAACTGGTCAGGCCAGGTGGGAATCAGGCAGACCATCCTGGCACAAGTTCTAAGAATGGAAGGATTTCTGTCACTTCAGCCTGCTTGATTCTGTGGCAGCTGAAGCTGTCTCTGCCAGGCGGTGCATGCTGGGTAGGGCAAGCTGGGTGCTGGCCTCACCGAGGTGTAACCTTTCCCTGGGGAACTCCCACTGGCTGGCGTCATAGGACAGGTATTCACACTGCTCCTCCAAAGGCACCTCCCCGGGGTCCATGATGATAGACAGGTAGCCCGTCTTGATGTCTGCGTGGGCAGGCTGGGGGTGGGGGTGGAGACAGCTCATTGATTTGGACATACCACTGTGGCTTGGATATATTTTGCCTAGGGCACATGGCCCTTGCTTCTGAGTTCTCAATCAAGGAGAGGGCAGGTCAACAGGCAACCTCTGCCGGGTTGGGAACCCAGCATGGAAGGGTGGGGAAGATTCCCAGTGCAGGACATTGACAGATGAACCAGAATGGGACTCTTAAGGGCTTGCTGGGATGAGAATGGAATGGGGAAACGGGATGCCCCGTTAGGTGATGGAGAACCTTGGTGGAGGGAGACCCTCACCCTTTTCATATTACAGAAGATGAGGAGGAGGAGGACCCAGAAGAAGACAGCGATGACGCCAGTGCCAATGAGTATCACAATCTCCATGCTGCCTTTATCTTCGGAGCCTGGGTGGATAAATAGTGGGTGAGAGGGAGTATGTACCCAGCAGGAAGTGGCCCTCGTGCTTGGGTACCACTTCATTAAGTAGCCACGGGAGAGTGCCTGCTGGGTGTGTGAAGTGAGCTGGACAGAGCCAGGCGGAGACGCACCTTCCACTGCCACACTGGCAGAGGAGTTTACGCAGCCCTTAGCATTGCACACACTGCACAGATAACGACCCGCATCCTCCTCGCGCACGCGTTGGATGCTCAGCCTCTGATTCGAGTCTGCCAGGTCGATTCCTGCAAGTGATAGGATGAAGGTTTCAGCTCAGGTGGGGACATCGGCTTGTAGACCTCCGGACGCTGTCCGTCATCCAGGGCCATTTTCCCTACCAGACTCTTTCTCCAGGAGCCTCTCATCTTTGTACCACACAATACTGGGCACATGCGCTCCGGCCACCGGGCATCGCATCTCCAGCGAATCGCTCACGTTCACCAGGAGGTCGGTCAAGTTCTGCGTGAGCCGAGGAGCTTCGAGGGCTGGGACAGAGTGGAGAGGGGACTAAATGAAGGCGCAGAAACCAAGAAGGTAGCTCGTTTGTAATGCGGGGCTGGACGTGGCACTGAAATACTGAGCATGCGAAGGACTGAGTACTTCTACGGCTAGTTTGGGCTGCAGGGGTGCTCCTGAAGACCCAGCCTTGTGATTCGAGCACCCAGGGCTGTGCTATCCGAGGTCGCCTAGATAGAATCTGCAAAGGCTGCGAAACGTGGCCCCTCCCTCTCTTGCTTGCCACGCCCATCTCACCCTGCACGGACAGGTACTTCTTGTGGCAGTGCTTGTCTTGGCTGCGCCTATCCTGCACCTCACACACGTAGTCACCCTCGTGCTCGGGCGCCACTCGGGGGATATTCAAGCTGAGGGTGGCGTGGCGGGCCCCGGGCTCCGCCTCCTCCAGGTTGGCCGCTAGGGGCGTGGCATACAGGTGCACGTTTTTGCAGTCGAGCAGTAGGGGGTTCCCTTGAGCGTCGTGTAGCGTGGAGAGGTTGAGCCGGTACCAGCGCAGATGCTCGTAAGTGTAGTTGTCCGCCCGGCAGCTGAGGCGCACTGACTGGCCTTCTAAGGGGTCCTCGGAAGGCTCTGATTCGATACTGAAGCCGTCCGGAATGGCTGGGGAAGAGAGAGGAATCCGAGAGACAATGTCTCCGTGTTTGCTCACCTTACCAGCCGTAGGGTAGGTCTCCCACTTCACCGTTGACCTTGCGACGCAATCAGTTCTTAATCACGGGTGTACATAATGTGTATCCAGGCTTTCATACTGTCTAGAACCCACTTCCTCTCCTTTTTCTTCCCCTCCCAGAAAAAAGGACCCACCAACTTTTGAAAGTCAGCCCCACCCCTTGGGGTTAGGCTCCTTCTGCACGCCTACCTTTTGGACTCTTAGCTATGCGCCAAGCAGGGAGCTGTCCACACAATCCCAGGAGGCCAGGTCCTTAAACTCTTATCACCAGACCAAGCGGACCCCCTTCCTCTTTTGCAACTGACCACCCTCTGACCCTGGTTTGTCCTTGGAATGATTTCATTAGCGTTTGCCAGCGCCATTCTCTTGCTCACCACCTGCCCTTTCAGGTGACTTCATCCATACTCCTGAACCCAGCAAGTGTGACCCCTTTCTTTCTAGAGGTCACTAACTCATTTGAAAATCTGAATAAATGATGGGAATTTCTCTCCAGGCCAAAATGCACACAGGACTCTAAAATGAGAAAGGGTGGGACTTCTCTGCTGGGGGTACCATCCCATTCCACTGGACCAGCACCCAGTCTACAGCGGAGCATCCTTAAATTTATCTCCCACTCTGTGTCATGGTGGTAGGGGTGGTAATCCCATGCTGGGTGCTCCCATGGTCACTAGAAACTCAGCTCATTCCCGGCACCCAGGACTGCTTAGATGAAGTGGTACCGCTTGGGGACAGTCTGGTACTCACTGGTCACATAGAAGTAGATGAGACGCTCGTCCTGGCCCACTTTGTTGAAGACCACACACTTGTACATGGCTGACACATTGGCGTCCTGGATCACCAGCTTGCTCACCGTCTACCCAAAACAGAGGCAGAAATTTCCATTGCTTACCTAGACCCTCCTTCTCATCAAAGAGGCTACTGTGCTCACTAGAAATGGGGGAATAGTTTGGCCAAAGTCTAGAGACAGCCCAGACGATAAGACAGGTGTCCCCTCAAAAAACCAAGAGACAGTGTGTCTCAGACTGTGGCTATGTTGAGGGGGTCAAAAGTCATTTCGGCAACTGGGCCTCTCTAAGCAAGGGTTAAAATCCAGACAGTAATGAGTCACATCAGGGCCAGTCTCTTTAAATTATGGCCTAAGGTCAGGAGCTGGTCACTGTGCAAGGTCTTTGTGATCTGCCCAAGTTAGTCCAAAGGCATAGAACACTTCTTCAAGGTCCAGGGTAGTAGAGGAGGTGTGTATACGTACGTGTAGGGAGGTATCCCAGGAGTCTAGAAAAATTATGCCCTTAGGGACTAGGGAGTTTGAAAAGTAGGGGAGGAGAGAGGGCCAAAGGCCCTGCCTACCATCCAAAGACCCCCACCCCCACCCCAAGCCGGGCACTTCCTGGCCAGGCCTGGAACAGGAAGAGGCTCTGGAGGTGTGTAGGAAAACAGGAAGTGACTGTAGGAAGTGGGTGCCTTTGTTCAGTCCCCCTCCCCCTCCTGGTCAAGCAGCTCACCAGCCTGCTATGGAGACCTAGTCAGCCCCCAGCCCCATCCCCTTCCAGACTTGGGACTTGTGGGCAGCTGGATTCTCCTCCTGGATCTCAGTTTTCTTGTCTGGGAAGGCCTGGCTCACAGGCAGGCAGGGAAGCAGGGGCCCAGAGAGCGCAGAAAAGTCACCTGGTTGGCTGCTGCAGCTCCCAGAGCTCTGCAGGCCAGGTAGACACTGAGAACAGGCAGGAGGGAGCTCACCCAGCCTCCCTCCTCTTTGTCTTCTCTCACTACCCTAACTTGCCTGCACCTGGGACTTTTCTCGCCCTATGATCCGTACCTTATTTTTCCCCTCCACAAACTCGGTCCAGGTGTCCAGGCTCTCGATGGGGTTCACAGCATCCTGAGTCGTCACCTCCCTCCAGTCTCGGCACTGTGGCATGCGATCCCGCTGCTGCCGTCTCCGACTGCCGTGGACCAAGAGGGACAAGGGCAGATCAGGGCTAAGGACAGGGAAGACCTAAGCTGGGGGGTTGGGTGGGCCACACCACTGTCATCCTCAGACACTGGCTCGCAGCACCGTGAGTAAGAGACAGCTCTCAGGCTGGGAACAAGGGCAATGAGGGGTTGGAACATGGCTGCTGTCCTGCAATCCTTCCTCCGCACGGACACGGCTCTGCCCTACTTCTGCTCTGTGCCGTCCTTCAGAGTCCAGCTTGCATGTGCTCACCCAGCTTCCAGGAGGAGCACACGTCACCACTCAGTCCCACAGACCCCACCCCAGCTGACTCCCCTTCTCTCTCCCCCTAGGCATGCCCAGGGCTTCATCCTGAGATGAGGCAAGTGGGGCAAGAGGACATCTTGTCTGCCTTTATCTGCAGAGTGGGGAGGGAGCACCCAGGACCCTGTCTGCCATTTGACACAGGGCCTGATAGTGGATCACCAGAAGGAGCAAGGATGGAGGCACCAGGTAAGCTGTAGGCTGCGTGGTTCACAAGAGTCCCTCAGGAGCCTTGCATCTGTCACTTCTGAGCTTCCCCACTGACTGCTCAGGAGCCACAGCCTCTGGGCCAGCAGGTGGGGCTAGACTCCTTTCCTGGCTTCTGTTCAGTCTCTAGCATGTGACCACATAATCTTTCACTAAATGGCAAACCTGACTTGTCATTCTCCTGCTGAAAGCCCTTTACTGGCTCCCTGACGACTTCAAAGTTCCTGCTCACGTGGCACCTGCCTCCTCTCCTCTTCCTTATATGTCTAATTTGTCTCTGCCCAGAATGTCCTCCTAGGTTCCCTTGTCTATTCTGTTTTCTGTTATTCTGACTTTAAGTTCACTATGTGGCCAAGGATGACCTTCAATTCCTGATCCTCTTGCCTCCACCTCCCAAGTGTTGGGGTAACAGGCACATGCCACGACACCCACCCAGCTCCTCCTGTCCTTCTGACATGGAGCTGGGTGTATGGAGCATGGCTCAACATTTGGGCAGGCTCTGTGGTTTATAGTTTTGACACTGAGAATTTTGTCTCCCTTCTCTGGTCCTGTTTCCTTACCTATAAAGGATGAACTAAGATTTTGTGTGTAGTAGAAGAGATTAGGGAGAATAGGGTACAGTGGGGGGCATACTCACAGGCTGCGCTGGGCAAACGTCTTGCAAGGTGTCCAGGGCCTCCAGTGCCACTGGACACTGAGAGGTTGGGGTACCCCATAGGCAGTGCAGGTGAGGGTCTGGAGGCTGTGGCGGGAGTAGATGCTGGGTGAGGAGGCTTCCTTTTCATGGATGTGGGGAGGCACTGGGGACATAGGCAAATAGACAGTCAGCTTGCTCCCATCGCCACCCCACACACCCCGGGACTCATCCCTTCTCCCATCCTTCCGGCCTATACCATTCACCACCAGCTCCAGGCTGATGTTTTGCCTCAGCCCAGCTGCAGAGTTCCACAGGGCGAGAGTGTAGATGCCAGCACTGGCCTCGGTCACCTCTTTGAGCACTAGAGCATGCGGATTGTGGCGCCCAGTCACTGCCTTTCTGTCCTTGTACCTGGCGGAGGAAGGGAATTCAGAATCTCTGTGGGACCCATGCCAGCTCTGTACGGGCATTTGCAGGCCTTCCAATGAGAATGGTTCTCGGTTTCCTGTTGGTCACCAAAATCTTTAATGATCAATCTAAAATACCTGAGCATACCAACAAAAACACTAAGGATGCCATACTGAATTTTATAGTTTGTATGCTAATTAAAAGTAAATAAATCAAGACAAAGTAAAACAAAAAATACCTAAAGCTCAAATCTCTTCTGTAAAGTAACTTAGAATGTGCACAAAAGTTATAGACAGCCCTCTGTATACCGTAAATCATCTTGAGATGACATCTGGTACTCAAGACACTGTGTTACATAAAAGGTTGTGATATTCACATGCTCAAGGACTATGGCAAAAAAAAAAAAACCAAAAGGTCCATATGCTTGGTACAGACACATCTAAAAAGATATTTTCCACCCAAGGTTCACTGACTCTGTGGCTGCAGAATACACACATAGGAAGGGCCCACACTTCCTGCTAGAAGTGGGAAGAGAAGGTCATGTGGCTTGTCTTGATAGGTCAGGCTAGAGCAAGAGGCCTCTCCCACACCAGACCAAGGAGGGCAGCAGGAGTATGGGGTGAGCAGGAGTCTCTGGTCTTGGGAGAGGTAGACAAAAGCTCCGAATAGGCTGAATCAACCCACTGTCATTACTTATGTGGCCATCTTGGCAATGCCACTGACCTTCAGGACCATCGTGAGATCTGCAGTGGCACTTCCGGACTCACCCCTAAATCCTGACATTCCCCCCAGCCCCCAGCAACCGGTTTCTGCTTAGGGCAGCTACCCTCTCTTCGTCCCGTCTGTGAGCCTGACCTAGGGATGAAGAAGGCAGCGTGCCAGTTCCTCCACACCTGCTGACTGACCGTAATGCCCTCGGTGGGCCCCTATTCTTTCTCACAGCGTATTGATGAGGGAAGAGACAGTGACAGCTGAGCACATGGAGTGGCAATTGCCTGGTTCTCTGACACCTGGCTCTGGGTGCTTCTGTGGGTTTTCCACACACGTAGCCTTCACAGGGCTTTTGATTCAGTGCTATACTAGCTTGGATGCTCTTTCTGTATAAGACAATTTGTGTGACTCTCTCCTTCCTTCACTGGGGCCAGGGTACTGGCTCTTCAACGGTGGTTGTCATCTGGTCCTGCCTACCCTGTTCCCCTCCCTTCCTTCCTTCCTTCTTTCCTTCCTTCCTTCCTTCCTTCCTCCCTCCTTCCTCCCTCCCCCTTTTCCCTCCCTCCCTCTCTCCCTTCTTTTTCTCCTCTAGATCAAACTCAGGACCTCCACACCCTATGCAAGTGTTCTGCCATTTAGTTACACTCCTGCCAGGTACACTGAGACACTGAGTTTTTCTTTTCTTTATTTTTTTTCCGGATTTTTGAGACAGGGTTCCTCCGTAGCTTTTTTGTTCCTGTCCTGGAACTAGCTCTTGTAGACTAGGCTGGCCTCGAACTCACAGAGATCCACCTGCCTCTGCCTCCCGAGTGCTGGGATTAAAGGCATGCGACACCATCGCCCGGCTACACTGAGTTTTCTATAAGTATCTGTTGGTCGACTCTTCTCTCCCTGAGCTGTGAGCTCCAGTGAGAACAGTGACAGCCCCGGGCTGTATCCTGTTTACACAATGCCCCACCAGGCATGTGTGGTCATTCTAGACCTCTGCTGCATGTGCAAACAAATGCCTCACAAGCTGGACTATTCCTGCAGCCTGAGTCCTGGACTTGGAGCTAGTTCTCCCAGGCCCCTCCCCTCCGGATAGGCTAAGCTGTGACTCTACAGCTCTGAAAAGACACATCTCTTAGGTAAAGACCTAAGATAGGACAGATTTAAGGATCCTGCTCTCAACAGTTGATAGCAGCCAGGGCTTAGAGAGGCAAGTGACTTGCCTAGGATCACAGAGCAGGGCAGGTAGGACAGAGGCAGAATCGAGGCCATGCTCTCTGCCTGGCTGTGCTGCAGAAGGCTTCTGGAACCCCAGGCTTTTTAGTTTGTCACGTACGTGACCCTTGGAAGATCCCTTAACTGTCCCAAGCCTCGGTGTCTTTACTTAGAAACTGGAGCATTATTCTTGCAGGAATCTCAAAGGCTCAGCACACTGGGCCAAAGACCCAGTCCATCTGTCCGTGTACTAGACCAGCCACCATTCACTGATTTAGAGTACTTCTACCAACGTGCCACGCGAGCAGTGGTTGCCCGTGGGACTGTGATGAATGCAAGTGCCCTGCGTCAGCTGCACACTTCTGAGAGGAAGATGTTGGCTAAAAGGTCAGAGAAGGTAAGTTCGTTCCTGTGGAAGGCTATGCTGAGCGCAGGCTCAGTCCTGCTGGCCTTGGGGGTCAGGGACCTCTAGGACTCTAAAAGTTACATTTATGCAAGAGATGCTCCTAGCTTCATCTGTGCCTTCAGGACCTTCCCTTAAGGCTTCTGGTACTATGTTATGTGGAACTAGATGACCCAAAGCTATGACCTTAAATGGAGGATTCAGGGTCACAAGATTTGTGACTGGGACATCCTGAGCCTTCCCAGAAGCCAATTTCCAGCCTATGGCCAGTGGGTCCTGGCTGAGGACCTTTGGGACCTCTGCTTGTCCTGGTGCCAGAACCTCGTACCAGGTGCGAGGTGTCTCACACTTAGAAGGGCAGGGCTGCTCTGGGTTGACAAGAAAAGACAGAACAGGAACTCCTCCCAGGAGACCTGGGGCTCCGGTGGGAATGCTTGTCCCTCCTCTGGCCCATTTCCTTATCTACAATGTAGGTGGAGGCTGCAATAGGATCTATTATGATTGAATCAAGGCGACAGCTCAGAGTGTACGGGAGGATCAGGAAGATGCTGCACTCTCCTGGGAGCATCTAGAAGGATGTAGCCATCACTGAGGGACCCCTCTGTACCCCGGGCACACCCTGTAGGGAAAGCCTGACTCTCAGTTCTCCTGCAGGCCTCTCCCTGCCATGTGTCTCAGAGCCAGGCTCCACAACAGTTTATCAGTCTCGTGACATCTCAAATTTGTGGGTCAGAAGGTCCCTCTTATAGGAAGGGGGACCAGAGAACAAGCCACTATAGGGCAGACCCTGAGTTTGCTCAGTGTGGAAATCCAGCTGGCAGGGTCTTGGAGATTCTGGGGGGAGGCAGGGAGCAGGTAGATAGAACCCTGTGCTGTCCATACCAGAACCTGGCATTTAGGCATTCTGGGGTTTAGCAGCTTCAGGACTAACCTCCCTTCTAGCTGAATATGTTCACTCCCTTTCAGGGCTCTGTTTAGTAAGGGTTCCACCTGAGTTTCAGGGTATGCAGGCCCCGATGGGCAGGGACAGATCCCCTTCTGAGATCCAGGGCTAATGATCTGATGGGGAAGGACACTGTCCTTCTCACTCTCTGGCCAGTCCTTGTGTTAATCCTGGCATTGGCAGTAAGGGGAGGGGGCCTGGATTGTTACCATTGGAACTCCGGTGGGGGGTAAGCTGCCAGCTTCACAGGCAGTTTCACCAGCTCGTCACCGGCGGTGGCTTCCAGGACAGGTCCTTTGAGCCAATCGACACTGATGAAGGGCTTCTCTGCCAAACAGGAGGCAAGAGTGTAAACTCGGGGGTGAGCTACCATCCACCAGGCTTCCCAGCCTCCCCCTGCAGACTGGATCTTGCCTTGCTGTCCAGCTGGTAGAAGCTAGGCAGGGCTTCCCCTCACAGCCTTTCCTTCCTTTCGGCCGGCCCCTGCTGCTCAGGTGCATCATGACCTCTGACCCACACTGCACAAGGACCCTTGTTCTCCGGGCTCAGTGATACTGGACCCATCCCATCCCATGCCGGGCACAATGACCTCAGCCTCCCAGGTCATACCGTGCACAATGACCTCTGTGCTTTCCCGGAACCGCTGAATGCCATTGTTGGCCTCACACACGTAGGGACCCAGGTCGTGCTGGCTGACATTGTGGATGGTCAGGATGCTGGAGAGTTCTGTGTGAGTCTGCTGGGAACGTCGCTCAGGTACCCACTTACCCCGCTCTGCCTGCCACACCCAGGGGAAGCCCAGGATCAGCAGGCAGGCAGGGGCAGACCCAACCTAGCAAAGCCACACACCCCTTTCCAGACACAAGTAGCTCTGGATATCTAGCCCCTGAGTTGGCTTTGGGATGGGAAAACTTCCCCAACACATTTGGGTTCCTGAGTCTATATCTCCTCCGCACAGGGGGAGTATGTGCCAGGTACAGGTAGACTGGGCATGGTGAGTCCTAGAGGGGGCGCTGAGGACAGGGCCGTGGGAAGAAGGTACCTGGCAGAGCTGCTGACCTTACCTGCTTCCCTGGATAATCCCAGTCGAAGGTGACACCCGAGTTGAACTCAGCCCACACCGTACAGTTCAAAACCAGCTTCTCCCCAACCAACAGCTCCAGTGACTTCTTGGGGAACAGCTGGATGTCATATAGCTCATTGCCTGGTGACACACACAGTGTCACCTCCCACACTTCTCATAGGACAACACACACAGCGTGGAGAGCAGTGGGTGGTAAGACCATCCGTGATGCTAACAGCCCCGCCACTCGGAACTAGCGACGCAGGGTTACAGTATGTCTGCCCTGCTCTTCTCGGGGGTGCACAAGTGTGGTAACTGGGGTGAGATGGAAGTGGCAGCCCCTACCTGTGATATGCACGATGAAGGGATTGGAAAGGAAGTCCCGGTCACCCCAGGTGGTCTCGCATTGCAGGTACAGGGCGTCGCGCAGCAGCAGTGTGGGTACCTGCATGCCCCGGCGGTCATCCCACAGCACCTTCTGCCCATCGGGGTGTAGCACTGAGCTTTGCTGGAGGGACACAGTGACTGTCAGCTGCCTTTCCCAAGGATGGCACTGGAGGATGGGATCATGGGGTGAGAGGCCGGGGAAGGGAAGAGTACCGAGCGCAGTGTGATGTTGAGGCCGGGAATGGACACCAAGCAGGGCACCCACATCAAGTCCTTCCTGGTGACCAGGAGCGTGTCAGGTTTGTTGATGAAGGGCTGCTCAAAGTCTGTAGAGATGGCATAGAAGTTGGGTAAGGTAGCCGTCCAGGATGTCTCTGGCTAGGGCTGGGGGTATGGGAAGTATAAGGGAGCCCCATGGGTCAGGGTGGTGAAGTTCTAGCCTCCTGCTTCTGTGTGGAGCACAGGAAGGCCCCATAATCACTCCTGCCTGCCTGGTGTCAGCAGGCTGGAGGTGGTGCCTAGTAGCCTAGGCACCAGCTACTCCCTCCAGGACCCGGCCCCAGACAGGCCTCACCTCTTACGAACACATAGGTGCTGGCAGCTGTGGTGCCCTCAATTCTGGCCTTGATGTACTTGTAGAAGCAGTGGTAGCTGCCCGTGTTGTTGGCGTGAGTCTGGGCCAGCAGCAGAACCTTGCAGTAGGGCCTAGCTTCTGTGCCTTCACAGTCTTGCACAACCTGGGTCTCCTCACCATCCTTCCCACCTGTGGTCAGTACCTCCTGGGCCCCTGGCCAGGTCCACTCAAGGGGGTGCTGCCCCCTAGCAGAGAATAGTAGAAATAAGCATCTCTCCTTCCCAGTTTTAGCTTAGAGTCACAGTCTCCAAGGAGCCTTCCTCAAGGGTCAAGCAAGAGCTTTGGTCATCATTCTGTCTTCCCAGAGAAGGGCAACCCAAGCTTGGGGTATATTCCACAGATCCACCCCCTGAGCCCTTGACTCTCTGCCTAGTTCTTGGAGCTGTGAATGGACAGGCTGGTAACACAGGCCTTCTTCAATAGCTAGTACTCTGAGGAGGCTCTAGGATCTGAGGGGTAGGCCTGGGGCTAGTGAGAGGTAGCTGGGAATGGATGTAGGTGATCTGGAAGAGGTTTTAGGGGAGGCTGGGTCAGTGCAGGTGCCTCTGGGAGACCACATCCTAGGAATCCCACTCAGGCTACTCTGGGGAGTTCTTTAGTCAGCTACCTCTTGTCTCAGGGCAGCCTTCATGGACTGCCAGGTGGGGAGGAGCCAGTACCTGCAGGATATGGATAGGCTGTCCCCAGTGTCAATGACGTATGTGTCCTCTGTGATGTTCAGGGTTGGAGGGGTCATGGAGTAACCATTTGCCAGGCCTGAGGTGAAAGACAAGGTTATAGTGGTGTTACATCATGGGGTCACACGACAGCTCCTGCACTGTCCGGGCACAGTTGGGCCCTCTGGGATGTTTCCCCAAGGCAGGGCTAGTCTAGTGGCTTTCAGTCAGCCTAGCCTTGTCTCCCCATGTGTAGCCTTGCTACAGCATCAGCACAAAGGTGCCACAACAACTTCCAATCTCTACCACAAACTATCCCTTGCTCTGGTCAAGGCCACCGGTCCCCACCACAGCCCTGCCCTGTCTCTGTTGACAAATGGAGCCCAATTCCAGCTAACTTTGACTGCTGCCCTGACTTTTGACTTTAAATGACCTGAGCTGCTAGCAGGAAGCAGGAAGAGGAGGAGCCTTCAGGTCTCCTCCTATGGGATGGGGCTAGCAGGAGACTGGAGAGAGATTTGGAGCGTGGAGACTCCCCAGTTTTGCCAGAGACCCCCCCTCCATCCTGAATCCCACATCCATACCTACTGCTTATGAGGGGTTCATGTATCCTAGATCCATGCTCCGCCCATGACCTCGCCCTCTCCCAGGTCCCAGACAGTTTCTTTCTTCAGTTTCTGGGCTCTACCAGCTTCTTTCTGCTCTGCCTGTCTGAGCCTCCTCTGAGTTTTGCCTGCCCAGGTTTCTTCCACACCCTCAGGCCTTCCCATGGTGTTCCTCTCCAGATGCACAAGTGAACCCGCTTTGGCAGAACCCATCTTCTGCCTTCCATGGCTAGGCTGGTTAGGTGAGGCCTCTCTGCTCTCCAGGATCTCACCTCTGTAGCTCACACGCACATAGTTGTGCACCATCAACCATCTCTGAGTAGGGTGTGCATGCGCACACGCACGTATGTGTGTCTGCACATGTGTAAAGTGGGGTCTCCTGTGTACACACATCTATCTGTACCTGCGGGCCTGTGTGAGCAGGTGTGCATATCTCTGAGAGATGCGTGTGGCTCTAGCTGTGTTCGCAAGTGTGCACAGTTGTGCCATCTCCAATGGATTCTCAATTGCATATACGTGACGGACGGGGTGGATTCCTGATGGGGGCAGAGGGGAGCATGGCCTGAGGGAGGTCTGGCCCTGGAACTTTGGCAGATGCATCCTGCCAGGACCGTCCTGAGACAACAGGAAGGGAGGACTGTGCGGCTGGAGGCCCAGGGCTGCGTCCTGTACCCCTCCCCATTCCCTGTCCTCCTGGGATGGTGGTCACAGACCACTCTCCTGCCACTAGCCCCCTTTTAGTCCTAGAGGTCCTTGGGGTTTGGAGGAGCAACTCAGACCGTTTTGTTCCTCAGCTGGTTCTGTGGTCCCAGATTTCTGCCTTATAGCTAGTGGGGAGTGGGGAGAGAGCCTGGAGTATCCCACTGCAGATGGTTCTACACACGCTGACCACAAGTCACCTGATGGGGTGGATGGTGCCAGGAATACATGCTCCACACAGGATGGATCAGCATCACGCAGACAGCCCAGCTACCAGTTAACACACGGTGGTCTCTCGTCTGGTTACAATTTGGAACCATTTTCCCTCTTCTATTCATGTCAACTCACAGCCAGACTTGCCTAGGACCTCATCAAGTATCTAATCCTATGGTACCGTCAGGGAGACTGAGGCCTCAGCTGGACCGAGGATCTGCCCTATGAAGCTAGCTGCTTGACAGCTTGTGAGCTGCTGTGACTGCTGCCAAGGACCCCCCCTCCCCCGCCACACACACACATTTTGTGTTCAGCTCTTGATACACAGACCAGTAGCCCTGGCCTTGGGACACAGCTTTCTCTGGGTTTCTGAGGCTAGAAATGTCTGGACTCTGCAGACTGTTCTCCGAACGAAAAGGTACCTGACCTATGCATGGTAGGTAGGTCTGAGTCTGAGGAGACGTCTACCGTGTTGGGAAGAGAGCTCAATTTCAAGGCTTCAACGAATCCCAAAAGGCTCTTTGCAGAGCTAGGCTTTAAAGCAGTTTTTTGTCTGCTAAACACCGAAAAAATTAATAAAGCCATACAAGGTAAACAGATGGGCAAACACGTAGGTGATTGAGTGGACAGTGGTCTATAATCTGAGCTACAGAAGGAGGTGGTGTGATTAGCATAGGTCTTGACCTGTGGGAGTGAGAGACCTGTCCCTTTCTGATGGCCCTGATGGAGGTTAGGATGAAGGTGACATGTGGCATAGGAGGAGAGCTGCTATGATCAGTGCGTATCTACATCAACCCTACTTAGGATAGAGGACTTTCCCCCCACCCCCAGTGAAGTTGGGAGTGTACACGCTTGCACACTCCTGGCAATTGCCAGCTGCAGGACTGTGGCAACTGGAAGCCCAGGTTTCTTTGGTGGCTTTTGCTTTTTCTTAGCTTCTGAGACACAGCAGAGGAGCAGCCGACCTGCTGGCTGCTCCTTGTCCCTCTGGCCTCAGCTCCTAAGAGGCCCAGGGCATTGCAGCTAGTCTGTCCTGCAGTCTAGGACATTCCCATTTCCTTCCCTTCTGGGGATATCCCTCTTTAGTCTAGTTCAATATGCCCCTTCCCTAGGGAGCAGTCATCATCATTCAGGCTTCCGCCTTGTCCTCCTGGGGGATCCTGCTGTTAGAATGGTAATTAGCCTGAATGGTGGCTTTTATCTTCCTGAACTCTAAACGGGAGATGCACACCAAAGATTCAGAAGGAGGATGTGAGAGTGGCTGGTGGGTAATAGAAGGAAAGAGAAGAAGACGCATGATGGACCATCAGGTGAACAAATGGGATGGATGGGAGATTGGGCAGGTAGATGGATGAAGTACACAGACTGATGGATGAATGAATGGATGGAGGAATGGGAGAGGGTGGGTAGATAGATGGATGGAAAGAATAGAGCCCATCCATACTGCATCCCCCAGAGTAGGAATTAATCCCAATTAAGACTATCCATCCTGTTTCCTCCTGCTTATGTGAAACCTGACTGAGGACACCATTTCCTCTGCTGGGTTCTCCCCCCAGACCCCATATTCCAGATGGAGAATGCCTTTTGGCCATTTCCCCTCCCTACAGCAAGCCTGCAGGCTCATGCTTTTGATGGCACCATACTCTCCCCCACTAAAGCTGTCATCGGCTTCTCTCCTGCTCACTTCCTTTCATTCTCTGCCGACTATAGCTCCTGGCTCACCATCCTCCTCCCCACCCCAGCTCATGCCCTTCTCCATGACTTCAACATCCACAGGATGACTCACCCGCTCCCTCCCTCAACTTTGAGATCCTCTCCTCCTCTCCTGTCAGCCACTGGCTTCCAGGGGGCACACCCTGGATGTAGTCACCACCAGAAACCGCGCCATTCCCGAATGCCTGCTACCCTAGGTTTCCTTTGTTTTCCTTCCTTTCTTGCTCAGGTGTCCTTATCCACCACTGAAATTTTTCATCTTCATCAAAAACATCTATCGCCCCATCTCCTCTCCTGGCTCTCTGTTCATAGCAAATCACTCTGATTGTCCTTTTGCCTATAATCCTCCCTTCCAAGCCAGGACGCCACATTCCAGAGAAACTCAACCCTGCCTAGTGAAGCCCCTCATACTGACCATGTCCCATTGATTTTACTTCTTGCAGACTGAGCAGGCTAATATGTCCAGAATGTTCCTTCTTTCCCAACTGTCAGCACTCACAAACAAGACGATATCAGATGGAATGATTTGCTGTCCTTCATCTGAAGCTCACACCCTCCTCAAGGAAGGACTTCTGGAATTCTGGCTATCAAACCACACTTGTGTGCCCTCACTTCCTACATCCGAGTCTCACTCTCTTCTGATTGCTAGTCTTTCTCTATGGAAACACCTCCCATCTTCATACCAGAAACACAGCGAAGCAATTCTCCACTGCTCTGGCTACTGTTTTTTCATATTCTTCTTTGTGGGGAAAGTTCTCCTTCACATGTGCTTGTATTGTACACTTCTGGGTGAAGTCCCACTACGTAGCGATTCCCATGCCTCAGATTCGGAGGTGACTCAGGACACTCGCTGGTTCCCCTGACCTCGCTCTCTCCTCTTCTTCTTTAGTCTCCTCTGCCCACCACTGCCTTCTTTTACTCTCCCTTCCTTATGCTCTCTCTTGTCAAGGTCCAGATAAGTAAAAAAAAAACATTTATTTTCAGCTCAGACCACTCCTCTCCACTCAACTAAAGGCATCCTGATGCGCATTGGATTTGGCCCCACAGACACTCACTCCAACTTTCATTTTCCTCATCTAAAGGCCAGACTCAGACTCTGTTACCCCTGTCAAAGGCTCCTTCTTCTAGAGTCTTGGTGTCTCCAGATGGGAATCACCGTGGACAGCTGCCTTCTTTCCCCTACTTCACACACCTCAATGCCTGGTAGGTCCCATGCATTACTTTTTTGGCCTGTGCTCACCTGGTGGGGGCCTACCAGCTACATTTGCCCCCAAAGTGGCCTCTTGTCTTTTTCATGATTTTCTCCATGCATTTGTTGGTAATAACAAATGTTATTAATATGTTATTATTATAACACACAGTGGGGGGGGGTTTGAAGAGATGGCTCAGTGATTAAGAGCACTGGCTATTCTTCCAGAGGACTGGATTTGATTCTTAGCAACCACATGTTAGCTCACAACCATCTGAAAACTCCAATTCTAAGGGATCTGATACTTTCTGCACTCTGTGGACACCAGAGTCCAGTGGTGCAAAACACCCATACACATAAATAGTTACATATATTAAATGCAATATAAATATACTTTATAATATATAATTACATATTATACGTCTTTGAATTAAAAATATTAAAAGATCTTTGAATCTTTTATGTGACTTCACACTGCCTTTCTGGGAAAATCCGAATTCCTGACAGGCCTAGCACCTGCTCACCTCTGCGCATGCTCACCTCTGCGCCTGCTCACCTCTGCGCATGCTCATCTCTGCGCATGCTCACGGCCCATTTCTGCCTCACGTCCACATCCCCTCACCACCACACTGTGCAGCAGCATGCCATGCTCATTCTGCCTTAGGGCCACGAGCTTTCTCTTCATGCTCTGCTGAACTCCAGGCCACAGCTTAGATGTGATCTCCTCACTTTGACAAAACCCAAGTTCCTGCTTCAAGCTCTTCAGCCTTGTGCTTGCTTATGCCATCATTTGTACCCCCTGCTTTCCATTGCCCTCCGTTTGAAATAAGCGTCAATGGGTAAGGAACAAGATAATCCTCTTTTCTACCCCTCCCCATGCCTAGTTCAGCACCAGGCAAGGTAAAGACGCGCTGAATGACTAAGTGGATGGGTAGATGGAAGGATGGGTGAATAGCAGGACAGATGGATGAATAGACAGACAGGCAAAAGTGAGGATGGATGGATGGATGATTGGACGGATGATACAGAGATGGAAGGACGCAGTTTATAGTGGTAACAGATGAGCGTGTGAACCGATGGATGGAAGGATGGTCAGATGGACAGATAGATGGCTTGGTAGAGGGATTGAAAGGCATAGTTGGCAGAGTGAACAGATGGGTCTGTTGATGGATGTATGGATGGGCGGGTCGGTGGCTGTATGGAAGATAGGCTAAACAGAGCTCAGCGTTATTTCTTTGGGCTGGAACTATGTAGGATCTCGGTGCTTCCAGTTTTGAACGGGCAGGAGAACATCAGATTGCTCAGTAGCTGGGCCCATTTGGGTCTGAAGGCTGCTGTGTCCTGAGGCTCTGTGACTGCCCAACCCCCACATGCAACCCTGAAAAGGGTGCATCCTTCCTGCTTGGCTGTTGACTGTCTCTGCTGTCCTTCCTTTCCCGCAGCAGGAAGTACTGTCATCCTGGTCTCTGCTGCGCTCCCCCTGCCTTCCTGTTCCTGACTCGGGAACTGACTTCTTCCTCCCAGGGCCAGCAGGTCCCTGGCCCCCAAGGCTGCAGCAGGGCAGTAGAGGCAGACGCCAAGCAGGAGTCAGGAAGGCCAGAGTGCACACCTCCACTTCCCTGTGCTGTCAGCAGTCCTGGGGGCACCATCCAGCCTTGGGTCACAGAGACCCTGGCGTCAGGCGCAAGAGACCGTGGTGCAGCCACTCCCGAGGCAAAGCTGGCATCTAGCTGAGGGTTAGACAGGTGCTACGGAAATCTTCTGGCAGATAAGCGCTGGGCGCCGGCCAGGCAAATGGGCAGCTGGCCTGGCAATCGACATCTCAGTTAGTACTCACAGCAGCCTTAGAGGGAGGGGAGCATCCTGAGTCCAGTCCGTGGCAAGGAATCTGAGGTAGCAGGTAGCAGTTTTAGGGTAGTCCAGATCTAGCTAAGCAGAGGTCCATCCCTGCTTCGGAACCTAAGGGCAAAGATCCTCTGGGGAGAAGCTAGAGCTTTCTCTTCCTCCGAATCCCTCACCGAAAGCCTTAGAGACCCCCTCATAGGAAAGCCCATGCAGGAAGCCCTGTGGTCCTGAGCAGCCAGCTTTCCCCTCATTTTTTTTCTGCTTCCTGTTCATCTATTTCTTTAGTTTCATGGTCCAGTTTATGGCCAGCAAATCCCTTTATACCACCAACCATTTCCCCTTCTTTCCTTTTTCTGACAGGGTTTCATATAGCCAAGACTCGTCTTAAACTCTCTGTCCTCTTGCCTCAGCCTCCCAGATGCTGCGATTACAGCATCTACCTCCATCCCCAGCCAAGACACATTTTCAAAAGCACCTTCCCAGAGGGTCAAGCGGAGCTCGACCAAACACAAGAACCGCTGAGACCTAGTGAGGATTCTTCCTTTACTGTGGCTGTCCCTGGGCTGGGTGTGTTTCCGAGTCCTGTCCAGGTGGGTCCAGAGAGAGGATGCTGAGGAAATATGAAGGATGCTAAGGATGCATGTAGAAAGGGTTATGAGACAAAGAAGTCTGAAGCCAAGGGAGGGGACAGAATCTACTTGATGAATGTGTCCAGGAGATATTCTGGGACTACAGAAGGTGAAAAGTGTTGGTTTTCTTTGCAGGGCAGGTTGGAGGGGTTTTGGGGGAGCTGCTGCACAAGTCCTGGGATGCAGCCAAGGAAAGTTGGCATGATGGTGTGAGTTACCAATGGGCACACCTTCGACACTCCTCCTCACCCTCATCCTAACACCTCTCTGTCCTTTCTCTCTTGTCACTCTGAGCACTGGCCTGACTCCTCGGTGCCCTGCAGCCTCCTTGGCCTCTAGCCTATTTCTAAGCACAGAGGGACAATGTTGCTTGAGGGCCCTGTCCCTGGTTCCCAAAAAACATCTGGAGCTATGGATCTCCTCAGGCTGGCCTTATTTCCTGAAAGGCTGCATGTTTCCACATTCTGGCTGAGAACATTGAGTTGGCCTGGCTTCAGGCAATGTCTTCTGACCTCCTTGTCTACACCTGGAGAATTACTGCAGCTCGGAGGCCTGTGCAACCTCTCTGTCTGGTAGTGAGCCTTAGAGTAACGCCTGCAGTCAAGCCCTGACCGAATCTCCAGAAGGGTTTGCGTCAGGTAAGGGTGCCAAGAGGCAAAATGTTAGCAGTTCACATCCAGGTCCTTAAGTCCAGTATGATGGTCATGGGATGATACCGGGGTCTCTGCCCCCGAGCTGACTCAGAAAACAGGCTTGTCGTGTCAAGAGTGACATGCACTCTCTTACTCGGCTACACCCAGGAGGACAGAGACGCCAGGCTGTTGCCGACAGACAAGCTGTGGTGGGATATAATGGGGCACAGCTGGCTGGGCGGAGCTCAGGTTCTAGGGCATTATTCTCAGGGCTGCCCCCGTGCTCTCCCTGGCACGGCAGACAGCTGGCAGGGAGATGGCAGGAGTGTTCTATTGTGGAGTCCTCCTGAGCTGGCTGACACCCCTTGCCTTCTGAGCTCAAGGCTCGAGTGGCCATCAGGATCTCGTTTCCCACCTATAGGGCCGGAGTTTCCAGGGCTAGAGGGTGCTGCCCTGGGTATACTTGGAGCTGGCTGGTTCGTCACCACAATGGCCTGGACCAGATTTCAGTTCCTCTCTCTAAGCTCCCATATTGTCCCCTTGTGAGATGTGAATTCCTCCTAAGATTACCATGAGTGATAGACCACAAATACTGCAATACATGCCCAGAAACCACTACAAGTTTAGAATAAATAGTGACTGACCCATTGCTACCATCTGCCTGCTGAGTGCTTGGCTTACGGCTTCTGTGTCTGCCAATCATTCTGTGTTGGGTCGGAACAGGCAGGGAGGAGGCTTGGGGCAGCCTTGTTTGATGGGGGCCAGGGAGGGTGCTTTTGAGAGCTCATCTGCAGTTTGTCAACCTAATAGGAAGTTACTGACCTACATGGTAACTAAAAACCAGATAGATAAGAGAGAGAGAGAGAGACAGAGACAGAGACAGAGAGAGAGAGATGGGCGATGAGGCCATATAAAAAGGCCCAGGCTTCCGCTCTGCTTACTGGATACAGACTTGTTTACTTACTTATAGCCCTGCTTACAATGGCATACCTTGGGTACTTCAACCCTGTTTTGTGCTCCCAGACAAGCTCTCCTCCCAACAGCTCTCCTGCATTTCTGTCCTGATGGGACCCTCGGCCTTCAGACCCAGGCCATGTCTAACATCAGCAGAACACACAGGAACCTGGGAACACATGAGCGCCCACTCATCTGATGAATAAGAACCGAAAGCACGCACTTCCTGGGGTTGGCAAGGATGTAGAGAAGCCGCGGCTCACGCAGCAGCAATAAAAAACGTTCACACGCGCTGACCCCCAAATTCTGCTTATACCAATACATCCTGTTACAACAATAAAAGCAAGTGCGTATTTAGCACTTTTTGTGCACCAGCGCGGCAACACACTGCTCCCACTCCCAATTCCCAGTTATACGCTCCCCGTGCCAGTTAGGTACGGTAATACCATGGTACAGAGGGGAAACTGAGGCACTTGCCTGAAATTTCACAGCTAGTAACAGATCGCCTTTGGGGACAGGCTTATGCCACCTGTCACGGATGTCAGTAAAACTGCACTTCTGCAATTTATGAAAGAACACCAGCTTTCTCCCGCTATTACTGCGCATCCTCTGCTTAGGCTGGCGGTCTGATGGTGGTCTTTCCACCAGTTGTCGGGAACCACCCATCTCCCACAGCTAACGAGTCTCCGTACCACGCCTGTTCTCAGAGCTGAAACAGGCTCTGTAGACTGAGTAAGAGCTTGCTCGCCCAGGAAGAGGACATCAAAGATAACGTGACAGGAACACCAGGTCCCGATCCTTCCTCTCCTTATCATGCCGGCATTGAATTTTGCACTCAGAGTTCAGATGCCTCACAGGGCTGACATCCTCCATCCATCCTCCTGTCTGGACTAGCACAGGGGATCAGTCCTGGACCAGCATATTCTCATCTGCCCAGTGGCCAGAGGATCTTTCTAGAACACAACTCTCTTTCCTGATGAAATTGTCTTGTGCCTGCCTCCTGCTTGGGCGCAGTATGGATGCTCTTGACTCCCTGGTCATCCACACTGTCCCTCCCCAGCCCTGGAGATGCTGTCTTCCCTGTGTCATCTTTGTGTGACAATCTCTTCCTCTACTCCTGTGTATTAGCCCAATGTCCCCCGACCCCACCAGGCTCCCTTCAGAAGACCCCCACACTTGTTTGAGTCTTCGTGGAAAAGTTGGTTTCTCACACCTGACAATTCCGTAGTTCAAGACTGGGGTTTTCACTGATCTTTACTGTGGCAGCCTCACCGTGTTCCTGTGTGACTAACCCGTGGCTGGCTTGGGGGGCACTATGTATTCTGTGTGCACATGCAGCGGGAGGGAGGTGGAACCTGGTAAAGGGAAGGTGCCATGTGCTGAGGTGTGCACCTCAGGCCAAAGCTAGACCTATGGGAAATAAAATGCCCAGCACTGTTTGGGGGCAGGGTGCGGACATCAACGTGACAATGTCTGAGGGGTCAGACCCTTAGGAGTCTACCTGCGCTCTCTCCAACGCTGTCCTACATGCCCTCTCTTGGGTCTCAGTGTCGTCTGGGGCCAGACACATGTCGCTTTCTTGTAACCAATTCACCCCTGGCATCTAGTGGCATTTAGTGAGTCATTTCACCCTCCTGCCTTTAATTTCCAGATTTCCAAAATGGGAGCAATGATGCCTACATCACAAGGGTAAATTCTCCATACACTCTTATGTGAAATGATTTGATGAATCATTTTATACTGAGGTGATATGTATAGCTTACTCCTAGACCCTGTGTGTGTGTGTGTTTGGGAATACTCATGTATACTTGGCATGTGGCTTAAAATACAGATGAACCACCATTTGGGAGAAGCTATGAAAGTTTTGAAGCTGGTACTCCAGCCTCTTTCTAAGCCCGAGCTGGAAGCCTGGAATCTCTACTCGTGGGCACACAGAGAATGGGAGCGAGCCCATTCCCCCTGGTGGATCCCTGCAGTGGAACTAACTTCTTCCTGGAGCTTTCAGCAGCCCTCCAGGAGCCTGAGTGGAGTAGGAAAGGGTCAATCAGTATTGAGTTAGGGATGCAATGGGTGTAGTCTGGGTGCCTGAGGGCTTAGATGGGTGCAAGCTGGGTGCCTGTGAGACTAAGTGGGCACAAGCTGGAACCTGTGGGACTAGGTGGGTGAAGGCTGGGTGCCTGTTTGGTCAGGGTGCCCTTGGAATCCAGAAGGAAAGATCTGTTCCACTAGCAGGAGCTGGTGCTTACATTTGGGGGCTTCTGGGATATTCAGATCTGTGTTTCAGAGATGTCCCTTGGGGAAGCACCATGGCAAACATCTGGAAGGTGCTGGAACTCAAGAATCAGGGATGAGGTTGGGAGTACAGGCTGCCTCTATATTCTGTGGGGTGCAGAAGAAGACTGAGGGGACTCTTGCACCTGCTGAGCTCTGGGCACTGGGTGGCTATGGTGTTGCCAGCTGTGCCAGTCAGTTGCCCTGGACACCCTGGGGCCAGGTCTCTGCTTAGTGGCTGGCAAGACAAGTCACTTTATCACACAATCCAGCTGGCTCAGAGGTGGCCCCTCAGCGCTGCTAAATCGGGGCCACCAGCTCCTGCCTCAGGAAGAGGGAAATGCAGGCAGGATGTCCTCTCTTGTGGCCGACAAGTCCTTTCCCATGAACCCCTGCTGACCTTGCCGGCCACGTGGCAGGGGGCTCCCCCACTTGCCACCAAGACCTGCGCCTGCCTAGGCCTGGCCATCAGGGACAGGGTGGCAGCTGAGCTGAGGAGCAAGGGCAGAGGGTGTGACTGCTACTGGCACCGCCCTGCAGGGCAGCGCAGGAGCCCTGAGCCTCTGAGCTGCCTCCAGCATAGTGCCTGCACCTTCCTGCTCCCAGACGCGTCCCCGCAGTGTGACCGGAAAACTGAGATCCCAGAGGAAGCCAGTGTCTGAAAAGGACCAAAACTCAGCAATCCCTGGCTCTGGTGGGGACATGCCGGCTGCTTCTCTATCAGAGATGTCCCGATGGAGTGCAGGGTTGTCCTTGGACACATCTCTCCAGAAGCTTCCCAGAAGCTGTGGGGGTGCAAGTCAGGCGTGGTGGGGAGACACCTGACCGGTAGAGGAGAACACCGAGCTGCTAGACACAGCGGACTTTCTTTCCTCCCCTACGCTGCACTCCGGTGCTCCCAACTTTCCTGCCTTATCTGACCTGGCATCTTCCAGAAAGTCATCTGGATGCCTTCATCTGGAGACCTTACTATCCACCTGTTTGCACAAGCCAGCGTCCTGGAGCATCACCTCCCCTCTTCCCACTTACCAATGTCCCATTTTCTGGTAGGCTCTGGCTCACCTGGACAGTCACCTGTGGCTGCTGGTTCCTGCCATCTCTTCTGCCACTCCCTGTCTAGCCATACCAAGCTCTGGCTAGCCTCAGCTTACGTTCGCTTGTCTTCAACTGGGCATTCCTATCTCTGGGCCTCATTTGAGAGGCTCCTCACTCGGCTCAGAATTCCCTTTCTGGGTATTCTGCAGATCCCTCCTAGAAGCCCCTAGATAAGTCGTGCTCAACATGGGGGTCACGACCCCTTAGGGGTCCAATGACTCTTTCACAGGGTGGCCGAAGACCATCTGCATATCAGATATTCACATTACGATTCAAAACAGGAGCAGCATTACCATTATGAAGTAGCAACGAAAATAATTTTATGGTTGGGGTCACCACAACATGAGGAACTGTATGAAAAGGCCACAGCATTAGGAAGGTTGAGCACCACTGCCCTAGATGGACGTGACCTTGCCTTCTTGTGCAGCCCACAGACGACAAATGGGTCTCTCTGAGCACTTTCAGCCCCACGCTGTGGATACCCAGTGCCACATAAGAGTTCCTACCAGTCTCCTGGTTCCTAGCTAGCTTCAGTCTAGGCTTAGTCCTGAGATGATGTTTCTTGAAGCTGCCACCTGCTCTTTCTACAGGTACGCTGCTGGGATCAGACTTAAGGGACTGGATCAGGACACTGAGCATCCATGTCCAGCCCAAGTCCAAGAAGCCCCTCTGTGTCTACCTGTCTGCCCACAAAGCATGAAGAAACATTAGTGCCGGGTGGGGAAAGGAGGGCTCAGGCTACAGCTTGAGGACTTTAAGGCACAGCCAAGACAAAAGCACAAGTCTCCTGCCTTCGAGGACTTCATTTTAGGGTTCTCAGGCTTCACACAGGTCTCCCATTCTAGCTTGTCTGTTCTTAGGGGATTTTCTTTCTATTCTGACCTGTATACCCCGCTCTCTGCACTTGGGGGTTCATGTTCCTGCAGTAGCATCCTCCACCAGGCTCGGAGCTCCTGGGTCCTCTCCGACCAAGCAGAGGGTGGAACTAGGCACAGGGCTGAGGGAAGCTTGATCTCTGTGTCCACTGGCAGCCCCCTCCCTACACTCCCATCCATTCTAGGACATCCTATTGAACCATCTCCTTCCCTTCACAGCCCACGTGGTCAGTCCCACCTCCCCAGTTCCTACTGGCCTCAACTGGTCCTCACATCCTTACAAAGTACCTGTCTGTCAAGATACCCCTCTCCTTTCAGGCCTCTTACCCCAGGATTCCAGCAGCGGGGAGGGAAGAATTTGCACAGCTTACATTCTTGTGGACCAAACCTCCTAGAGCCTCAGATACCATACTTGGCTAAATGTGGGAGGTCTTCCGGGCACAGGGAAGTCTCATTCCTCACCCATGTTGCCCAGCCAGAGCCCCATTTACCTCTCCCACACACTCAGTCACTTCACAAACACATCCTGAACAGAGGTGAAAGCCTGGTTCAGGGTTGTGTGCCGGGTAGCAAGAAACAGCCAAAGGGCCAGCCGTCCTGCATCGTCTATACACAGGCTCACCCACATCTCCTTCGGCTTGCCTCTTCAACGGGACAGAGTGGGAGCTGAGAGCAAGGCTCTCCCGCCTGCCCCATGCCTGAGAACCTTGGGAGGTTACACGTTTCCCCCACATATAAGAGATCTCACACTCTGTGGGGGTAACGACGAAACATGCAAAGTCAATTTCTATAGTATACAAACATACAGGTTTCTCTCTCCAAGGCCTCGCAGCACTCCTCTATCAAGCATCAGGAGCTCTGTGATGATCCAGCCACCCTGGATTTCCAGGGACAGAGGATGCTGGGCGGATGCCCCCTCATCTCATGCCTTATCCTCAGCGCTTCCTTCCTGGCCCCTCCTCGCAACCACTCTGCCACTCTTCAGCACCACAGAGCCAAGCTCTCAGCGCAAAATTGAACCTGTCCAAGTCTCCCACTTTGCAGCCTCTGCTTCACGGTTCAAGTCTCCTTTCCTTTCTGACCCGGAGATCCCCTCAAATCCCAGGAGCCCAGGCCTTTCACGGAGACTTGGATCGGTCCGGAGTTGCGGACTCGAGAATTCGCCTTGTACCTCGATCACCTGGGATAGCGCTAGTGTCGGGTGCTGGGAGTTGGGTGCGGGGGTAGGGTGTCCCGAGTCCTCAGTCTCAGCCTGGAGAAGGTAGACGCCCATCGGGAGCGCCCTCTGGGGGACCTCGGGGGACCGACCTCCAGAGCAGACGCAAGGCGTCGGGAAGTGCGCACCCAAGTGCGGGGTCGGGCGGGGATCGATGGGGAAATGATTCACGCTAGAGGATCGGGACCCAGAGGCGGTGCGCCCGGGACTCCCTGAGGAGCGAGTAAGGACCCGAAGGAGCCAGGCTAAGAACGCAGTTCACTCCGAACCGTAGATCTAAGACTGGGATTTGGTTACAGCCCCGCCACCCTGTCGGTGACCCGGCTGCAGTCCCGGCCCGTTCTTTCCTGCTCCCCGCGGTCCCGGATCCCTACCCCAGGATTCCTCCTGGCTCTTCGGGCTCCAGCGAGCGTCCACACACCCAGGCTCCCAAGCTGTCCGTCCCTCCTCCCGCCCCGTCGGTGCGGTCTCACCACTGGCCCCTGGAGCGCGGCGGCCCCCGGGCGATTAAACGAGGCCGGGGCTTGGGTTGAGGCCGGGGAGCTCACCGTGGAGGAGTCCGAGGCAGAGCCACAGGCGCAGGCTCAGTGCGGCGCCCGGCTGCATCTCCGGCCCCTGGGCGCGGGTGGGACCTGCGCGGCCGCAGCTCTGGGCTGGGAGTGAGAGCGCGCGCCGAGGCGCCGACGGGGCGCGGACCGGGCAGCGATCCGGGGGCGGGGCTGAGGCGGCCCGGGGCGGGGCTGGGGGGGGGAGGAGGGTCACGGTAGCCTCAGCCCGCCTCTCGCCCCTTTCTGTCCCTTCCAGTCCATCCCGGCAGAATCCAGGTCCCCGGTAAAGAGAGAGCCCGCTTTTGCGCAGCCTGAGCCAAGATAGTTCCAAAGTAGCCGCCACCAAGCTCCCCTTCTAGGGCCCCTGCGGGCGGGCGAAGAGCGCAGGTGACTGCACTGTTCTCTGTGAGCGTTGTGGCGCCGGGCAATGGACAAAACCGGGCAGTGGTGTTTTCCTGCATTTTCTTTCTATCAGTGGGCAAAGTGGCAACGAATATAAGGTGAAAACAGCTGTATGTTAAGTTTTAGCGAGAACCCCTGCAAAAGTCTCTCACTCTTTCTATAGTGTGAATGGAGCCCGGCACCTTAGGGTAACTGCCTCCCCACGCCCTCCGACCCTGGAGGACTGACTTTCGCTTTAGCTTCCCCACCAAATGCTTTTGCTCTGAGCTCATTCATAAGTCTTTTTTATCAGGTGACACCTCACTTTCTGTTTTGGCAAACGCTCTCGCACAGACTTCCTTTCTCTTTGTGGCTCTTTTGCTAGAATTTTCCTATTTCAAAATAAATCCGAATGACAATGACGATCCCAACTTCTCCTGTTTTTATTTAATCTGTTCACATTGTTCCCACGCTCCCCACCTCCCAGTCCCCACCATCCTTGCCAAAAATCAAGGCCAGACTGATGATGATGACCGTTATAAAATCTCCCACTCTCAAGCATGAGCAATTGTTTTCTGCTGAATAGGAATGAAATTGCTACAGCACTGACGAGTTTTTCATTTTATTTAGCTTGTACTGGAATTCCATTATGATATTAATTGGCTATTCCTTAACTGTCCATGACGCTGATCATACATTTTAAAACTGGCCATTTGGGTTTCAAATCTTTTGCTCTAGCTCCTGTAGTTTTCCTTATCGATCTGTAGGGAGGTTTGTTTGTTTTGTTTTTTTAAATAAATTTGGTGAGTCCTTGGTCAGTTGTGTTTGCTACGGCAGTGTAACAATTTACCTCAAAATGTGAGGCGTGAGGTAGCCTCTTGGGTTTTTTTTTTTTTTTTGTTATTTTGGAGACAGGGTTTCTTCATGTAGCCTTGGCAGGCCTGGAATTAGCTTTGTAGACCAGGTTAGCCTTAACTCAGAGATCCACCTGTTTCTGCTTCCTGAGTGGTGGGATGAAAGCAAGGCATATGTCACCACACCCAGCTTTGAAATGGCAACTTTTATCTCATTCCTGTTTGAAAAAGCCAGGAGCCTTCAAAAGGCGTTTTTGTGACTCTTGATTGGGTTGTCAGCAATCTGAAGGTACTGGTTGGGGAGGCTTCAGGGGTCGATTGGCAGTTCAGCTGGACCTGTTAGCTGGTACACTCACCCATGGCCTTTCCTGTATGACAGTCTCATCCAGAGCTGTGGCTTCTCCAAAGAGAGTTGTGAAGCAGTTCGGAGGGAACAGAGCCTGAGCAAAGGGCATTCTCTCTACCTCTTGACAGGGCAAAGCAAGAAGTGTGGGGTGGGAGAGATTGTGGATGCCATCTCTGGAAACACACTTGGCCACTGAAGTCACAAATGCCCTTCTCCCATTCAATGTCTTAGCTTCACTTTTTCTGAGATAGAATCTCGCTCTGCTGCCTAGGCTACCCTCAAACTCTTGGGCTCGAACAGTCCTTCTGTCTCAACCTCCTGATGCATGCCACGGTTCCAGCTCACCCTCTTATAGTGTCTTAGGACTGTGGAGACAACGGTGGTATTAGTTTAACGGAGCATTCTTGCACGTTGAATCACTTTCCTTTGGGCTAGTGTCATTTTTTTCCATTCAAAGAAGTATTTTTCTGTCTCAATATCACAAAGAAATTTACTGCCTTTGTCAATGACAATGATGTCATTGTTTTCTTTTACATGTAGACCCCAGACGCAGGTAGTGGCTGTGAAGTAGAGAAGGGTCAAGCTTAACTTCTTTTTCTCTATAACCATTTGGGAAGAGATATTTTTTTTCTGCATTACTTTCTATTTCTACCTTGGCTGAAAGCAGAGCGTCTGTGTGGAATGGACTGTTTCTGGGCTTTGTCTCACTGTCCAGCGCTGTACTGATCAACCGTAGTTGAACCTTTGCTTCACATCCAGAAGTATAAGCCCTCCTAACTTACTCTTCAAAAGTGACAGCAATTCTCTCCAAGTTACATCTCTGTTCACATTTCAGACTCATTTCTGTCAGTTTCCAGACACTTTTGATATCCTGGGATGCTGATTTAAATAATTAGTCTACTACCAATCTGGGAAAGCCGACTTCCTTTCAACCCACAGGCATCGAATATTGCTCCATTTTAAGGCTTATCTGTCAGTCACCTTTTATAGTTTTGTGTGTCAAGCTCTTGAATACGGTTAGACTTACCCCCAGATAGTTAATATTCTTGTGCATTTGCACAGGTAAACGCATGTGGACAGTTCGTCTTCTCATTATTTGCTGCTTTTATATGAAAATGTTTGCTGATTTTTAAAAGTGGTTTGTTTCCAGGCTAGTGATATATTAGAGCTCATTGAATATTTAGACACAGAAATATAATTGATCAGAAATATGATTTGTAAATGTTACCTGTACTTTTTCTTGCCATTCTCTTAAGAGTTTCTGTCATTGCGGGGAGCTGGGAGGGATGGCCCAGTGGTTAACAGCACCTGCTATTCTGGCAGAAGACCTGGACTCAATTCCCAGGATCCATATTCAACTCCCAACCATCTACAACTCCAGCTCCAGGAGGTTTGCTTTGTCTTCTGACCTCCATGGTACTGCATACCTGTGATACGTGTATATGCATACATACATATAACCTACTCACCCATACACATAAAACGAAGATACGTGAATCTCACACTTTTTGAACTTTTATTTTTATTTTACGTATGTGAGTGTTTTGCCTCCATGTATGCCTCTGTACCACCTGCGTGCAGTACCAGAGAAGGCCAAGGGTTAGATCCCCTGGGACTGGAGTTACAGATGGCTGTGGGCTGTCATGTGGCTTCTGAGAATTGAATCTAGAAGAGCAACCTGTGTTCTTATCCACGGATCCATCTCTCCAGTCCCAAAGATAAATAAATTTAAAAAATAGTGTATTTGGTAAAGCAGAAGTTTTTGGCTTTGATTTGTTATGTTAGAGATCATAATTTCACATAGGTTTCATCTCCTTGATCCAGGTAGTGCCCATAGACAGAAAGTGGAGATATTTATAGGTCTTATTTGATTTGCTACCCAACAGTGTCTGCTCAGTTCTCTCATCCACTTTCTACTGGTTTGTCATTCTGTCTTGAATCTGTGAACGTTCCTCACTCAGCCATACGTCACTTAGTGGCGGGAGGGTGTTCCAAGCAGCATGTGGCCAAGTGATTTTTGCTGCTCAGGTGTCATAGCATATACATACACAAACCTCACATCTAGGATCTAGGGTCTTGACAGATGTATACAAGGTACCCTCTATCTCTCCTTTGGTAGTGATACCAAAACAACAAAAGATTAAATCAAGCACAAAAAAGTCATGCAAGGATATAGTGATAGTTATTCTATGTTTTAATAAATAAAGCTTGCCTGAATATCAGAAGGGCAAATCTAAACCGCTAGAGGTCAGGTAATGGCAACACACACCTTTAATCCCAGGATTTGGGATACAGAGGCAGATGGATCTTTTTGAGTTCAAGGCCACCCTGGGCTACACAAGATCAGTGCAGAAACAGATCCAGGTGATAGTGGCTCACACCTTTTTAATCCCAGCACTAGGGGGAATATAAAATGGGAGGAGAGAGAGGCTCTGGCTGTTTCAGCTGACTGAGTTTAAAATGTGTCAATCAGCTTTCTCTAAAGAAACAGAAATGATAAAATGAATATATAATGTATATTTATATATAAATAGATTTATAGGCTGGGCGGTGGCGGTGCCTGCCTCTGCACTTGGGAGGTAGAGACATTTACCCTGAAACAGTAAATGGGCCATGTTAAGCCAGCAACAGCTATATAATTTCATATTTCTTCTATAGTATGAATAATAAAAATCCAGAGACAGGTATTGGGGTTCAACCCAAAAACCAGAAAAACAAAGCAGCCAAACCACTAGAGAAGTCTTACCTCTACAAAGACTGGGCAACCACAGACTAAGCAGACTCAGCAAACTCAGTTCGAGATCAGCTTGGTCTACAAGGGCTAGTTCCAGGACAGGCTCCAAAGCTACAGAGAAACCCTCTCTTGAAAAACAAACAAAACAAAACAAAAAAAGATATATAGTATATATTACTTATAGTAGAAGGGATTTACTATGTTGTTCTCTTCTGTTCATGTGGTAGATTTCAAAGAAGGCCACTAACACTCTTTACTTTTCATGCCCACTCACTGATATGGTGATTTTTTTTCTTTAATGGTGAGTTGGACTGCTGACTGACTTTAGCTGAGCCAACTCAGCAAAAGTGGCACCAAGAAGACTTTTCCTTGGCACTCTTGTGACTCAACCGTCAACACGAGATATACATGCCTATGGCAGTGTGTTGGAAGTTTTGGAAGGGGAGGTGGATCTCCAAGAAGAAATTAACTAGCCAAGAATTTCAGATTAAATGTTTTAGAACACAGAAAAAAGTAAATATCCTCAATGCTAAAAGCATTTTGATTGGAGCTTGGTAGGGGTGCTAGATGGTTCTGGTTTGAACTCTGGGAAGGCCAGCCTTGGAAGGGCCAGACCACAGAGTTTATAAAATGAAGCCGCAAGAGAATAGGGAAGGAGGCAGCTACTAACTAAGATTATGCCCCCTCCAGCCCAAGGAAAGCTGTGCATATCACAGGCAGGTAGGGGGAAGGGAATGAGGCAGGAACTCAACAGGAGTCAGATGAGGCCTGCATTCTCAAAGATAGTTCCCAGGGCTCAGACAGAGCAGGAGTAGCCATGGGAGGGTACCTCGAGGTGTGGAGGCAGCACTTTACCTCTGAGGGATCTGCCAGGAATAGTGTGGGTCCTGCAGAAAAGACCACAGAATCAGTTAGCCTGAGGAATGGACTCAGAGAGATGCTCAGAGTGACAGGACCAAAGCAGCTCCCCAAGAAGGGCTCTACTCCGTACAAGCTAGGGAGACTGAGGAGAAGTCCCTGGACCAGTGCCCACAGTATTCCAGCAGATGTGGCTTGGAGGAGCCACAGTCACCATGGGAAGCTTCAGCAGAGCATAGCTCCAATCAGCCAGCCACATACCAGTGGTCAAAAACAGAAGAGAGCTCGGGCTGCGGGGCACAACTGAGGTTGAAGGAGGAACTTGGTGTAGCCTTTACAACATCGACATGTGATGGAAGGGGGGTGGTGGGCATTTGGAAGACCAATCACTCACCAAAGGGAGTCAGGGCCAGTCAAGCAGGACCGGATTTAATCCTGCTATAAACAGCTGAACAGTCTATAGGCATAGATTGCTGGCTCACACAGTCTTCACAAACGGGGGGAATGGTTTCTGGCTGTAATTTCATTCAGTTATGGAGAGAAACATGTAATTCTGGGCTTGTGAGTTACAGTGTACAAATATCAGAGCCTCCATGTTATTGCGTGTGAGAGAAGCCCCGAAACAGGGTTTGACTGATTAGATTAATAAAGCCACTGCCAAGGTTAGTCCCACTTGGCAACTTGACAAATAAGGATTACCTAGATTAGGTTGGCCAGTGAGCATGTCTGTTAGGGATTATCTTGATGGCCTTATCTGATGTGGGAAGACCCAGCCTGGACGTGAGCAGCACCATTTCCTGGCTCAGGGGGCATTTGGACCGTGTAAGAGTAGAGAAAGCTAGCCGGGTAACAAGCAAGCACACACTCCTTTCTCTCTGCTCCTCACTGTGGAGGTGACGTTCCTGCTGCCTTGACTTCCTGTTGTGATGAACTTTAACCTACAATTTAAGCTGAATAAAGACTTTCTTCCTTACGTTGCTTTTTATCAGGGCATTGTATGACAGCAACAAAAAGGGAGCTAGGGCAGCCACTCACAGTGGGGTGCCAGAGAGCTAGGGAGTGGGATGTGATTAGACTTTTATGTACTGAAGTCATGAAATAGCCACGAAAGAAAGCAAGTAGCAGAAGAAAATGCTCGGTGAAACTTGTTTTAGCTGAGGGGGAGAAAGAGGCATCCTTTAGTGTCTTTTCTATTATTAAAACAAACAAACAAACACAAAACTAAGGTTGGATAACTTCTAACCAAGAGAAGTTTATTTGCCAAGCAAATCCAGGGTGTTGGTAAGGGGTTTCTTTCTCTTTCTTTCTCTTTCTTTCTTTCTTTCTTTCTTTCTTTCTTTCTTTCTTTCTTTCCTTCCTTCCTTCCTTCCTTCCTTCTTTCTTTCTTTCTTTCTTTCTTTCTTTCTTTCTTTCTTTCTTTCTTTCTTTCCTTCTTTCCTTCCTTCCTTCCTTCCTTCCTTTCTTTCTTTCTTTCTTTCTTTCTTTCTTTCTTTCTTTCTTTTTTTCTTTCTCTCTTTTTCAAAGCAGGATTTCACTGTTTAGCTCTGGCTGTCCCAGAACTGTCTTTGTAGACCAGGCTGGCCTTGAACTCACAGAGATCCATCTGTCTCTATCTCCTGAGTGCTGGGACTAAAGGTGTGCACCACTACTGTCTGGTGGTAAGGGATTTCTTGCTGTGTCTTACACAGCATGGTACAGGGCACCACCATGCGACAAGACAGAGTAAGTGTGCTGGTTTGTGTAGACAGGTCTCCTGTAGCCAAGGATGACCTTGAATTTAGGGTCCTCTCACCTTCACCTCTTGAGTGCTGGGATTTCAGGCAGAGATAACCATACTGGTTTCTGTTATGCCGGAATGGTGTCCAGGAACTGATCTATAACCCCAGCCACCCACACCCCCATACAGAAAAGTTTGCAGGACACATTCAAACTATAACTAGAGGAAAGGAGGAGGGGCCGTAGGCAGGCAGGCAGGCAGGCAGGCAGGGACATATTCCCCAAAGGAGGGATAAAGCCCCTTTCACGTGGAGCTCTGCCTGTCACCTAACCTCCTGATCCTCTTACCCGGCCACTTACCTGCTCATTCTCATTTATTATTCATCGTATGAGGACATAACTGTTGTCGTACTGGCACTGAAATTGTCCTACATGAAGACAGTACTGCCTCTTTAAGTATCTAAAAGAAAGTTGAGAAACGGGACTTGATTCCCTCCACCTGGCTCTGAGAGAGACCGGTTTAAGAATGATGCCTCAAGATTTCAAAGTGGCCGGGCGGTGGTGGCGCATGCCTTTAATCCCAGCACTCGGGAGGCAGAGGCAGGCGGATCTCTGTGAGTTCGAGGCCAGCCTGGTCTACAAGAGATAGTTCCAGTGCAGGAACCAAAAGCTACGGAGAAACCCTATCTCAAAAACCAAAAATAAATAAATAAATAAAAAATAAAAAAAATTTCAAAGTGGTTGTATTTTATTTGAAGTAATATACTTCTGAAGAGTACATACATATATGTCAGAGCAGCCATCAAGACTAGTTTCTCTCTCTCTCTCTCTCTCTCTCTCTCTCTCTCTCTCTCTCTCTCTCTCTCTTCTCCACCTGTATGTGGGCAAAGTAGGAAGAGAGAGTCTTATATGTCTTATATATGTGTGTGTACTCTTTTTTCTTTTTGAGACAGGGTCTTGCTATGTAGCCCAGATTGGCATGAGACTCTCTATATAGTCTGATTGGGCCTCGGACTCAGAGAAAAAAAATCCTCCTGCCTCAGCTTCCCAAGTGCTGGGATCACAAACACGCTGTCATGCCTGGCTATGCGTCTTTCTTGGTGTCCATACATGTATGGCTGTGTCTGCTACTTCACAGACCCTCAGATGCCAGTTGTTCCTTGTATCTCTCCGCTCCGGTCCCCAGCGAAGAATCTCGGTGATGAGAACTTTAAAACAGAATATGTGTTATACAAAAAAACACACGTGAAGGTTGAGATGCTGGTGTGTAATGGCCTGATGGTAAGACACTAATGAGGGCAACTGTCTGTTGACCAGCTACCTGGTGCCACCATGTGGCCATGTTTTGTCATGTGGCACCATGCGCCTTAGATGGGTCATCTTTAAAATTACTCTTCCAGTTTATTTTTCAAAAAATTGGACTGATTCACGTTTTCTTTCCAAGCTGCCCTTAGTGAGGCTTTAGTAACGGTATTTAGCATCCACACTCTTTCCTCTTGAGGCCGCGGGTGCAGCGGGAGGGTGGAACTGACCGATGGATTGGCAGGAAAGCTACTCAGACACCCGTGATGTTCGTGACGTCCGTGACGTTCGCAGACCCACCTCTTCCTTCCCTCCCACCTGTGCTGAGATGCCAGCAGGCCCTCTAAATGAACATGAACAAAGTTCATACGAACTCACAGAGACTAGAACAGTGTGCACAGGATCTACACGGGTATGTGCTAAGTCTTCTGAGCTTATATTATGGCTTCCAGTTTAGTGTTTTTATACGGTGTTTGAGCACATGAACAAGTGGGTCTCTGACTCTGGCACCCTCTCGTGGGCTCTTCTGTTGGCCTGTCTTGTCTGACTGTAACGTGATATTTTTTGTTTTATCTTATTATTTTGTTATGTTCTTAAAAAAATGAATGAGCTGGGCGGTGGTGGCACACACCTTTAACCACAGCACTCGGGAGGCAGAGGCAGGTGGATCTCTGTGAGTTCTAGGCCAACCTAGTCTAGAGAGTAAGTTCCAGGACTACCAGGGCTACACACAGAGAAACACTGTCTTGAAAAACAAAAAAAAAACAAAACAAAACACAAAAACAAAAAGAAAGAAAGAAAGAAAGAAAGAAAGAAAGAAAGAAAGAATGGTTCTAGAGAGGGGAGCACTCCTCCCTGGAGCTACAGCAAATATTCCCCTGAACTGGAAGCTCAGGCTTCTCCTGGCTACTTTGGGTTTCTGATGCCCTTAAGGCAACAAGTTAAAAAAGAAATAACAGTGTTAGGATGGGTGATAGACTCAAATTACCAAGGGAAAAGCTACTTCTCTATAGTGGAGGTAAAGAGGATTATGTCTGGAATACAGGCGATCCTTTAGAGTGACTATTGGTGTTGTCGTGTCCTGTGATTAAAGTCAATGGGAATTACAATAACTTAATTCAGGCATTAATTGTTTCATTTGAGGTCGGAAGCCAAAACTTTAAATCTGGGTCACACCTTTTCATGGCAATCTATATAAATGGCATGAAAGAGGTTTTTACTTTTTGCCTCCTTGGCCTCATTCCTGCTTCCAAGTTCACATATCCTGCTAATTGAGGCATTCCTTCACTGGCATTGGAGCCTGCTTCTTTAGGATTTCAGCGTATACTGAAGACCAACTGAGACAGTGATCCTTGTGGGCTGATATTGTATTCTTGGACTTTTTGTCTGGAGACAGCCATTATTGAACTAGCTGGACTACAGCCTGTAAGCCACTCTAAGAAATTCATATATGTATATACATGCACATATATTATACATATGGATTTTAATATATATCTATATATATCTATATATATCTCCAACCTATTAGTTTTGTTCCTCTAGAGAACCCCGACTAATACAGATAGGAAGGGATTATGATAAAAAAAATGATGAAGCTATTACTGGAGTTTTAGAAATAGTGTCTTGATTCAGGAAGTCCCAAGGGATTAGGTTGATCAGTCCATTCAAATATGTTAAAGAGGCAAGAGACAAGTCAACGAAAAGCAGGGAAAGGAGATTTAATCTGTGTGGCACCCTAGGAAGAGAAACAGATGAAGCCCATCTGCAGGGTGCAGGCAGAAGCTTTAGGTTTCCACAGAGGAAGAGTTGGGGCAGGGAGGTGTGCAGTTCTGGCCGGAGTGCCGTCTGGCTGATCATTATCTCAGGTCTGCTTTTGCAAGGTGATCCCCAAAGAAATCTTTATTGTTTGAGGGGACAAGCTCATTCCTAGAAGATGTCTGCTGCTGCTTAGTGAGTGTTCTCTTGACAGGATGATCTGTCTGTGGGCTTCTGCTACTCTCTAAGGGGCCTGAAGGTTTAAGACAATGACGTTTGGGAGTCTGGTGCAGGACCCTGTAAAAGCTGATAGGAAGAGAATTCAGTTGCTCTTATCTTTATTTTTGCCTCCAGCCATATGTGGGGGGGGGGGATGAAGCTCATCAGACATCCTTGGCATTTAGACAGACATTCCTTGAGTTATTAACATGCTTATGTGCAGGGTTAGCAGGTGACTGACCGCAAGTAAAGGAGACGTGCAAAATAAGATAGATGCCAGGCTTTCATTCATCCTGCTTTGGTTACTCTGTGGGCCCAAGTGAAGCATCAATGCCTTTAAAAGGCATTTTTATTTAGCCGTGTGTGGTGATACACACCTTTAATCCCAGGAATGGGATGACAGAGGCAGGTTGGTCTCTGGGAATTCAAGACCAGTCTGGTCTATATATAGTGAGTTGTTTTTTTCAAGACAAGGTTTCTTTGTTTAACAGCCTTAGCTGCCCTGAAACTAGCTCTTGTAGAACAGGCTGGCCTTGTTGTGTCAATATTTTAAAAATAAAAACCCTTGATTTTAAGTATAAAATCATGGTTAATAAACTTAAATACTTTTTTTTTTTGGCTTTTCGAGACAGTTTCTCAGTAGCTTTGGAGCCAGTCCTGAAACTTGTTCTGTAGACAAGACTGGCCCTGAACTCACAGAGATCCTCCTGCCTCTGTCTCCCAAGTGCTGGGATTAAAGGCATGTGCCACTATCGCCTGGATAAACACTTATTTTTAAAGTTACCTATAGTACTCTGTGATTTATCATAATTTTTTTTCAGATGTGTAGATGCTTGTACCAGCTGCTGTAATCAACATACATGAACATTTTCTTAGTCCTCCAGTTTCTTTGTATTCAATCCCTCCTCCAGCTTTAAGCTGTAGTGGCCTTTCAATTGTATTTTGAAAAAATAAGGACTGATCTGAAAAATAAGATCTGAGAGTAAAACAGCCCCACTGGTCAGCCTTACAGACCAGGTAATGCTAACACATACCTTTAATCCCAGTAGCCACAATGATACACACCTTTAATCCTGACTTTAACCCACAAACCTATGAACACCTGATTTTCGATAAAGGAGCTAAAAGTATACGATGGAAAAAAGAGAGCATCTTCAACAAATTGTGCTGGCAAAACTGGATGTCAATCTGTAGAAGAATGAAAATAGATCCATATCTATCACCATGCACAAAACTCAAGTCCAAATGGATTAAAGACCTCAATATCAGTCTAAACACACTGAACCTGATAGAAGAGAAAGTGGGAAGTACTCTACAACACATGGGCACAGGAGACCACTTCCTACATATAACCCCAGCAGCACAGACATTAAGGGCCTCATTGAATAAATGGGACCTCCTGAGACTGAGAAGTTTCTGTAAAGCAAAGGACACTGTCACTAAGACAAAAAGGCAACTTGCTGGGAGAAGATCTTCACCAACCCCGCAACTGACAAAGGTCTGATCTCCAAAATATATAAAGAACTCAAGAAACTAGATCATAAAAGGCTAATCAACCCAATTATAAAATGGGGCACTGAGCTGAACAGAGAATTCTCAACAGAAGAAATGGCCAAAAGACACTTAAGGTCATGCTCAACTTCCTTAGTGATCAGGGAAATGCAAATCAAGACAACTTTAAGATACCATCTTACACCTGTCAGAATGGCTAAAATCAAAAACACCAATGATAGCCTTTGCTGGAGAGGTTGTGGAGAAAGGGGTACACTCATCCATTGCTGGTGGGAATGCAAACTTGTGCAACCACTCTGGAAAGCAGTGTGGCGATTTCTCAGGAAATTCGGGATCAACCTACCCCTGGACCCAGCAATACCACTCTTGGGAATATACCCAAGAGAAGCCCTATCATACAACAAAAGTATACGCTCAACTATGTTCATAGCAGCATTGTTTGTAATAGCCAGAACCTGGAAACAACCTAGATGCCCTTCAATGGAAGAATGGATGAAGAAAGTATGGAATATATACATATTAGAGTATTACTCAGCAGTAAAAAACAAGGACTTCTTGAAGTTTGCATACAAACGGATGGAAATAGAAAACACTATCCTGAGTGAGGTAAGCCAGACCCAAAAAGAGGAACATGGGATGTACTCACTCATATTTGGTTTCTAGCTATAAATAAAGGACATTGAGCTTATAATTCGCGATCCTAGAGAAGCTAAAGAAGAAGGTGAATCCAAAGACAAACATATAGGCATCCTCCTGAATATTAACCTTCATCAGGCGATGACAGGAGACAGAGACAGAGACCCACATTGGAGCACCGGACAGAAATCTCAAGGTCCAAATCAGGAGCAGAAGGAGAGGGAGCACGAGCACGTAACTCAGGACTGCGAGGGGTACACCCCCACACTGAGGCAATGGGATGTTCTATTGGGAACTCACCAAGGCCAGCTGGCCTGGGTCTGAAAAAGCATGGGATAAAACCGGACTTGAGGAACATAGCGGACAATGAGGACTACTGAGAACTCAAGAACAATGGCAATGGGTTTTTGATCCTACTGCACATACTGGCTTTGGGGGGAGCCTAGGCAGTTTGGATGCTCACCTTACTAGACCTGGATGGAAGTGGGCGGTCCTTCTACTTCCTACAGGGCAGGGAACCCTGATTGCTCTTTGGGCTGATGAGGGAGGGGGACTTGATCGGGGGAAGGGGAGGGAAATGGGAGGCGGGGGCAGGGAGGAGGCAGAAATCTTTAATAAATAAATAAATTAAAAAAAATAAAATAGAAATAAAAAAAAGATTATATTAAAATGTACCCATAGAATTTCAGTCTGTGGAGGTGAGTGAGAAATTTACATGGAGAGAATAATGATTTAGACTGTGAAAGTCCTTATAGGGAAGCACCAGAATGAGAACTGAGGAAAAAACATGGCCCAATGCCTTTATTGTGTTTTCCAGGAGTAAGGAAACAGTTTACTGTTGGGTAGCTTTAATAACATTACTAAGTTCTGGGATACAGAAATTTTCTTAGTTGTCTAGTATCTGCTGTAGGGTGATTTAAAATGGACAATATGGGCTTGCTGTATGAGAATTATATAATGAAGACGACAGATTCAAGGTTAAAGTATTTGTCATAAGAGTTTAATTTTTGTGAGTTTTTGATTCACATACTAAGGTGAATTTCTTTATGATGTTTTCATACACACATACATACACACACACACACACACACACACACACACACACACATATATATATACTTTGTATTTATTTACCTGTCACTTCCTTCCTCCTTTCCTCCCGTCTTCCTCCCCTTGCTTGTTGGTCCCCTTCTGACGAATGGTCCTCTCTTGTGTTCTCATGGCCACATGAATTTCAGGACAACTTTTTTCCTGCATCTTTATCCCTTTCGTTGTCCTTTCCTATGTCATAGAACCCTTCCTACCTTTATGTCATATATGTGTGTCCACATACAAAAGTTTAGAAAATGCAATATTTCTCTCTTAGTATGGTTTTCTTAGACCAATAAAATTGAATTATGAGAAAGAAATATAAACAACCCTGGCCATTATCTTAACTTTGTAATCAACAGATGCCAAGTACAGAATCTAAGAAAATACAGAACAATGATGTGCACATTGGAGAGAAACTTTCAAAGGTGAAAATAGCTGTAAGTCTTTGTTTAGACACTTCTTGTTCAGTCTGGTTGGGTTTATTTTGAGACTGTATTTAAATAGCCAATATATTTTTACAAGCTTACTGTTAAAATACATAAATAACCACCGAATCAATCGAGATTTCGGGTGAAATGCTCAATATAATGTTTTCTCACAAGGCAAATATAAATAAAAATGTGTCCTTGAATTGAAAAAAAAAGAAATTGTTTAACCTTAAACTTTGGAATGATAGAAGTCTTTTTGATCATTTAATGAATGTACGGTCTTCTGGCTGTTGGTTGAAGAGACGGTGTGGTAGCAGCCATTCAGGCCTGTTTCCTCCGGTGTTCTCTCACTTCTATTGGATGCCTGGAACCTGCTTCAGCCTTGCTAACTCGCTCTAGGTTTCCTCTGTCTCACAGGATCTGGACAGCACCTGTGAGCTCTGGTTCTGAGCTGGGGTGGGGTTGCGGGGAGGATACTGCCGCCTCCAGGGGACGCTTCTGAGCTCGGAGTCCAGCAGCCTCATAGTTCTCTGGCTGGGGCACCGCAGTGTTGCGTGGTTCCAATAGTGGGGGGCGGGGCTGTCTACTGGCTTCCAGACAAGAGGTCGTCCTAAAGTCACTTTTATCAGCAGTAGCGGTTCCTGGTGCGCGCTCTTCCCTCGTGGGGCCTTTGCTCGTGCCCTTTCTTCGCTCACACGTTCCAGCACCGCGTCATAGGCGACACACCCGACAGTGCGTGCCTTACTGTCGGCTCCTTCGGCAGCTAGGGAAGCGTCTTTGAACCGTTGACTCCCTTTGAAGGCGTCGATAGTGCAGTGCTGCCCGGATGGGTGGTTACCTGGGGCGGGCTGGCCCTCACTGTCCGTTCCTGACTGTGTCCACTGGGGACCTCCAGAAGAGGCCCTCGCCGCCGGTCCACAGTGTTTCCCGGTCTCTCCGGGCTAATTCCATGGACCGGTGTCTGAACATGGCTGACAGCCTACCTTTTGAAGATGATGAGGCTTTAGCCGATTCCCAGGAGCACCCTGGGCGCGTGATGGTTGTCCACACGCAGCGATATTTAGTGGAGAAGGTTCTGGACTTACTCATCAGAGTCTTTTCCTCAATGTTCTTGTGTAGTCAGCACAACTCAGTGCCGACGCTGTCAGATTCCAGGATGTTCCGAGGCTCCGTGATCCTGAAGGCGGTCTCTACTAAGGGCACAGCCATACTCTGTTTTGTTCTGGGGCAGCCGATCCTGAATTTGTGGTCTTTTCTCACTGGCTACCTCTCGACTCAATTTAGTGCTCTCCAAGTGAGCAGCAAAAGCAAAAGAGTGCCACAAAAGAAAAAGAAAAACTCCAGTACCTTGAGAAAAGGTGGAGAAGGATTTGCCGAGCAGGAGGAAGGCTCCCCAGTCAGAAAGAGGCCTTCTGATCAGGGAACGGACTCTGATGGTGGTCAATCTGCATTTAGACGCCTGATTGTCAATGATGTACTCTCTTCTTTTATACCTAGACCAGGTCCTTTAGGTTTGGATATCTGTTCCAAGAATTCAGCAAAGAGCTGTATTAAAGAATCTCAGATCGCATTCAAGAGCGCATACAAACGGAATGCCATCGCCAGCTCCTATAGTTCCACTCTAGCACAATGGCCACCCGAGAGAGTTCCTACACGGGCTACCGGACGTGCTGTCCCTCGTACTGCCTCAGGCGCTACGGCAGGAGCTGCTACACAACCTACCCTAGGTGCTGCCCCCGGTTCTGCTTCGCGTGCTGCTGCAGGTGCTACCCAAGGTGCCGCCTCAGATGCTGCTGCAGGTGAAACCCACGGTGCTGTCCCTGGTGCTGCTTCAGGGGATGCCCCAGATGCTGCTGCAGGTGCTACCCGAGGTGCTGCTCCAGATGCTGCAGTAGGTGCTAGCCGAGGTGCTGCCCGAGATGCTGCTGCAGGTGCTACCCGAGGTGCTGCTCCAGATGCTGCTGCAGGTGCTAGCAGAGGTGCTGCGCCAGATGCTGCTGCAGGTGTTACCCGAGGTGCTGTCCCTGGTGCTGTTTCAGGGACTGCTACAGGAGCTGCTGCACAACCTACTGGAGGTACTGCCCCAGGGGCTGCCCCAGATGCTGATGTATACACTACCCGAGCTGCTTCAGGCGCTGCTGCAGATGCTGCTTCAGGTGCTGCTGCAGATGCTGATGCTGACCTAGATGCTGTCTCAGATGCTGTACCATGCACTCTGCCATTCCCCAGCCAAGACTCATCCCAGTCAACAGAGGCTGCAAAGAAAGGAGATGAGAGAGGCGGTGCACCTTCAGGTATTTCGAAAAAAAAGGAAAAGAGGGAAAGGAGAAAAAAAGAAAAGAAGGAAAAAAAGAAAGCCATACAAGCAGCTGCCGCAGCTGCCGCAGCTGCCGCAGCTGCTGCAGATGCGGCTCGAGACAAGCAAGGCAAACAAGACAAGCAAGGCAAGCAAGACAAGCAAGGCAAGCAAGGCAAGCAAGGCAATTCAAAGAAGAGCTTCTCCACATCTGATATTCCAAAGCCTGTGAGGCGCAAGATCCCTTTGTTCCCGCCTCATAGAAGAGACATCCCACTGGCTCTGCCCCCACCTCCAGAACTATGTTTCCGAATCACTGTAGAAGACTTTGACTTAGAGAAGAAAACTGCCATGCAGTGGATCAACAAGGTCTTGAAGGGTAAGTGGAGGGCTGCATGGTCAGTAACACCACACAGCCTTCCTGGCTTCTGCTGTGCCTTGCTGCGGGGACCTCCCACCATCACTCCTTCTGAGCAGAGAGAGCACCAGGAAGACGCAGAGTTCTAGGCCCGGTACCCTTCTCATAATCTAATGACTGCCTCTGTGGGTCGCTTCTCTTGGTTCTCTCTAAGTCCCACTTTGCTTTGTCTGATTATAAAGAAGCAAATAGATTTCCTGGCACATAGAGGGTCTGTCTCCTAAGTATCTGTCTGCTTGGTCTTTGTTAGTTGTTTAGTCTAGCTTTGTTCTTTCTTTCTTTCTTTCTTTCTTTTGGTTTTTTGAGACAGGGTTTCTCTGTAGCTTTGGTGCCGGTCCCAGAACTAGCTCTTGTAGACCAGGCTGGCCTTGAACTCCCAGAGATCCGCCTGCCTCTGCCTCCCGAGTGCTGGGATTAAAGGCGTGCGCCACCACCGCCCGGCCTAGCTTTGTTCTTGAGGCAGCCCAGGACGCACCAAGCTTATGGGAACTATGGTGGACTCACTTAGATTGTTAACTCTGCCCAGAGACACAGTGTTTTAGTCTTACCTACTTTGTGCTAGAAGTCAAAGTTGGGTGGTTGGAGGATGTTGATCTAACCCAGTGATCCCAGAACATACAAGGGGCACTTTGGGTTGATTTTCCTCTAGGTGAGAACCATCAGGGTGGCTACTGCTGATTGAGTTGACAGCTTCTGCCCCTCTCCCTTGCTTATTTGCACAATGCGCGCGCGCGCGCGCACACACACACACACACACACACGTACACACACACTGCTTGGTGTTAAAAATGAGTTGTCTATCTTCACAGAGCCCACATACACAAACCAAGATGGTCTCGAGCAGATGTTCTCAACCTTCCCAATGCTGCCACCATTCAATACAGTTCCTCATGCTGTGGTGACCCAAAACCATAAAATTATTTTTAGTGCTACTTCATACTATAATTTTGCTACTGTTATGAATCATAATGTAAATATCTGGTATTTCTGATGGTCTTAGGCCACCCCTGTGACTCCCAAAGGGGTCACGACCTATAGGTTTGAGAACCTCTGATCTAGATTAATCACTTCACCTGACTTCTATTATATCAAACACTTTTGTAGTTATCAACCCCCCTTCATTTTTCTTCACATATTTACTCTTATTTACGTCTTTTACAGATGATGGAACCAAGGCCCGCTGTAATTAAATGACCTGAGGATGACCACATGTCACCGGATACATAACACTGGTCTCCAAGCAACCAATTTCTGTACTCTATCTGTGTAGTTTAATATGACATTCTATTTAGAGCCATTTTGATACTTAAATAAAATTGTTACCTAGGATGTTTGCTGTAGCATCCACTTTGTACTTGTGTGTGGTGCATGTTATCCCATAATATGATTATGTGTCCCTTCTGTTGGTCACAGCTCTGATGTACACATCTCCTTGGAAGCAAGCCTCCCCACCATCCCTTGCCCATCCTAAGGATGGTCAATTGTTGCTGAGGGTTCTGACTCAGGATATTCTTTGGCCCTTCACTCCTCAGGACACTGCAGCGGTACCAATTTCTAGTCAGAGCCTTGGAGAAGGTTACTTTTTCTTCTTGGGACCACCCTGTCCTATTTTATTTTATTTTATTTCTTACTTCTGTTGCTGTGATAAAATACTCTGACCAAAAAAGCAGCATAAGGGAGAAAGGGCTTATTTGACATACAATTCCAGGTTACCGTCCATTACTGAAGGAAAGTGAAGGCTGGAACTTGAAGCAGCTGGTTGCTTTTCCAGTCAAGGGCAGGGAGAATAAATGCATGCATGCTTGCTGTGTTCAGTTCCATCCCTACATGTAAACTGTTCAAGACCCAAAACCTGGGAGTGGTACCACCTGTAATGGATGAGTATTCCCATCTTAATCAAGGTAATTAAGACAATTCCCCATAGACCGACCAGATCTAAACAGATTGAGATGATTCTAGGTTGTGTCAAGTTGACAATTAAGACTAAACATCATATACTCTGTCTCTAGCCACCAAAGCAACTATCATGGTGGCACCATGAGCTGTCATCTCTGGTTTCCAGGTTCTCAGGGCGGCAATGTGAGATGAATATGCAAATCCATTATCCCCTAGTGTATTTTGTTCCATATTGCTTTCACAATATTTTTTTGCCTTCTACATTCTATGGTTTTAAATGTGAAGTATTTATGTGGTTAACAAGTAGATTCTTTTTTTTTTTTTTTTGGTTTTTCGAGACAGGGTTTCTCTGTAGCTTTGGAGCCTGTCCTGGAACTAGCTCTGTAGACCAGGCTGGTCTCGAACTCACAGAGATCCGCCTACCTCTGCCTCCCGAGTGCTGGGATTAAAGGCGTGCGCCACCATCGCCCGGCAACAAGTAGATTCTTGATTTTATGTCTTGGTTTAGAATTTCTCTCAGTCCACAGGTGTCAACTTAAATAACAAAAAGACTGCCCAAAGACTATTAATTTTATCCAGGAATGCGTATTGTAGTAGAGATGTGTGTACCATGGCTAGTTATGCATGTATTCAAGGAGGAGACAAAGAGGAGACAAGAGGATCATGTAATTTGTTTTGAAATAATGAGTTTTGGCTACAAATATCAATAGCAACAGTGGCATTGGCCTGAGGTTAAGCTAGACAGACAAGGTTCAGTGTGGACCATACATTCTTTCAGAATTATTTTCTGTGTAAGGTTACTTACCCCCACACAAGGTTATGGTCTGGCAGGTTTTTAAATTGGCCAAATTTATTAGGTCAGGTACATGAGATCCCTTTGATAATCTAAATTTATTTCTTTGAGTATAACACAAATAACTCCATTTTGATCCAGACAACTTCCACATAGACTACTCATATAAACAAAATTATGGCTATTGTAATATGTTACAGCGTGGGGGGGCACAGATAAGTAAGATTCTTAATAATCTGACCTTGAGATGGCACATAGCCCTAGATGGTTTAGATGGGCCCAATGACGTGACAAGGATCCTACTTAATGAAAGGGGGAATCAGCAGGGCTAATGTCAGAGTTAGAGATTTGGAATGATGGAAGCAATACGTGACTGCCTGGGAAGAGGCAAAGGACCAGGAGTCAACTAACAAAGGCGCTAGAAGCTGCAGGAAGCGTCCCAGCAGAAGTGCAGCTGGCTCTTCTGACTCTTGATTTCTAGAAGGCCAGGCAATGAAACACCACTTGTCAGGTAACCTCACCCACTACGGGCTGGGAGGTCTTGTGTCCATACAAACTAGAGTCAACTGAGAAAATGCCTCCATGAGATCCAGCTGTAAGGCATTGTCTTAATTAGTGATTGATGGGGAAGGGCCAAGCCCATTATGGGTGGTGCCATCCCTGGTCTGGTGCTCCTGGTTCTGTAAGAAAGCAGGCTGAGCAAGCCATGGGGAGCAAGTCCATAAGCAGTTCCCCTCCATAGCCTCTGCAAAGACTTCCTGCCTCAGATTCTTGTCCTGTCTGAGTTCCTATCCTGGATTCCTTCAGTGATGAACTACAATGTGGAATTGCCAGACAAATAAACCCTTTCCTCCCTAACTTTTTGGTCATAGTGTTTGATCGCAACAGAAATCCTAAGACACAGCATATACTTGAATCTTACTACTGGCTCTGTATAGTGTCACCTCCAGCGCACGTCTTTTCCATGATTGGTGTCATTTACCGTCGTGGCTTTTTTTATTAGTTAATTTTATTTTTAATTAATAGTCAGTAATTAAAATTATTGTTTTTTTTAAAAAGATTTATTTATTTATTATGTATACAATATTCTGCCTCGATGTATGCCTGTACGCCAGAGGAGGGCGCCAGATCTCAGTACAGATGGTTGTGAGCCACCATGTGGTTGCTGGGAATTGAACTCAGGATCTCTGGAAGAGCAGCCAGTGCTCTTAACCTCTGGGCCATCTCTCCAGCCCCATTATTGGTTTTCTTTAAAATATATGTCCTCAATTACCTGCCATATGGCTTTGCACATAAGTGTAAAAGTGGTTTCATTCCATCATTACAAAATCTCTAGTGGGACTTTAATTGGGGTTTTGTTGTGTTTGGGCAAGAAGCTGGATGTGTGCAGGACCATGATGCAAGGCAGCCATGAGGTAACCAGGGGTAATGCTTGAGTATTCTATCTTGAGGGACATTAAGCAAGGGACACTTCCCCAAGTCAGCATTTGGTTTCAAACATCATTTGAGCATATAAAGACATAAAGATCATCTGTACTTCACAATATTCTGGTGGGTCAAAGACGGGGGCTGTTAGATGGATTTGGGGGATTTTCATCTTTTGTCAGCACTATTGAAGTCCCTGACTCGTATTTCATATTTTCCCATAGGAATAGGGAGGTATGATTTACTTTCAGAAAATGTGTAGCAGGCTGGGTTTGACGGTGCATACCTATAAGCCCAGCATCCAGGGGTTCAAGCAAGGAGTACCAGGAGTTCAAAGCCATTTTCTCCTACATAGTGAGTTCAAGCCTTGGCTACATGAGACTCTCCATCCCTCTGCCCCAACAACCAACCAACCAACCAACCAACCAACCAACCAACCAACCAACCTAAAATAAGGTCCAAACCATATCAGAATGTAGTTACATTAATCCATTTGTTTTTATTCAAAAATAGATTATGCTGGGTAATTGAAAGAGAAAGGAGGTTATCAACTCAGCTTAGCATCTGAGCTAACAGCATGACACCAGCTCTCTGAGGACTTGCCGGCTCTGTCACATTATCACGGATGACAGCGTGGATGATGGTGGTATGGGAGGAATGAGAGTAAAAAGAGGAACCCACTACATTGGCAGGAAACGAGAGAGAGAGAGAGAAAGAGAGAGAGAGAGAGAGAGGTCTCTTGCTTTTTTTATACTCACTCTAGAGAGAAACGACCCCATTCACCCAGAGAGCACCTTCCTGTAATTAACAAGCTCCTGCTACATGCTGTCTCCAAAGAGCCTCACCCCCTCAATATTACCACACTGTGCACCAAGCTTCTAAAAAACGTATACTTGGGGACACAAGTCAACCAAACCATAGTAACAGCGAGCATGGAGATGAGCAGCGTGCCACACGACTATAGAGAAGCTTGCTGTGTAGACCTGGCTGTCCTGGAGCTTGCTGTGTAGACCAGGTGGGACTTCTATTAATTTTTTATTGCTTAACCACTTTTTAAGTTTAAATATATTTTCATCAGATTTCCTCTTTTAAATATATTTTCATCAGATTTCCTCTTTCGCCAAGTCCTTCCAAATGCTCTTCCCCTTCCCAACCAACCCAACTAGGTCTTTCTAAAACAAAAACCAAAAACAATACAACGGCCTCCCAATCAAGAAAACAAAACAAAACCCCCAATAGAAAACAAACTACTCCTCCCCCGCCCCCAAACCCAGCAAACTGTAACCAAATAAAAGCACACATACAAAACTGTGGAGTCCATTATAAGTTGTTCAATTACTCCTGAACATGACGCCTGTCCTGGAGGGACAGTTGCTGGGATTGAAGGCGTACCCCATCATGCTGGACTAGGCTGGTCTTGAACTCATGGACATTTGTCAGTTCCCAGTGCTCAGGAGGCAGAGGCAAGCAGATCTCAGCCTGCTCTACAGAGCAAGTTCCAGGACAGCCGGATCTACACAGAGAAACCTTGTCTTGAAAACAGACAAACAAAACAAAAAAACACTCACTACCTGCCAACCTACGATCTATTGCCACTGGGTTTTAAAGCTTTCTACCGTTGTCGAAGCCACCGCCCTCTATTGACCACAAAGAAACAGTTCCACGGTCAGCGTCCCGTGGGTGCACCTGTCTGGGCCCACTCATTTTCCCAGTCAGATTGCCGAGTTCCTCGAAGGTTTTGACAAAGACTCACTAACGCATATTCCACAGACGGGAACTCAGGGTTAGCGGTCACTTTTCTTGCTTGCAGCTCGGCTTTTAATTCTGGGCAGAGCCCAGGCGCTCACACACGGCTTGCAGAGGGGACTGTTCAGTGCCTTCCCTTCCAGAGCAGGTGGGGTCAGAATTCCTAGGTGTTTTCGATGACCCTCTAGACAGGACCCTCTGCCTCACCTGTCAGGTTGTAAGCGAGCTCCCGGGGATGCAGCCTGGCTTCCAAATGCTCTAGTGGGTTTGGTCTCCTACTGAGAAGGTGATAAGGGACAGAGGCCAGTCTCCTCCCTGGTTCCCGAAGCCAGGTAGTAGCTGATCAGCCATTCCTGCCTCCCTCCCCCGCAGATGTTCTCTAATGGCTCCTGTTCTGCTGCCCTTAGCTGGAAGAGAAGCTCCTGGAGGTTGTGTGGGTGCTAACACCTATGGGTCTCTGTTGGGGTGCCCCCTGCATCTTTAGCCCAAGGCTGACCAATTTGTGTGGAGCCTGAAGCATCCAGGCTGGTGGCTCTCCCCAGTCTGCCTGCATTCTCTTCTGCCTCTTCCTCTTTCCGCTGTCCCCAGGCCTCTTCCACCTCTGCTTTTCCATCTGGCCTCAGTATTCTCCTCCAGGGTACAGATGACTGAGCCTTTTAGGCTCCTGGCCCAGGGAACTGCTGACAGGAAGCTGACAAGGTGAGGAAGAAAGACCTGGACACAGTTTTTAACAAAGTGTAGGTGCTCACACAGTTTTATCTATAAAAGAACAGGGCTAGTTAAATTGTCTGGCTATGAAGACTCACTTTGATCAATCTCTTCCTTCCCACCCTTGAACCAGGGTCTCTCTACCTTAGCCCTGGCTATCCTGGAACTCACAAAGATCCCTCTGCCTCCCAAGGACTAGGGTTAAAGTGTTACCATACCTGGCTCTGACTAATCTCTCAGTTCCAGTCCACTGAGTCTTGACCTTGGTCTAGGAACACTTATAAAAACTGAATGGTTTCCAACTTCTGGAAGCCACGTTCCTAAGATAACCCGGTTTGTCTTCATGCCATAGGCTAAGGGTCCTCAGCACATAAAAACCAGTTGTTTTGTTATAACACTGGAAAAATTCAAAAAGAAAATTAATAAAGCACTTATATTTATAGTACTATCAAAAAGAAAAATTAGTTAGGGATAATACTAGTCAAGGAGGTGAAAGGTTTGTACACTGAAGGGTAAAAATATCTCTGAAAGGAATTAAATAATGAGATTAAAGAAATTCCTAGTAGCACACATATAATAAAAAATATAAAAAGCCAGAAAAATATATAATAGCCAAAGAAATTGAATCAGCAATTAAGAAAACTCTCCACAAAACAGATGTGCAGGCCCAGATGTCTTTGCTGGTGGTTTCTACCAAGTATTTAAAGAAGAATTGCTACAAAAAGCAATACTTATGAATTTGCTTGACACTAACAACAATATATCATTAAAATTATAGACCTTATTTCTTATGAACATATGCAAGAATCTTCAGCATAATGGCAAAATGAATCCAATAGCACACTAAGAGGATTATAAACCACAACCAAGTGGTATTTATCCCAGGAATGCACGAGCTATTCAATATATAAAAATCAAAGCAACGTAGCACAGTAACAGAACAAAGGGGAAACCCACATGGCCAATCCAGTTGATGGAGAAAATGCGTTTAAAGGAATCCAATATAATTTCTTGCCAAAACACTTAGAAAACTAGGAATAGAAGAAAATTTCCCCAACATGATAAAGGACATTTCAACAACCTTACAAAAAAAGAAAACAGTAAAGAAAAAGATAAACATCTACAGCTAATCATAGATTCCATTGCTAGAAGACCATCCATTTCTCTTAGGACAAAGAATGGCTGCTTTCACCTCTGAACTGCATACTGCCCTGAAAGTTCTAGCCAGCCAAGTTAAGCAAGAGTAACTAAAGGTCTACAAGAAGAAGAGAAAGATTGTATCTATTAGCATGTAACATGATCCTGTATTTAAATAATCCTAAATAATCTACAAAACTGTGGCTAACACACCAGGGAAGTTTCAAGATACAAGACCAACTCATACAAAGCTGAGTGCGTGGTTATACAACCGTGATGAGCAATCTAAGAAGAAGATGAAGAAGACTATTTCGTGTACAAAAGTATCCAAAAGAATAAAACACTTGGAAATAGATTTAACAAAACAGTGCTGAAAAAGTGGAGACCCACAGTCAAAGAGAGGCAAGACTTGTGTGCTGAGCTGAAGCTGCCCTACTGAGGCAACCACTTGCTAGGAAAACTGGAAGAGAGCTCACCCAAAACTGGAAGGCCATGTGCTGAAAGATGGCCGTACTGTCCACACTGACACCTCGTTTCAAGATGGCTGTACTTTTCACACTGATACAGTTTCGACGCAATTCCCATCTGCATCTCAGCTAACCAAGCCTTTAAACTGTGGCCCATGTGTGGATATTCTTTCTAATATCATGACTAAATTGAATATAAACTATATAAGTACTAACTCTAAAGTTTCTATTAAACCCTTTGGAAACTGTGTATCTGCCCGTGAACCCACCAGGCTTCATGGGGTAATTCCAAACCTGGTCACACAGACCATCAAGGTTAGCGTTAGTGGGTCACAAAACAAAACAAAAAGTCGCAAAGGTGGTCTGGTTAGTCAGTTCATTTGTGTTAAAGCACTTGTCACCTAGCTTGACAACCTGAAGTGGGTCCCTGGGGTCCACATGATGCAAGCAGAGAACAGAGCCTTGCAAGTTATCTTCTGACCCCCCCATATGTGCCACTCCACATATGCACTTCAATCCCCACAAATACATACATGTAAGTAATAAAGAGTTAAGCGCCAACAAACAATGTTATAACTATAAAAATACATAAATGCAGAAAAGGGACTGGCTAGTAAGGTGAGGGGGGTCAACAGGGGTGTGTGTGGGAGATAATAGTTTGAAGCAAGAGCAAACAGAACACATAAACTGTCAAATTTGATCAATAAAAAAGCAAGAGCAGCTTGCCATGTACTTCTCTGGAGTTAACACGTTTATGCATTTTATTGAGCTTTTCAGTAAATAATTTTAGCCACAATATTTATTGAAAAATATTTATTGAAAAATTAAAACTTCAAGCTTTTTGTTTGTTTGTTTGTTTTGAGACAGGGTTTCTCTGTGTAATAGTCCTGGCTGTCCTGGACTTTGTCTCTTTGTAGACCAGGCTGGCCTCAAGTTCACAGAGATCTGCCTGCTTCTGCCTCCTGAGTGCTGGGATTAAAGGTGTGTGCTATTGCATTGGCCAAAACTTGAAACATTTTATGTGTCTCAAAAGTAACTTGCAATGAAATAATAAGCTGAATCTCCCTCTCCCTCTCTCTGTATGGTGTATGTACTCCAACACACATGTTCACACACGTAGGCAGGTAGGTCTAACATACTGCATTGAGGACCACAATCTAAGAAGACTAAGTCAACACCAATAGGACTTAATGAATTAAAAAAAAAGATGAAGACACAAGTTGGGTGGGTTTGGGAGGATATGGATAAGGGGTGAATATCAAAATATAGTGTCTGAAATTTTCAAGGAACTAATAAAATATTAAAAAAAATGGTTGAATTTGCAAACCTTCAGAAGGATAGCAATTATGGACAGAGTAGGGGCATCACAGTTTATCCTAACTTAAACTGAAAAGCCGTAAAAAAAGGATGCGTTTAAGGTTGAACTGCCCGAGGAATATTAGGGGAAAACCATGCGGAGCCATAGCGTTTACTCCAAAAGTATTAAGTAATTCTTACATTAAAACCTTTAGAGGCATCTAACCGAGATAAAACTGAATTTTAACACAAGCTTCTTTTGTGTTTTGGTGTTGTTTACTGGGGAATGGATGAGAGGCGACTGGTGGATAGGCCAATGACCTTCACTGTGTGTGTGTGTGTGTTTTTTTCTAGTTACAATGTGTTGATTCAGTCAGGAATCATCCCTGCATTATTATTATCAATTATAAAATTAACCAAACAACTCTGCAAGCCAGTGGCCCCTGGAAGCCTGCTGTCTGTTCCTTTGGGTTCGTTCTTTCCCAGCGTCCCAACCATGTGGAGTGTTGTATTCTTTCTTCACTTGAATTAATAACACGTTAGGGGACAGTCAGACATCTATTCACCCAGACATTCTGGAAGTTCAGAGGAAGTTCAGCTACTTGAGTATTTCCTCTGGTGCCCATCGCTTCTCCCCAGGCACGCCCACTTTGCTAAGTTAATTGGTCACTTTGGGGCCCATCTTTCCTAGGGAACTTCAGAGAAACTGGAAGTTACTTGTTATTTCAGTGTTAATAAGCAGGGTTCCTGTGCTAAATCTCCGGGACAGGCAGCAGGATCTTCCAGCCTGAGTTCCGTCAGTGTATTCCGGGCTCATCAGCACAGGAAGAGCTCCGTGGACCCAGAAGTGACTTAGCAAATAAAAATCAAGGCCAAAGATCAGCAAAAAGTGTAGCTAGTGATCAACAGGCTCAAATAGGACCGAGTCCACTCGTTCTCCGTTCCGTTAGCCTCTAAGCATAGCCACAGCTCAGCCTACAGTTTGAGCTTTCCATCTCACGTGCAATAACATTCCGCCTCTCTTCACAAGGGGGCGCTAGTTCCAACAGTCACAGCTTTTGTTTTCTCAAGCGCAAGAACTCCAAGTAATACCTTATCTCATGTAGTCCTAAAACCTTCAGTTCTGATGGTCTGTGAATAAAATAAAAATTAATTCATAAAACATTATATATAATATCATATACTAACATATATTCCTACAACAGCCATCCTCTTCACTCTGCGATGGACTTTGAGGATACTGTGTATACTGGCTTAAGTTACATAATCCTCTTTTAACTCAGCTAGAGTAATTGTTTTTTTTTTCCCATACCTGGTGAGAGGAGTCAAACTTTTGTCTCCTGAAGGTCACAGTGAAGCTGTTTGTTGGATTGTCTTAATCTCCCAATAGCTTGAACATCAAGCCTAGAATAATCATCCTTTACTTGGATGCTAATTTTAATTCTCCACCAATAGAGTGCAAAGGTGATGGAGGAAGGTCATTGGCTAATAAAGGAACTGCCTTGGCCCATGTTATTGTTTAGGACATAGGTAGGTGGAGTAAACAGAACAGAATGCCGGGAGGAAGAGGAAGTGAGCTCAGACTCGACAGCTCTCCTCTCGGGAGCAGATGCCTCAGAGAGACACCATGCTCCCAGCTCCCAGGCAGACGCTCTGACCCAGGATGGACATAGGCTAGAATCCTCCAGGTAAGCGCACCTAGGGGCACTACACAGATGATTAGAAATGGGCTAAATTAATATGTGAGAATTAGCCTAGAAGAGGCTAGATAGAAATGGGCCAAAGCAGTGTTTAAATGAATACAGTTTGTGTGTAATTATTTCGGGGCATAAGCTAGCAGAGCAGGCGGTTGGGGTGTTGGGGATGCAGCCCCGCCGCCGCCCTTATTACTACACAAAGGTTACTGTTGTACTTTCATTTCTTGGTGGTGACATCCTGACAAAAAGCATCCTAGTGGAGAAAGGATTTGGTATGCTGTTGCAGGTTGCAGTCCATCAACGCAGGGAACCCACAGATGCAGGAACCAGAGACAGCCGGTCACATCACATCTACAGTTTGGAGCAGACAGAGCGGAGTGTACATGAGCTTGCTTCTCAGCTTGCTGTTTCTACCCTCAGACAGTCCAGGGCCTAGACCCAGAGAATGATGATACTGCCCACAGTGAGCTGTCTTCTCTCTTCCATTAATCAAAATAAAGCTTCCTTAACAGGCTCGCTGGTCTAGACCATTCTTTATGGAGACTCTTTCTCTTCCTAGGTGGTCCCAGGCTGTGTCAAGCTGTCAGTGGAAGCTGCCACTAGTTCCTCTCCTCATCCCCCCCCCCCAGCACCTGTAATCACATATCTTTTCCATAGCACAGTCTTACTAGAGTGAGGTGAGATCTCATGGTGGGTTTGGCATATAATTCCCTGACGGTTAGTGATGGTGACCATTTTTCATTTATTTGCAGGTCATTTGTATTTTTTTTCCCAGAAATTTCTATTCATGTCTGTTGGTCATTTTTAATTGGGTTACTTGTTTTTTTTTGCTGACAAGCTTTTGGAGCTTATGGTATATTCTGCACATCAGCTTTTAATCCAATGTATAATTTCAATTATTCTATCTCACTGCACAAATTATCTTTTTACCATGTTGGTTGTTTCCTTTGCTGTACAGGCTGTTGATTTAATTAGACATAATCCCATTTGTCTCCTTTTGGAAAAAGGCTTGCTGTGTTTTTGGGGCCATGTCGATGACCATGTCCTGCAGTGTTTTTCCTGTTTTCTTCCCGGAGCTTTATTCTTTAGGGTGGCCTATTTAAGTCTTTGATGCACACCGAATTGATTTTTTTGGTGACTTGTGAGAGTTAGGATCTATTTTCATTTTTTTGTATGTGGATATCTAGTTTTTCCCAGCATGCAATGGTACCATTGTCAACAATCGCTCAGATGTAGGACTGTGGGTTTACTTCTTGGATGTCTACTTTGTTTTACTGGTACATGTTCTGCTTTTATGCCAATACCATGCTTCTTTGACTATTAAAGCTTTGCAATATATTTTGAAGTCAGATAGTGTAATATCCTCTGCGGTTTTGTTCTTGCTTAAGCTGTTTTTGGAATTAAGGGGCTTTGTCATTCCACACAGATTTTAGCATAGTTTCCTCTAACTATGCAAATAATATTTTAAAGTACTTATTTTGACATTTAAAAAGTAATATTCTTATTTTTCAAGATTGTAATTACATCATTTTCTCTTTCCATTTCCTTCCTCCAACGCTCCTATTACATCCTCTTTTATATTCTCTCTCTCTCTCTCTCTCTCTCTCTCTCTCTCTCTCTCTCTCTCTCTCTCTCTCTGTTTTTTGAAACAGGATTTATCTGTAGCTTTGGAGCCTGTCCTGGAACTAGCTCTGTAGACCAGTCTTACCTTGAACTCTCAGAGATCCACCTGCTTCTGCCTCTCAAGTGCTGGGATTAAAGGTGTGCACCGCCACCACTACCCAACTAAACTCTTTCTCTTTAATTGTTGTTAGATGTATATATGTTTGAACATATATTTCTAAATACATAAATACAACCTGCTCTTTTATATTTACTTATGTATGTGTATGTGTTTTACCTGCATGTATGAATATGTACTACACACATGGCTGTGCCTATATTGGTCAGAAGAGGGCATCAGATCCCTGGCAACAGGAATGACAGATGGCTATGAGTTGCCATGTGGGTGCTAGGAGCTGAATCTGGGTCCTCTGCAAGAGCAGGAAGTGCTCCTAATCCCTGACCAATCTCTTTAGTTCTATTTTTGACATTTTTGAGGAAGGATCCTGTGAAGCCCTGCTGGCCTCAAACAGGCCATGTGTCAGAGAATGACCTTGAACTTCTGGTCCTCTTGCCTCTACCTCCCAGCTGCTGAGATTATACACCACACCCAGCTTCACATAGTTCTCGGGATTGAGTCCGTGGCCTGCTGCACGCCAGGCAAGCACTCCATCTGCTCAGCTACAGTCTCAGCTCGTTACTCATATTTTTATAGAAATTTCATTGAATCTATATATTGCTTTCAGTAGTATGGACTTTTGAGGATTTTATTATTTTCTGCCTTTTCATTTTGTGTGTGCCTCCAGTTTCTTACCTTAGTATTTTATAGAAGCTTGTAACTATTTTGTTAAATCACTTGTAGGCATCTTGTTTCCTGTAGCCATTGTAACCAGGATTAGTTTTTATTTTTAATATATATATATATTTTTTAGTTTTTCAAGAAAAGGTTTTGCAGTGTAACAGCCTCGGCTGTCCTGGAACTTGCTTTCTAGAGCAGTCTGGCCTTAAACTCACAGAGATCTCTGCTCTTAAGTTCTGGTATTAAAGGTGTGTACCACCATGCCCAGCTTTTAAAAGACTTTTTTAAATAAGTACTTATGTGTATGAATGTTTTGCCTGTATATATGGATGTGCACCATGTGTGTGTCTGGTGCCCTCAGAGGTTAGAAGGGGCTCTCAAGATTCCCTTGGAACTGGGATTAGAGGTAATTGTGAGCCACCAGGTGGGTGTCGCAAACCAAACCCAGGTCCTCTGCAACAACACCAAGTGCTCTTAACCACTGAGCCATCCCCCCAGCCCCTCAAAAGTAATAGCTGATTTCCATGTATCTGCATAGTCTCCAACACCTTTCTTGTCACCAATTTCTAGTATATTGCACTATCACAAAAATACTTGATATAATTTTATTTAAAATGTGTTGGAACTTGTTTCATGGCTGTCCTATGATCTAGTCTGGAGAATGGTCCACTCACCTTTGGCAAGTAAATATTGTCTACAGTTGCATGACATCTTCTGTGTGTAGTAATAAGGGCGCGGCTGGGCTGTGTCCCCAAAACCCCAGCCGCCTGCCCTGCCCGGCTAGCTTTACCCGAAATAATTACACGGACACTGTATTCTTTTAAACACTGCTCTGGCCCATTTCTAATCATCTGTGTAGCGCCCCTAGGTACGCTTACCGGGAAGATTCTAGCCTAAGTCCATCCTGGGTCGGAGCTGGGGCATGGTGTGCGTCTTCCCTGGAGCAGGTAGCATGGCGTCTCTCTTGCGTCTGCTCCTCAGAGGAGAGCTGCGGAGTCTGACCTCACTTCCTCTTCCTCCCAGCGTTCTGTTCTGTTTACTCCACCCACCTAAGGGTGGCCTATCCAATGGGCCTAGCAGTTTCTTTATTCTTAGCCAGTGAAATCAACAGATTGATATATGACACTCCCCCATCACTTCCCCTTTTTCTGTTTAAACAAAAAAGAAGGCTTTAACTTTAACATAGCAAAATTACATATAACAAAACAGTTATCAAGTAAAAGTTACATCAGAAACATTTATACATATAACAAAATTGACCTTAAATCTCTATAAATAAAGCAAAATCTATACTAATGCAAATTATTCATATCTATATCATATCCCCCTTTAAATGTAAAAGAACATTTATAAACATTTTTTGGGAATATGGGCGCAGTTTTTTCTCTCCAAACTGCTTCCTGCTGAATGGGGGCGTCGTTAATTAGGTCTTTCATGGTATAACCTGTGTGCTAGTTTCATCTCAGTTGACAGTTGAGTGAAGTAATTTTTTGAAGGTGTTCACAGCAACCCTTCAGGAGGACGTGGTCCATCATACCAAATCGGAATAGAAGAAATCCATAGTCTCATCCTCTGTGAAAACAAAAGAAGAATCTCTTTTCCAAAGTATCATATCCTTAGATCCAAATTCTGAAATCATACCCTCATGATATCCGTTCTGGTTCCACTGGGCAGCCCATATAATGAAATGTCTCTCTGTACTTAGCTCCTTCACAGTCAAAAATTTTAAAGAAAACACAATGTACATAATCCAGACTCTCTGTGAATTTTCCATCTTTACGTGGCTTATTTTTCTTTATTTCTTTTAATCTCTTAACTATCTGTACTCTGTCTCTTTAAAGACTTTACCTTTTTTTTTTAACCATTAACTTTATTCTCTATATTCCTTTTCTTCTCTCTCTCAAGCCTACGTACATTCATCCAACAGTGTGAATGTAGTTTAGTGGTCTGAATCTGTCCTATTGTGAATCTGCAATTTTTTACTATCCAGGAGCACTTTTGATTTGCACCTTTAAATCACTAGGCGCTTAAGAATCTAAGCTGTGACATTTCTAGGTTAACTTTTTGCTTTTTGAGCATATATCTTTGACCTGTAGACCAGGCTGTCTTTGAACTCTCAGAGATCCGCCTGTCTCTGCCTCCCAGGCATTGGGATTAAAGGTGTTTGCTACTACACCTTGAACTCACAGAGATCTGTTCCTCTCTGCCTTCTAGGCACTGGGATTAAAGGCGTGTGCTACCACACCTTGAAGTCTATCTCCCTCTGCCTCCCAAGTGTTGGGATTAAAGGTGTGTACCACAACACACAACAACTCTCTTCCTTTTTTTTTTTTAAGAACTTAAACTTTTAGCTTGCATATATTTTTAACACAGTAAACCATTTAGAAATTTTCTTTGTCTCTGAATCTCTCTTTACTGTATATCTCTCTTTGTTTTTCTGACCACAAGAGCCTTTAAATTACTGAGCAATATCAGTAGGACTAAAGGCGTGGCTTTGCCGGCTGGATCCTTAGCTTTACAGACTCATGGCTGAGGTACTGGCTGTAGCCATGTTTATAGCCACAACTGGCATTTCAAGGTCCCTGCCAGCCAGCGAGCTACAACGGACAACACTCAAGTCCTCTCTCGGTAGCCGGCCCTCCTGCCTCAAACAGTCAGAGTTTGCCCTGGCAGGATGACCCAGAAAGCCGGCATTTTTAAACGCGCAGCTTTTTTCCTGCTACGGCTGAAAACCGAAAAGCATGTGTTCAGCTTTTCGTCAACACCATTTAAGTGTTTCGTGGCAGGACCTCTTAATGAGCTGCAGGCTTTGCAGCTGAAGCTGAGTCAGGAAGCCTCTCTTAGATGAGAGCGCTTGCTTGCCTCTAGCAAGCAGAGTAGACCAGAGAAATTGTCACAATCAAGAAAACATGCTTTACTCTTTCCCAAGCTTTCTCAGGCTTTCTGTGGACTCAGTTAGCCCCACGTCTGGGCGTCATTTGTAGTAATAAGGGCGCGGCTGGGCTGTGTCCCCAAAACCCCAGCCGCCTGCCCTGCCCGGCTAGCTTTACCCGAAATAATTACACGGACACTGTATTCTTTTAAACACTGCTCTGGCCCATTTCTAATCATCTGTGTAGCGCCCCTAGGTGCGCTTACCGGGAAGATTCTAGCCTAAGTCCATCCTGGGTCAGAGCTGGGGCATGGTGTGCGTCTTCCCTGGAGCAGGTAGCATGGCGTCTCTCTTGCGTCTGCTCCTCAGAGGAGAGCTGCGGAGTCTGACCTCACTTCCTCTTCCTCCCAGCGTTCTGTTCTGTTTACTCCACCCACCTAAGGGTGGCCTATCCAATGGGCCTAGCAGTTTCTTTATTCTTAGCCAGTGAAATCAACAGATTGATATATGACACTCCCCCATCATCTGTGGATACCCATTAGGCCTAGTTGTGCTAGGGTAAACTCAACTTTTTAATGTCTTTATTGATTTTATACTAGATGACTTGTCACTTGTTGAAAATAGGGTGTCATAGTTCTCTAGTATAGTATTACATAAAGAGCCCATCTCTCCATTTAGATCTATTGATGCTTCCTTTTATATATGTTTGCTCTGATGTTAATTACACATATAATCCAGTCAGTGGTGGGGCACACCTTTAATCCCAGCATTTGGCAGGCACAGGCAGATAGATCTTTGTGAGTTCAAGGCCAGCCTGGTCTACAGAGTGAGTTCCAGGACAGCCAGGGCTACACAGAGAAACCCTGTCTCAAAAAACAAAAACCCAAACAAAAATTAAACAAACAAAAAATCATGTGTATTTATAATTTTCATTTCCTTTTGCTGAATTAACCCTCTTTATCACTGTCTCTTTTCCTCTCTTCCTCCTCCTAATTTTCTTGTTCTACACTATAGTCTGATCTCAAGCCGATGCTTCAGTCTCCTGAGTGCTGAGATTACAGGCCAGCAGCTATGCCTGGCCTCTTGTGTCTTTGTACAGTCTATTTTTTTTAGTCTATGTTTATTGTAGGAGATGAGTTTATTCTAAGGAGAACATACACCACCAAGTCATTCATTCTGTGTCTTTTAACTGGAAAACTGAACTCAATTATAGTCAAGGTGTCTGCAGATGAGGAAGATCTTACTTCAGTCATTAATAACTCATTTCTTTGTTGGCTTCTTTCTTCCACTCTTAGGTCTTTTTCTTGTAGTTAAGTGATTTACTGTTAGTGTGTTGTTATTATTACCTGAGTATCATGTTTGGTTTGTCTATTTCAGATTCTTACTTTGTGGTAACCACAGGGTTTGCAGAAATGTTCTCAATACATTATTTGAAACAATAGCATCAAAACATGAACATAAAGAAAAAAAACCCCAGAAAAAACCCAGCAAATATAAAAGCTCTGTCCATGCATCTCGTTCCTCCCACATTGTGAATTCTGATATACCAACTTACCTTTCTCTTTTGCCCATGTTTTCACACACTGATGTAATTATTTTCAGTCGTTTTGCTTTTAGTTTCCATATGATGACGTGATTGACCTCCACAGCATATTCATAATATTAGAACATTCTGAATTTGCATAATTACTCTTGCCGGTGGGCTTTTAACATTCGAATATTGCCTTCTTGGTTGTTAATGCCTCCCTCTTTTAAAGCCAAGAACTTTTAGCATCTCATAAAGGGACGTCCTGTGGAGCTATATTTAGCTGGCCATTCTGTGTCTGGAAGTGTCTTTATCCATCCTGATTTCTAGAGTGCCAGGAGAGCACCTAGGCCCATGTCTCTGTTGATGTCACTATATGTCCCATATAGGCACAGGTTTCTGCCTACCACTGGGATAGGTCTATAGCTTCATCTACAGTGGCCTGGTTTTAGCTGCGCTGCCTTATGCTGGCAGAAGGGTGGTGGCAATTGTTCTTTGTCTGGCAAGGCTGATGCTAAGCTAGGGCTGCCAACTGGTGATGTGGGATTCCCCTTTGCATGCTGTGAATACCATTGATTAATGCTTTGGACCTATAGCAGGGCAGAACTTAGCTGGCGGGGAGGGGGGTAAGACTAAACTGAATGCTGGGAGGAAGAAGGTGGATCAGAGAGAAGCCATGTAGCCCCACAAGAGACAGATGCTGGGAACTTTACCCGGTAAGCCACAGCCATGTGGAGATACACAGATTAATAGAAATGGGTTAAATTAAGATGTTAGTGTTAGCCAATAAGAAGCTAGTGCTAATGAGCCAAGCAGTATTTTAAATAATATAGTTTTTGTATGATTATTTTGGGGCTGAGCAGCTGGGAACCAACAAGTGGCCTTCCTGCAACATAAGTCTTATAAAAATAGGGCCCTGTGTAGTCAAGGGTAGAGGTGTCTCCAGGTGCTTTCAAGGCTGAAAATGATGCAAACTAGTACTTGACCTTGTATGACAGGTGTGTACTATCTGCTTGATACTGGGTTGGGTCTGGAGGCCATCTGATTAGCTAAAGGGACCTTCAAGTTCTTCTTGGCATTGATTCATCATGATAGCCCAGTACTGAGGTCTGAAGGAAAGCATGGTTTTCACACCCTGCTGCCCAGCAGGCAGAGTCTTGCTCATGCCTCTGTTGTCTAAGATTGGGCGAAGTATGGCAATAGTCCTTGATCCACTGGGCTAATGGAGTTCTGGGGCTTGTTTTGGAGAGGCAGGACTAGGCAGGGGTCACAGGACTCTATACAACAGCAAGCGTCACCTGGTGGCTCTGTGCTTGGTTTCTAGGCTAAAGCCTGGAGTTAATTCCTTCTCACCTCTTTAAGAGGAAATCATCTCTACCTGGGCTGCTCACAGCTAGGAGAAAAGTTCTGTGGACACATCTGCTGCTCTTGCCTTTTTGATGCTTTCCTTATTTCAAATTAACTTTTTTTTCCCCCAAATATATTTTGATCATGTTACCCCTCAGCTTGTCCCAGATACTCCTCATGTCTCGACTCACCCAGCTTCTCTCTCTCTCTCTCTCTCTCTCTCTCTCTCTCTCTCTCTCTCTCTCTCTCTCTCTCACACACACACACACACACACACACACACAACACCCACCCTACTAAACCCAGGCACTGTGCTCCTTCATCTGGCTTCTGTAACTCTTATGAAGGTCTTAGCAATCACTTGTTCTATGAATGATTTTCCAAATGTGAGCCAATGAAGACTGAAAGATCCTAACTACCCTCTTGCTCTTACTCCAGTATCCACACCTGTGCAATAAATCACCGCTAAATACATGGGTGAAATGACCCTGGGAAACTCTAGGTAGCTACCCTTTCTTTTTTAATCCTTTAGCTGAGAATTGATTGGACTTCACATGACTGTCACTAGTATATTCTCTCTCTCTCTCTCTCTCTCTCTCTCTCTCTCTCTCTGTCTGTCTCTCTCTCCTTTCCTCTTTCCTTGTTTCTTCTCTCCTTCCCACCATGCCACTATTTCATCACATTTATTTTCCTATATCATTTTTCCAGGTATATTGTTTTTATGTTTGGTTCCTCTCTGTTTTCTTCCTTTTCACATGGAAAGCACTTTTTATGTATAATTTCTACTTTTACGCTTATTTTAAATTTACATATGATGATGTGAACAACTATAGGGTATAGCATAATAATTGGAACATGCATGCCATATGTAATAACCTAATCAGAGTAATTTGCGTTTTTATGGACTCAAAATTTTTGTTTTTTTTTTCCTATGTGTTGAGACTCTTCTATAATTTTAAAATATATAATGAATTGTTTGAAACGTAGTCATATTTCTGGGACATAGAAGATGAGAACGTGTTTGCCCATACGAGGACATTTTACCGATCAGTCAACTAGTTCCTCTCTCATCTCACCTTTACCCTGATAGGCCTCCAGTCACGTCTATGACGTCAGCTTTGTAAGTGTCACGGTGTGACTAAGAAGCCCTGCTATCTGACTGTCCCTGTCTTGCTTGTTTCACTTATTGTAATGTCGTCCAGTTCTAACCATATCGCTGAACATATCAGGACTTCACTCTTTTTATGATCAATTGACATTTTATTGCATATATACACCACATTTTCTCTGTGCGCTCAACCACTGATGGACATCTGATTGCACCTTATTTTCGCTGTGATGGATAGTGTTGGAGATACAGAAGCTGAAGAGAGAGCACCTTCTGCTTCACACCCTGCAGCCCAACAGCAGCGCAGTTGATGGTGAGATGCTGTTGCCTCCCTCCCTTCTTTCCACATTACCCTAATGCTTCTGTCTTTTTTCTAAGTAATTAGAATCAGATCACATCTGAATCTTGATATACTTCATAGAATACCTCTGTTCATATTTTCCTTGATTGATACATATTCTGCAGAAGAGTAGCCACCATGAAAGACAGCAGACATGGCCAGGGTCACTTTTTTATGAAGATATGAGCACTCTTGTTCAGTGTCCTAGCATATAGCCATCTGCATGGCATGACACCATGAATGTGAATTTGGGAAAGTGTTGCTATTCTGATTTGAGCTTCTCTCACTAGCAGCTGTGCCTAGACACCATGTCCATTCACTCCAGAAGGATCGCTGCATCTTATTCTAAAACTCAATCCTTTGGAAAGTTAAAATATGAATCAACACGTTGCACGATGCCTCTAAACACAACACAAGAGTGGTTTTCATGAGGTCACCACTTCCAACTTCCAGACAAGAAAAGAGATGAAACTACAAAGTTTGGCAAAGGTATTTTCTAGTGATTAAAGGCTCTTGGTCCAAGCATAGAATGTGTTTAAGAATATGAATGTTATTACACACATTTTATTACTCCTCATTCCCCATTCTACCTGGAGTCTGTGCCTCTTCCTAACACCATCAACAGAGCCCCCTTCACATCCTTGTTCCTCAGGGTATAAATCAGAGGGTTGAGCATGGGGGTGACTACCGTATAAAAAAGAGCAACAAACTTCCCCTCACCCTCAGAATACCTGTGCACAGGTTGGAGGTAGGTGGAGATGGCTGAGCCATAAAACAGGGTAACCACAATGAGGTGAGACGCACATGTCCCAAAAGCCTTTCTGCGACCAGCCATTGACTTGATGTTCAGCACTGCCCTGGCAATGTGGGCATAGGAGCCCAGAATTAGCACTAAGGGACAGACTAAGATAATGACCCGGGCCACAAACAGATTGGCCTCTGTTCCTCCTGTGTCCTCACAGGCCAACTTGAGGAGAACAGGCAGCTCGCAGAAGAAGTGGTTTAGCTGGTGTCCACAGAGCGGCATGGCCATCACGAGGCTTGTCTGGATTAGAGCGTTCACGAGTCCTCCCACCCAGGAGAATATAACCAACGCCCTGCAGAGAAGGGGATGCATAATGGTTGTATAGTGGAGTGGGCGACACACGGCGGCATAGCGGTCGATAGCCATTGCCACCAAAAGCACACACTCAGTTCCTCCCAGTGAGAGCACTATGAAGAGCTGGGCCACACACCTTGCAAAGCTGATGGTCCTGTCGAGTCCAGAGAGGTTGACCAGCAGCTGGGGCACAGTGCTGGCGGTGTAGCAGAGGTCCAGGAAGGAGAGGTGGCAGAGGAAGAAGTACATGGGTGTGTGTAGGCGAACGTCCAGTCGTGACAGAATGATGATCACGGTGTTGCCGAAGAGAGTCAGAGAGTAGAGAACAGAGATGAAGGCAAAAAAGACAGGTTCTAGGTACGGCCAGTCTGAGAAGCCCAGCAGCAGGAAGCCCTCTTCTGAACTGGTGTTCGGGCTTTCCATGGTCTCCCACCTACACAAATAGAACACAACTGAATTCTTCCTAGAGAGAACATGAATTAATTATTCCTAAAGGCATCAAAATCACATATTTTGAGTTGCACTCTGTTTAGTTCTGTTGAGTTTTTGATCCCCCCGCTCCCTTCCATGTAAGTCTCTTGTTCTCTTTAAAATCTATATCCTTTTTTCCTTTAATTGTTGTTACTTCTTTCTCCGTGTGTGTGTGTGTCTGTGCGCGTGTGTGTGCGTGTGTGTACAATCAACTCTTCTTTAGCATATAGACCACGGATTGATGGTGGTATGGTCTCCGATTGCACCTAATTCTTGTTACTGGTTTGTTCTATGACTTTTGCGAAGACACTCAGTCCTCTGGTCAGTCTGCTGGATACGATTCTTCCTTTTCTGAAAGTAGAGACAAGGTATTGCCTTCCTTTTGGCATTGACATCAGGATCCAAAAGCAGTCATGTGGAAGCTGTATTAAAAGTCCCAAGTGTGTGAGTTCCGTGATGTTCTGGATCCTTCCTTCCTTTTCTAGTCTCTGAGACAGACTGCTCCAGCAGATTGAGATGAAGACCTAACCTGTCTGAGTTTGTGGCTCTGACCTCTGGGTTCTTACTTTCTGTCTCTTGCTTGATAAATTTGGTCAGTGACTGGATTCTTGGAGCCTTGAGCTGCTTCTGTCTGTCACAAAGAGCTAAACACCGTAGGAAAGCTTCTTGGGAAGGAATATGATCACAAGTCTATTCCTTTTTATGACTCTCAATCACTTCCTGCTCTTGCAACTAATTTATTTTTTATATTTTTGTACAAGAGTTCTTTTGAATCTCTGTTCCCATCTATGATCTGCCCTCCTTGGAAATAGTAAGCACAGTGTGAAAATGAATATTAATGTCTTCTTTTATGTCATAAGAGGTGATAACTTAATATGTCTTTTCATGACACATGGGTCTTAAATACATTTTCTTGTATGAAACATCGAACATTCTACAATCTGAGAATATTTTAACTTTGCAAAAAAATCTTTATGCATGTGACATCAGACTGTGCACCATGCGCATACCTGGTGCCCGCAGAGGGCAGGAGAAGGTGTCAGATCCCCTGGAACTGGAGATATCATTGGCTGTGAACTGCCATGTGGGTGCTGGGAACTGCAAGAGTGATAAAATCACTGAACCATCTTTCCTGGCCAGGCTTTTTCAGACCCAGGGGATAAAACCAGACTCGCTGAACCTAGCGGACAATGAGGACTGCTGAGAATTCAAGAACAATGGCCCTGGGTTTTGATCTGACTGCACGTACTGGCTTTGTGGGAGCCTAGGCTGTTTGGATGCTCACCTTACTAGACCTGGAAGGAGGTGGGAGGTCCTTGAACTTCCCACAGGGCAGGGAACCCTGACTGCTCTTAGGGCTGATGAGGGAGGGGGAGTTTATTGGGGGAGGGGGAGGGAAATGGGAGGCGGGGCGGGAGGAGGCAGAAATCTTTAATAAATAAATAAATAAAAATTAAAAAAAAAAGAAGAAAGCAGGCTGAACAAGCCATGATTAACAAAAAAGCAACAATCCTCCCTAGTCTCTGCATCAGCTCCTGTCTCCTGGTCCAAACCTAATTTGAGTTCCTGTCTTTGTTTCCTTCAGTGGACTGTGGCTCAGGATATGTAAGCCAAAAACCCTTTTCTCTCCAACTTGCTTCTGGTCATGGTCTTTTACCACTGTGTTAGAAATCCTAACTAAGATACCGGGTGTGAATGAACAAATTTTATTCCCAGGAATACTTTGCTGTAGTTCTGGAGGGAAGAACGAGATGGTAGGAAACTATAAGAATGCATTTTTGGTTACACAGCTGTGTTAGTCAGCATTTTCATCAAGGTGATGAAACACCTTCCGAACGAGGTAACTGGGGAGAGATTTATCTTGGCTCACTGTTCCAGACCATTAAGGTGTGTATATGTGGTTATTTGAATTAGAATGTCTCCCATAGGCTCATATATTTGAATGCTTAGTCACCAGGGAGTGGCACTACTTGAGAAGGACTAGGAGATGTGGCCTTGTTGGAGGAAGTGTGTCACTGGGGGTGGACTTTGAAGTTTCAAAAGCCTAAACCAAGCCCAGTGTCTCTGTCTTCCTGTTGCCTGTGGATCTAGATGTAGAGCTCCCAGCTACTTCTCTGCATCATGTCTGCCTGTATGCTACCATGCTCCCTTTTATGCTGATAATAGACTAAACCTCTGAACTGTAAGCAAGGCCCCACTTAAATGGTTTCTTTTATAAGAGTTGCCTTGATCATGGTGTCTCGTCACCATAGCAATAGAACAGTGACAAAGACAATACAGCAAATCAGAACCACTCAAATCATGGCAGCCAGAAAACAGAGAGGGAATACCTATGCTTGTTGGCTTCCATCTTTTCTCGCTCTTTATTCCCTTTGGGTCCTATTGTATGGCTGGTGTTGTCCACATTAAGGATGAATTATCCCCATTTAATTCATCTCTGGAAACACATGAGTAGATGCAGCCAGTAGGGATGTTATACTAGACTCCTGAATGTCTCTCAGTTCAACGGAATTGACAATCAAATGAACATTTAAAAAAATGTAAATACCATGATTACAAGATATAACGAAGACAAGCTGGAACTAAGTTGGAAGATTGCCGAAAGATCCCTATCCTGCTACTAGTATTCATAATGCTGAAAGGTGCTAAATTGGCTGCTGGAGGAGAAACAGCATTAGTAGTCTTACCTGTGAACCTGCCAACTACAATGGCAGACTGCTAGGACTGTGCCCACTGGAGCAATAGTGGCACACCTGCCACGGGGGGTAACCAAGAGCACCTCAAGGTCTGCTCTTCAGGAGGGATCTTAGGTCTGATATTATAAACCTGAATTTTACAAAAGGAATGGGTGAGGAGATCACAAGTCATTGATGAGAAACTTATTGGTGGATAGTTAAAATAACATGGAATCAAACTGCCCTCTGAACATCTATGCTTTATAACCATAGACAAATGCTAATCTTAATATGTAAGAGTCTCTTTACAAAAAATGATGGGGGAATTTGGAAACTTTTGGCTGTTCATGCCAAGCAAACAGAAGAGTTGAACACTCAGTCCTAAGCAGGACATTTCTACTACTCCAATTAAGGCCCAAGGAATGTGACAGAAGAAAGGTCAGAAGGAATATATGAGCCAGAAGATAAGGATAAATGCTGTGGGGTTGTCTTCTGAGCATGTCACAGCCATGGTGATTATGATTTCACAGCAGCTGGGATCGCCTGAACTGGGTCATACACGACTGGGCCCTTGTCAACTCTAGTCGTGGGTGGGAAGGGTCTCAGGGCCCTCTTCCTCCCTGCTGATAAACTCTGTACCCTTTGGTGAAGCCACCGGGCTCTACTGGATAATTTCTAAGACATACAGAGGGCTCTGGCTAAACCCAGGAGGCTACAAAACAACAACAACAAGAACAACAATAACATGTTGCTTTAATTGGCTGTCTGTTGCTATGATAAAATACTGAGCAAAACAACTTGGTAAGAAAGAGGTTTATTTAACCTTAGAGGCTACAGTCCATCATGGAGGGAAGCCAGAGCAGGAACTCAAGGCTGAATGACCTTTTGGAGCAGAAATCATGGTGTTTAGAATGCTATTTACTGGATTGCTTCCAGGCTCATTTTCAGCTATCTTTCTTATATACCCAGTTCACACGCCCAGGGGTGGCACTGCCCACAGTGGGCTGGGCCTCCTACATCAATTGGCAATAAGAAAAATGCCCCATAGACAAGATGCAGGAAATTCCTCTGTTGAGGTTCCCTCTTCCCAGGTGTGTAAAGCTGACAAGCTACGTCACCAAGGTAGAGAGTATGACGTCCTTGAGTGCACAGATTAGCACTCAGGAAATGAGGAAGGTCAATTGCATAGACTTATCTGTTCAAACAAAGGATTGTCTACCTGTTTTCCACCTGGAAAGCTGGGAATGGATTTAGTTTATAACCTGGTGATCTTTTGCTGTCTGTTGGACCAGGCTTCACTTGATTCCTCAAGACTATTATGTTTGTTATTATTATATTACCTATAATATAATTTTTGTTTTTATATATTATGCTTGTTATTACACTATTATCCCAGACTCTTCCTCCCTAGATCTTGAGCATTGTTTCACAGTCCGTAAAACCCGCCCTTATGGGAGATACCATGTGTACTTTACAGAAGCCTAGGTAACGTCTATGCCATCTTAGGGCCAGGCCAATCCCGACCCCACGGGCATTACAGTCATTCTCCTTAGACTTTTGTCTTGAATATTATTGCTGAGTCAACAGAACCAAGCTTTATGGAAGAGGCCATGTGTACTTTGTGAAGAGTTTCAATACACACACGTCTTAAGCTTGGTTGTGCACACAAGGCTGAGTTAATTGTTATCAGGAAACTTATATCCCCAAACTGTGCTGTGCTTCAGTACTGAAATAAACTGCCTGGTGTCAGAGTCTAGAAGTTTGAGCCAGCTAACTAAGTTGTTCTGAACCATATTTTCTTCTTATTTCACAAAGATCAACATTCTTCTGACCCTTGTGGCTGCAAGGGTGCCCACATCCATGAATGGGAAAGGGACCTGTAAGGGGAGGGCATACAGTGGAGGGAGGGAGATGAGAGAGAGTGTGGGCTTGAGAATAATCAGAAAACATCGCTTGTATAAAATCATCAAATAGTAAATTTCATTAATAAAAGTATAAAATATACAGTTATTATTATCTGTGTATTGATTTTGTATGTAGAAAGGGTGTGGAAAGATCGTTGGACCTTTATACAGTGATAGGCTTTGTTTGCAATATAATCATCGAACACTGATTATTAACAGCTTTCTTGAGCTATAATTCACATAGAGAATGCACATGTTTACATTTTAATGTTTCAGGATGCTCACAAATCTGTCTCTTTATTGTTTTAGAACATTTTGTCACCTCATTTCATTTCATGCCTGTTTGCAGTCACTGTCCTGACTCTCTGTTCCAGGCAACCATTGATGTAACTGCGTCGCTGGCACTCCACAGTGGGTGTGGCCTTTTGCATCCAAGCTACTGTCTCTCTGCACAGTTCTGGGGAATTGCCACGGTAACCTATTTCAACACTCCGTTCTTTCACGTGGCTGACAAGGTTCTTGTTCATGGAGAGACCTTATCTTCTCTATTCACTCACTGATGGAGGAACATTTGGCTTGTCCCTGCAGTTTGGTAGCTATGAATAATGATGCCTTTGGATAATAACTTTGGCATCTGAATATTGATTTCTGTAATTTCAAGGAAAATCAGTAAAGATGTTTAGAACATTCCTGAAAACCTCAGGAAAGACAGGCATTTTGTAAAAAGGATATTAGTCCTCTATAGAGTCTAAAAAGGACAAAAAGCAAAGAAATCTGCTCTTCAAATACCGCACACTGTAGCCGCCATAGGTGTCTGTGCAATCCACCATTGCGTTTCTTTTCTGGAAATTTTGATGAGTAAAAATGGGTAGAATCTATAAGAGCCAGCCTTTTTCTTAGGCCACAGACAAGGGAGATTTATATATATATTTTTGAGTCTTTTGGGATTTTACAAGCTCCTGCCTCCAATCCGGAAGGATTTCCTGCAATAAAGGGGGCTGGTTGGGGGAAACAGCTGTGTGTGTATTCTAGGGGGCAGCTGCAGCTGATTTTATCTGAAGCAATTTGGGATCAGTGTTGCCAGGTATCTGGACTCCTTTAAAAGATAAAACAATAGGTTTTCATGTCGATTAAAAAAATCGCCAGCACAAGATCGGCACATGACTAAGCCAGTCAACAGTCCAGCATAGAGGGAGGCCTCAGGAGCTCCCACGCTGAGCTGGGAGGTTATTGACAATTGAGAGCTGGGGAAAAGAGAGTCAGTTTTCTTTAGTTTGCTTTTCTATTCAATGATTTCTGCTTGATTTTCTATTTTATTGAGGTTTTAGGTCTCAAATCCAGGGCTCTGCTCATAGTCGGCAAATCCGTTGTCACTGAACGCATCCCCAGTCCTTCTGTTTGACTTGTGAATTTGTTTCAGGCTCTTCAAGTTTTATTTTATTTTATCGTCATTGTTTTTAGGGTCCTGCATTATTTCTGTATTGCCTCTATTTGTTGATCCATTCTTTTAGACACCTGTGTCCACATCTCCATCCTTTCCTCATTTTGTCAGGTGAAGTCGCGTTTTCACGCCAGCTCTTTGTGCATATTGCTGGACAGCACCATTTATGAACGGAAATGCTAGGTGTTTATTCCAGCCTTTGTAATCTGGCTTTATGCTTGTCCTTGCAGGCTTTTTTTGCATTTTCTCTGAGTCTCTAGTTACTTTTGCATTTTCAGCACTAGATGGCAGGCTAAGGCCAGGTTACCACATGCACAGGCCTGGTTTGTGCCGCTGTATCAGAAATGGATACAAGCCTAGAGAGATCTGCAAACTTCAGCTGCTGTGTTGTTCATCAAGTGTGAGTCCCAAGAAGGTTATTTTCATACTACAATCCTCTCTGGATTATAGGAACACCGCATTTATAGTCTGTGCTGAGAAGCAAGTCATTCCCCTGGCGCTAGGGGGACTAATCGTAGATAAGGCTCGGCTATATGCAACACCTATGGCCACAAACACCACAAAGGCTGCACTGAATCTGGCCCACTGAGACCACTACAGGTCTAGATAAGACCAGTGTACACACTGGCATGAACTGTATGCTGCTGAGGTAGACCCACGGCCCAGGTTCACTGTAACCAGCTGCAGGTGACAATGGCCAGAACGGAAATGTGGTAGTAGACATGTCTCCTCTTGGCTTGATTGTGGCACTGTTTGCATGGACCCTAACCTGGGTGTGGAAGTCATTAGGATCACCCCAGTGTTAGGCTTCACCACCCAGCCTCGTGTCTCAAGGCAAAGTCTTGTGATTACTCTGCTAGCCTACTCTAGAAAATGAAACCTCAAACTCTGGTGAGTTGGGATAGCATGATGAAGGCAGTGTCTTGGCCATATATACTGATTCTAAGTGGGACATACCACTCAGGAAGTTGCTTGAATTTCTTTATTATCATTTCCATAGTAATATAAAATACACAAGTAATGTCATTAGCAAAAAAGCGAGAAATTCCAATGAAAACGATGTATTATATGCTGACACTTATGAATAATGTTTTCTGATAGTAAACATCAAGTCCTTTGCACTGGCCTAATGTTAGATATTATACTTGTTCTTGTTTCGTCTTCTACCTGGAGTCTGTGCCTCTCCCCAGTACCCTCCACAGAGCCCCCTTCACATCCTTGTTCCTCAGGGTATAAATCAGAGGGTTGAGCATGGGGGTGACTACCGTATAAAAAAGAGCAACAAACTTCCCCTCACCCTCAGAATACCTGTGCACAGGTTGGAGGTAAGTGGAGATGGCTGAGCCATAAAACAGCATAACCACAATGAGGTGAGATGCACACGTCCCAAAAGCCTTTCTGCGACCAGCCATTGACTTGATGTTCAGCACTGCCCTGGCAATGTGGGCATAGGAGCCCAGAATTAGCACTAAGGGACAGACTAAGATAATGACCCGGGCCACAAACAGATTGGCCTCTGTTTTTCCCGTGTCCTCACAGGCCAACTTGAGGAGAACAGGCAGCTCGCAGAAGAAGTGGTTTAGCTGGTGTCCACAGAGCGGCATGGCCATCACGAGGCTTGTCTGGATTAGAGCGTTCACGAGTCCTCCCACCCAGGAGAATATAACCAACGCCCTGCAGAGAAGGGGATGCATAATGGTTGTGTAGTGGAGTGGGCGACACACGGCGGCATAGCGGTCGATAGCCATTGCCACCAAAAGCACACACTCAATTCCTCCCAGTGAGAGCATTATGAAGAGCTGAGCCACACACCTTGCAAAGCTGATGGTCCTGTCGAGTCCATAGAGGTTGACCAGCAGCTGGGGCACAGTGCTGGCGGTGTAGCAGAGGTCCAGGAAGGAGAGGTGGCAGAGGAAGTAGTACATGGGTGTGTGTAGGCGAACGTCCAAGTAGTGACAGAGTGATGATCACGGTGTTGCCGAAGAGAGTCAGAGAGTAGAGAACAGAGATGAAGGCAAAAAAGACAGGTTCTAGGTGAGGCCAGTCTGAGAAGCCCAGCAGCAGGAAGCCCTCTTCTGAACTGGTGTTCAGGCTTTGCATGGTCTCCCATCTGCACAAATACATCACAACTTTTCCTATAGAGAACATGAATTAATTATTCCTAAATGCATCAAGATCACATATTTTGAGTTGCCACTCTGTATAGTTCTGTTGAGTGTTCTCTTTCCCCCTGCCCCCATCCATGTAAGTCTCTTGTTCTCTTTAAAATCTATATCCTTTTTTTCTTTGTTGTTACTTCTTTCTCTCTCTGTGTGTGTGTGCGTGCGCGCGCGCGCATGTGCGTGTGTGTACAATCAACTCTTCTTTAGCATATAGACCACGGATTGATGGTGGTATGGTCTCCGATTGCACCTAATTCTTGTTACTGGTTTGTTCTATGACTTTTGCGAAGACACTCAGTCCTCTGGTCAGTCTGCTGGATACGATTCTTCCTTTTCTGAAAGTAGAGACAAGGTATTGCCTTCCTTTTGGCATTGACATCAGGATCCAAAAGCAGTCATGTGGAAGCTGTATTAAAAGTCCCAAGTGTGTGAGTTCTGTGCTGTTCTGGATCCTTCTTTCCTTTTCTAGTCTCTGAGACAGACTGCTCCAGCAGATTGAGATGAAGACCTAACCTGTCTGAGTTTGTGGCTCTGACCTCTGGGTTCTTACTTTCTGTCTCTTGCTTGGTAAATTTGGTCAATGACTGGATTCTTGGAGCCTTGAGCTGCTTCTGTCTGTCACAAAGAGCTAAACACTGTAGGAAAGCTTCTTGGGAAGGAATATGATCACAAGTCTATTCCTTTTTATGACTCTCAATCACTTCCTGCTCTTGCAACTAATTTATTTTTTATATTTTTGTACAAGAGTTCTTTTGAATCTTTGTTCCCATCTATGATCTGCCCTCCTTGGAAATAGTAAGCACAGTGTGAAAATGTCTTCTTTTATGTCATAAGAGGTGATAACTTAATATGTCTTTTCATGACACATGGGTCTTAAATACATTTTCTTGTATGAAACATTGAACATTCTACAATCTGAGAATATTTTAACTTTGCAAAAAAATCTTTATGCATGTGACATCAGACTGTGCACCATGCGCATACCTGGTGCCCGCAGAGGGCAGGAGAAGGTGTCAGATCCCCTGGAACTGGAGATATCATTGGCTGTGAACTGCCATGTGGGTGCTGGGAACTGCAAGAGTGATAAAATCACTGAACCATCTTTCCTGGCCAGGCTTTTTCAGACCCAGGGGATAAAACCAGACTCGCTGAACCTAGCGGACAATGAGGACTGCTGAGAATTCAAGAACAATGGCCCTGGGTTTTGATCTGACTGCACGTACTGGCTTTGTGGGAGCCTAGGCTGTTTGGATGCTCACCTTACTAGACCTGGAAGGAGGTGGGAGGTCCTTGAACTTCCCACAGGGCAGGGAACCCTGACTGCTCTTAGGGCTGATGAGGGAGGGGGAGTTTATTGGGGGAGGGGGAGGGAAATGGGAGGCGGGGGCGGGGAGGAGGCAGAAATCTTTAATAAATAAATAAATAAAAATTAAAAAAAAAGAAGAAAGCAGGCTGAACAAGCCCTGATTAACAAAAAAGCAACAATCCTCCCTAGTCTCTGCATCAGCTCCTGTCTCCTGGTCCAAACCTAATTTGAGTTCCTGTCTTTGTTTCCTTCAGTGGACTGTGGCTCAGGATATGTAAGCCAAAAACCCTTTTCTCTCCAACTTGCTTCTGGTCATGGTCTTTTACCACTGTGTTAGAAATCCTAACTAAGATACCGGGTGTGAATGAACAAATTTTATTCCCAGGAATACTTTGCTGTAGTTCTGGAGGGAAGAACGAGATGGTAGGAAAGTATAAAAATGCATTTTTGGTTACACAGCTGTGTTAGTCAGCATTTTCATCATGGTGATGAAACACCTTCTGAACGAGGTAACTGGGGAGAGATTTATCTTGGCTCACTGTTCCAGACCATTAAGGTGTGTATATGTGGTTATTTGAATTAGAATGTCTCCCATAGGCTCATATATTTGAATGCTTAGTCACCAGGGAGTGGCACTACTTGAGAAGGACTAGGAGATGTGGCCTTGTTGGAGGAAGTGTGTCACTGGGGGTGGACTTTGAAGTTTCAAAAGCCTAAACCAAGCCCAGTGTCTCTGTCTTCCTGTTGCCTGTGGATCTAGATGTAGAGCTCCCAGCTACTTCTCTGCATCATGTCTGCCTGTATGCTACCATGCTCCCTTTTATGCTGATAATAGACTAAACCTCTGAACTGTAAGCAAGGCCCCAGTTAAATGGTTTCTTTTATAAGAGTTGCCTTGATCATGGTGTCTCGTCACCATAGCAATAGAACAGTGACAAAGACAGTACAGCAAATCAGAACCACTCAAATCATGGCAGCCAGAAAACAGAGAGGGAATACCTATGCTTGTTGGCTTCCATCTTTTCTCGCTCTTTATTCCCTTTGGGTCCTATTGTATGGCTGGTGTTGTCCACATTAAGGATGAATTATCCCCATTTAATTCATCTCTGGAAACACATGAGTAGATGCAGCCAGTAGGGATGTTATACTAGACTCCTGAATGTCTCTCAGTTCAACGGAATTGACAATCAAATGAACATTTAAAAAAATGTAAATACCATGATTACAAGATATAACGAAGACAAGCTGGAACTAAGTTGGGAGATTGCCGAAAGATCTCTATCCTGCTACTAGTATTCATAATGCTGAAAGGTGCTAAATTGGCTGCTGGAGGAGAAACAGCATTAGTAGTCTTACCTGTGAACCTGCCAACTACAATGGCAGACTGCTAGGACTGTGCCCACTGGAGCAATAGTGGCACACCTGCCACGGGGGGTAACCAAGAGCACCTCAAGGTCTGCTCTTCAGGAGGGATCTTAGGTCTGATATTATAAACCTGAATTTTACAAAAGGAATGGGTGAGGAGATCACAAGTCATTGATGAGAAACTTATTGGTGGATAGTTAAAATAACATGGAATCAAACTGCCCTCTGAACATCTATGCTTTATATCCATAGACAAATGCTAATCTTAATATGTAAGAGTCTCTTTACAAAAAATGATGGGGGAATTTGGAAACTTTTGGCTGTTCATGCCAAGCAAACAGAAGAGTTGAACACTCAGTCCTGAGCAGGACATTTCTACTACTCCAATTAAGGCCCAAGGAATGTGACAGAAGAAGGGTCAGAAGGAATATATGAGCCAGAAGATAAGGATAAATGCTGTGGAGTTTACTTCTGAGCATGTCACAGCCATGGTGATTATGATTTCACAGCAGCTGGGATCGCCTGAATTGGGTCATACACGACTGTGCCCTTGTCAACTCTAGTCGTGGGTGGGAAGGGTCTCAGGGCCCTCTTCCTCCCTGCTGATAAACTCTGTACCCTTTGGTGAAGCCACCGGGCTCTACTGGATAATTTCTAAGACATACAGAGGGCTCTGGCTAAACCCAGGAGGCTACAAAACAACAACAACAAGAACAACAATAACATGTTGCTTTAATTGGCTGTCTGTTGCTATGATAAAATACTGAGCAAAACAACTTGGTAAGAAAGATGCTTATTTAACCTTAGAGACTATAGTTCATCATGGAGGGAAGCCAGAGCAGGAACTCAAGGCTGAGTGACCTGCTGGAGCAGAAATCATGGTGTTTAGAATGCTATTTACTGGATTGCTTCCAGGCTCATTTTCAGCTATCTTTCTTATATACCCAGTTCACACGCCCAGGGGTGGCACTGCCCACAGTGGGCTGGGCCTCCTACATCAATTGGCAATAAGAAAAATGCCCCATAGACAAGATGCAGGAAATTCCTCTGTTGAGGTTCCCTCTTCCCAGGTGTGTAAAGCTGACAAGCAATGTCACCAAGGTAGAGAGTATGACGTCCTTGAGTGCACAGATAAGCACTCAGGAAATGAGGAAGGTCAATTGCATAGACTTATCTGTTCAAACAAAGGATTGTCTACCTGTTTTCCACCCGGAAAGCTGGGAATGGATTTAGTTTATAACCTGGTGATCTTTTGCTGTCTGTTGGACCAGGCTTCACTTGGTTCCTCAAGACTATTATGTTTGTTATTATTATATTACCTATAATATAATTTTTGTTTTTATATATTATGCTTGTTTTTACACTATTATCCCAGACTCTTCCTCCCTAGATCTTGAGCATTGTTTCATAGCTCGTAAAACCCGCCCTTATGGGAGATACCATGTGTACTTTACAGAAGCCTAGGTAACGTCTATGCCATCTTAGGGCCAGGCCAATCCCGACCCCACGGGCATTACAGTCATTCTCCTTAGACTTTTGTCTTGAATATTATTGCTGAGTCAACAGAACCAAGCTTTATGGAAGAGGCCATGTGTACTTTGTGAAGAGTTTCAATACACACACATCTTAAGCTTGGTTGTGCACACAAGGCTGAGTTAATTGTTATCAGGAAACTTATATCCCAAAACAGTGCTGTGCTTCAGTACTGAAATAAACTGCCTGGTGTCAGAGTCTAGAAGTTTGAGCCAGCTAACTAAGTTGTTCTGAACCATATTTTCTTCTTATTTCACAAAGATCAACATTCTTCTGACCCTGGTGACTGCAGGGATGCCCACATCCATGAATGGGAAAGGGACCTGTAAGGGGATGGCATACAGTGGAGGGAGGGAGATGAAAGAGAGTGTGGACTTGAGAATAATCAGAAAACATCGCTTGTATAAAATCATCAAATAGTAAATTTCATTAATAAAAGTATAAAATATACAGTTATTATTATCTGTGTATTGATTTTGTATGTAGAAAGGGTGTGGAAAGATCGTTGGACCTTTATACAGTGATAGGCTTTGTTTGCAATATAATCATCAAACACTGATTATTAACAGCTTTCTTGAGCTATAATTCACATAGAGAATGCACATGTTTACATTTTAATGTTTCAGGATGCTCACAAATCTGTCTCTTTATTGTTTTAGAACATTTTGTCACCTCATTTCATTTCATGCCTGTTTGCAGTCACTGTCCTGACTCTCTGTTCCAGGCAACCATTGATGTAACTGCGTCGCTGGCACTCCACAGTGGGTGTGGCCTTTTGCATCCAAGCTACTGTCTCTCTGCACAGTTCTGGGGAATTGCCACGGTAACCTATTTCAACACTCCATTCTTTCACGTGGCTGACAAGGTTCTTGTTCATAGAGAGACCTTATCTTCTCTATTCACTCACTGATGGAGGAACATTTGGCTTGTCCCTGCAGTTTGGTAGCTATGAATAATGATGCCTTTGGATAATAACTTTGGCATCTGAATATTGATTTCTGTAATTTCAAGGGAAATCAGTAACGATGTTTAGAACATTCCTGAAAACCTCAGGAAACACAGGCATTTTGTAAAAAGGATATTAGTCCTCTATAGAGTCTAAAAAGGACAAAAAGCAAAGAAATCTGCTCTTCAAATACCGCACACTGTAGCCGCCATAGGTGTCTGTGCAATCCACCATTGCGTTTCTTTTCTGGAAATTTTGATGAGTAAAAATGGGTAGAATCTATAAGAGCCAGGCTTTTTCTTAGGCCACAGACAAGGGAGATTTATATATTTTTTTTGAGTCTTTTGGGATTTTACAAGCTCCTGCCTCCAATCCGGAAGGATTTCCTGCAATAAAGGGGGCTGGTTGGGGGAAACAGCTGTGTGTGTATTCTAGGGGGCAGCTGCAGCTGATTTTATCTGAAGTAATTTGGGATCAGTGTTGCCAGGTATCTGGACTCCTTTAAAAGATAAAACAATAGGTTTTCATGTCGATTAAAAAAATCGCCAGCACAAGATCGGCACATGACTAAGCCAATCAACAGTCCAGCATAGAGGGAGGCCTCAGGAGCTCCCACCCTGAGCTGGGAGGTTATTGACAATTGAGAGCTGGGGAAAAGAGAGTCAGTTTTCTTTAGTTGGCTTTTCTATTCAATGATTTCTGCTTGATTTTCTATTTTATTGAGGTTTTAGGTCTCAAATCCAGGGCTCTGCTCATAGTCGGCAAATCCATTGTCACTGAACGCATCCCCAGTCCTTCTGTTTGACTTGTGAATTTGTTTCAGGCTCTTCAAGTTTTATTTTATTTTATCGTCATTGTTTTTAGGGTCCTGCATTATTTCTGTATTGCCTCTATTTGTTGATCCATTCTTTTAGACACCTGTGTCCACATCTCCATCCTTTCCTCATTTTGTCAGGTGAAGTCGCATTTTCACGCCAGCTCTTTGTGCGTATCGCTGGGCAGCACCATTAATGAACGGAAATGCTAGGTGTATATTCCAGCCTTTGTAATCTGGCTTTATGCTTGTCCTTGCAGGCTTTTTTTTTGCATTTTCTCTGAGTCTCTAGTTACTTTTGCATTTTCAGCACTAGATGGCAGGCTAAGGCCAGGTTACCACATGCACAGGCCTGGTGTGTGCCGCTGTATCAGAAATGGATACAAGCCTAGAGAGATCTGCAAACTTCAGCTGCTGTGTTGTTCATCAAGTGTGAGTCCCAAGAAGGTTATTTTCACACTACAATCCTCTCTGGATTATAGGAACACCGCATTTATAGTCTGTGCTGAGAAGCAAGTCATTCCCCTGGCGCTAGGGGGACTAATCGTAGATAAGGCTCGGCTATATGCAACACCTATGGCCACAAACACCACAAAGGCTGCACTGAATCTGGCCCACTGAGACCACTACAGGTCTAGATAAGACCAGTGTACACACTGGCATGAACTGTATGCTGCTGAGGTAGACCCACGGCCCAGGTTCACTGTAACCAGCTGCAGGTGACAATGGCCAGAACGGAAATGTGGTAGTAGACATGTCTCCTCTTGGCTTGATTGTGGCACTGTTTGCATGGACCCTAACCTGGGTGTGGAAGTCATTAGGATCACCCCAGTGTTAGGCTTCACCACCCAGCCTCGAGTCTCAAGGCAAAGTCTTGTGATTACTCTGCTAGCCTACTCTAGAAAATGAAACCTCAAACTCTGGTGAGTTGGGAGAGAATGATGAAGGCAGTGTCTTGGCCATATACACTGATTCTAAGTGGGACATACCACTCAGGAAGTTTCTTGAATTTCTTTATTATCATTTCCATAGTAATATAAAATACACAAGTAATGTCATTAGCAAAAAAGCGAGAAATTCAATTGAAAATGATGTATTATATGCTGACACTTATGAATAATGTTTTCTGATAGTAAACATCAAGTCCTTTGCACTGGCCTAAAGTTAGATATTATACTTGTTCTTGTTTCGTCTTCTACCTGGAGTCTGTGCCTCTCCCCAGCACCCTCCACAGAGCCCCCTTCACATCCTTGTTCCTCAGAGTATAAATCAGAGGGTTGAGCATGGGGGTGACTACTGTATAAAAAAGAGCAACAAACTTCCCCTCACCCTCAGAATACTTGTGCACAGGTTGGAGGTAGGTGGAGATGGCTGAGCCATAAAACAGGGTAACCACAATGAGGTGAGACGCACACGTCCCAAAAGCCTTTCTGCGACCAGCCATTGACTTGATGTTCAGCACTGCCCTGGCAATGTGGGCATAGGAGCCCAGAATTAGCACTAAGGGACAGACTAAGATAATGACCCGGGCCACAAACAGATTGGCCTCTGTTCCTCCTGTGTCCTCACAGGCCAACTTGAGGAGGACAGGCAGCTCACAGAAGAAGTGGTTCAGCTGGTATCCACAGAGCGGCATGGCCATCACGAGGCTTGTCTGGATTAGAGAGTTCACGAGTCCTCCCACCCAGGAGAATATAACCAACGCCCTGCAGAGAAGGGGATGCATAATGGTTGTGTAGTGGAGTGGGCGACACACGGCGGCATAGCGGTCCATAGCCATTGCCACCAAAAGCACACACTCAGTTCCTCCCAGTGAGAGCACTATGAAGAGCTGGGCCACACACCTTGCAAAGCTGATGGTCCTGTCGAGTCCAGAGAGGTTGACCAGCAGCTGGGGCACAGTGCTGGCGGTGTAGCAGAGGTCCAGGAAGGAGAGGTGGCAGAGGAAGTAGTACATGGGTGTGTGTAGGCGAACGTCCAGTCGTGACAGAATGATGATCACGATGTTGCCGAAGAGAGTCAGAGAGTAGAGAACAGAGATGAAGGCGAAAAAGACTGGTTCTAGGTGCGGCCAGTCTGAGAAGCCCAGCAGCAGGAAGCCCTCTTTTGAACTGGTGTTCAGGCTTTTCATGGTCTCCCATCTGCACAAATACATCACAACTTTTCCTATAGAGAACATGAATTAATTATTCCTAAATGCATCAAGATCACATATTTTGAGTTGCCACTCTGTATAGTTCTGTTGAGTTTTTCATCCCCCCGCTCCCTTCCATGTAAGTCTCTTGTTCTCTTTAAAATCTATATCCTTTTTTCCTTTAATTGTTGTTACTTCTTTCTCCGTGTGTGTGTGTTTGTGCGCGTGTGTGTGCGTGTGTGTACATTCAACTCTTTTTTAGCATATAGACTACGGATTGATAGTGGTATGGTCTCCGATTGCACCTAATTCTTGTTACTGGTTTGTTCTATGACTTTTGCGAAGACACTCAGTCCGCTGGATACGATTCTTCCTTTTCTGAAAGTAGAGACAAGGTATTGCCTTCCTTTTGGCATTGACATCAGGATCCAAAAGCAGTCACGTGGAAACTGTATTAAAAGTCCCAAGTGTGCCGGGCGATGGTGGCGCACGCCTTTAATCCCAGCACTCGGGAGGCAGAGGCAGGCGGATCTCTGTGAGTTCGAGACCAGCCTGGTCTACAGAGCTAGTTCCAGGACAGGCTCCAAAGCCACAGAGAAACCCTGTCTCGAAAAACCAAAAAAAAAAAAAAAAAGTCCCAAGTGTGTGAGTTCCGTGATGTTCTGGATCCTTCCTTTTCTAGTCTCTGAGACAGACTGCTTCAGCAGATTGAGATGAAGACCTAACCTGTTTGAGTTTGTGGCTCTGACCTCTGGGTTCTTACTTTCTGTCTCTTGCTTGATAAATTTGGTCAGTGACTGGATTCTTGGAGCCTTGAGCTGCTTCTGTCTGTCACAAAGAGCTAAACACCGTAGGAAAGCTTCTTGGGAAGGAATATGATCACAAGTCTATTCCTTTTTATGACTCTCAATCACGTCCTGCTCTTGCAACTAATTTATTTTTTATATTTTTGTCACAAGAGTTCTTTTGAATCTCTATGATCTGCCCTCCTTGGAAATAGTAAGCACAGTGTGAAAATGAATATTAATGTCTTCTTTTATGTCATAAGAGGTGATAACTTAATATGTCTTTTCATGACACATGGATCTTAAATACATTTTCTTGTATGAAACATCGAACATTCTACAATCTGAGAATTATTTTAACTTTGCAAAAAATCTTTATGCATGTGAGTGTTTTTCCTGCACATCAGACTGTGCACCATGCGCATACCTGGTGCCCGCAGAGTGCAGGAGAAGGTGTCAGATCCCCTGGAACTGGAGATATCATTGGCTGTGAACTGCCATGTGGGTGCTGGGAACTGCAAGAGTGATAAAATCACTGAACCATCTTTTCTCCCCAATAATTTTTTATAAGAAGCCTGAAAATGAACTATGAGTACATGCAAATGAGCTAAGGAAACATGGCAAGCATTAAAATACTGCTTCTCTTTGGAGATTCTTCAACTAAAACCTAAACAAAATTACAAGACTTTAGATTTTTGGCGTAGGAATCTTTGATTTCTTTGATTAAAGTTGTTCTTAAGTATTCTGTGTATTTTATTGCTATCATCAATTGAATACTTTTCTCTTGGTTGTCTTTGGAAGCATAATTTATTTTTTGTGGTGTTCGTATCTCACAGCTTCGATAGAGTCTCTTATTATTTCTATGAGATTTAGAAATTGCTTTGAGCTTCTAGCACGCTGTGTTTGGAGGGCCATGCCATTCGCAAACAGGTATTTTTACTTCATCCTGTTTAAATTTGTCATCTTTTATTTCTCTGTCTTGGGGAAACTGGATCTACTCATGCAGAGAGATCAAAATAGACCTCTCTCCCACCTCATATACAAATAGCAACTGAAAGTGGGTTATAGTTTTTTTTAATGACACCCCAAAGGTCACAGTGAGTAGAAGAAACTGTGGGCTGCATCCTGAAGCTGATTTTGGCGAAGATTGTTTTTTGGCTTCCAAACATACTTGAAATGGAGACAGTGGAAGCCCAGTGTCTCCTGCAAGCTCGGGGTGGTTACAATGTCTCCATGTAGATTCTGCTATAACAGCAAGTGTGCTGCTAAGAGGATACTGAACATGGGAAAGACTGTGTGGGGTGGAGGCTATGTGGGAAGCCTCTGATACTGTCACTATGAGTTAAGTTGCTCACAATCACATCTATTAAACAATTCTACGAATAATAACTATTTGGGAAAAAGAACTAATAAATGCTTTCATTGAAAAGTGAAGTTTTAGATAATTTGCTTCTAGGAAACTTGCCTTGAAAGAAATGGTAGAGATGTTCTTTGAGAGGAGTGATGTGATATAAGGGGCCAACTTGAACCTAAATAGGAAAGGAAGACCATTATAAAAGGAGTCAGCATAGGCAAATGCTTTCTTAGTCTTGCTTGATCTAACAAAAATAATCATAACAATAATGTATCATCTGAGCACGATGAATGCCAATACAAGAAGAAAAGCCTGAAAATGTAATATATCTTAAAAAATTATTTTATTTTTATTAATTATTATCTATTTTAGCATTTCTTTTTTCTCATGGTTATTTATGTTTGTGTCTGTGTGTCTCTATGCACACGGATGTCCACAAAAGCCATAAGAGAGTGCTGGATCCCATGAAACCTGATTATAGGTGACTGTGAGCTGGGAATTGAACTCTGGTCCTTTGGAAGAGCAGTAAGCACTCTTTTTATATATTTTATTTTTTATATTATTTTTAAATTTATTTTTCTCTCATGCAATATATCCCAACTGCGGTTTCCTCTCTCTCTACTCCTCCCGGTTCTCCTGTTCCTGTCATCTCCCTTCTCCTCCAGAGTCATCCTCCTCCCTCCATTTCCCTTCAGAAAAGAGCAGGCTTCTCAGGGATATCAACTGAACACAGCACAACAAGATGCAGTAGGACTAGACACAAACCCTCCTATCAAGGCTGGATGAAGCATGTCAGTAGAAGGAAGAGGGTCCCAAGGCTTAACTGTTGAGCTTTTTTCTCCAACTCCATAGTGTGAGAAACATATATGTCCTCTTAGAAGAATATAGTTATGTAAAGGTAGAGGACCAAACAAATGCATGTGCCAACTCTAGAGTAATATCTTTTTTCCCTTTTTTTTTGAGACAGGGTTTCTCTGCATAACAACCCTAGCTCTTCTGTAACTAGCTTTGTAGACCAGGCTGGCCTAAAATTCAAAGAGATCTTCCTGCCTCTGCCTCCCAAATTCTGGGATTAAAGGTGTGCACTACCACCACCCAAATAGAGTAATATCTTAAATAATTTAAAAAAAAGTAGCAAGATTGAAAAACTAATTTACAAAAAGATGAAAAACCAAGACCTGTAAAGTGATTTTTTTTTTTTTTGGGTTTTTCGAGACAGGGTTTCTCTGTGGTTTTGGAGCCTGTCCTGGAACTAGCTCTTGTAGACCAGGCTGGTCTCGAACTCACAGAGATCCGCCTGCCTCTGCCTCCCGAGTGCTGGGATTAAAGGCGTGCGCCACCACCGCCCGGCCCAAGTGATTTTTGATAAAACACAGAGATACACTAGTGTGGAAATTTGTGTTTTAATGTTTTCTTTATTTTCATTTTCTCTTATTTTTTTCTAAGATAGGGTCTTGTTATACACAAAGCCTTCAACTCTAGGTCCTCCTGCCTTAGCCTCCCAAGTGCTAGGCTTGTGGGGTCATATTATCATGTCAAGATAAAACTGATATTTATTGAAATTGAGATTATAGGAATGTAAGTGCACAGCAAGCAAAAAAGTTAAAACTTTTTTTGAAAGAGCTTTGTTTTATATTTACCATGGATATTTTTTGCTGGACTAATTTTTGCCTCGCTTTGTCAAGTTTACTAAGAGAAGATCATCAATGAAACTGTTAATTCATAATTAATTATTTCAAAAAGATATTCTTGACACTCTTATAAAAACAGGATAAAGTATGGATTATAAACACAAAGCATATGTATATTCAGGTTAACCAATGTATCGAAGCTGTTTTGATTTGGATAGTCTCCATTGACAAGTGAAAGATCTTGTAAGTTCATGGATAGTTCCTTACAGATGAATTCTATCATTGTTTTTACTACCACGTTTTGAAAGTTTACTTCTGTGAGTTTTTGTTTTCTTAGCTATAAAGCCAAACAATAATTGGAGAGGTTTTTGATTGACATTAAAGGTTCTCACCATACTCCTGTAGATAGCACAACACTGTAGTCCCAGTAATTTGAAGGCCGAGGCAGACAAATCCTTAGGGAGCCATGAAGCCTTGAAGTAGGTTTGGTCTTGCTTAGTGGGACAAAGACATTGCCCTTCCTCCCCAGGATCTAGTCTTTTACTCAGGAATATGGTGTGCAAAGCCACAGTCTCAAATTGTACAACCTCAAGGCCAAGGTGTTGTCTTTCTTTGTCCCATCATAGACTCATTTTTTTCTGCCTACCCAGGCCTTTGACCCTTGTGTGCCTGCTTGTAAGTCCCTTGCTTGGTGGATGAGTGCTGGTGTCTAAGCCCCAGTGCTCTACCGACAATTTGCCCATCTACAGAATCATAAAACCCACAACTATCATAAATGATACATTAAACCTACCCAAGATGGAGGCTCATAAATCCTGTATTTAGCACAGCTCTTCCACTCTTGCAGTGCACCTGTGTCTGTCACTCAGGTCATTTGCTCCAGCTGTGGTTCCTTAATAACCGCTCCCCCAATTGACATTTTCCTCCACTCTTCCTTGCTGCAACAGCTAAGTTCTCACTCATTCCCATATTTGGAATTCATGGAGGGTCCCCATGAGATACATTTTTTATTAGTGTGTGTGTGTGTGTGTGTGTGTGTGTGAGAGAGAGAGAGAGAGAGAGAGAGAGAGAGAGAGAATCAGACAGACAGACAGACAGAGACACACATACACAGTATCATGGCAGCCTTGTGGAGGTCAGAGGGTACCTTGGGTGTCAGTTCTACCTTGTTTGAGACAGGGACTCTTGTTCATGGCTGTATGTGCCAGACTTGCTGGCCTGTGAGTTTCCCAGGATTCTCCTCAATCCACTTCCTTTCTCACTGCGGCAGCACTGTGATTACAGATGTGTGGATGTGTGCAGTTTCACGTCTATCCTTTACATGGGTAAGAGGGTCTGAATGCAGTTCTTTGTAAAAACAAAGCATGTGCCCACTGAGCCATCTCGTCAACCCCAACAATTCCACTCTGGAAGAGCAATTAGAGCTCCTTTCTCACATGAACACTAGGTCTCTGGTATGTAGTATATGGTATACTAGACATATATCTTGTATTCCAGTTGAGTTTTGACCATATAAAAAACATACAGATAAATACAGACCTCCTTCCACCTGGCTGCCCTCTCAATACTGAGGAAGATAAGTACACTATGGGACTTCACTGAGTACCATGCTTCTTTACTGACAGTAGCTACTTGGAAGTGTCCATTTCCTTTCATCATGATGAAATCTTTTATAAAGGCATGGAATTAAGTTGGGTTGGCATACTGGATTCTCAAAGGCTCACATTCTCTTTCCAGTTACCAGATATTCACAAATTTAGAAAGCTAAGGGAAGCATAGGACTCCATAGTCTTCACTGGCTAAACACACAGATTCAGAGGGCGATAGAATTGATCAGACATCTTTAAACATCCTAATGAGGCTTTAGACTGGAAAGCAGATTACACAGAAATATGCTGGTTTGAATCTGTGTTCAGACACCTGCCTTAGGTTATAGATAAGGACTCTGTTTACTCCCCTAAAGGTTTGGGTTAAAGGTAAGGACCTTGCTTTAGTGCCCTCAGCCAGGGTGTCAGGTTTACCGGAAGGATGCTTGTGACTGGTCAAGAAGAAAACCTGGAAAAGAAATGACGGGTTCTAGAAGTAGACTTCCCGGAGAGGGCCATGCCCCTGACACTCAGATCTGTACACTCGTTGGGAGGTGACCTTCATCTGTAAATGAACATCTGTATTAGATGAAGGCTGTCCTAGCTGTAACTCTGCCCCATCTTTACTCTCCCAATAGTAACATGTTAAAAATGAATGCCTCCCCGAGTTCCTTGGTGCACAGCATTTTGAGATTTCCATATTTAGTTTAATTGTAAAAATCAGCTTTTACCTGTTCATCTATGTGTATGTGTGCCTCTATGCCTATGAATGACCCTTATAAATAATAAGCTTTTGATCAGTAAGCATGCTTAGATTTATTTCTGCCAGTGTTTAGAACTAAATCCTTTCGTTGAGGGCATTAGTCGGACCATCTAATGTCAGGTTCATATTCAAGTTGCACAATTAATTTTCTCAACAGAAGAGGAGGGTCTTTGTTTGGCCAGGTATTGTTAAATTTGAACCTAGTTTCAGTTGCTTCCATATGGCTCCGGTATGAGGGCTGGGGCATTAATGATGCTATCAAGACCAATTAGGCACTAAAACAGAAGCATCTTCCTATCCGTTCTCAGGACCACTTGCTCTTGTACGGACTCAGATATACTCTGATCTGGATCCAGCGTCTTTCATACTGGAGGCCACATCACAGTATACTATTCCTTCTGCTTAAGGCATTCTGAAAGACCCCTCTATCAAATCTATCTTATCCTATAAGAGCACATTCCAAAATTTCAATACACGTCCCCCAAATCAGAGATGGACCAGAGTCTGTGTAGCTGACATTCAGAGTGAATTCATAACGTATTGCTTTCTCTGTGACTCTGCACAAACAACATGGTCCCCATCTGTGATGCGTTCCCTCTGAGTATACCCCCTCCTGAGAAATTCTTAGTTTTTTATGATTGATCTGATTACACCTCTGTTCTTTTCCTACCAACCTTGATTCCAACTATTTACTGCAATGAAGAACCTTGATTTCAAGTCCACCTTTGCTGTCTATCTTGAAAAAAATTTCCATTATTTTAGCAGTTGAAGACAAAAAGAAGCAAGTGAGATTTTTTTTGACATGTCACATGGGGAGTAGGTACATGGTATATACGTGATAGAAGAAAAAGAAAATTTATTTGAGTAAATTATTTTTGCATGAATTTATCATTTCTTTGCCCTAAAACTGGAGCCCCAACACAGTGGGGCCCACTGCTGATTTCTCAGTACAATATTTGTTTTCTTTTCTTTTCTTTTTTTTTCTCTTTCTTTTTTTTTTTTTTTTTTTTACCATGAACCTAACCATCTCGAGCTTTCAGCACTTACCTGGTGTCCAGGGTCAGAAAACTCCCACTTTTGCCTTCTTCAAATATAGTGGGTTTGAAAGACAAATGAGACCCACTGGAGACTTGAGAAAACTTGTGATGTCTGAAGGGTACTTTGCTCCTTGGTCCTAATTTCACCTGTGGTGGGAAAGACTCAGGTCAGAGCTCAAGTCCTTGAGAAGTCAACATAGCACACACAGCAGAGAATGCTGAGGGGCCTAACCCGGGAGGTAGCAGCTTCCTCCTCCATAACCTCCTGCATGCTCACTCCAACCAGCTGAGGTCAGGGCAGAGCTGGCACACCATCAGGTCTCTGCTGATCTGAACTGAGGTTGCACATGTCGGTTATGCCCTGAGGACACTGAGAAGCGTTCTCATTTTCATGTCCCGTCACTGTAGGCTTGAACCCAGGGTCTGGTAAGGCTAGGCGACTACTCAACCACTGAGTTGTATCCCCAGTCCCACAAATGCATTATTTAAAAGCAGCGGAGAGTGAGTTGCTTACAAAGGGCAGGCAGCCTTGGAGACCGAAGGCCCCACTGTGGCAATTATAATGAACTTAGCGGGCTCTCCAAGACCCGCCTTGCAGCAGCTTTCACTACTCCCTGTTTGCCTAGTTCTGTCAAACCGAAGTAACCTATTGTGTATTCTCAGGACAACTCCTTACTTGCTCATGTGATTCTGCATCCCTAGATTCCTTCTGCTTCTCCACTTTGACTCCAGTCCTATCAACCTCTTGCTAGTAGACTAAACTCCATGTCTCACTTGAAGCCAGCCATGTTCACCATGCCACAGCTCTCTTCCTTCTCTGGAGCAGTCACACAATGCTTAGGTGTTTCCATACAGCTGCTCCATTGATCCAGCTGCAACTTGATTCCCTTTTGTAGAGTATGATGCTTTCATTTTTTCTGTTATAATATGTAATGGGTCCGTGCTTATTATTTTATGCTCCATTTTTATTTTCAACGTATTTAAAAATTCACATTTTCAATAAAAATGCATGGGCAAAGACCAGTTTCTTCTTACAGTATGGGGGAAGTTAATGTGCAAGACCCCCGTATGCACTTGAGGAATTTGTAATATGCGTTAAGAAAAATCTTTGCTAATACATTAATAGCTTTGTGACCTTACATGACTGAGCCCCAGTTTCCCCATCAGTAAGAGGTTATCATGATCTCTCTCTAGTACCATTGTTTGTGGTTTAATGGCTTATAGTGTATAAGGTGCCTGGTGTATGATAGATATTCACTGAGTGGCTCTTCATAGTGCTAAAATTTATCCAGTATAGAGACATTGTCTTGTACTAATAAGGTCTTCAAAACACACTCTGCTTGAAATAATTTCAATCATTGTGGGAATCGCGTTTCTTCCTTTGCACAAGAAGCATAACACCATCAAGAGAAATATTACTAACACTGAAACACTATCATCTTCATATACAATTAATGCGAATGGTACAAATTATCACATACAAATGAAAGAATGTGATTTAGACCCAATCAATGAACGGGCAATAATAGCTACAACTACATGTTGCTGTACCAGTTATTCTTCCAGGAACCCTGCACCTATCAACCCAGGCAATATTTTTTTTATTTTTTATTAAAAATTTCTGCCTTTTCCCCACCTCCGCCTCCCACTTCCCTCCCCCTCCCCCACTCCCTTCTCCTTCTCTCTTCAGCCCAAAGAGCAGTCAGGGTTCCCTGCCCTGTGGGAAGTCCAAGGTCCTCCCCCCCACCACCCAGGTCTAGTAAGGTGAGCATCCAAACAGCCTAGGCTCCCACAAAGCCAGTACATGCAGTAGGATCAAAAACCCAGTGCCATTGTCCTTGGCTTCTCAGCAGCCCACATTGTCTGCCATGTTCAGAGAGTCTGGTTTTATCCCATGCTTTTTAGACCCATTCCAGCTTGCCTTGGTGGGTTCCCAATAGACCAGCCCCATTGTCTCAGTGTGTGGGTGCACCCCTCGCGGTCCTGACTTCCTTGCTCATGTTCTCCCTCCTTCTGCTCCTCATTTGGACCTTGGAAGCTCAGTCCGGTGCTCCAATGTGGGTCTCTGTCTCTATCTCCTTCCATCGCCAGATGAAGGTTCTATGATGATATGCAAGTTATTCATCAGTATGACTATAGGATAGGGCCATTTCAGGCTCCCTCTCCTCAACTGCCCAAGGAACTAGTTGGGGACTTCTCCCTGGACACCTGGGAACCTCTCTAGGGTCAAGTCTCTTGCCAACTCTAAAATTGGCTCCCTTAATTAAGATATATACTTCCCTGCTCCCATATCCACCCTTCCTTTATCCCAACCATCTCATTCCCCCAAGTTCTTCCCATCCTCCCCTTCTCACTTTTCTCTCCCCACATCCCCTTTCCCCCCTCCCCCTCCCCCCAGTTCCCAGTTTTTGTCCGGCAATCTTGTCTACTTACAATATCCAGAGGGATAACTATATGTTTTTCTTTGGGTTCACCTTCTTATTTAGCTTCTCTAGGATCACGAATTATAGGCTCAATGTCCTTTATTTATGGCTAGAAACCAAATATGAGTGAGTACATCCCATGTTCATCTTTTTGGGTCTGGGATACCTCACTCAGGATAGTGTTTTATATTTCCATTCATTTGCATGCAAAATTCAAGATGTCATTGCTTTTTACCCCAGGCAATATTCTTAATAACCTTATTAGTTCCTATTATCATGCCCACTTCATAGAAGTCAGAGCTGGGGCACAGATTACCTAGTGTCGGTTACACAGCTACCCAGTGTCACCCTTCCCTCTACACCTTGGTGTGCTGGCTAGATTTGTGTCAACTTGACACAAGCCAGAGTCATCTGAGAGGAGAAACCTCAGTTGAGAAAATGCCTCCTTATGATTGGGCTATAGGCAGGCTTGTAGAGCATTTTCTTAATCAGTAACTGATGGGGGAGGCCCCAGCCCACTGTGGGTGGGACCTCCCTGGTCTGGTGATTCTGGGTTTTATAAGAAAGCAGGCTAAGCAAACCATGATGAGCAAAAAAGCAACAATCCTCCCTAGTCTCTGCATCAGCTCTTGTCTCCTGGTCCTAACCTAATTTGAGTTCCTGTCTTTGCTTCCTTCAGTGAACTGTGGTTCAGGATATGTAAGCCAAAAAACCCTTTCCTCTCCAACTTCCTATGGTCCTTCTGGTCATGGTCTTTTACCACTGTGTTAGATCCTAATTAAGATACCGGGTATGAATGAACAAATTTTATTTCCAGGAATACTTTGCTGTAGTTCTGGAGGGAAGAACGAGATGGTAGGAAACTATAAGAATGCATTTTTGGTTACACAGCTGTGTTAGTCAGCCTTTTCATCACGGTGACGAAACACCTTCCGAACGAGGCAAGTGGGAGAGATTTATCTTGGCTCACTGTTCCAGACCATCAAGGTGGGTATATGTGGTTATTTGAATTAAAATGTCTCCCATAGGCTCATATATTTGAATGTTTAGTCACCAGGGAGTGGTACTACTTGAGAAGGCCTAGGAGGTGTGGCCTTGTTGAAGGAAGTGTGTCACTGGGGTGGACTTTGAAGTTTTTAAATTAGGCCCAGTGTCTCTGTCTTCCTGTTGCCTGTGGATCTAGATGTAGAGCTCCCAGCTACTTCTCTGCATCATGTCTGCCTGTATGCTACCATGCTCCCTTTTATGCTGATAATAGACTAAACCTCTGAACTGTAAGCAAGGCCCCACTTAAATGGTTTCTTTTATAAGAGTTGCCTTGATCATGGTGTCTCGTCACCATAGCAATAGAACAGTGACAAAGACAATACAGCAAATCAGAACCACTCAAATCATGGCAGCCAGAAAACAGAGGGAATACCTATGCTTGATGCCTTCCAGCTTTTCTCCCTCTTTATTCCCTTTGGGTCCTATAGTATGGCTGGTGTTTTATTTTATTTTATCGTTGCTGTTTTTAAGGTCTTGCATTATTTCTGTATTGCCTCTAATTGTTGATCCATTCCTATAAACACCTGTTTCCACATCTCCATCCAAGCATTTGCTCGATCCTTTCCTCATTTTGTCAGGTGGAGTCGCATTTTCACGCCAGCTCTTTGTGCGTATCGCTGGGCAGCACCATTAATGAACGGAAATGCTAGGTTTTATTCCAGCCTTTGTAATCTGGCTTTATGCTTGTCCTTGCAGGCTTTTTTTGCATTTTCTCTGGGTCTCTAGTTACTTTTGCATTTTCAGCACTAGATGGCAGGCTAAGGCCAGGCTAGCCACATGCTGGTGTGTGCCACTGTATCAGAAATGGATACAAGCCTAGAGAGATCTGCAAACTTCAGCTGCTGTGTTGTTCATCAAGTGTGAGTCCCAAGAAGGTTATTTTCATACTACAATCCTCTCTGGATTATAGGAACACAGCATTTATAGTCTGTGCTGAGAAGCAAGTCATTCCCCTGGCGCTAGGGGGACTAATCGTAGATAAGGCTCGGCTATATGCAACACCTATGGCCACAAACACCACAAAGGCTGCACTGAATCTGGCCCACTGAGACCACTACAGGTCTAGATAAGACCAGTGTACACACTGGCATGAACTGTATGCTGCTGAGGTAGACCCACGGCCCAGGTTCACTGTAACCAGATGCAGGTGACAATGGCCAGAATGGAAATGTGGTAGTAGACATGTCTCCTCTTGGCTTGATTGTGGCACTGCTTGCAGGGACCCTAACCTGGGTGTGGAAGTCATTAGGATGACCCCAGTGTTAGGCTTCACCACCCAGCCTCGAGTCTCAAGGCAAAGTCTTGTGATTACTCTGCTAGCCTACTCTAGAAAATGAAACCTCAAACTCTGGTGAGTTGGGATAGCATGATGAAGGCAGTGTCTTGGCCATATAGACTGATTCTAAGTGGGACATACCACTCAGGAAGTTGCTTGAATTTCTTTATTATCATTTCCATAGTAATATAAAATACACAAGTAATGTCATTAGCAAAACAGTGAGAAATTTCAATGAAAATGATGTATTATATGCTGACACTTATGAATAATGTTTTCTGATAGTAAACATCAAGTCCTTTGTACTGGCCTAAAGTTAGATATTATACTTGTTCTTGTTTCGTCTTCTACCTGGAGTCTGTGCCTCTCCCCAGCACCCTTCACAGAGCCCCCTTCACATCCTTGTTCCTCAGGGTATAAATCAGAGGGTTGAGCATGGGGGTGACTACTGTATAAAAAAGAGCAACAAACTTCCCCTCACCCTCAGAATACCTGTGCACAGGTTGGAGGTAGGTGGAGATGGCTGAGCCATAAAACAGGGTAACCACAATGAGGTGAGACGCACACGTCCCAAAAGCCTTTCTGCGACCAGCCATTGACTTGATGTTCAGCACTGCCCTGGCAATGTGGGCATAGGAGCCCAGAATTAGCACTAAGGGACAGACTAAGATAATGACCCGGGCCACAAACAGATTGGCCTCTGTTCCTCCTGTGTCCTCACAGGCCAACTTGAGGAGAACAGGCAGCTCACAGAAGAAGTGGTTTAGCTGGTATCCAAAGAGCGGCATGGCCATCACGAGGCTTGTCTGGATTAGAGAGTTCACGAGTCCTCCCACCCAGGAGAATATAACCAACGCCCTGCAGAGAAGGGGATGCATAATGGTTGTATAGTGGAGTGGGCGACACACGGCGGCATAGCGGTCGATAGCCATTGCCACCAAAAGCACACACTCAGTTCCTCCCAGTGAGAGCACTATGAAGAGCTGAGCCACACACCTTGCAAAGCTGATGGTCCTGTCGAGTCCAAAGAGGTTGACCAGCAGCTGGGGCACAGTGCTGGCGGTGTAGCAGAGGTCCAGGAAGGAGAGGTGGCAGAGAAAGAAGTACATGGGTGTGTGTAGGCGAACGTCCAGTCGTGACAGAGTGATGATCACGGTGTTGCCGAAGAGAGTCAGAGAGTAGAGAACAGAGATGAAGGCAAAAAAGACAGGTTCTAGGTGAGGCCAGTCTGAGAAGCCCAGCAGCAGGAAGCCCTCTTCTGAACTGGTGTTCAGGCTTTGCATGGTCTCCCATCTGCACAAATACATCACAACTTTTCCTATAGAGAACATGAATTAATTATTCCTAAATGCATCAAGATCACATATTTTGAGTTGCCACTCTGTATAGTTCTGTTGAGTGTTCTCTTTCCCCCTGCCCCCATCCATGTAAGTCTCTTGTTCTCTTTAAAATCTATATCCTTTTTTTCTTTGTTGTTACTTCTTTCTCTCTCTCTGTGTGTGTGCGCGCGCGCGCGCATGTGCGTGTGTGTACAATCAACTCTTATTTAGCATATAGACCACGGATTGATGGTGGTATGGTCTCCGATTGCACCTAATTCTTGTTGCTGGTTTGTTCTATGACTTTTGCGAAGACACTCAGTCCTCTGGTCAGTCTGCTGGATACGATTCTTCCTTTTCTGAAAGTAGAGACAAGGTATTGCCTTCCTTTTGGCATTGACATCAGGATCCAAAAGCAGTCATGTGGAAGCTGTATTAAAAGTCCCAAGTGTGTGAGTTTCGTGCTGTTCTGGATCCTTCCTTTTCTAGTCTCTGAGACAGACTGCTTCAGCAGATTGAGATGAAGACCTAACCTGTCTGAGTTTGTGGCTCTGACCTCTGGGTTCTTACTTTCTGTCCCTTGCTTGATAAATTTGGTCAGTGACTGGATTCTTGGAGCCTTGAGCTGCTTCTGTCTGTCACAAAGAGCTAAACACCGTAGGAAAGCTTCCTGGGAAGGAATATGATCACAAGTCTATTCCTTTTTATGACTCTCAATCACTTCCTGCTCTTGCAACTAATTTATTTTTTATATTTTTGTCACAAGAGTTCTTTTGAATCTTTGTTCCCATCTATGATCTGCCCTCCTTGGAAATAGTAAGCACAGTGTGAAAATGAATTTTAATGTCTTCTTTTATGTCATAAGAGGTGATAAATTAATATGTCTTTTCATGACACATGGATCTTAAATACATTTTCTTGTATGAAACATCGAATATTCTACAATCTGAGAATATTTTAACTTTGCAAAAAAATCTTTATGCATGTGAGTGTTTTTCCTGCACATCGGACTGTGCACCATGCGCATACCTGGTGCCCGCAGAGGGCAGGAGAAGGTGTCAGATCCCCTGGAACTGGAGATATCCTTGGCTGTGAACTGCCATGTGGGTGCTGGGAACTGCAAGAGTGATAAAATCACTGAACCATCTTTCCTGGCCAGGCTTTTTCAGACCCAGGGGATAAAACCAGACTTGCTGAACCTAGCGGACAATGAGGACTGCTGAGAATTCAAGAACAATGGCCCTGGGTTTTGATCTGACTGCACGTACTGGCTTTGTGGGAGCCTAGGCTGTTTGGATGCTCACCTTACTAGACCTGGAAGGAGGTGGGAGGTCCTTGAACTTCCCACAGGGCAGGGAACCCTGACTGCTCTTAGGGCTGATGAGGGAGGGGGAGTTTTTTGGGGGAGGGGGAGGGAAATGGGAGGTGGGGGCGGGGAGGAGGCAGAAATCTTTAATAAATAAATAAATAAAAATTAAAAAAAAAAGAAGAAAGCAGGCTGAACAAGCCATGATTAACAAAAAAGCAACAATCCTCCCTAGTCTCTGCATCAGCTCCTGTCTCCTGGTCCAAACCTAATTTGAGTTCCTGTCTTTGTTTCCTTCAGTGGACTGTGGCTCAGGATATGTAAGCCAAAAACCCTTTTCTCTCCAACTTGCTTCTGGTCATGGTCTTTTACCACTGTGTTAGAAATCCTAACTAAGATACCGGGTGTGAATGAACAAATTTTATTCCCAGGAATACTTTGCTGTAGTTCTGGAGGGAAGAACGAGATGGTAGGAAACTATAAGAATGCATTTTTGGTTACACAGCTGTGTTAGTCAGCATTTTCATCATGGTGATGAAACACCTTCAGAACGAGGTAACTGGGGAGAGATTTATCTTGGCTCACTGTTCCAGACCATCAAGGTGTGTATATGTTGTTATTTGAATTAGAATGTCTCCCATAGGCTCATATATTTGAATGCTTAGTCACCAGGGAGTGGCACTACTTGAGAAGGACTAGGAGATGTGGCCTTGTTGGAGGAAGTGTGTCACTGGGGGTGGACTTTGAAGTTTCAAAAGCCTAAACCAAGCCCAGTGTCTCTGTCTTCCTGTTGCCTGTGGATCTAGATGTAGAGCTCCCAGCTACTTCTCTGCATCATGTCTGCCTGTATGCTACCATGCTCCCTTTTATGCTGATAATAGACTAAACCTCTGAACTGTAAGCAAGGCCCCACTTAAATGGTTTCTTTTATAAGAGTTGCCTTGATCATGGTGTCTCGTCACCATAGCAATAGAACAGTGACAAAGACAATACAGCAAATCAGAACCACTCAAATCATGGCAGCCAGAAAACGGAGAGGGAATACCTATGCTTGTTGGCTTCCAGCTTTTCTCCCTCTTTATTCCCTTTGGGTCCTATTGTATGGCTGGTGTTGTCCACATTAAGGATGAATTATCCCCATTTAATTCATCTCTGGAAACACATGAGTAGATGCAGCCAGTAGGGATGTTATACTAGACTCCTGAATGTCTCTCGGTTCAACGGAATTGACAATCAAATGAACATTTAAAAAAATGTAAATACCATGATTACAAGATATAATGAAGACAAGCTGGAACTAAGTTGGAAGATTGCCGAAAGATCCCTATCCTGCTACTAGTATTCATAATGCTGAAAGTTGCTAAATTGGCTGCTGGAGGAGAAACAGCATTAGTAGTCTTACCTGTGAACCTGCCAACTACAATGGCAGACTGCTAGGACTGTGCCCACTGGAGCAATAGTGGCACACCTGCCACGGGGGGTAACCAAGAGCACCTCAAGGTCTGCTCTTCAGGAGGGATCTTAGGTCTGATATTATAAACCTGAATTTTACAAAAGGAATGGGTGAGGAGATCACAAGTCATTGATGAGAAACTTATTGGTGGATAGTTAAATTAACATGGAATCAAACTGCCCTCTGAACATCTATGCTTTATAACCATAGACAAATGCTAATCTTAATACGTAAGAGTCTCTTTACAAAAAATGATGGGGGAATTTGGAAACTTTTGGCTGTTCATGCCAAGAAAACAGAAGAGTTGAACACTCAGTCCTGAGCAGGACATTTCTACTACTCCAATTAAGGCCCAAGGAATGTGACAGAAGAAGGGTCAGAAGGAATATATGAGCCAGAAGATAAGGATAAATGCTGTGGAGTTGACTTCTGAGCATGTCACAGCCATGGTGATTATGATTTCACAGCAGCTGGGATCGCCTGAATTGGGTCATACACGACTGTGCCCTTGTCAACTCTAGTCGTGGGTGGGAAGGGTCTCAGGGCCCTCTTCCTCCCTGCTGATAAACTCTATACCCTTTGGTGAAGCCACAGGGCTCTACTGGATAATTTCTAAGACATAGTCATACAGAGGGCTCTGGCTAAACCCAGGAGGCTACAAAACAACAACAACAAGAACAACAATAACATGTTGCTTTAATTGGCTGTCTGTTGGTATGATAAAATACTGAGCAAAACAACTTGGTAAGAAAGATGCTTATTTAACCTTAGAGGCTACAGTCCATCATGGAGGGAAGCCAGAGCAGGAACGCAAGGCTGAATGACCTGCTGGAGCAGAAATCATGGTGTTTAGAATGCTATTTACTGGATTGCTTCCAGGCTCATTTTCAGCTACCTTTCTTATATACCCAGTTCACACGCCCAGGGGTGGCACTGCCCACAGTGGGCTGGGCCTCCTACATCAATTGGCAATAAGAAAAATGCCCCATAGACAAGATGCAGGAAATTCCTCTGTTGAGGTTCCCTCTTCCCAGGTGTGTAAAGCTGACAAGCTACGTCACCAAGGTAGAGAGTATGACGTCCTTGAGTGCACAGATTAGCACTCAGGAAATGAGGAAGGTCAATTGCATAGACTTATCTGTTCAAACAAAGGATTGTCTACCTGTTTTCCACCCGGAAAGCTGGGAATGGATTTAGTTTATAACCTGGTGATCTTTTGCTGTCTGTTGGACCAGGCTTCACTTGATTCCTCAAGACTATTATGTTTGTTATTATTATATTACCTATAATATAATTTTTGTTTTTATATATTATGCTTGTTATTACACTATTATCCCAGACTCTTCCTCCCTAGATCTTGAGCATTGTTTCACAGTCTGTAAAACCCGCCCTTATGGGAGATGCCATGTGGTGCTTTACAGCAGCCTAGGTAACGTCTATGCCATCTTAGGGCCAGGCCAATCCCGACCCCACGGGCATTACAGTCATTCTCCTTAGACTTTTGTCTTGAATATTATTGCTGAGTCAACAGAACCAAGCTTTATGGAAGAGGCCATGTGTACTTTGTGAAGAGTTTCAATACACACACGTCTTAAGCTTGGTTGTGCACACAAGGCTGAGTTAATTGTTATCAGGAAACTTATATCCCCAAACTGTGCTGTGCTTCAGTACTGAAATAAACTGCCTTGTGTCAGAGTCTAGAAGTTTGAGCCAGCTAACTAAGTTGTTCTGAACCATATTTTCTTCTTATTTCACAAAGATCAACATTCTTCTGACCCTTGTGGCTGCAGGGATGCCAACATCCATGAATGGGAAAGGGACCTGTAAGGGGAGGGCATACAGTGGAGGGAGGGAGATGAGAGAGAGTGTGGGCTTGAGAATAATCAGAAAACATCGCTTGTATAAAATCATCAAATAGTAAATTTCATTAATAAAAATATAAAATATACTGTTATTATTATCTGTGTATTGATTTTGTATGTAGAAAGGGTGTGGAAAGATAGTTGGACCTTTATACAGTGATAGGCTTTGTTTGCAATATAATCATCAAACACTGATTATTAACAGCTTTCTTGAGCTATAATTCACATAGAGAATGCACATGTTTACATTTTAATGTTTCAGGATGCTCACAAATCTGTCTCTTTATTGTTTTAGAACATTTTGTCACCTCATTTCATTTCATGCCTGTTTGCAGTCACTGTCCTGACTCTCTCTTCCAGGCAACCATTGATGTAACTGCGTTGCTGGCACTCCACAGTGGGTGTGGCCTTTTGCATCCAAGCTACTGTCTCTCTGCACAGTTCTGGGGAATTGCCACGGTAACCTATTTCAACACTCCATTCTTTCACGTGGCTGACAAGGTTCTTGTTCATGGAGAGACCTTATCTTCTCTATTCACTCACTGATGGAGGAACATTTGGCTTGTCCCTGCAGTTTGGTAGCTATGAATAATGATGCCTTTGGATAATAACTTTGGCATCTGAATATTGATTTCTGTAATTTCAAGGGAAATCAGTAAAGATGTTTAGAACATTCCTGAAAACCTCAGGAAAGACAGGCATTTTGTAAAAAGGATATTAGTCCTCTATAGAGTCTAAAAAGGACAAAAAGCAAAGAAATCTGCTCTTCAAATACCGCACACTGTAGCCGCCATAGGTGTCTGTGCAATCCACCATTGCGTTTCTTTTCTGGAAATTTTGATGAGTAAAAATGGGTAGAATCTATAAGAGCCAGGCTTTTTCTTAGGCCACAGACAAGGGAGATTTATATTTTTTTTGAGTCTTTTGGGATTTTACAAGCTCCTGCCTCCAATCCGGAAGGATTTCCTGCAATAAAGGGGGCTGGTTGGGGGAAACAGCTGTGTGTGTATTCTAGGGGGCAGCTGCAGCTGATTTTATCTGAAGCAATTTGGGATCAGTGTTTCCAGGTATCTGGACTCCTTTAAAAGATAAAACAAGGGCCAGGCGGATAAATCCAGACTAGCTGAACATAGAGGACAATGAGGAATACTGAGAACTCAGGAACAATCGCAGTGGGTTTTTGATCCTACTGCACGTACTGGCTTTGGGGGAGCCTAGGCAGTTTGGATGCTCACCTTTGGAGACCTGGATAGAGGTGGGCGGTCCTTGGGCTTCCCACAGGTCAGGGAACCCTGATTGCTCTTCGAGCAGATGAGGGAGGGTGACTTGATCGGGGGGAGGGGGAGGGAAATGGGAGGCGGATGAGGGGGGGAGACAGAAATCCTTAATAAATAAATAAATAAAAAATAAAAACCAGTAAGGAAATAAAAAAAAATAAAAGATAAAACAATAGGTTTTCATGTCGATTAAAAAAATCGCCAGCACAAGATCGGCACATGACTAAGCCAGTCAACAGTCCAGCATAGAGGGAAGCCTCAGGAGCTCCCACGCTGAGCTGGGAGGTTATTGACAATTGAGAGCTGGGGAAAAGAGAGTCAGTTTTCTTTAGTTTGCTTTTCTATTCAATGATTTCTGCTTGATTTTCTATTTTATTGAGGTTTTAGGTCTCAAATCCAGGGCTCTGCTCATAGTCGGCAAATCCGTTGTCACTGAACGCATCCCCAGTCCTTCTGTTTGACTTGTGAATTTGTTTCAGGCTCTTCAAGTTTTATTTTATTTTATCGTCATTGTTTTTAGGGTCCTGCATTATTTCTGTATTGCCTCTATTTGTTGATCCATTCTTTTAGACACCTGTGTCCACATCTCCATCCTTTCCTCATTTTGTCAGGTGAAGTCGCATTTTCACGCCAGCTCTTTGTGCGTATCGCTGGGCAGCACCATTAATGAACGGAAATGCTAGGTGTTTATTCCAGCCTTTGTAATCTGGCTTTATGCTTGTCCTTGCAGGCTTTTTTTTTGCATTTTCTCTGAGTCTCTAGTTACTTTTGCATTTTCAGCACTAGATGGCAGGCTAAGGCCAGGGTAGCCACATGCTGGTGTGTGCCACTGGATCAGAAATGGATACAAGCCTAGAGAGATCTGCAAACTTCAGCTGCTGTGTTGTTCATCAAGTGTGAGTCCCAAGAAGGTTATTTTCACACTACAATCCTCTCTGGATTATAGGAATCATCTCATTTATAGTCTGTGCTGAGAAGCAAGTCATTCCCCTGGCGCTAGGGGGACTAATCGTAGATAAGGCTCGACTATATGCAACACCTATGGCCACAAACACCACAAAGGCTGCACTGAATCTGGCCCACTGAGACCACTACAGGTCTAGATAAGACCAGTGTACACACTGGCATGAACTGTATGCTGCTGAGGTAGACCCACGGCCCAGGTTCACTGTAACCAGCTGCAGGTGACAATGGCCAGAATGGAAATGTGGTAGTAGACATGTCTCCTCTTGGCTTGACTGTGGCACTGTTTGCATGGACCCTAACCTGGGTGTGGAAGTCATTAGGATCACCCCAGTGTTAGGCTTCACCACCCAGCCTCGAGTCTCAAGGCAAAGTCTTGTGATTACTCTGCTAGCCTACTCTAGAAAACGAAACCTCAAACTCTGGTGAGTTGGGAGAGAATGATGAAGGCAGTGTCTTGGCCATATAGACTGATTCTAAGTGGGACATACCACTCAGGAAGTTGCTTGAATTTCTTTATTATCATTTCCATAGTAATATAAAATACACAAGTAATGTCATTAGCAAAACAGTGAGAAATTCCAATGAAAATGATGTATTATATGCTGACACTTATGAATAATGTTTTCTGATAGTAAACATCAAGTCCTTTGCACTGGCCTAAAGTTAGATATTATACTTGTTCTTGTTTCGTCTTCTACCTGGAGTCTGTGCCTCTCCCCAGTACCCTCCACAGAGCCCCCTTCACATCCTTGTTCCTCAGGGTATAAATCAGTGGGTTGAGCATGGGGGTGACTACCGTATAAAAAAGAGCAACAAACTTCCCCTCACCCTCAGAATACTTGTGGACAGGTTGGAGGTAAGTGGAGATGGCTGAGCCATAAAACAGCGTAACCACAATGAGGTGAGATGCACACGTCCCAAAAGCCTTTCTGCGACCAGCCATTGACTTGATGTTCAGCACTGCCCTGGCAATGTGGGCATAGGAGCCCAGAATTAGCACTAAGGGACAGACTAAGATAATGACCCGGGCCACAAACAGATTGGCCTCTGTTCCTCCTGTGTCCTCACAGGCCAACTTGAGGAGAACAGGCAGCTCACAGAAGAAGTGGTTCAGCTGGTATCCACAGAGCGGCATGGCCATCACAAGGCTTGTCTGGATTAGAGAGTTCACGAGTCCTCCCACCCAGGAGAATATAACCAACGCCCTGCAGAGAAGGGGATGCATAACTGTTGAGTAGTGGAGTGGGCGACACACGGTGGCATAGCGGTCGATAGCCATTGCCACCAAAAGCACACACTCAGTTCCTCCCAGTGAGAGCCCTATGAGGAGCTGGGCCACACACCTTGCAAAGCTGATGGTCCTGTCGAGTCCAGAGAGGTTGACCAGCAGCTGGGGCACAGTGCTGGCGGTGTAGCAGAGGTCCAGGAAGGAGAGGTGGCAGAGGAAGTAGTACATGGGTGTGTGTAGGCGAACGTCCAGTCGTGACAGAATGATGATCACGGTGTTGCCGAAGAGAGTCAGAGAGTAGAGAACAGAGATGAAGGCAAAAAAGACAGGTTCTAGGTGCGGCCAGTCTGAGAAGCCCAGCAGCAGGAAGCCCTCTTCTGAACTGGTGTTCGGGCTTTCCATGGTCTCCCACCTACACAAATAGAACACAACTGAATTCTTCCTAGAGAGAACATGAATTAATTATTCCTAAAGGCATCAAAATCACATATTTTGAGTTGCACTCTGTTTAGTTCTGTTGAGTTTTTGATCCCCCCCGCTCCCTTCCATGTAAGTCTCTTGTTCTCTTTAAAATCTATATCCTTTTTTCCTTTAATTGTTGTTACTTCTTTCTCCGTGTGTGTGTGTCTGTGCGCGCGTGTGTGCGTGTGTGTACATTCAACTCTTCTTTAGCATATAGACCATTGATTGATAGTGGTATGGTCTCCGATTACACCTAATTCTTGTTGCTTGTTTGTTTTATGACTTTTGCGAAGACACTCAGTCCTCTGGTCAGTCCGTTGGATACGATTCTTCCTTTTCTGAAAGTAGAGACAAGGTATTGCCTTCCTTTTGGAATTGACATCAGGATCCAAAAGCAGTCATGTGGAAGCTGTATTAAAAGTCCCAAGTGTGTGAGTTCCGTGCTGTTCTGGATCCTTCCTTCCTTTTCTAGTCTCTGAGACAGACTGCTTCAGCAGATTGAGATGAAGACCTAACCTGTCTGAGTTTGTGGCTCTGACCTCTGAGTCCTTACTTTCTGTCTCTTGCTTGATAAATTTGGTCAGTGACTGGATTCTTGGAGCCTTGAGCTGCTTCTGTCTGTCACAAAGAGGTAAACACAGTAGGAAAGCTTCTTGGGAAGGAATATGATCACAAGTCTATTGCTTTTTATGACTCTCAATCACTTCCTGCTCTTGCAACTAATTTATTTTTTATATTTTTGTCACAAGAGTTCTTTTGAATCTCTGTTCCCATCTATGATCTGCCCTCGTTGGAAATAGTAAGCACAGTGTGAAAATGAATATTAATGTCTTCTTTTATGTCATAAGAGGTGATAACTTAATATGTCTTTTCATGACACATGGGTCTTAAATACATTTTCTTGTATGAAACATCGAACATTCTACAATCTGAGAATTATTTTAACTTTGCAAAAAAATCTTTATGCATGTGAGTGTTTTTCCTGCACATCGGACTGTGCACCATGCGCATACCTGGTGCCCGCAGAGGGCAGGAGAAGGTGTCAGATCCCCTGGAACTGGAGATATCCTTGGCTGTGAACTGCCATGTGGGTGCTGGGAACTGCAAGAGTGATAAAATCACTGAACCATCTTTTCTCCCCAATAATTTTTTATAAGAAGCCTGAAAATGAACTATGAGTACATTCAAATAAGCTAAGGAAACATGGCAAGCATTAAAATACTGCTTCTCTTTGGAGATTCTTCAACTAAAACCTAAACAAAATTACAAGACTTTAGATTTTTGGCGTAGGAATCTTTGATTTCTTTGATTAAAGTTGTTCTTAGGTATTCTGTGTATTTTATTGCTATCATCAATTGAATACTTGTCTCTTGGTTGTCTTTGGAAGCATAATTTATTTTTCTGTGGTGTTTGTATCTCACAGCTTAGATAGAGTCTCTTATTATTTCTATGAGATTTAGAAATTGCTTTGAGCTTCTAGCATGCTGTGTTTGGAGGGCCATGCCATTCGCAAACAGTTTTTTTTACTTCATCCTGTTTAAATTTGTCATCTTTTATTTCTCTGTCTTGGGGAAACTGGATCTACTCATGCAGAGAGATCAGAATAGACCTCTCTCCCACCTCATATACAAATAGCAACTGAAAGTGGGTTATAGTTTTTTTTTAATGACACCCCAAAGGTCACAGTGAGTAGAAGAAACTGTGGGCTGCATCCTGAAGCTGATTTTGGCGAAGATTGTTTTTTGGCTTCCAAACACACTTGAAATGGAGACAGTGGAAGCCCAGTGTAGCCTGCAAGCTCGGGGTGGTTACAATGTCTCCATGTAGATTCTGCTATGACAGCAAGTGTGCTGCTAAGAGGATACTGAACATGGGAAAGACTGTGGGGTGGAGGCTACGTGGGAAGCCTCTGATACTGTCACTATGAGTTAAGTTGCTCACAATCACATCTATTAAACAATTCTACGAATAATAACTATTTGGGAAAAAGAACTAATAAATGCTTTCATTGAAAAGTGAAGTTTTAGATAATTTGTTTCTAGGAAACTTGCCTTGAAAGAAATGGTAGAGATGTTCTTTGAGAGGAGTGATGTGATATAAAGGGCCAACTTGAACCTAAATAAGAAAGGAAGACCATTATAAAAGGAGTCAGCATAGGCAAATGCTTTCTTAGTCTTGCTTGATCTAACAAAAATAATCATAACAATAATGCATCATCTGAGCACGATGAATGCCAATACAAGATGAAAAGCCTGAAAATGTAATATATCTTAAAAATTTATTTTATTTTTATTAATTATTATCTATTTTAGCATTTCTTTTTTCTCATGGTTATTTATGTTTGTGTCTGTGTGTCTCTATGCACACGGATGTCCACAAAAGCCAGAAGAGAGTGCTGGATCCCATGAAACCTGATTATAGGTGACTGTGAGCTGGGAATTGAACTCTGGTCCTTTGGAAGAGCAGCAATCACTCTTTTTATATATTTTATTTTTTATATTATTTTTAAATTTATTTTTCTCTCATGCAATATATCCCAACTGCGGTTTCCTCTCTCTCTACTCCTCCCGGTTCTCCTGTCCCTGTCATCTCCCTTCTCCTCCAGAGCCATCCTCCTCCCTCCATTTCCCTTCCGAAAAGAGCAGGCTTCTCAGGGATATCAACTGAACACAGCACAACAAGATGCAGTAGGACTAGACACAAACCCTCCTATCAAGGCTGGATGAAGCATGTCAGTAGAAGGAAGAGGGTCCCAAGGCTTAACTGTTGAGCTTTTTTCTCCAACTCCATAATGTAAGATATATGTCCTCTTAGAAGAATATAGTTATGTAAAGGTAGAGGACCAAACAAATGCATGTGCCAACTCTAGAGTAATATCTTTTTTTCTTTCTTTTTTTTTTTGAGACAGGGTTTCTCTGCATAACAACCCTAGCTCTTCTGTAACTAGCTTTGTAGACCAGGCTGGCCTAAAATTCAAAGAGATCTTCCTGCCTCTGCCTCCCAAATTCTGGGATTAAAGGTGTGCACTACCACCACCCAAATAGAGTAATATCTTAAATAATTTTAAAAAAGTAGCAAGATTGAAAAACTAATTTACAAAAAGATGAAAAACCAAGACCTGTAAAGTGATTTTTGATAAAACACAGAGATACACTAGGGTGGAAATTTGTGTTTTAATGTTTTCTTTATTTTCATTTTCTCTTATATTTTTCTAAGATAGGGTCTTGTTATACACCAAGCCTTCAACTCTAGGTCCTCCTACCTTAGCCTCCCAAGTGCTAGGCTTGTGGGGTCATATTATCATGTCAAGATAAAACTGATATTTATTGAAATTGAGATTATAGGAATGTAAGTGCACAGCAAGCAAAAAGTTAAAACTTTTTTTGAGAGAGCTTTGTTTTATATTTACCATGGATATTTTTTGCTGGACTAATTTTTGCCTCACGTTGTCATGTTTACTAAGAGAAAATCATCAATGAAACTGTTAATGCATAATTAATTATTTCAAAAAGATATTCTTGACACTCATAAAAACATGATAAAGTATGGATTATAAACACAAAGCATATGTATATTCAGGTTAACCAATGTATCGAAGCTGTTTTGATTTGGATAGTCTCCATTGACAAATGAAAGATTTTTTAAGTTCATGGATAGTTCCTTACAGATGAATTCTATCATTGTTTTTACTACCACGTTTTGAAAGTTTACTTCTGTGAGTTTTCATTTTCTTAGCTATAAAGCCAAACAATAATTGGAGAGGTTTTTGATTGACATTAAAGGTTCTCACCATACTCCTGTAGATAGCACAACACTGTAGTCCCAGTAATTTGAAGGCCGAGGCAGACAAATCCTTAGGGAGCCATGAAGCCTTGAAGTAGGTTTGGTCTTGCTTAGTGGGACAAAGACATTGCCCTTCCTCCCCAGGATCTAGTCTTTTACTCAGGAATATGGTGTGCAAAGCCACAGTCCCAAATTGTACAACCTCAAGGCCAAGGTGTTGTCTTTCTTTGTCCTATCATAGAGACTCTTTTTTTTCTGCCTACCCAAGCCTTTGACCCTTGTGTGCCTGCTTGTAAGTCCCTTGCTTGGTGGATGAGTGCTGGTGTCTAAGCCCCAGTGCTCTACCGACAATTTGCCCATCTACAGAATCATAAAACCCACAACTATCATAAATGATACATTAAACCTACCCAAGATGGAGGCTCATAAATCCTGTATTTAGCACAGCTCTTCCACTCTTGCAATGCACCTGTGTCTGTCACTCAGGTCATTTGCTCCAGCTGTGGTTCCTTGATAACCGCTCCCCCCTAATTGACATTTTCCTCCACTCTTCCTTGCTGCAACAGCTAAGTTCTCACTCATTGCCATATTTGGAATTCATGGAGAGTCCCCATGAGATACATTTTTCATTAGTGTGTGTGTGTGTGTGTGTGTGTGAGAGAGAGAGAGAGAGAGAGAGAGAGAGAGAGAGAGAGAGAGAGAGAGAATCAAACAGACAGACAGACAGACAGACAGAGACACACATACACAGTATCATGGCAGCCTTGTGGAGGTCAGAGGGTACCTTGGGTGTCAGTTCTACCTTGTTTGAGACAGGGACTCTTGTTCATGGCTGTATGTGCCAGACTTGCTGGCCTGTGAGTTTCCCAGGATTCTCCTCAATCCACTTCCTTTCTCACTGCGGCAGTACTGTGATTACAGATGTGTGGATGTGTGCTGTTTCACGTCTATCCTTTACATGGGTAAGAGGGTCTGAATGCAGTTCTTTTTAAAACAAAGCATGTGCCCACTGAGCCATCTCGTCAACCCCAACAATTTCACTCTGGAAGAGCAATTAGAGCTCCTTTCTCACATGAACACTAGGTCTCTGGTATGTAGTATATGGTATACTAGACATATATCTTGTATTCCAGTTGAGTTTTGACCATATAGAAAACATACAGATAAATACAGACCTCCTTCCAACTGGCTGCCCTCTCAATACTGAGGAAGATAAGTACACTATGGGACTTCACTGAGTACCATGCTTCTTTACTGACAGTAGCTACTTGGAAGTGTCCATTTCCTTTCATCATGATGAAATCTTTTATAAAGGCATGGAATTAAGTTGGGTTGGCATACTGGATTCTCAAAGGCTCACATTCTCTTTCCAGTTACCAGATATTCACAAATTTAGAAAGCTAAGGGAAGCATAGGACTCCATAGTCTTCACTGGCTAAACACACAGATTCAGAGGGTGATAGAATTGATCAGACATCTTTAAACATCCTAATGAGGCTTTAGACTGGAAAGCAGATTACACAGAAATATGCTGGTTTGAATCTGTGTTCAGACACCTGCCTTAGGTTATAGATAAGGACTCTGTTTACTCCCCTAAAGGTTTGGGTTAAAGGTAAGGACCTTGCTTTAGTGCCCTCAGCCAGGGTGTCAGGTTTACCGGAAGGATGCTTGTGACTGACCAAGAAGAAAACCTGGAAAAGAAATGATGGGTTCTAGAAGTAGACTTCCCGGAGAGGGCCATGCCCCTGACACTCAGATCTTCACACTCGTTGGGAGGTGACCTTCATCTGTAAATGGACATCTGTATTAGATGAAGGCTGTCCTAGCTGTAACTCTGCCCCATCTTTACTCTCCCAATAGTAACATGTTAAAAATGAACGCCTCCCCGAGTTCCTTGGTGCACAGCATTTTGAGATTTCCATATTTAGTTTAATTGTAAAAATCAGCTTTGACCTGTTCATCTATGTGTATGTGTGCCTCTATGCCTATGAATGACCCTTATAAATAATAAGCTTTTGATCAGTAAGCATGCTTAGATTTATTTCTGCCAGTGTTTAGAACTAAATCCTTTCGTTGAGGGCATTAGTCGGACCATCTAATGTCAGGTTCATATTCAAGTTGCACAATTAATTTTCTCAACAGAAGAGGAGAGTCTTTGTTTGGCCAGGTATTGTTAAATTTGAACCTAGTTTCAGTTGCTTCCATATGGCTCCGGTATGAGGGCTGGGGCATTAATGATGCTATCAAGACCAATTAGGCACTAAAACAGAAGCATCTTCCTATCCGTTCTCTGGACCACTTTGCTCTTGTACGGACTCAGATATACTCTGATCTGGATCCAGTGTCTTTCATACTGGAGGCCACATCACAGTATACTATTCCTTCTGCTTAAGGCATTCTGAAAGACCCCTCTATCAAATCTATCTTATCCTAAAAGAGCACATTCCAAAATTTCAATACACGTCCCCCAAATCAGAGATGGACCAGAGTCTGTGTAGCTGACATTCAGAGTGAATTCATAACGTATTGCTTTCTCTGTGACTCTGCACAAACAACATGGTCCCCATCTGTGATGCATTCCCTCTGAGTATACCCCCTCCTGAGAAATTCTTAGTTTTTTATGATTGATCTGATTACACCTCTGTTCTTTTCCTACCAACCTTGATTCCAACTATTTACTACAATGAAGAACCTTGATTTCAAGTCCACCTTTGCTGTCTATCTTGAAAAAAATTTCCATTATTTTAGCAGTTGAAGACAAAAAGAAGCAAGTGAGATTTTTTTTTTGACATGTCACATGGGGAGTAGGTACAGGGTTTATATGTGATAGAAGAAATAGAAAATTTATTTGAGTAAATTATTTTTGCATGAATTTAACATTTCTTTGCCCTAAAACTGGAGCCCCAACACAGTGGAGCCCACTGCTGATTTCTCAGTACAATATTTGTTTTCTAATTCTTTTTTTTTTTTTTATTACCATGAACCTAACCATCTCAAGCTTTCAGCACTTACCTGGAGTCCAGGGTCAAAAAACTCCCACTTTTGCCTTCTTCAAATATAATGGGTTTGAAAGACAAATGAGACCCACTGGAGACTTGAGAAAACTTGTGATGTCTGAAGGGTACTTTGCTCCTTGGTCCTAATTCATCTGTGGTGGGAAAGACTCAGGTCAGAGCTCAAGTCCTTGAGAAGTCAACATAGCACACACAGCAGAGAATGCTGAGGGGCCTAACCCGGGAGGTAGCAGCTTCCTCCTCGATAACCTCCTGTATGCTCACTCCAACCAGCCGAGGTCAGGGCAGAGCTGGCACACCAGGTCTCCTGCTGATCTGAACTGAGGTTGCACATGTCGGTTATGCCCTGAGGACACTGAGAAGCGTTCTCATTTTCATGTCCTGTCACTGTAGGCTTGAACCCAGGGTCTGGTCAAGGCTAGGCGAGTACTCAACCACTGAGTTGTATCCCCAGTCCCACAAATGCATTATTTAAAAGCAGCGGAGAGTGAGTTGCTTACAAAGGGCAGGCAGCCTTGGAGACCGAAGGCCCCACTGTGGCAATTATAATGAACTTAGCGGGCTCTCCAAGACCCGCCTTGCAGCAGCTTTCACTACTCCCTGTTTGCCTAGTTCTGTCAAACCGAAGTAACCTATTGTGTATTCTCAGGACAACTCCTTACTTGCTCATGTGATTCTGCATCCCTAGATTCCTTCTGCTTCTCCACTTTGACTCCAGTCCTATCAACCTCTTGCTAGTAGACTAAATTCCACGTCTCACTTGAAGCCAGCCATGTTCACCATGCCACAGCTCTCTTCCTTCTCTGGAGCAGTCACACAATGCTTAGGTGTTTCCATACAGCTGCTCCATTGATCCAGCTGCAACTTGATTCCCTTTTGTAGAGTATGATGCTTTCATTTTTTCTGTTATAATATGTAATGGGTCCGTGCTTATTATTTTATGCTCCCTTTTTATTTTCAACGTATTTAAAAATTCACATATTCAATAAAAATGCATGGGCAAAGACAAGCTTCTTCTTACAGTATGGGGGAAGTTAATGTGCATGACCCCCGTATGCACTTGAGGAATTTGTAATATGCGTTAAGGAAGAAAAATCTTTGCTAATACATTAATAGCTTTGTGACCCTACATGACTGAGCCCCAGTTTCCCCATCAGTAAGAGGTTATCATGATCTCTCTCTAGTACCATTGTTTGTGGTTTAATGGCTTATAGTGTATAAGGTGCCTGGTGTATGATAGATATTCACTGAGTGGCTCTTCATAGTGCTAAAATTTATCCAGTATAGAGACATTGTCTTGTACTAATAAGGTCTTCAAAACACACTCTGCTTGAAATAATTTCAATCATTGTGGGAATCGCGTTTCTTCCTTTGCACAAGAAGCATAACACCATCAAAAGAAACATTACTAACACTGAAACACTATCATCTTCATATACAATTAATGCGAATGGTACAAATTATCACATACAAATGAAAGAATGTGATTTAGACCCAATCAATGAACGGGCAATAATAGCTACAACTACATGTTGCTGTACCAGTTATTCTTCCAGGAACCCTGCACCTATCAACCCAGGCAATATTCTTTTTTATTTTTTATTAAAAATTTCTGCCTCTTCCCCACCTACGCCTCCCACTTCCCTCCCCCTCCCCCACTCCCTTCTCCCTCTCTCTTCAGCCCAAAGAGCAGTCAGGGTTCCCTGCCCTGTGGGAAGTCCAAGGTCCTCCCCCCACCACCCAGGTCTAGTAAGGTGAGCATCCAAACAGCCTAGGCTCCCACAAAGCCAGTACATGCAGTAGGATCAAAACCCAGTGCCATTGTCCTTGGCTTCTCAGCAGCCCACATTGTCTGCCATGTTCAGAGAGTCTGGTGTTATCCCATGCTTTTTAGACCCAGTCCAGCTTGCCTTGGTGAGTTCCCAATAGATCAGCCCCATTGTCTCAGTGTGTGGGTGCACCCCTCGCGGTCCTGACTTCCTTGCTCATGTTCTCCCTCCTTCTGCTCCTCATTTGGACCTTGGAAGCTCAGTCCGGTGCTCCAATGTGGGTCTCTGTCTCTATCTCCTTCCATCGCCAGATGAAGGTTCTATGATGATATGCAAGTTATTCATCAGTATGACTATAGGATAGGGCCATTTCAGGCTCCCTCTCCTCAACTGCCCAAGGAACTAGTTGGGGACTTCTCCCTGGACACCTGGGAACCTCTCTAGGGTCAAGTCTCTTGCCAACTCTAAAATTGGCTCCCTTAATTAAGATATATACTTCCCTGCTCTCATATCCACCCTTCCTTTATCCCAACCATCTCATTCCCCCAAGTTCTTCCCATCCTCCCCTTCTCACTTTTCTCTCCCCACATCCCCTTTCCCCCCTCCCCCTCCCCCCAGTTCCCAGTTTTTGTCCGGCAATCTTGTCTACTTACAATATCCAGAGGGATAACTATATGTTTTTCTTTGGGTTCACCTTCTTATTTAGCTTCTCTAGGATCACGAATTATAGGCTCAATGTCCTTTATTTATGGCTAGAAACCAAATATGAGTGAGTACATCCCATGTTCATCTTTTTGGGTGTGGGATACCTCACTCAGGATAGTGTTTTATATTTCCATTCATTTGCATGCAAAATTCAAGATGTCATTGTTTTTTACCCCAGGCAATATTCTTAATAACCTTATTAGTTCCTATTATCATGCCCACTTCATAGAAGTCAGAGCTGGGGCACAGATTACCTAGTGTCGGTTACACAGCTACCCAGTGTCACCCTTCCCTCTACACCTTGGTGTGCTGGCTAGATTTATGTCAACTTGACACAAGCCAGAGTCATCTGAGAGGAGAAACCTCAGTTGAGAAAATGCCTCCTTATGATTGGGCTATAGGCAGGCTTGTAGAGCATTTTCTTAATCAGTAACTGATGGGGGAGGCCCCAGCCCACTGTGGGTGGGACCTCCCTGGTCTGGTGATTCTGGGTTTTATAAGAAACCAGGCTAAGCAAACCATGATGAGCAAAAAAGCAACAATCCTCCCTAGTCTCTGCATCAGCTCCTGTCTCCTGGTCCTAACCTAATTTGAGTTCCTGTCTTTGCTTCCTTCAGTGAACTGTGGTTCAGGATATGTAAGCCAAAAAACCCTTTCCTCTCCAACTTGCTTCTGGTCCTTCTGGTCATTGTCTTTTACCACTGTGTTAGAAATCCTAACTAAGATACCGGGTATGAATGAACAAATTTTATTTACAGGAATACTTTGCTGTAGTTCTGGAGGGAAGAACGGGATGGTAGGAAACTATAAGAATGCATTTTTGGTTACACAGCTATGTTAGTCAGCTTTTTCATCACGGTGACGAAACACCTCCCGAACGAGGTAAGTGGGGAGAGATTTATCTTGGCTCACTATTTCACATCATCATGGTGGGTATATGTGGTGACTTGAATAAGAATGTGTCCCATAGGCTCATATATTTGAATGCTTAGTCACCAGGGAGTGGTACTACTTGAGAAGGCCTTGGAGGTGTGGCCTTGTTGGAGGAAGTTTGTCACTGAGGGTGGACTTTGAAGTTTCAAAAGGCTAAATTAGGCCCAGTGTCTCTGTCTTCCTGTTGCCTGTGGATCTAGATGTAGAGCTCCCAGCTACTTCTCCAGCATCTTGTTGGCCTGTGTGCCGCCATGCTCCCTTCTGTGCTGATAATAGACTAAACCTCTGAACTGTAAGCAAGCCCCCAGTTAAATGGTTTCTTTTATAAGAGTTGCCTTGATCATGGGGTCTCGTCACCATAGCAATATAACAGTGACAAAGACAGTACAGTAGACCAGAACCATTCAAATCATGGCAGCCAGAAAACAGAGAGGGAATACCTATGGTTGTTGGCTTCCAGCTTTTCTCCCTCTTTATTCCCTTTGGGTCCTATAGTATGGCTGGTGTTTTATTTTATTTTATCATTGCTGTTTTTAAGGTCTTGCATTATTTCTGTATTGCCTCTATTTGTTGATCCATTCCTCTAAACACCTGTTTCCACATCTCCATCCAAGCATTTGCTCGATCCTTTCCTCATTTTGTCAGGTGAAGTCGCGTTTTAACGCCAGCTCTTTGTGCGTATCGCTGGGCAGCACCATTAATGAACGGAAATGCTAGGTTTTATTCCAGCCTTTGTAATCTGGCTTTATGCTTGTCCTTGCAGGCTTTTTTTGCATTTTCTCTGGGTCTCTAGTTACTTTTGCATTTTCAGCACTAGATGGCAGGCTAAGGCCAGGCTAGCCACATGCTGGTGTGTTCCACTGGATCAGAAATGGATACAAGCCTAGAGAGATCTGCAAACTTCAGCTGCTGTGTTGTTCATCAAGTGTGAGTCCCAAGAAGGTTATTTTCACACTACAATCCTCTCTGGATTATAGGAACACCGCATTTATAGTCTGTGCTGAGAAGCAAGTCATTCCCCTGGCGCTAGGGGGACTAATTGTAGATAAGGCTCGGCTATATGCAACACCTATGGCCACAAACACCACAAAGGCTGCACTGAATCTGGCCCACTGAGACCACTACAGGTCTAGATAAGACCAGTGTACACACTGGCATGAACTGTATGCTGCTGAGGTAGACCCATGGCCCAGGTTCACTGTAAGCAGCTGCAGGTGACAATGGCCAGAACGGAAATGTGGTAGTAGACATGTCTCCTCTTGGCTTGATTGTGGCACTGTTTGTATGGACCCTAACCTGGGTGTGGAAGTCATTAGGATCACCCCAGTGTTAGGCTTCACCACCCAGCCTCGAGTCTCAAGGCAAAGTCTTGTGATTACTCTGCTAGCCTACTCTAGAAAATGAAACCTCAAACTCTGGTGAGTTGGGATAGCATGATGAAGGCAGTGTCTTGGCCATATAGACTGATTCTAAGTGGGACATACCACTCAGGAAGTTGCTTGAATTTCTTTATTATCATTTCCATAGTAATATAAAATACACAAGTAATGTCATTAGCAAAAAAGTGAGAAATTCCAATGAAAATGATGTATTATATACTGACACTTATGAATAATGTTTTCTGACAGTAAACATCAAATCCTTTGCACTGGCCTAAAGTTAGATATTATACTTGTTCTTGTTTCCTCTTCTACCTGGAGTCTGTGCCTCTCCCCAGCACCCTCCACAAAGCCCCCTTCACATCCTTGTTCCTCAGGGTATAAATCAGAGGGTTGAGCATGGGGGTGACTACCGTATAAAAAAGAGCAACAAACTTCCCCTCACCCTCAGAATACCTGTGGACAGGTTGGAGGTAAGTGGAGATGGCTGAGCCATAAAACAGGGTAACCACAATGAGGTGAGACGCACACGTCCCAAAAGCCTTTCTGCGACCAGCCATTGACTTGATGTTCAGCACTGCCCTGGCAATGTGGGCATAGGAGCCCAGAATTAGCACTAAGGGACAGACTAAGATAATGACCCGGGCCACAAACAGATTGGCCTCTGTTCCTCCTGTGTCCTCACAGGCCAACTTGAGGAGAACAGGCAGCTCGCAGAAGAAGTGGTTTAGCTGGTGTCCACAGAGCGGCATGGCCATCACGAGGCTTGTCTGGATTAGAGAGTTCACGAGTCCTCCCACCCAGGAGAATATAACCAACGCCCTGCAGAGAAGGGGATGCATAATGGTTGTATAGTGGAGTGGGCGACACACGGCGGCATAGCGGTCGATAGCCATTGCCACCAAAAGCACACACTCAATTCCTCCCAGTGAGAGCATTATGAAGAGCTGAGCCACACACCTTGCAAAGCTGATGGTCCTGTCGAGTCCAGAGAGGTTGACCAGCAGCTGGGGCACAGTGCTGGCGGTGTAGCAGAGGTCCAGGAAGGAGAGGTGGCAGAGGAAGTAGTACATGGGTGTGTGTAGGCGAACGTCCAGTCGTGACAGAATGATGATCACGGTGTTGCCGAAGAGAGTCAGAGAGTAGAGAACAGAGATGAAGGCAAAAAAGACAGGTTCTAGGTGCGGCCAGTCTGAGAAGCCCAGCAGCAGGAAGCCCTCTTCTGAACTGGTGTTCGGGCTTTCCATGGTCTCCCACCTACACAAATAGAACACAACTCAATTCTCCCTGGAGAGAACATGAATGGATGCAGTTCATATTGTAATAAAATACATGGTTCATATGAATATCTCAGGAATATAGGAATAGTCTTGGAAGAATTAACAGATCTACAATATATCTCAGTTCGTGGCACAACAATTTAGGCATCCATATAGTTTTATTAATAATTTTTGAAATCACATAATAAAAATAATAAAAATAATATATATATATATATATATATACACTGTAGAAAAGATTAGACTTCTAATTATGAGACATATGTATGCTAGAATCATAATCCAAAATAATTTGACCTTGATAAAACTAAATTCCAATAGTCATCAAAATAGGTAATAGAAGATAAGAATCAGAGAAAATTGAACTTTGATTTAAAATATCAGTTGGACGAGCGTAGAATGAAGCAGGGAAGAAAACTGCAACCCCGAGAGCCATTTACTAAAAAACTAGAAGAGACATAGACATAAAGATGTAATGACCTGATCCTCAGCCAATGTCAGCAGTGCCTTCCCAAGTGCATATAGCTAGCTAAGCTCAAGGTTAAACAGGGCAACACTCCTCTCAGAGGATTGGCCTCTCCAGTTTATGAGACCTGAACATCGTTCACCGCAAGGATTTGTCAGGAGTTCTCTGCTGCACAGGCAGGTAAAGGAGGAAGTCACTCCAGAATGTGATTTTAGGTTCTCTGGAAGCAGGAAGCTTCTGTGAACTGAACCTCGAATCACCGTCCAGAAGAATCAATATTTATTGATTATACACAAAGGTTGCTTGGGGTACAAGTTCCTCATACCAAAGCCTCTTTGATCTACACTATATGTTCTCTGAAGGAAATTATCACAGCCTGCAATCTTAGTCTTTATTGTGTACTGTTTGCAGTACCCAATGATTCAAGACCTACAAATGTGACCTGATAATCTTGTGACCAAGGTCATGAAACACATAGAAAACCCCTTCAGAAAGACAACTCCATAAATCATAGAAAACGATCACTGTTTTCTACTATGATTTCTTCAAGGTCTAGGTACCTTAAACAAATGCTAATACATTCAACTGTTACCCTAGATACAGTGAGAAACAACTGTTGCAATCTAACAGATTATAACCTAGATACAATGACTCTAACAGATTGTAACCCTAGATACAATGTCTCTACTAGATTCCCAGTACATTTATTTAACGAGTCCTTTGCCTTGTTTCTTCACCCACAGACTTTCCTCTGTGTCTCTAGCCCCTATTTTCTTCTTTATGGGAATCTTCCTATTCCCCCACTCCAGCATGCTCCGCGCATCCATCTTTGGCAAAACACAGTTCCATGACTAACTTTGGGTGGATAAGGTGGGTGCCCTGTCTTGTGCAGAACTAGCTTCACTGTCTGTCTAGCACAACATCTGACCTGGAAGAGCACTGAAGGATGAACTCAATGACCTGCAGCAGCATCCTGTGGTACTGCTGGACGGGTCCTTAGAGAGGCAGGCAGCTTTGAAATCTATCCAGTCTTGCTTAGCGGGACAAAGACATTGTCCTGCTTCCCGGGGACCTAGTCTTTTATTCAGGAATATGGTGTGAAAGACACAGACCCGAAGTATGCAACCTCAAGATCAAGGTGTTTTCTTTCTCTGTCTGGTATGCAGAACCCCACCCTCACTGCTTACCTGGAACACCGAGACCAGAGACTCCCTGTGTTTGACACCACTCGCCTTGCGGTTCTTTCACTGCCCTTGACTCTGCTACTTAGGAACCAGTTTCTCTGGCTAGCATGTTTTGCTAATTATTGCCTTAGCTAATTATTGCCTTATAGTATAGATTCTTTTTTTTATTCTTCCTTCTGCTCAGTACTAGGGCCTGACCCTTACCTATATTTGTTAATCATGAAATGAACATCTCCCTGGGAAATATTTTCATCATTGAAGAACAATTGCATCTCTCTGTTTGCACGGATAATAACTAGGCCTCTGGTATGCCCCTTGTATTATTTCTACCCCTTCGTCTCAGAACCCAGGTGAGCTTTGACCCCCACCACACTGCTTCTGGAATTGATCAGCATGGAGTCCTTGAGGGAGCCCAGTGCATGTGGTTGAAATCTCTATGTGTGGGATCACTAGAGTGGATACAGGTCAACTCCTTCCAAACGGTCCACTTCCAGTCACAGAGGAGAGTATTTATGGTGTGTGTATTCATTCATGTGATTCCGTAGTTGCCAGGTGAAGGTAAACAACCGCCCGACTAGTTCATCTTCCTTGTTAGTGAAACTGTCTCACTGTGTGTCCCCTGACTGTCCTGGAACATGCCATGTGGACCAAGTTTGTCTCAAACTTGGAGATCTGCCTCCTTCTGATTTTCCAATGCTGAGATTAAAGGTATGTGCCACCACGCCTGGCCCTGTTAGTGAAACTTTTTATCTCAGTGGAAGCATGAAATGAGCCCAGGGTGGCACCCTGGCTCCTAACGACATACATTTTATTTCCAGCCATCATCATGCACTGGCAAATTTAGAAAATTATGAAAAATAGAGAGACACCAAGAGTCTGCACATGTCAAAAAGAACACAGAATACTAAGTTCCTGGCTCTATACTTGGATTACAGCGTTGACTGCATACATAGATTCAGAGGACAACAGAATCGATCAGCCATCTGTAAACATCCTAACGAGATCAACAGAATTAATCAGCTGTCTGTAAACATCCTAATGAGATCAACAGAATCAATCAGCCATCTGTAAACATCCTGATGAGATCAACAGAATCAATCAGCCATCTGTAAATATCCTAATGAGATCAACAGAATCAATCAGTCATCTGTAAACATCCTGATGAGGATTCAGATTGGAAAAGAGACTCCATAAAGACCAATGCAAACTGGTATCTGCTCGGACACCTGTCCTAGGTTAGAGGTGAGGACCTTGCTTTGTTTTCTTGAAGCTAATACTCAGACCGGGGGTCAGATTTACAGGAAGGAAGATGGTGACTGCCCAAGAAGAAAACCTGAAAAAGAAATGAAGATTCTAAAAATAGACTGCCTGGAAAGAGAGCCATATTCCTGACACTCAGATCTTCACGTTCATTCTGAGTGACCTTCAGAATTTGTAAAAATATTTTTTATTTGGTGAAGGCTGTGTTAGCTGGTTTGTGACCCCTCCTCCTGCCCTAATTTTTACTTTTCAAATGTTAACAACATGCTAAATGTTGACCTTCTTCTAATGTCCTTGGTGCACACCCTTTGAGATTTCCATATTTGGTTTTATTTATTATAAAGATCAGCTTTTATCTGTATCTATCTCTCTGTATGTGTCTCTGTGTCTATGAATGATCTTTATAAATAATAAACATTTTGGCCAACAAAGATGTTAAATTTATTTCTAACAGTGTGTAGAACTAAATCCTTCAGCTCAGGCCACTGTTTTGATGATCTTACCAGATTATAATGGAACCACATTCAAGATCCTTCTAACTCATCTTCCCTAATCAGTTTCTTTGAGTGTGTATTGCATCTGCTTTAACTTTGTTTCATTAGGCCATCACATGTGACTAAAGTATTGGTGTTAGAACATTAATGTCACTATCAAAACCAAGTAGGCACCAAATGATTGTCCTGTCAATCCTCCACCAGCTCATCTGTACAGACCCCTTACACTCTGGTTGGCTCCCATCCCTTCCATGATGGACATGGCACACTACCTACTTACATTCCACAGGCTTTTTAGGAAATCTGCAAGGTTCTCAATCCAACATCCAAGAACCCTAAATATTCAGTATACATCCCCAAACCACAGACTGTTTGTAGTCAGTTTAGTCAAGCTTTCAAGAGTGAATTTAGGAGTTTGTTATTTTTTTATGAACTGCACACTGAACATGGTCTCCATCTATGACAGGTACTCCTGTGTGTACCCCTCCAAGAAACTCTAGGCTTGTTTCTGCAGCTCTGACTATACTTCTATTCTTTGGCCTTCGGTGATGCCTGCAAGTGTATAGCACTTACTTTATGAAGCCTTACTGTTCATGTTTTGAAAATGTTAAGCAATTGTAGAGAAAGAGATTCAGGTAAGAATTTTCTAGACCTGATGTATAACAGAGCAGAGTGGTTAGGTGACAGAGAATGTAAGAGTTCATGAGGGATAAAATATTTTTCCATTACGTTAATGTTCTTTGCTCCCAAACTAATAGCCCAACACAGCAAAATCTAGTGCTGATTCTTTTTAAAGTGTGATTGTGAGCATCTTACCCAGTCCCCACTTACCTGAAGTTCAAGGACAAAACTCTTGCCTTTATCTTTTTCTGTTCTACTTGCTTCAAAGGAGAGTTGAGGCCCACTAGAGACTGGTGGTACCTTGTGCTATCTGAGAGTTACTTCTTTAGTTCTGTAGTGGACAGGGCTCAGGTCACAGCTCTTCTCCCTGAGAAGTCATGATAGCATATGCAGTGGACAGTACCAAGGCTCCTCCTAACCTAGGATGAGAGTATGCCCCTCACCCTGATGCTCTGAGACCAAGAAGCAACGTGTGTTATCAAACGTGCTCTTGAAACTATAGCTGCACACATCAATTCTGCCTTCAGGGAATTCTGGATACCTTATAGGCTTTGAACCTAGGGGCTTCTGCATGTTAAAGAAAATACGATAGGACTAAGCTGTATCTCCAGTCCTTCAGACTCTTCAAAAGCAATGGCTTTTAAGTGGTTTATGACCTTGGAGACCTAAGGCCCCACTGTGGCAATTACAATGAACTTGACTGGCTCTCCGAGATCTGCCTTGTAGCTCTCAGTACTCTATTCCCCCAGCTCTGTCAAACCTAAGTAACCTACGGTGTGTTCGCAGGACAGCTTCTAACTTGGTCATGTGACTCTGCAGCCTGGGATTCCTTCTAGTCCTACTTTGACCCCTACTAACCCTTTGGCAGGCAAATTCTACGTTGCGCTTGAAGCCTGATATTCTCAGCAAACTTTAGTTGTTTTCCTTCTCTGGAGTTTTCATACGATGCCCAGATAGTTGTCCATTGGTCCATCTGATATTTATTTCCTTTCCTTTATGTGAATTAGGATGCATTCAGTTCCTTCCTCTCTTCTTTTGCTTTTGAATTTCATTCATATTTATTAATTTTTAAGATTAGAATATAAATAGCTTTCATCATTAGACATTCATATATCTATACTATACTTTGCTTTTATTTTTATCCTTCCCCATTGCCTATTTTCTTCTTTTTTTTAAAAAAATGATTTATTTATTAAGTCCACAGTGTTCCGCTTGCATGTATACTTGCATGACAGAAGAGAGCACCAGATCTCATTATAGATGGTTGTGAGCCACCATGTGGTTGGTGGGAATTCAACTCAGTACCACTGGAAGAGCAGCCAATGCTCTTAACATCTGAGCCATCTCTCCAGTCCCCATTGCCCATTTTCAATCCCCATTTACCCCTAGCTGGTTCACTTTTTTCTCTAGTTAGTTCAACTTTCTGTTTCCTGATTACATGTATCCCTTTATGCCCTCTATTAATATTTTGCTTTGCTTTCTATTTATGTGATAAAGGTCAGATTGGGGAGGAAAGGGTTTACTTGATTTTATAGTTTAGTCTATCATTCAGAGAATTCAGGGCAGGAACCTGGAGGCAGGAACTGAAGCAGAGGCCATAGAGTAATGTTGCTTACTGGCTTGCTACTCTTAGCCTGCTGGGTTTGCTTTCGTTTTTTATAGTTTAAATCTTGAATTTCTTCTTTTATTGATTTTTATTTAGCTCTACATTCTTCTCTGCTCCCCTTCCTCCTTCTCCCCTCTTCTTCAACCCTCTCCTATGATCCCCATGTTCCCAATTGACTCAGGATATCTTGTCTTTTTCTACTTCCCATGTAGATTAGATCCATGTATGTCTCTCTTAGTGTCCTCTTTGTTGTCTAGGATTTTTGTTCTCTGTGATTGTCATTTGTAGGCTGGTTTTCTTTGTTTTATGCTTACAAGTCACTTATGAGTGAGAACATATGATATTTGTCTTTCTGGGTCTGGGTTACCTCACTCAAAATGATGTTTTCTAGATTCATCTATCTGCCTGCAAAATTCAAGATGTTATTTTTTTCTGCTGTGTAGTACTCCATTCTGTATATGTACCACATTTTCCTTATCCATTCTTTGGTCTAGGGGCATTTAAGTTGATTCCAGGTTCTGACTATGACAAACAATGCTGCTATGAACATAGTTGAACACATGCCGTTGTGGCACGATTAAGCATCCTTTGGATATGTACCCCAAAGTGGTATTACTGGGTCTTGAGGAAGGTTGTTTCCTAATTTTCTGAGAAATCGCCACACTGATATCCAAAGGGGCTGAACCAGCTTGCCTTCCCACCAGCAATGCAGAAGTGCTCCCTTTCCCCCACAACCTCTCCAGTATAAGTTGTCATCAGTGTTTTTGATCTTGGCCATTCTTACAGGTGTAAAATGGAATCTCAGAGTTGTTTTGATTTGCATTTCTCTGATGACTAAGGATGTTGAACATTTCCTTAAGTGTCTTTCAGTCATTTTAGATTCCTCTGTTGAGAGTTTTCTGTTTAGGTCTGTACTCCATTTTTTTTATTGTTCTTTTGATGATCGATTTCTTGAGTTCTTTGTATATTTTGGAGATCAGACCTCTGTCTGATGTAGGGTTGGTGAATATCTTTTCCCATTATGTAAGTTGCCGCTTTGTCTTGTTGACTTTGTCCTTTGCTTTACAGAAGCTTCTCAGTTTCAGGAGGTTCCATTTGTTAATTGTTTCTCGCGGTGTCTGTGTGAAATGATCTCCTGTGCCAATGTGTTCAAGTGTATTTCCCACTTTCTCTTCTATGAGGCTTTATGTTGAGGTCTTTGATCCATTTGGGTTTGAGTTTTGTGCATGGTGGTAGATATGGGTCTATTTTCATTCTTCTACATGTTGATATCCAGTTATGCTAGCACCATTTGTTAAATATGCTTTCTTTTTTCCATTTGATATTTTTTGCCTCTTTGTTAAAAATCAAGTGTTCAAAAGTGTGTGGATTAATATCTGGGTCTTCGATTTGGTTCTATTGGTTTTCCTGTCTGTTTTTATGCCAATAAAAGACTATTTTCAGTACTGTAGCTGTAGTAGAGCTTGAAGTCAGGGATTGTGATGCCTCCAGAAATTCTTTTATTGTGCAGGATTGTTTTGGCTATCCTGGGGTTTTTTTTTTTTTGCTTTTCCATTCTTTCAAGGTCTATGAAGAATTTTGTTGGGATTTTGATGGACATTGCATTGAATCTGTAGATTGCTTATGGTATTTGGGGCATAGATGTTCAGTATTGAGATTTCCTCTTGATGGATTTTTTCCTCTGATATTAATCAAATGTTCTTCTTTGTCTCTTTTGATTGATTTTAGTTTGTAGTCTATTTTGTTAGATATTAGGACAGCTATACCAGCTTGTTTCTTAGGTCCATTTGATTGTAATTTTTTTCCTTTTTTAATTCTTTTTTTATTGATAAAAGGAGAATAAAGAAAGAAAAAACAAATTTCCACCTCCTCCCAGCCTCCCATTTCCCTCCCCCTCCTCCCACTCTTCTCCCCCTCCTCCCACTCTTCTCCCCCTCCTCCCACCCCTCTCCCCTTCCCCCCACTCCTCTCCCCCTCCCTCTCCAGTCAGGGTTCCCTGTCCTGTGGTAAGTCCTAGGTCCTCCCCCCTCCGTCCATATCTAGGAAGGTGAACATCCAAGCTGGCTAGGCTCCCACCAAGCCAGCAGATTGCGTAGGATCAAAACCACTTGCCATTGTCTTTGGCGTCTCATCAGCCCTCATTGTTCGCCATGTTTAAGCTGAGGTCCCCAGTTAGTTCCTTGGGCAGCTGAGGATAGGGAACCTGAAATGACCCTATCCTAGAGCAATACTGATGAATATCTTGCATATCATCCTAGAACTTTCATCTGGCGATGGATGGAGATAGAGACAGAGACCCACACTGGAGCACTGGACTGAGCTCCCAAGGTCCCAATGAGGAGCAGAAGGAGGGAGAACATGAGCAAAGAAGTCGGGACCACTAGGGGTGCACCCACCCACTGAGACAGTGGAGCTGATCTACTGGGAGCTCACCAAGGCCAGCTGGACTGTTACCAAAAAAGCATGGGATAAAACTGGACTCTCTGAACATGGCGAACAATTTTTTTCCTTTGAGGCGATGTCTGTCATTGAAGTTGAGATGTGTTTCTTGTATGCAGAAGAAGAATGGAAGGATGGATTCTGTTTTCGTATCCAGTCTGTTATCCTGTGTCTTTTTAATAGGTGAGTTGAGACCATTTATATTAATGGCCAGTGATTGCTATCTCCTGTTAATTTAGTTTTTATTGTTGGTGATGTTAATTTGTGTGTTTTTCACTTCTTTGGGATTTGCTGCTGTAAGATCATCAGTTGTCTGTGTTTTTGTTGATGTAGCCAACTTCCTTGGGTTACACTTTTCCTTCTAGTACTTTGTTTTTTCTTTTTCTGTTTTTTGTTTTAAAGCAGTAAGAACTGCATTTTTTTCCCTACAGATGACAAGTTCAGTGAGCAACATCAGCATCTTGAAATTCTTTTTTTCTTTATTAAAAATTTCCACCTCCTCCCTCCTCCTATTTCCCTCCCCCTCCCCTCTCCTGCTCCCCCTCCCTCTCCAGTCCTAAGAGAAGTCAGAATACCCTGCCCTGTGGGAAGTCCAAGGCCCTCCTCCATCCATCCAGGTCTAGGAAGGTATGCATCCAAACAGACTAGGCTCCCAAAAAGCCAGTACATGCAGTAGAATCAATACCCAGTGCCATTATCATTAGTTTCTCAGTCAGCCCCCATTGTCAGCCACATTCAGAGAGTCCGGTTTGATCACATGCTCCATCAGTCCCAGTCCAGCTGGCCTTGGTGAACTTCCATTGGATCAGTCACACTGTCTCAGTGGGTAAACACACCCCTTGCAGTCCTGACTTCCTTGCTCATCTTCTCCCTCCTTCTGCTCTTCAACTGGACCTTGGGAGCTCAGCCTAGTGCTCCAATGTGGGTCTCTGTCTCTATCTCCATCCATCACCGGATGAGGGTCTATGGTGATATTCAAGATATTCATCAGTGTGGCTATGAGAGGTCAATTCAGGTACCCTCTCCTCTGCTCCCTAAGGACCTAGCTGGGGACATCCCCTTGAACACCTGGGAACCCTCTAGAGCCAAGTCTCTTGCCAACCCTAAAATGGCTCCCTTAATTAAGATATCTTCTTCCCTGCTCCCATATCCATCCTTCCTCCATCTCAACTATCCTTACTCCCCCAAGCTCTCCCCAATCCTCCTCTTCTCCCTTCTCTTTCTCCCTCTTTCCTTCCCCCCATCCCACCCCACCCCTGTGCTCCCAACTTTTGCCCAGCGATCTTGTCTACTTCCAATTTCCAGGAGAATAAATACATGTTTTTCTTTGAGTTCACTTTATTATTTAGCTTCTCTAGGATAACGAACTATAGGCTCAATGTCCTTTGTTTATGGCTAGAATCCACTAATGAGTGATTACATACCATATTCATCTTTTTGGGTCTGGGTTATCTCACTCAGTAAAGTGTTTTCTATTTCTATTTTGTATGCAAAATTCAAGATAGCGGTGCTGAGTAGAACTCTAATGTGTATATGTGCCAGTGTGGCACTGTTAGAAGTTTTGGCTTTATTGGTGTGGAAATGGCATTATTAGAGAAAGTATGTCCCTGTGGGGGCGGGCTCTGAGGTTTCTTATGCTTAGGAGTCCAGTGAGTCAGGTGATTTCCCATTGCCTGCAAGATGTAGCACATCCAGAAGCACATCTTCCTGCATGCCACCATGCTCCCTGTCATGATGATAATGAACGGAACCTCTGAAACTCTAAGAGAGCCGCCCTGATTAAATGCTTTCTTTATAAGACTACCATGGCCATGGTGTCTCTTCACAGCCATAAAAACCACAACTAAGACAACATACTGAAGAGGTGGTGGTTACACAGAGCTGCTTATCTTTGATGGTTGTTTCTTGTTTTAAAGATTAGGCAGAATTATATTTTGTGATCATTAGGATGGAGATATTTTACTTGTTCATTTAAGTTTATTATTAGATGTTTTTGGTGTATTCTGGCCCAAACCATAGCACAGGTCAATAGTGCCTCCTTGGACTGATCCTATCAAAATTCGAGATTAAGGTAGAAAAAGCTTATATAGCAGGGGGTCGTGTTAGAATAAAACCAGAAAACCATTTCCTTCTAGGGATTTCTGTCATCTAATGATTCCCCTGCCTAGAAGTCAGAATATCATCCAGGAAAGAGCCTGCCTCTGATCTCTGTGATCTCACCTGTGGTCTTTTCCCTCCTCCTTCCATTTTTTTTTAAAGATCACATCTTTATCTAACCCATTTCTAATAATCTGTGTAGCACCACAAAGTCGTGGCTTATGGGGAAAGATTCTAACCTACGTCCATCTTGGGTCAGAGCTTCACGGCGTCTACAACTCTGCCCTTTGTCCCAGAATTCTGTTCTGTCTTCCCAGCCTACCTGAGATCTGCCCTATCAACTAGGTCAAGGCAGTTTCTTTAATAACCAACGAAAGCAACACAAATACAGAAGGACCTCCTATACCAACTTGGAGTGTAGCTGAGGCATAGTAGTTTAAGTATGTAGTTAAGTCTGTATCTGTTTTCCTAAAACTAGGACCAGCTGGATAGATTTACAGGAAGGTGGATTGTGGCTTAGGAAGAAACAAATCGATGAGAAAATGGAGTCTGAAAGTGGATTCCCTGGAAAGGATTTGACTCTCTAAGCTTCCCGATCACTCAGAGGTGGAACGGGTGTTTTTCAGGATATTATATACCTGTTTCTGTATTAGATGCTTCCGTGATGAGTTCCTTCATGCCCTCTATTCTTTGGAGAACTTTTTCTTGATTTATTTCCATAACTGAACTTGATCTTGTTATTCACCTGCCTCTGACTTTTTCATTTGCTTCTCCTTTGGTATTATACTATTTGAGTTTTGAAAGGGATTTCAAAATTATTTGTGTGTTAACCTTCATAATTTATATGTTTAAAAACACATTTTGCTATTTATGTGATTATAGAGGAAGGAGTGCATTAGAAGAATGTTTTTGAAATGTTCAAGAAAGCACTGCAGACTTTATGAGTGACAAGATGCTTTTTTTATGAATTTAACTCCTTTATATACTGTCCATCCAAATACAAGGGAGATCAGCACTAATTATCTAGTAGAATATAGTTTATTTTCTAAATTTTAACAGAGTGTCAGTGACTTAAAAAAAGATGGAAAGAGAGAAGAGGACAAGGAAAGCAGGGTTTGTGTTAATCTTTGAGTTTTCACCCAGTGACCCCTCATAGGTCTAGATTAGGGTGTGGATCAGTAAAGTGGGGTTCTAGTAGCAACTTTGTATAAATTTCTACAGAATAAAAGGAGGTCATGGGATTGTACATATATATACACCTGTGGTTATACACGCATGCAAGTTGGTTTTTCTGCTATTGTGACACAATACCTGCAGGAACAATTTAAGGTAGGAAGAATTCATTTTGGCTCATGGAAGCATTGTTTTTATCCAAGCATGGTGAATGAGGGCTGTCAAATCATGGCCGCTGGAAACAGACTTTCTTCTCCTTTTTCTTTTTCTCCCCATTTTCTTTCCTCTTCTCCTTTTTTCCTCCTCCTTCCCCTCACTCCATCCTCCCCTCCCTCCCCCCTCTCTTTCTGTGAGCATTAACCCTAGAGTCTTGCCCACGCTAGGCGAATGAGTTGCAGTGTCTTCAGATCTCTCTGAAGGCTTATTTTGAGATGAGGTCTAAGCTTCCCACTCTCAGTGTAAGCCACAAACGGCTTTGGGTTACTGTCCTGTTACTCCAGTTCTCAGAGGAGCTAAGTTTATAGTCTCCCTGTGAGCCCCAACTGAACTACCCACTAGCCCAATGTCTGTTGGCTCCATACATTTCCCTACCTTAGGATATTTCTCCATCCCTCTCTCTTTGGCTGTTTTCTCTTAAACCCATATTCTTTTGCTATATCACTCTCAGGGTGTTGTGTAGTTATCTCACTTGATTTGAAACATTTTCTCTTAGAGGGTGGTAGAATGCTCATAAGACTTTGGAAGCAAACAAAACATAGAAGGCCCAGAAAGTAATAGAACTTATAAGACTCAGGAAGTTTCCGAAAGTTGCAAGATTCACAAGGCCCCTCTCCAGGTTTGAATAAGCAGTAAATATGGCTGCCTACACGTAGTGCAAAGATCTCCAGGGATGTAGCTTTTACAAGTCATTTCTCATGAAAGGTCGAACTTTGCAGTGATGTAGCTGCCTTTGAGTCATGTGTGCGCCTGTAAATAACTCACCAACCCAGTATTAGGTGAAATCATTTTGTTGATCTGTTGCTGGTGCCCCACCTATGGTGACTATACATTTTGTTCATGTCTCTGTGGGAAAATGTGCATATCATAGGATCATGTCTGATGGATTTTCTTTCCATTTATGTGGAAGATAAGTGTAGTTTGATGATTTTTACTTTAAATTTTTATGCTATAATTGTATAATTTTTTGAAATATGGTAATGCTTGCATTTAATATGAATCACTTACTCAGGGTAATTCATGTTTTCATTTCCTCAATTTCTTCTGTTTCTATGTATTTGGTGTATGGACAAAGGGCCAAGGAAAGAACACCCTGCCCCTGACTTTGTCTATTGACCCCAAGTTCTGAGACTTGGAAATCTTAACTCCTGTGATTCAGTGCTAAATGAATGGCTAAATAAAGCTGGTAGCCAAGCAATACTTTTCCCTTAGCTCGTATGCATTCTCCATAGTCCCTATAAAAGTCCCTCCCCTCTATTCATCCCACTGCTGACTCCCTCCCCGTTCAGAGCCAGGAGCCACTCAGTGTCTCTCACCAATAAACTTCTTCTTATGTGAGGTTTGTTGCATGGCAGTACTTTTGTGTATTACTTGGCTACTGATGGGCAAGAGAGTTTTTGTGCCAAAAAAACGCTTCTATTTGGAACCTTTAAACTCCCTTCTTCTAGTAACTTTGAAATACACTATGCATTATTTAGTTCATAATCAAATCCTTATGAGAAATTATTTCTGTTTTCTTAATGCATATTTCTACATTATTTGACTTTGATGCCCCTCACTGTGACTTTTCCAAGTCTCTGCTGATGAATTTTCTGCTTGCTAATTCTTTGAAAAGTATTTCATTTTGTATGTATGACTATTTGTATAAATGTATGTATGTATGTATGTATGTGCAGTGCTTGTAGAGGCCAGAAAAAGGCATCGGATCACTAGAACTGGAGTTTCAGATGGTTATGAGTCAGATGTGGGTACTGAGAATGGAATCAAGATCATATGGAAAAGCAGTCTATTCTCTTAACTGCTGAGCCATGTCTCCTCACCTCTTGTTTCTTCTATGAAGCCAACTGTATGTGTGAATGAGAAGATAGGGTGTTTGACATTTTCTGATATACTTTTTAAAACTAATATATCTTCAGTTTTGCCTTTTTTGGTGAAAAATAACAGGATTTTTCTTGTTTTTATGACTCAGTAATATTCCATTGTGTTAAATTCCATATTACATTAAAAAATCTGTTCTTCCATTGACATCCTGGTTGATAGCTCTTGTAAGTAGTGTTGTAATAAACATGGAAGCTGAATAACATTATATATATGTATATATATGCACACACACACACGCACACACACACACATCCAGAACCTCATGCAGCAGGGGTTAAGGGTTGATTTGTGTCACAATTCCCAAAGGAATGAGTCTGGAGAGAGGTGGAGCGATCCTACTGTGGAGAATGGTACAGGCTCTAGGCATTTCTGAGGGTGAGAGAAGTCTAAACTCAGGATAAAAGCCACCATCCCGAGGTCAATATTTACAACACGATGCCAGGTAGAAGGCCTTGTTCCAAAGGCAGAGGCCAAGAGTTTATACATCTGTCATAAGCAGTTATGGCCTTGGTCATAATCCCTCACATCTCCAGGCCCATTTCTAATACAGTGATTGCACTTCTATGATGTGTGCGGTAATTAAGGCAACATGAACAGAAGTATATCATGGAGCATGTCAAATTTCAGATATAATCTGTTTAACTTCATGGAAAAAAGACAAAATCATGAAGGATTCACTGATAAAAGGATGGTATTAACCTGTAGCAAGCACAGTTGGGTCAGTTTATATGGTTCTATCTATCTATCTATCTATCTATCTATCTATCTATCTATCTATCATCTATCTATCTATCTATCTATCATCTATCTATCTATCTATCTATCTACCTATCTATCTATCTAGAAATTATGATAGAAATATTAGACAATATTTGTGTAAACTTCTGTTTCTTTCTACCCTGTGTCTGTTCATCTCCCGAATACCTTCCACAGAGCCCCCTTCACATCCTTGTTTCTCAGGGTGTAAATCAGGGGGTTCAGCATAGGAGTAACTATGGTATAAAAAAGGGCAACAAACTTTCCTTCACTCTCAGAATACCCATGGACAGGCTGGAGATACGTGTACATGGCTGAGCCATAAAAAAGGAAAACCACCACAAGGTGGGACCCACACGTCCCCAGAGCCTTTCTGCGCCCAGCCATTGACTTGATCTTCAGTACTGCACGACCAATGTGTGCATAGGTCCCTAGAATTAGTGCAACAGGACAGGCCAACATTATGATCCCAGCCACAAACAGGTTGTTCTCTATTGCCTCTGTGTCTTCACAAGCCAACTTCAGGAGAACAAGCATATCACAGAAGAAGTGGTTCAGGTCACGGCCACAGAGAGGTATGGTCATGATGAGGACTGTCTGAGTCACAGAGATCACAAGGCCTCCCATCCAGGAGGAGACGGCCAATGCCTGGCAGAGAAGAGGGTGCATAATGCTAGTGTAGAGTAGTGGGTGGCACACAGCGGCGTAGCGGTCAAAAGCCATCACCACGAGGAGCACACACTCAGTTCCACCCAGCAAGAGCACTGTGAGGAACTGGGTCATACACCCAGCATAGCTTATGGTCTTGTCAGTTCCAGAAATATTGACAAGAAGCTGAGGCACAGTGCTGGTGGTGTAGCAGAGGTCCAGGAAAGAGAGGTTGTTGAGGAAGAAGTACATTGGCGTTTGTAGTCGACGATCCATTCGTGAGACTGTGATGATGGTGGAGTTGCCGAAGATGGTTAGGAAGTAGAAAATTGAAATGAAGATAAAAAGGACATGCTCCAGTAGAGGCCAATCTGAGAATCCCATCAGAATGAAGCCACCTTCCCAACTGGTGTTGGAACTGTCCATAGCTCTTCACCCTCACAAAACAGAAGGCGATTCAATATTTACTGACATGGGGGCACTTGGAGGTCACTTGAGCCTACAGAATAACTCAAAACTGTGTGAAGCCTGTCACATTTGCCTTCCTTCTTGTCTACGTCCTGTTAACTCTGCCTGGGTGGCACAGGCTGAAGACACAAAGAGTCCTTGTTTTAAATCTGCAGTCAGCTTTGGTTCCAGAAACATCAGGACCTACAAGCAGGATAGATTACAGTTCAATTGTCTACAATGGATTGTCCTCACTGTGTAGTACATCATCTGATAGGACCCATATTGGTTTCCTGCTATCAGTGACGCACACTATAGAGATGGAAGCCATAACCACAAGGAACAAGCATGCAGTGACACCCAGCAATAGTGCAATGAGGGGCTCAGCTACACACCCAGTATAGCTGATGTCCAATCAACTCGAGAAAGATTGAGCAGGAGCTGGGGCACAGTGCTACTGGTGTTGCAGAGGTCTGCCAAGGATAGGTGCACAAGGGAGAGAAGAACATGAATTTTTTTCAGTTGAAGGTTCAGCTGAGTGAGACAAATAATGGTGGCATTGCCACGGAGGCTTATAAGATAGGAAACGGAAATTAAGATGATGAAGATAAATTCCAGTTGAGGCTAATCTGAGAAGCCTTCCAACATGAAACCTTCTAAGCTGAGATTGAAAGTTTCCATAGCCCCCTACTCTCACAAACTCCAGAAGACAAATAAATGATTCTTAATGTAAAAGGCACATAGATACTGCTTCTGCTGAAGTGAGTTGACTTCCCACTTTGCTCCCCCAAACAATTAAAACTAGATGAAAGCCTTGCACGTTTGAGTTCATTCTGCTTTCTCTCCTGCACCTGTTGACTCTGGACAGGTTGTACAGGCTGGAGTCACATGGATTCCTTGTTTTAAACCCCTAGTCAGCTTGGATTCCTAAAGCAGCAAAGCCTGCAGGCATGAAAGACTACCATCAAGATGTGAGAAATTGTTTACAGTGGAGACACTACACTGATACCCACACTGAGCTCCCAAGAAGACGGTGATTGCCAGATCAACACTTCATGTGCTCACATTGCAGGACCAGAGCGGAGACGATGATAACTGGACCACACCTTGACTTAATGATGTGGTCTTCTCGCCCCACCTCTCTCTCTATGTAGACTCCAGTCTCATCTTTGTACCCTAAAGAGAAACACGTTGTCACTGGATTCCTTTGTCTGCTCCTCTTCCCAGTATGCCTGACTCATCGACTCAATACATTTTCTCTGCATTTCATGGTTCTATGTCTTCAGCTATTTTGTTGCTATTAGTGGCTGAATCTAGCTGCTGGTACTCATTGAGGTTAGGACTTCTGAAGAAAGGAAAAAAACAAAGGTCAGGACACTGCGAAGAACATGAATTAGAACATTATTCTATAATGTTCTCTATCCACCTCAGAGTCATGGGCTCCATTTATACTTAGCTCTGCTCTCCAGCCCTGCATTCTCTACTCTTCATTCTTTTCTCACCCGGTGAAGAAATGATTGCAGCAGCATCCATGTGGCCTTGATTCACATGTCTTCTGCTTGTTTTGTGACTTCATTCAGGCCGCCTAGTTCTTTGGATAGTGTACTTTCAACCCTGTAGGGATGGTATTACCTTCTTCAGTCTTGACTCGAGGCCTCAAGTGCACCGATGTGGAATCTGCTATTAAATTCTTATGGAAAACACACCCAGCATTGCTAATACGTTTCTCTCATTTGCTTTGTTTCTTAGTCTATGAGCAACGGGTTTCAGTAGAGTAAGAGGAAGGAGTAAGAGTAATGGCTGCTCATTTTCCTGTGACTCAGTACCAATGGGTAGTCTAACAGTCTCTGAGGCCCTGTCCATGGCTGGTTGTCATCTGCCATGAAGGATTGAGAGCCTGAACTGACATTTTGAGAAAAATGCAATCGCAAATATGTTTCTGATGGCGAGTCTCCCTACCATGAATATTTTCTCACTTCTCATCGCCTCCCCTGTGACGAGATATTCCCTTCTCAGTGAACCTGACTTCCCCAAACAGTTTCTTTCTCTCTCTTCTGATATTCATCAAGTTTCTGGTAGCTATGCCTTTGTGCCTCTACATACCGGGACTCTTCATCAGTAGAGAATACAGTGACTGTGGAGACAGATATCAGCAGCTTCTTCTAATGTCTAAGAAAGGGATGATGCATTAATATCACCTTCTTTCATGGTACAGTGATTTTACATAAAGTTTGTTGAGTAAAACATTTAGGTTCTCACTACAAAATCAACAGGAATTATTTTTTTCTGGGAGAAACTAGATTGACCACACACTTTCAGATACTAAAAGGCAGAAAAGGTATTTAAAACTTGATTCTTTTTAAAGGTCATTTGTTGAGGTGAAATTCGAAGCAGAATTGTAAGGTTTTGCAGTATCTACATACAGGTCTTCTATCTGTTCATTTGGTTTTATCCCAAGATACTTTATTTTGTTTTATTGTCCATGTAACAGTGGCCTTATATTTTTTCCCTGATAGTTGGATGTCTTTGGAGAGACAGTTTCTTTTTCTTTTTTAAATGTATTTGTACCTTGTAAACTAGATCAATTCTTTCATCATTTCTGTCACTTTCTACTGTTGCTTTTGTATCTGGAGGATATTCTGTTTATATTATTAAAGTCTCTCAAAAGCAGAGGTTGCCTTTTATTTCTTTGTCCCAGGGAAACTGGGTAAGTAGATACAGAAAGATACAAAGAGACCCATATCCCACATCATGTGTAAATATTAACTGAACATGGGGAACTTTGATGTTGGTCTTGGCATTTTTGTGTATATCATAGCAAACGCAAAAACCAACGACAGTGAAACACAATATGATGTCTCCAGGTACGCTCCGCAGTTATGACCAGTGGGGCACTCTGTTCTGACTGTTGATAATCTGAAAGGCTGAGCGTGGGGGGGGGGCAGAGAATAAATGGACAATTTCATACAACACTTGTGAGTGAAACTGCTCTAAAATGATATCAACTTTAGCAATTGTAAGAAAAATTAACACTTTCTATGCTAGACAATTAATAAAGATGGTTTGCTTCTGAATAATTTACTTGTAAGAAATAGCAACAGCAGTTGTTTGGAGAAAAGTCATATGAAGCCGATGTCCAACCTGAATCTACATGAAGGTCCCGCCTATGAGGTGTGTGTGTGTGTGTGTGTTGGGGTAAGAGTGGTTCAGAGATTGTGGGAGTGGTCTACTAATGGCTGATTCAACCTCAGACCCATACTATGAAAGTGAGCCCATCCCTGGTACTGCCTGGAGTGCCAGGACCCCAGAGGCTGGATAGTCCAGAGACTTAGGATAGTACCAGACAAGATCGGAGGAAACAAAGTTCACATAATGATGCCTCACAATATTCTGTCATACTCATAGATTAGTGACTACCCCAGTTGTCATTTGAGAGGCTTCATCCAGTAACTGATGTTAAAAGACGCAGAGAACTGTGGCCAAACATTGGACCAAGCTCAGGGAATCCTGCCGAAGAGAGGGAGGAGGGATTGTACAAACCAGAGGAGCCAAGAACATCTCAAGAAAACCAACAGAAACATCTAACCAGGCTCATAGGGAATCACAGAGTCTGAACCAACAACCAGGGAGTCTGCATGGGCCTGACCTAGGCCCTCTACGTCTATGTGACAGTTGTGTAGTGTGGTCTACTTGTGGGACTCCTTAAAGGGAACAAAGCATCCCTAATGCTTTGGCTGGCTTTTGGGAACCTACTTTTCATACTGGGTTGCCTTGCCGAGCTTTAATACACTGGGAGGAGTTTAGTTCTACTGCAACCTGATATACCATCAGGTTGACACCCATGGAGGCCTGCCCCTTTCTGAACAGAAACAGGAGGAGTAGATGGGGGGGGGAGGGTAAAAGGGAGGGAGAGATTCAATTGCTGGAGTTATAACAGCTTCCCAATCTTTCAAACATTCCCCCACCCCCGTTGTGGTCAGTAGCCAGGGTCTGACTCGTGTCCATATTAATAATCAAGGTAATCAAAGGTATAAATCAAATTACCCCCTGAGAAATATTTCTATTTCTTGAACAGTAACTGCAATTTACTGTCACATAGACGCAAATTTGGGCTCTAGTATATCTCAAACACTATTGCTATTCTTCCCCTTTTTATTAAACATAGATTCTTTTCTCCTATAATATAACCAGTATACAATTTTCCCTTCCTCCCGTCCTCCCCTTTCCTCCCAACCTCCTCTCCCACCCAGATCCACGCCCCCTCTGTCTCTCATTAGAAAAAAACAACAACAAAACTTAAACTACAGCTTGTTATCGTATCGTAAGATAAAATGAAAGCATCATATTGAAGTTAGACAAGACAAGCCAGCAGGAAAATAAAAGACCCCTGAGCGAAGGTGCAAGAATCAGAGACCTCTTGTTTACACACTCAGGAGTCCCATTGAAGAACTAACTGAAAGTTATAGTATGCATACACCGGACAGGGTGCCGCCCCGCGTAGGCCCTGTTATAGAAGGGAATTCTAAGTTTTCATTACCCAGTGTAACGTCTCCTATTTTCTATATTTTAACTGTGTAACCTAAGGAGTTCATCCAGTCAGCACTTACCTGAAGTTCAAAGCCTTCACCAGTTCTATTGGCTGCAAAGGAGAAATGATGCCCACCAGAGACTGGAGACAGCTGCTGATGCCTGGAAGTCCGCTGGGAAGAACTCAGGACAGAACTTCTGTCTCAGAGAAATCATGATGGTGAGTGGTCTTTCCTCAGCCTCACAGAATGTTGACGCTCCAGACCTCCGAGGTGAGGGCAGCGATGATGAAAAGCCATTAACTTCCTTCCGATCTCAAAACCACGCTGGCATAGTGTGACACCATTTCTTCACTGTGTTTTCATACATATATTCTTTGGTGACAATGGTAAGGAGAATGAGTTGGCTAGTACGTGTGGTCTTGGAGACTGCTGGGACCTATTGCACTACTTAAAATTAATAGAGTGGCTCTCAGACTGGCCCTGCAGAGCCTCAGCTCTCTCTATTCCCCATGCTCTCAGACTAATTTGCTTTACTAATTGTTCTCAAAATAAAACTTCTGACTTGATCATGGGACTCTGCAGCCTGAGATATAGTCCACCTCCTTGCTTTGACCCCAATCCTACTAGACCTTCACCCAGCAGACCAAATACCATGTCTCACTTGAGGCCTGTGTGTTCATGACACTCCAAATCTGTTTCTTCTCTGTACCCTTCATGTAGTGTTCATATATTCCCAGATATATTTACAAATAGAAATGGATCCAACTCATGTTTATTTTGCTTAGGAGTACAATACTTTCAATTTTTCTGTAATATGTGTAACACATTAATATTCGTTATTCTTGTGTCTTGCTTTTATTTCTAATAATCTTATAAATTCATTCACTTAAAATAATGTACCAAAAACAATACTCTTTCATACTATGGGAAATAAGGAAGTCAATATCCAGAGCTACCTATATTCACTTAAAGAACCATAATATGACTTAAGGAGATCGCTTTCACTAGCCTTTTGACCTGACATGCTTGAGCCTAAGTTTTCCCACCTGGAAGATGATGTTACCATGCCCTATCTAGTACCACTGTTTGTGGATTCCTGATCTATGGCAGACAGTCATTCAGTGGTAGGATTAATGTAATATTAAGTTTGGGGCCTTCACTTTGACTGAAAGGAGAACAAAAATATGATCTTTGATGCATATCAAAGGAAAAGAGCTCATAGTATGTCAGCTAGGGAACAGGAAAAAATATGTTAGGCTTTCCTTTTGGTAAACCAGTGGATTTTTATGGAGTTTACTAAGAGGAATGTGAGTGAGGCCTGACTCACAGCAGCAGGAATAATTCAAAATCAACTGAATAACTAAAAGCCCACGCCATCCAGGTAAAGACTTATGGAAGCTACAACCATGGAGCACTCTCCACAGCAGGCAGGCAGCTGCATAATTCTTCCCTACACACTGATGGCCAGAGTTTTCCTCAGCAGTGGTTTACTCCTGTAAAAAGCTTTCTTTTTTGCTTCTTTTTTTATTATATCTGGGCTACCAGCCTATAGTTGGTGTTGCCCACCTTACCACAAACAGCATTATTACAAATAATGCTGCTATGAACATAGTTGAGCATATACTTTTGTTGTATGATAGGGCTTCGCTTGGGTATATTCCCAAGAGTGGTATTGCTGGGTCCAGGGGTAGGTTGATCCCGAATTTCCTGAGAAACCGCCACACTGCTTTCCAGAGTGGTTGCACAAGTTTGCATTCCCACCAGCAATGGATGAGTGTATCCCTTTCTCCACAACCTCTCCACAAAGGCTATCATTGGTGTTTTTTATTTTAGCCATTCTGACAGGTGTAAGATGGTATCTTAAAGTTGTCTTGATTTGCATTTCCCTGATCGCTAAGAAAGTTGAGCATGATTTGAAGTTCTTCTGTCGAGAATTCTCTGTTCAGCTTAGAATGAGCTTCTAAGCACAAAAAACTTGTTCTGGGTTGGCACACTTCAGGAAACAAGAGCGTTTAGCCTAAAGTAGAACTACAGAAGTTTAAAAGCAAGGTTAGTACACTTAGAGACTTTCCCAGAACTGTCTGGACTTTGATGGATCAGGTCCTTGTTTTCAGTTTGGAAGATGGTGCTGTCTGCGTGCTGAGTTTTACAGCCTGAGTGGCGCTTCCATCACTGGGTGAGTTGTGCTCAGGTCCGGGCCTCTGCTACACAGAGAATCTGAGTTTAGTCCCCCGCACCCACACTGGGTGGCTCAAAACCACCTGCAACTCCATTTCCAGGAGATCCAAATCCATCTTCTGGCGTCAGGTATCTGCACAGGCATGCACATACATGCATAGATACAAACAAAGATGTATAAGTGAAAATAAAACAAATCTTTAAAGACAAACAAAGTAGAGAGCAGTTGAAGGACATACTCAATGTCATCTTTGAGCCTCTGCACACACACAGACAGACACATATATACTTGCACGAGTACCTGCACACACACATACACACACATTTAGGAACATGCATACACACACATACCATATACTGAAGTATTTCGGTAAAGTATTTCATTTGTTTTTCCTTGAAATTATAGAATTTATACTCACGTAAAGCTCAACCCTGGGTTGAACTTGATTACATCAGTTCCCTTATTGTACATCATGCACGCAGAATAATTAATCTATCAAACAATTATATGTGAAATATAAAATTCAGAATAAAGTGACTTCATATTCTTTTCAAAAAATACTTTAATTTTAATACTTTTAATTTTATTTGGCATGTATAGGTGTTTTGCCTGCCGGTTTTGTCAGTGTGCCACATGTGTGCGATGCCAGCAAAGGCCAGAAGAGGGCATTGACTTCACCAGAATTAAAGTTACAGATGGCTGGGGGTTGCTAGCAATCAAACCCAGGTCGACTGGAAGAGCAGCCAACACTCTCAACTGTTGAGCCATCCTTCCAGCCCCTGGCAATATTCTTAACTGTCAGTTCAGTAGCTTCAAGGCGTGAGGAAGCCAGCAAGTGAAGCTGTAACCACTGCTGTGTCCTCTGGTGGATGCTTCTCTTTGGGGACTCCTACCTGAGAAAAAACTCTACAGTGATTAGAACACAACGCAAAGGGTTTAGACAACAAGGTGTGCCCTACTTCCTCCACCCATGCTGGTTTTGTGTCCTGTGACTTTGAGGGACTTGCTCATTAGTTTCAATAGTTCTGCTGTTGAATTTTGAAAGCTTTTATCTGTGGAAAGTCATGTGGTCTTCTCACATGAGCAATTTGGCTTTCTCGTGTCTAATTTGGATGAACTTTAATTTATTTCTCTTGCTTGTTTGCTCTCACTAAGATTTCCTGTCCTATGATGGGTAAAAGTTGTAAAGGAGCCATCACTGTCTTGTTTGAGATCTCAGAAAGGGAAGTTTTGGTTTTTACATATTCAGCACTTAATATGTGTATTTAATATGTATGACTTTATTAGGCTGCAATGCATTTCTGTAGCTGATTTGTTCAGAGATTTTATCTTAGAGAACTGATGAATTTTGTCATTTTTTTTCTGTCTACTGAGATCATCATGTTAATTTAAATTTTTTATTGAAAATAGATTCTTTCCTCATATAATACAAGCCAACCACAGTTTTTCCTCCTTCTACTCTTCATGGCTCTCCCTCCACCTCCTCTCTCCCTCAGATCCACTACACCTCCATTTTCCTTCAGAAAAGAGTAGTCCTCCAAGAGACAACAAACAAACTCAACAATAAGGCAAGAAAAAATCACTCCTATCCAGGCTGGACAAGGCAGCCCAACAAGGAGATCATCATTTTTTTTTTCTGTGTTCTATTGGTGTGTGTCATGTGTACTGACTGGCATATATTGATATATTCTGGCATTTTGGGGAATAACATTTTGTCATGGTAAATACACATTTTAATGTATCATTGGATTTGATTTGCTAGTATTGTATTGAAAATGTTTACACCTATGCTCATTGGGGATATTGGCTTGTGGTTTTTGTTTTAGTTTCTCTCTCTCTCTCTCTCTCTCTCTCTCTCTCTCTCTCTCTCTCTCTCTCTCTCTCTCTCTGTGTGTGTGTGTGTTTATCTAGTTTTGGTATCAGAGTAATTCTGACCTTACAGAGTGAATCTGAAAGAATTTTTTGCTTTTCATTTTTTTCCTAGAATAATCAAGAAAGATTTGACATTGGTTTGTTATAAGTTTGGTAGAATCCAACAGTGAAGTAAGTCATCTGGTACCGGGTGTTTTTTTTTTTTTTTTTTGGTGAGATGATTTTTAAATCACCTATTTAATCTCATTGATTGAGATTGTTCTGTTGAAGCTTTACATTTCTTTATGATTCAGTCTTGCTAAGTTGAATATATCCAAGAACTTGTCCATTTTGTCTGTGTCATCAAACTCATTGGTTTACAGTTTCTTCATTGGTTTACAGATCTTCATGATCTTTGGCATTTTCAGAGTCTGCTTCAATGGTTTCCATTGTTCCATCTTCTCTCTCTCTCTCTCTCTCTCTCTCTCTCTCTCTCTCTCTCTCTCTCCCCCTCCTCTCTTTTTGTCAAGGGTTCCTATTGCTGCGAAGAGACACCAGAGCACAATAACTCTTATAAATAAAAACATTTAATTGGTGGCAGCTTACAGTTCAGAGGTTCAGTCCATTATCATCACGGTAGGGAGCTTGGCGGCCTGGTGGCAAACATCGTGCTGGCTTCATCCTCATCAGAAGGCAACAGGATGTGATCTGTGACCTGAGAGAAGCCTTAGAAAAAGAGACCTCAAGCCGGGCAGTGGTGGCGCATGCCTTTAATCCCAGCACTCGGGAGGCAGAGGCAGGCGGATCTCTGTGAGTTTGAGGCCAGCCTGGTCTACAAGAGCTAGTTCCAGGATAGGAACCAAAAAGCTATGGAGAAACCCTGTCTTGAAAAATCCAAAGAAAAGAAAAGAAAAAGAGACTTCAAAGCCTGCTCCCACAGTGACACATTTCCTTCAACGAGGCCTCCTAATAGTGTCACTCCCTATGAGCTTATGGGGGCCAATTGCATTCACACTACTACACAAGGGTTTGTCAGTTTTGTTATTTTTTAATAGCCAGTTTCTCATTATGTTGATAATTCCTATATATGATCATATATAGAACACACATATATAATATCTAGAAAACGAAAATGAGGGAAAACATACATTTGTCTAAGATTGACTTGATTCTCTTAATATGATTAACTCAGGTTGCATTCATGGCCTTCTTTTCTTTTTTCTTTTTTGCAAATGATATGGTTTTGCTCTTTGTGACAAAAATCATTTAGCCACTGTCACAAATGAAAAGGTCTGTGAATACCCAGGGGTGAGAGGTTTCCATGGAGATGGCATCTGCATCCCACAAGACATAAACGGCAAAGCAATGGCTGTGTGTGCCCAGCGGTACCAATTGCTCCGCTGCAGTTATGCTATCTTTAAATGATCATCTCTTTTTACCTACTGCCAAATAAAGAGTAATGCATTAGTCACAAAACTTTAGTTCTCCTTTCTCTATTAAGTATGTATATATATGTCATAATTGTATAAACAGTAAGAAAGGATGCAGGAGAAAGCATTTGTTTCATGCACATGGTTAGTGATTATCTTGAGCTAAAGAGGTATAAAAGTACGGATGGCTGAGTAGTAGCTAAGGAAGAAGGACCGGAAATGTAATAGTCCAGGTCTAAATGCTGACCCTTTATTTAATGCTTAGACAACCTGAAGTAATTCATACAAAATTTACTTAAACTTTAGTGCCTCCGTCAGTAAAACAGCATGGTGGGGAGAGGGAATATACTTATTTAAAATGTTGAGGTACTAAGTGTGACAATGTAGAACATTCTTCAGCATGGATTTTTGACATAAAACATTCAAAAAGTGGGACCAATGCTCACATGCATTCACTCTATACAAATAACAAAAGCATGCCCACTGATGGCAGAATGTTCATAACTCAGAAGAATGCAGACCCCCAGGTCCGAACAGAACAAGGAGAACTTGTGATGTACTTTCTGCTCACATTTAGCTTCCCTCCAAGCTTTCCAAGCTCACTCTTATACTATTGAGCTTTCAGTCTTGAGGCTGGCTGGACATACAGCTCAGTGACAGTGATCTTCTAGCAAGACGACTCACCAGCTTTGGTACTCAGGACCTTGAGAGAAAGTATGATGGGGAGGAGAATACTTTCTCAGATAAAGAGAATCATAAAGGGCAATGGTACAGGTTGGATTGGGGTCATAAAAAGTGTCTCAGGCTTATGTCATGTGAACATGGATAAGTTCCTTTAAAACACTGATGCTTACTTAGTTTAATCATGAATTATTAGGGATTATATTTAGCTCGCACAATTCTATAAAAATATTTCAAAGACTATGTAAACAGTGATTACTATGGGAATTAATTCTTTTATCCAAAGTTATTAAAACTTTAAAGCATATTTTCAAAGATATCTATACTTTGATCTGAAACCATCATTTAAGCACATGAAGAGAAACAGTCGTGGAAGAATCCCCTGCTCCATACCGCCTCCCTCCACCAACTCTGCTCTCTTTGCGTTCACTAGTCTTACCCTCTTCCATTCTTTCTTTCTGTTATAACACTTTCTCAATTCTTACTCTTTTTATAATCATTTCTATTCTCTTCTATCTTTAATTAAAGTGTCTTCACCATGGCAACGAACAAACACATGGCCCAACTGAGAAGATTTCGATGCTTTTATTATTTGGTGCTCTTTCACTGATTTTGCTATTTTCCTTAAGTATTAGTGAAATAACATCATCTCTAAAACTCTCAAAAACTCTGTTTTGATGATGTGTATCTGACCACAGTCTCCCCTCCTCCCCCCTAGTAACAGCAGAACTGAAAAACTAGAAAGGCAGGGATTGCTTGGGAACCTAAACCCTGAGAGGATGCAGTTAACTAGTTAGAAGACCAGTGATAAACAGCGTTCTGCACCGAGGGGCAAAGTGCACACACATACAAAGGGAATCACTGTCTTTGGAAAAATTTGGGTGTCACGTCCAATTAAGCCTTCCTGCATACTCAGGAATTCCTAAACACCTGTGCTATTCTCATGTGGTGAGAACAGAGCATCGACTCAAGCATTCTTGTGCATTGCTTGAGCTAAATCTGCTTTGAGCCCCTTCTTTCAGGGACTCTAGACCCTAAGAGAAAGAGGCTAAAGAGATCTTGACTTTCAACTCCAAAAGAGGAAAGCAACACAATCCTGGGACTATTTCTTACTCAACAGAACAGGATAGACGTAAGGATATGAGAGCTATCACAGAAGTTTGTACTGGCCCTGTTTTCTTCCCCTAGCTCAAGTCTGTGGCTCTCCCTAGCACCTTCCACAGAGCCCCCTTTACGTCCTTGTTCCTCAGGGTGTAAATCAGAGGGTTGAGCATGGGGGTGATGATGGTATAAAAAAGAGCAACGAACTTCCCCTCACTCTCAGAATAGCTGCCCTTGGGTTGTAAGTATGTATAAATGGCCGAGCCATAAAACAGGGAGACCACCAGAAGGTGGGATCCACAAGTTCCAAAAGCTTTTCTGCGTCCAGCCATTGACTTGATCTTCAGCACTGCCCTGGCAATCTGTGCATAGGAGCCTAGAATCAGTGCTGCAGGGAAAACCAAGATTATAGCCCTGGCCACAAACATCTTGGCCTCTGTTCCTCCCGTGTCCTCACAGGACAACTTGAGGAGAACCGGCATCTCACAGAAGAAGTGATTCAGTTGGTGTCCACAGAGCGGCATGGCCATCATGAGACTTGTCTGGATCAGAGAGTTTAAGAAACCTCCTACCCACGAAGCAATGGCCAGTGCCTGACAGAGAAGGGGGTGCATGATGATTGTGTAATGCAGGGGACGGCACACAGCAGCATAGCGGTCGAAGGCCATCACCACCAGGAGCACACACTCAGTGGAGCCCAGAGCAAGAGATATGAACAGCTGGGCCACACACCCACGGTAGCTGATGGTCCTGTCTAGACCATGGAGGTTGATCAGGAGCTGGGGCACAGTGCTGGTGGTGTAGCAGAGGTCCAGGAAGGAGAGGTGGGAGAGGAAGAAGTACATGGGAGTGTGCAGTCGAACGTCCATTCGGGAGAGAACAATGATGGTGGTGTTGCCAAAGAGAGTCAGAGAGTAGAAAATTGAAATAAAGAGAAAAAGAACGAGCTCCAACTGAGGCCAATCTGAAAAGCCAACCAAAATGAAGCTCCCTCCTAAACTGTCATTGAAACTGTCCATAGCCTTTTGTATGTGCAAATAGCAGGGGCCAACTTAATGTCCATTATGAAGAATGAGAATCTAAACAACATTCCCAATATTCCCTAAGTTTTACTAAACCTGGCACTTTGATTTCCATCTTACTGCTCAGTTCTGTATGCTGAATTGTCTTTCCTTCACTAATGCAGAAATAAGTGCATTAGGATGTTTGAACCTTAGTCCTTAAAATTGTTTGCTTGTGTGTTCCAGAACGTCAGCCAAGTTTGTCAATCCTTGAATCTGATACTTTCTTTTCTGAAAGTAGGGTTGACATCTTGCCTCCCTAGTAGAACTGACATTCGTATCCATTTGCACTAACTTGGAAACTGCATTTTAAAAAAATTGAATGCAGAACCAGCATTCATCTTGGTGGTAGGGGGTTTGGTTTTGATTCCAAGAACTTCTAAAGTCAAGCAAAATAAATGAAAATTACTGAGTGTACAGAAATGCATGTAGTATTCTATGGTCTTCTCTTTTGCTCTCCACAGTCTGTGAGGTGCAGTGTTACTGCCTATTAACCCTTGGGTCTAATCAGGCTGAGATCACATGTTTGTCCCCTCTTGTACATCTGTGACCTTCTGCTCAGTGTAAATGGTCAGTGCACCGATCTGGGAAGCCTCGCTCATACCACTGCCATCTGATGTGAAAGATTAAGAAGAATGGACCTCCATCCTTTTAGGGGAAAATTATTTTTAACATATTTGTTTCACTTCATGAGCCATTATGCTTGTGATGTATGGTACTTTTTCAATCAACGTAACCAGCCACCCTTGGGCTTCCCAGGAGGAGTGGTTCTCATCTCTGAAGCCAGAAGTTCTTTGCAGCAATATTCTCTAGAATCTGTTGTGTTCAATGACAATCTTTCTCATATCTTTGTTCCTCAAAAGCTCCAAGTTCCTGGGTGCCAGACAACACAGTAACAGAGTGAATTTAAAAAGACATGTCTTCCTTTAAGTATTTTAGCATTATTAATAGTGACAAGGGGTGAGTTACTCTTGCTTTCATCCAGGGCATGTAGAAAATGTTAAATATTTTTTTTGTGTGTGAAACCTTTGATTTCTTCTTCAAGTCTCATGAAATATCCCTTCAGGAAACCTAAGAATTAACCATAACACACTTGAATGAATTATGGAAGTAGCATATGCACAAAATTGCTTGCCTTTAAAGGTTAGTATTTCTGTGGTAAAAATATAAAAGGCATATGAAAAAGTTCATCCCAAAGAAGGAAATCAGTGATTAACTGAAGTTTCACCTCTGCTTAATATAAGAAATTATGCCAAATTCATGTATTGCCTTCTCATTAAATCTGCATTAGAAGGTTGCTAATGGCACCATGCAGGAGCAATGCTGCAAGAAAAGCACTTGAGTATCATACTAGTGTCCTCTTGGAAAAGATGCAGAAAATGTGAATTATGAAGACAAAGTGTTAATTTATATGTTTCTTTAACCAGCACATACAAGATAGTTTTTTTGATGGGGATTAAATGCTTTCATGCATTCTTAAATTATGAAGGATGTGTCATATATACTTTTAACATTAGTGTGTCCTTCCAATACTCTTAAAAGACCATCCAACTGGATCTGTGAATTTATTCAGCATTGTACCCCAATCTCATAGTGCAGTATTGGAAGGAAGAAAGCCTTTCAATGAATATCATTGGGTGAATTAATGAACATGTTCCACATCCTGGTGCTGTGAATGATACACCCAAATATCTCAGATATATTTATTTTCTGTGCAATAATAAAGAACCAACACTGTCCCATTCTCATTTAGTGATATGCTGTACAGTTTAATCTCAATTATATTCATGCGACCATGTAGACATTCTTAGCATATCTACAACTCAACGAAACATCAAAAGAAGGAGGTTGGGAAGAGGCTGAAACTTTTTTTCTTTTTATCAATAAAAAAAAGAATTATTATATAAAAATTCCTGAATTCCCAATCCCCAAAGATTTTAACACAATGTAACCAAGAGGTATATGACATCAAGTGGCTACCACAGTCTGTAAAACAACACTGAACAGGCAAAACTGAGCCAAGCTTCAGAACCTTAGCTGGACACATACAGAACTGAGGGACCATTTGACAATAGTTTCTAGAAACTAGAAGATGACCAAAGAGCACAGTGGCCAAAGACTGAACACAAGGAAGTCGAGTCCTTTTCATTAATGGATTTCAACAAAAGCAAACTAAGATTCAATAAAAATGGTGGTACAGAACCTTAAAAAAAAAATCTTAGTTTGGGAGTAAACCCAAAGATACTTTCTTATTCATGTGCAGATTCCAAATCAAAACTTGCCGAGTGAAGCCCTGGCCTCGCTTCCTCATCCACAATGTATTGCTCCATTTCCCCACGGCTCGTTTCTCATTCCTGTCTTCATGGGGATTTCTTCCTTTGACTCATTGATCTATCATGAGTCAACCTATTCGCTGGATAATATCTTTAGCCTTCCACTTTGCTATGAATCTAATTATGAAAAAATGCAAGCTCTTTTAGTCTTCCTGACAAAATTAGGGTAGGAAGTTCAGACTTAAAATTTTAGGACCTAGAATAATGACAGATGCATGAGAGTGCCTGATATATCTCTGAGTCTGCAGGCTCGGACTTGTTCCAGTTTTGAGCAGGTCCTTAGGTGCCAAGCAGTGCTATTGTTTCGGTCTTGGAATTCTCAGGTTTGAATTTTATAAAATATTTTAACATTATTTTAAATGGACATTTCTTTACAATACGACTCTTGTCGTATTGTATCTACGATACCCAAGAGAGGCCCTATCATACAACAAAAGTATATGCTCAACTATGTTCATAGCAGCATTGTTTGTAATAGCCAGAACCTGGAAACAACCTAGATGCCCTTCAACGGAAGAATGGATGAAGAAAGTATGGAATATATACATATTAGAGTATTACTCAGCAGTAAAAAACAAGGACTTCTTGAATTTTGCATACAAATGGATGGAAATAGAAAACACTATCCTGAGTAAGGTAAGCCAGACCCAAAAAGAGGAACATGGGATGTACTCACTCATATTTGGTTTCTAGCCATAAATAAGTCAGGACATTGAGCTTATAATTCATGTTCCAAGAGAAGCTAAATAAGAAGGTGAATCCAAAGACAAACACATAGGCATCCTCCTGAATATTAACCTTCATCAGGCCATGAAAGGAGACAAAGACAGAGACCCACATTGGAGCACTGGACATAAATCTCAAGGTCCAAATCAGGAGCAGAAGGAGAGGGAGCACGAGCAAGGAACTCAGGACCGCGAGGGGTGCACCCACACACTGAGACAATGGGGATGTTCTATCGGGAACTCACCAAGGCCAGCTGGCCTGGGTCTGAAAAAGCATGGATAAAACCGGACTTGCTGAACATAGTGGACAATGAGGACTACTGAGAACTCAAGAACAATGGCAATGGGTTTTTGATCCTACTGCACGTACTGGCTTTGGGGGAGCTTAGGCAGTTTGGATGCTCACCTTACAAGACCTGGATAGAGGTGGGCGGTCCTTCTACTTCCCACAGGTCAGAGTACCCTGATTGCTCTTCGAGCTGATGAGGGAGGGGGACTTGATCGGGGGAGGGGGAGGGAAATGGGAGGCGGTGGCGGGGAGGAGGCAGAAATCCTTAATAAATAAATAAATTAAAAAAAAGGAAACACATGTAAATTGTTAAAACTTGTCACATAAGAAAATACACCCAATCCTCTTTGTTCTTGAGAGGTCCAAGCCTAGACCCACTGGTGACATTTCCAAGAAGGCAGATTGTGGCTTGATATGAGCAGAACCTAAGAAAGAGCGAAGTGATCTAAAAATACAGTGCTGTGAAAGGAAGTGATTCTCACGTACCTGGCCAGGCGCCTGCTCACTCAAAGGTGAGGATTTGATCAGGATGCTGTAAAAATGTTCCTGCAGTCATTGGATGATGGAGTGAGATATTGGAGACTAAGCCCCAGCCCTGACACTTGTTTTGTATGTGTTTTAAAAGTTTGTTTCTTGTTCCAGATCTCTTTGAGCCACACAAAGCACTCTTGACAGTTATATATTTCGATTTCAGCTATAGAAAAGTCAGTGATTATCTGTGTTCAGCTTTCTGTGTGTTGGTGTGCATGGACCAGTGTATCTATGCATAATCTTCATAATTAATTTATTGGTCAGGACTCATGTTTGAATTTTTTGCCAACAGCTTCTGTTATTTCCCCTCTCATGCTAGTTCATTAATTTAATATTGTCAGACCGCCATGGAGCTCTATTCAAACCATTACATTTAATCTTCTGTCTGGGCAAGGGTGGGGAGTCCTCAAGAGTTCTTTCCTGATTACCTTCACTGTGAACTGTGGAACTGAAAACCTAATCTAAGTTCACTTCTCCCTAGTATACCACAGAGGATGCTCTCTCATCAGTGTCTGGGATATGAACTCACTATCAAACCTTACTAGACACCAAAGCAGCCTCCAGTCCCAATAACGTTCTGATCTGGATATTGCCTTTCACACCAGGACCACACAACATCCCATACTAGGCCACAGGTTAGGGTGATATTCAATACTGATAGGCACTCTAAACAGCACACCAGCATTGTGCATATACTGCTACAAAATCATGGTTTGAATCCAGCTGGGTTTTTTTTTTTTGACATGAAAGACTAAATGGACAAATTGCTTATTTTATGTCTCTGTCTAAGGATGCTTTCCCTCTCATTGTCTGTACTTCCAGGAAGCCTTCCTAGTTTTGAAATTTGAAATTTTAATATGTTTCATCTGTTCAGGTGGGAGGATAGATGCTGATAAAGACTATCGATGATAAAATATGTTTTTCCATAAATTTAACATTTATATGTGTTCAAAGCAGGCCACATATAAATAGAGCAGAACCCAGTGCCAATTGCCTAGTGGAATCTTGTCATTTTTTATTTTAAACTGTGAATCCTGAACATCTCACACAATCACTACTCACCTAGAGTTCCGGAAGAGAGAACCATTTCATTTACCACCCTCGAGTCTGTTGACTTGTGAGACACATCTGAGACTGTCTATATCTGGAGAGGTTCAAGGTAGACTTGTTTCTTTGAGATACTGGTCCATTTTATGGGGTATAGAGGTCTTAGGACAGGGTTTCTATCTTAGAGAAGTCATGACTATACATAGTTCTGACCCAGAGAGAAGTAAGTGAGCCTCATTAGAAGGTAGAGGTATCCCCCTGTGCAGGCAATGTGTATCCTAACCAGCTGAGCTGGGTAGAACCTGGCACTTTACCAAAGTACCTCTGGACTTTAAGGCTATCTAGACATCTCCTGACCCTCAGTGTGAACACCTCACTTCGTTCTGTCCTGGGGGCATTATCTATTCCTCCTGACAAAAAAGTTGTTCATCAGGTATGGCCTTGGAGACCTCTGTGCCCCAATGTGGCAATTATAACCAATTGGCAGACTCTCAAAGACCTGCCCCACCACCTTCAGCTCCATCTATTCTCTCTTCTGAGTCCAAAATAATCAGATTGATTCAGCATCCTCACAACTTGCCATTACTTACTCATGAGACCCTACATAATGATATTCCTCATATTTTCTCTGCCTTGGCCAAAGTCCTGTCATCAGTCAAACCAAATTCCACACCTCCTTTGGAATTTTACCACACACATGGGTTCATTTCCTTCTATGGACACCCCAGAAAACACTCTCATTCTCCCCCATGTGTGAAAAGGATTCCACTAAATAAACATTTATATCCTTGATGAAAAGCTTGAGATTTTTTATGTACATCACAGCCAATATTTAGTATATCACTATTTCTTATTTCTATCCTGTTTTATTCACAATAAACTTGAAAATCAGTATTTTCTTTGGCATTGCAGACTCAGGCAGAGAAAAAGAGGATTCTAAGAAGTCACTTAAATGTTTGCTACCACTGTGGAAATCCAGGGCACTGTCTCTGCAAAGTGGGAGACCACAAACGTGGAAAAGTCACTCCCTCTAAAGGGAAGATGGGCCTTCAGCTCTAGTAATGGCTGCCCTTGAAGACTAAGGGTGCTGGAGATTTCCCAGTGAAAACCATTTAAGCCAAGGGATGACCATTGTGATCCCTCAGGGGACTCAACACCGCAAGCACAAATATGAATTTCTGCTTAGCTAAGAAGGCTTTCTTCTCTGACTTCATTTGGATTGTGTAGTAGCTAAACAATTCACTGCACCTTACAGTACATAGGAAAAATTAATTTCCTCCAGTGGCGTCTCACTGGGTGCACAAACCACACTCAAGGGCAGGCCCCATGCCCAGCAGTAGATGGCCAAGACAAGGCGAACTCAGTGGTATCTTGTCTTATGACGCTTTGTTTGTGTTTTTTTTTAAAACATTACCAAGCTTCTGCTTACATATCATGATTTCCAATTTTGTGTTCTCACAGGATTTCTCTGTAGGCAAGTGTGTCTCCGTCTCTGCATCTGTATGTGTTTCGTGTGCTTTTTCCCCTGCTTGGCTTGCCCCCATCTCATTTGTTTGTTTGTTTAGTTTTCTAATGAGAAAATAAAAGGTGTGGATTTGGGTGGTGGGGAGGATCTAGGAGGAGTTTCAGGGAGGGGAAACCATGGTGAGAATACACTATATGAAAAAAAATCTATTTTCAATAAAAAATCTTTTAGCAGATGACAACCAATACAGAGAATCACAGGTAGTCAGCGTGTAATGACTAAGGGACTGTGGAGTGCTCAGCTCTATATGGGACATTTATATTAAGCCCTCTCCCTGCAAAGCTCAGTTATCATTGTAAAGGAAGGTGTAGAAAGATTGGAAGAGCCAGAGGTAGTGGACACTTGCAGTGAAATAGTATTTTTCTGGGCATGACAGGGTTATTGTATTCCTGTGGTCACACTAATTGTGACCACATGCTCAACCTAAACAAGATCAAATCAGCCGAAGTCCTAGTATGGAAAAGGGAGGGCTCACCAAGTCCCACCCCTCGCCGAGGAGCTACTGACAGTGGACAATTGCTGGTGGAGCAAGTGTTGATTTCTTCAAGGCTGTTCCCTGGAGAGTCTACTCATGTTCTCACAGATGGTCCTGCACACACGCCCACAAAGGCCGCTAGGTGGATGCAGTGGCTTCAAAAACAGAAGTATGTGAAGCTGGGAGGGAAAAAGTGTAGGGGAACATGGGAGAAGTGGGGTGGGAGGTTTTCAAAACACATTATATGCATATATGAACTCTCAAACAATAGATAGAAACTTTAAAAGGTCACTGCATACTTGAGAGTAAAATTTTAAGGAGCAAGAGGAGTTATTGCTAAACACTTTGGCCTTGAGAATCCCTAATTTATAAAAATCTTTTGCCCTATATGTGGCAAGACCATGAAATATGTCACTGGGAGTCCTCACCCAAAAGTTAGGGAACATTCCCAGATTTGAATTTTTTTCTTTTGTCATCTTTTTTTAATTTATTTTTTTTAAAAACTATCTTTTTTTTTTTCCATTTTACATGCCAAATCCAGTTCCCGCTTCCTCTCCTCATCCTGCTCCCTCCATCTTCTCCCCCATGCCACCCCCTATCTACTCCTCGGAGAGGGTAATGCTACCCATGGGGAGTCAACAAAGTCTAGCACATTGCTTTGAGGCAGGATCTAGGCCCTCCCCAATATATCTAGGGTGAGCAAGGTTCCAAAGAGAATGGGCTCCAAAAAGCCAGAACAAGCAGTAGGGATAAATCCTGGTCTCACTGCCAGTGACCTCACAGTCTGCCCCAGCCATACAATGTCACCCACATTCAGAGGGCCTCGTTTGGTCCTAGGCTAGTTCCCTCACTGTCAGGCCAGAGTTGATAGGCTCGCATTAGCTCAGGTAAGCTGTTTAAGTGGGTATCCCCATCATGGTCTTGACCTCTTTGCTCATATTCTCTCCTCTCTTCGACTGGACTTTGGGAGCTCGGCTGTGGATCTGTGCATCTGCTTCCATCAGTGGCTAGATGTAGGTTCTATGATGACATTTAAGATAGTCATCATTTGACTACAGAGCAAGGCCAGTTCAAGTACCCTCTCCATTATGGCTTAGGGTCTTAGCTGGGGTCATCCTAGTGGATTCCTGGGAATTTCTCTAGTGCCAGGTTTCTTGCTAGCCCCATAATGGCTCCCTCAATCAAGATATCTCTTTCCTTGCTCTCTATCTCTGTCCTTCCTCCATCTCGACCATCCCGTCACCTTACGCTCTCCTCCTTCTCCCCTCCTCTTTGAATCTTATAACTTCAAGTGACTAGACTCTAGCATAGAATGTTGCTGATTCACTGTAACCCATATCAATTCCTGTTAGAATATGGTAGCTACAGGCCTTGTATGACTTCTCACTCTAGTCCAAATGTCTCATGGATAGTCCACTTTTAATGAGACTTTATAAGCACCTATTAAGTACCCCGACGACTAATCAACTCCAGGAAATTGCTGAGTGGTTCACCTGTTGTGATGTGAACAATAATTCCTAAAATTTTCTAGCACATTAGACAGCAATGGCTGACAGTATTTAGTTGTGCGTTCCAAAAACAGCTAGTTGAGGTGATTATGATGGTTTTCAAAATAAAGAATAATAATTATCTGAGGTGACAGACATGCCAATTAGTTGAAGTGGTCATTGTATATTGTACATTTCTATTGAAGTATCATATAACACTCCAAAGCAATGGAAGGACTTGACTAGGCTATCTCAAGATACAAAATAAAATAGAAATAGTATTGGAATATAGATTACTTGAAGTTATAATCATGTGAGAAAATGCAGCTTTAGGCATGTCTGTGTAGCCTGCTTTTTCCTACATGCAGGAAACCATAATGATGATTTTGACTTTGTCACCAAGACTAGTAATGTAGGGTTGTAATGAACCTGAGTAAATGAACCAACTAAAGTAACACTCGTTTTAATTTTGCTTTCATATTACAGGCATGCGTCTTAGCAAAATCTCTAGAATTTACTACTTTGTTAGAGACCCATTTGCTTGCTATTCCTTCACAAATGATTTGTTCTTTGCCCGAAAATTATAGAAACAACTTGTTTCAGTGTTTTCCTTGAAAAGTTGCTCTCCTGTGAAGTTCTTCATGTATACATAAAATGATAACACTTGTATGTTTTTCTCTTGGAAATCAGCGTTGTCTGAATTTGGGTATTCTACCCAGGCAAAGAACCCACAGAAGAGCTAAGAGGTAGTCTCAGGAAATTATGTCCTCCTCAGTGACATTCGCAATTACTCTACATTAGTTAAACTACCTAAAGTCAAAAATGATCTCCAAGATACAGCCATAACATAATCCTCCGTATGATATTTCCCTGAAAATTTAATATGGTTATTTTTTTTGTATTTGTGCTTTCAATCTATCTGTGGTATTGGAATGAGACTGTCAAACTTTCCCCAGGAGGATACCTACATAAGATCTAAAGCTCTATATGCGGAGTGAAGTGTCTCAGACGATGATCTCCTTATTTTCTCAGAAACAGAAATCACGAGAAAGCTAGATGGGTAGTATATATCAGGAAAGTTAGAAACAGGCCTTAAGAGGTTGGGAGGGTGTGACCAGGCCCACAAATACTTAAAAATAGGAGGGGGAACTAATGACTTATGTAATTAGACCCAGTGTCATCTGTTAGGAATCACTGACTTCATAAAAAGTAATGTCACATTTAATTACCTCCCTCATCACTGCCCCAATACCTATGGCTCTTTATTACTTTCCAATGTGGCCAGAATATAGTCTCCAAGTAAATTTTTGTGGAAAACTGTGTTATAAGTACCATTTAATTCTGCTTTACATAAAGGCCCTAGATCCTGACCTGCAAGGCATGCCGACAGACAGCCTCCTACAGTGTGCTCAAAAGGAAGGCCTTGACATCCTGAGAACACTGGACTGTTTGCTGGGACCAGTAGAAGCTCAAATGGTATTCTAGATGGAGAGCTACCACAGAAATTTTACTAGCTCTTCTCCTCCTCCTGTGCTACCCCGGGTCTGTGCCTCTCCCTAGCACCTGCCACAGGGCCCCCTTCACATCTTTGTTCCTCAGGGTATAGATCAGAGGGTTGAACAAGGGGGTAACAATAGTATAAAAAAGGGCAACAAACTTTCCCTTGCTTTCAGAATATCTGCGAACTGGCTGGAGATATGCATAAATACCCGAGCCATAAAAGAGAGACACCACCACGAGGTGGGACCCGCAAGTCCCAAAAGCCTTTCTGCGTCCAGACCTTGACTTGAGTTTTAGTACAGCCCGGACAATGTGAACATAGGATCCTAAAGTCAGAACTGCAGGGCACACTAAGGCTATTGTTCGCGCCACAAACAGCTTAGCTTCTGTTTCTTCTGTGTCCTCACAGGCCAACTTCAGGAATATGGGCATTTCGCAGAAGAAGTGATTCAGTTGATGGCCACAGAGTCGCATGGCCATCACAAGTCCTGTCTGAATCAGAGAGTTCACAAGGCCTCCTATCCAGCAGAAGATGGCCAATGCCCTGCAGAAGAGGGGGTGCATAATGGTGGTGTAGTGGAGTGGATTACACACAGCAGCATAGCGGTCGAAGGCCATCGCCACCAAAATCAAACATTCTCTGGAGGCCAGAGCAAGGAAAATGAAGAGCTGGGCCACACACCCTCCATAGCTGATGGTCTTGTCAAGTCCATGGAGATTGATCAGGAGCTGGGGCATGGTGCTGGTGGTGTAGCAGAGGTCCAGGAAGGAGAGGTGGGAGAGGAAGAAGTACATGGGAGTGTGCAGTCGAACATCCAGTCTTGCAAGAGCAATGATGGTTGTGTTGCCAAAGACAGTTAGGGAGTAGAAGATCAAAATAACGACAAAAAGGAAGCCTTGTAGTTGAGGCCAGTCTGAGAAACCCACCAACATGAAACTCGCTTGTGAAGTGGAGTTGGAATTTCCCATAGCATTTTACTTGTACAAACACTAAAACTCAACTCATTGTTTCCTGTAAGGAGTATGGGTTAAAACACCACTCCTAGTACTCTACAAATTCAAAACTCATGCTTGCCATCTTTCAATTTGCTAATCCATCCCATTGGTCCAGTCTTTCTATTTTGTTCTTCACATAGGAAATCAGTGGTTTAAGGTGTTGTGGCCCTTGTTTGAACTCCAATCTTGCTATCTGGATTATTCCAGACAACTCAGTCCTTTGGGTCCAAGGTTTCTTTGTCTGAGGGTAGAAATTCTATACTGCTTCCCTGATGGCACTGAGTTGCAAATCCAAATGTTGTCAACCTGGAAAATGCATTTAAAAATCTAATATTGGCATTTGATAGCTGTTGGGAGAGGGAAAGCCAGTATTATTTAATGATGTGACCCTTAATAGGTTGAGCAGACACCAGATCAGGCCCCACTCTCAAGACTAGATGAGCAACACAATCTGGAATGGATGTGAATAAAAAAAAGAAGAAAGTTCAGAGTTGAATGGAAGGTAGAGAAGGAGGTTATGGGAAGTTTAGGGGAGGTGTGAATATGTTGAAAGTACAGTGTATGCAATTCTCAAAGTATTAATAAAAATTTTGTTAAAAATTTACTGTGGGGTTTGAGGTGCTGATGACACATATAGAGGCTGTCTAGCATGTGTAAGATCCTATATCCTACCCCAACACCCAAGAAAACCAAAATACATACATGGATAACATGAACCTCACAAAAAGATAGCACAGTGCTGCTCTCATTTCTTCCTCTTTTTGGTTTATGAGGCAGAATTCTTCAAGTAGCTAAAGACCCAGAATTAGCCAGGCTAAGATCACAATTCTGGTTCCCGCCCCAGTGCTCACTTGCTTCTCTTTGGTGAGTGTACGTGATCCCTGCAGCGCTCACAGAAGGCTCATTCATGCCAGAGGCCCTGTCAGAAGGATCAAGAAGAGTTACATCTGTCTCTGTAGGCAAACAAAATGGCCGGAGTTAAATATGTGGCTTCCCATGTATGGAAACATACATAATAGATCATGCCTGAAACATGTGCCCACTTTTATCCCACGGAAAAAAACCATCTCTGAACTTTCCAGGAAAAGGCATCTTTCGTTCTTAAGTCAAAATTTCATTGTATGTTTTCTGTCTGTACTTTCCGACTGCTTTTCAGTGAGTAGCACAAGCATTTTAACTGTCACTGCCCTATCAGTGAAGCTCGTAATGAATTCAACAAATTGTTTTGCACAAGAGTGCAACAATTGTTTTGTTCTCTTCCAAGCTGAGAAGCTCCTAGGCACTTAGGAACACAGGGGAAAAAGGTAATGTCTTGTCTTATAGTATATAAGAGGCATTAAATTAATGCTAATTTCACTTATGGCTTGTAGTAGATATTACATAACTTGAGGGAAACATTTGATTCTCCTTTCCAATCTCATGTAAATCTATGTCGTCTAGCTACTTCGAGAATTAACTATGAATGCATTTTAACAAACTATACTAGGCAGGTGTGAATAAATCTAACTTTCCCTTTAAGAAGACATTTATCATAGCTCGAAAAAATCTGAATAGGATACAGGAAAGAAGAAAAAATGTCAGTAACCAACAGAACCTTCACCCATGCACCTGCTCCATACAAGCATATTTGGCAAATTAACACATTACTCATTGTACCGAGTCTGCTATACTGGAAGTCATCACAATGCCCTAGCTGGAATAGTCACTCCAGGAAGGTACTTGACTACCATTCTTGAAGCCTCTCTGGGAAATATGAAGACGAGGTGAATTGGGAAACAAAGCGTGAATACACACAGAGTAACCAGGACAGCTAAGATGGTTTTGGACGACTACGGCAGTTGAGTACAGCTGTTTATGACGGCTGCACTCACCTCTGCATATGGACTTAAATCACCTTTTCGGAGGCTTGCTTCACACAAGAATAAAATAATCATTTTTACAAGATTTTGATGAGGATTAAGTGTTGTGAATCACTTGAAAAGGAGAAAATGACAGAATGTACTTACTTCCACCAGCAGTCTGACCACACAGTTAAGTTTTTTGTTTTTGTTTTTTTGTTTGTTTTTTGTTTTTTGAGACAGGATTTCTTTGTAGCTTTGGAGCCTGTCCTGGAACTAGCTCTTGTAGACCAGGCTGACCTCGAACTCACAGAGATCCTCCTGCCTCTGCCTCCCGAGTACTGAGATTAACGGCGTGCGCCACCACCTCCAGGCTTCACAGCTAAATTTTAAGTGCCATGTGTTTGGGTCTTTTCAATTATCCACTCATTTTCCAGTTTATTGCTTGGGGGAAACGGGCTCTTAACAAATGTTGAACTTATTGATTAATGAGTACATTGCTCTTATGGTATCACGCCTGGTACTATAAGAATCCCAGGCATACCTTCTTGAAGTAGGAAAAAATTAGCAATTTCATATAGCTCCTCAATTAGTAGTATGAGAATTTCAATTGTCTCCATCCTATCAATGGTGTGTTTAATGATATGAAGATAGCTTAATGTCCTTGCAGTACATAAATTAGAATGACTATATGAAAGATGCTGGGATTGGAATGAAGTTAGCTGATGTAAAGGGTACTAATTATTAATGCTTTTCTCTCAGCCCCCCACCAGTTGTTCAAAATCATCTTGCTGTAACTTTATACTTTTGTAGCTCTGTGTAAAGACATTTTTAAATCAAAGGTGTATAAAAATAGAATACCTAGAAAAATTTGGCATTCACAAACAGTCAAAGCTTCCATATCAGGTTCTGAAAGTTGAACATTTCAGGATGTTAGGAAAATGTTCCTGCATTAAGTGAATATTTGGGATGGTTTGGACTCTCCCGCTCAGCTGTGATTTTCTTTATTTTTCTGATCTTAAGTTTTTAAAGGTTGCATCTCTGCTTGTAATCTCCTTGGCATACATAAGGTATTTTGACATTTATGTGTTGGCTTTCTGAAGTATAATAGTCAGTAGTCGTCTGTGTTGAAGTGCGTGCTTATGTCTGAGTATGTGCGCACATCTGTGTGCCTATGCATGAGCTCTCTAAGTAACATTTGTGATCAGCTGTCAGAAACAATGTTCATGAAACATCCTCACGGTGAGTCTACTTTTAAAAGAGAGGGACTCACTGTGTAGTCTAGACAGACCTTGACCTCACATCCTCCTGCCTTTTCCTCCCAAGTGCTGGGATTCTAGACTTGAAGCATCACGAGCAGCCTGCTGTCAACTAATTGTATGACATTTTCAGATTATGATTAATGATAGTCATGCAGTGACAGTCAATCCACCTGAGCAATGAAGATGTTGCTCATTTCTTCCCACATCTTCATTGTTCATCTCTGTATTCTTGGTTTTGAATCTGATTTCACTTCCACCTGTTCTGTCTGCATGTGTGGTTCTTTTGTCATTGTTTGAGAAGTTAACTTACTTTCTAGCCATCAAAGTATCCTACTAATGCCCCCCATTATCATCGACTCTTCTAAAAACTGTCATTTTAGAGAAGATAAAATAACTGGCCTGGATCATATTCCTCCCACACTAAGAATTGTTGGCAGAGGCTGCTCGTTTGTTTCCAGTTGCCCTGAGCTGAAATAATCAGACAGAAGCTATATTATTTACAATATTGTTTGGCCAGTGGTTTAAGCATATTGCTAGCCAGCTATTTCACCTTAAATTAACCCATTTGTATAATTTTATATATATATATATATTTACAAGGCTTGTGGCCTTTCAGCAAGGTCCCGGCTGGCATCTGGTGTTTCTTCTCTGGTGACTACTTGGTGCCTCATTGACTCCACCTTCTTTCTCCTAGAATTCAGTTTAGTTTCCCCTGACTAGCTCTGTTCTGCCCTGTCAGAGGCCAAAGTAACTTTTTTTAATGACCAAAGGTATACAGAGGGGAATCCCACATTATAAATGACACAGCATCTCTTCCAAGTCCAGAAGTTTTTAGGATGATCTTCATTATCTTAATTTTCTCAAATATAACTATAAAATCTTCTTGTAAAATAGCCCAGACAGTTTAGTAGACAATACTACATTGAGCTGATTAGTTTTACAATGCCTTCTGATACAAAATGTCAACTCTGAGATCAGCTCTCCATAGTTGTCTACTCTTCCAAGTCTTCCTTGAGTTCACTTCAGAAACTGTTGACTACAGCTCTAATTCTTTATCCTCTAATTCTGAGAATATTTTTTACATTTTGTGAGTAGTCAAATGAGTAGATAGGTGAATGGGTCTTAGAGAATGTGATCAGTGATAAATGTTCTTACTTTAAGTTAACATCTCTTGATCCTCAAACCAGATTATCAGCAGAGTGATATCCCGTGTTTATTAAATAATAGAATATTTCTTGATTCTGGTTTAAAATTGTGAGGCTAGTGTGGCTCCAGCCATCAGTACTCACTCAGAGCTCTGGGAAAGGAAAGTGTTGCATTGTCATCTTCAGTTTTCTTGGTCTCCAAGGTGATGTGTGACTCACCTGCATCTAGAGATGCTCTAGGTAGAACTGATTTATGTTGTAGGGACCCGGCCTTGAATGAGAGCTCTTGTCTGGAGAACTTACTTATTTTTTATGATTGTTCATGACTCCCTTTCCACGGAGGAGTCTTCTCACTGGTGATCATAGCCTAGGGGATGGCAGCATTTTCCCAATGTACTCTGTATTACCCCTTACCAGCGAGACATGGAAGGGATTCACATATTACCAAACCTCCTCTTAACTTAATGCATCTCACATGCCCTGGGGAAATTGTCAAAGACTCCTAAGTTGCAGCAAAGAAAAATTGTTTGGCAAGGATGGCCTTGGAGATGTTTGAGTCCCACTGTGGCAATTACAACTAACGAAAGGGCTTTCTAAGGCCCTTTTTGAATGCTGTCTTCAGATCTCTGTATTCCCCATACACGGCCCAAATCCAGTTCTGGTTAGCATCTCCATAATATAACTTTTCCCCTTGTGAATTCACTCTCTGAGATTCCCCAGCCTGCATTTACTTTCATCTCTTTTCTTTATGTCTTTGACAAATGAGGCCAAATTTCCTGTCCCATCTGAAGAGTGCTGTGTTAACCACACTTCATATTTTCTCATGGTATCATATATATGTATCGTTGACCTAACTGAGTGTTTCCTTAAGTAATGTTTGTTATATCTCTCTCTCACACACAAATATAATGTATCACTCGTAGACAGAAGTTTCTGTCCTGCCCAGGTCTTCAGCTATTTATTCCCAAGGAAACACACAGAGGCTTATATTAATTATAAGCTAGTTGGCCTATTGCTCAGGTTTAAACTTATATTAACCCATAATTCTTGTCTGTGTTTAGCCACGTGGCTTGGTACCTTTTCTCAGGGAGGCATTCTCATCTTTCTTCCTCTGTGTCTGGCTGGTGACTGACTCTCTGCCTTTCCTCTTCCCAGAATTCTCTTGGTCTGGTTGCCCTACCTATACATCCCACCTGGCTACTGGACAATTGGCATTTTCTTAAGCTAATACGAGTGATAAATCTTTACAGTGTACAAGAGCATTATCCCACAGCAATCATTATTGTCCCGGGTTACTTCCTACGGCTCTGGTATAGCACATGATCAAAAGCAACTCTGGAAGAAAGGAGCTGATTTCACCTTATGACTCCCCGGTTTTAGTCTAACACTGAGGGAGGTCAGTACAGTAACTCAAGGCCGGAACCTGGAGGCAAGAACTAAAGCAGAGGCTCTGGAGGGATGCTGCTTACTGCTTTGCTTCCCTTGTTTCCCTTAGTTTCCTTTTTATCTCACCCAGGACCACCTGCCTGAGTGGGGCACTGCCCACAGTGCTGGGCCCTCCTACACCAATCACCAATCCAGAAAATGCCCCCACAGACTTTCTTACAGACCAATATGATGGAACAAACTCTTCAATTGATGTTTTCTCTACCCAGATGACTTTAGCTTATGTCAGGTTGGGAAAAAAAAACCCAAAAACAAAAACCACAACTTGCACAGTTATGTTTTCTTATTGTCTTGTTTCATCAATAACAAACTTAAGAACAATATTTTATCAATATATTCCAGTTTATGTACTGAAAATTAACATGGTTCTATGCAATGTAGTGAGTTTTTTTAGTTTTTCAAAAACTTTAGTATTTCACCAAATACTTAAATTTTATAACCATGATTTCTTGTATGAAATTAATCCAAAAAAGGATTTACTTGTGTCTAAAATAACTTTTTACATATATATGAAGTTGAATTACTTTCAAAAAATGTTTTATTGATGCTTCGTGGATTTCACATCATGCATCGCATCCCGATCCCATTCATCTCCCTGTTCCCTCCCTTCTGCCCTCTGCCCTTGTAACCACTCTCTGGAAACAAAATTTAAAAGTAAAACAAAACAGAACAAAAAACCTCTAAACACCACACAGAACAAACACACAAAAACAGGTATGGAAATGTTGGTGTGGAAGCTGCAGTGTGGCCCAGTGAGTCACATATTTACCCTTTAGTCCATACATCTTTACTGGTCAGTGGTCACTGCAATGAGTCATTGGTCTGGTTTGATGGTCTCTGTCTTCTGCTACACCTTTGATACTTATCCCTCACTGGGATTCCTCTTGGCTGTCCTATTGTTGCCTTGTGTCATGGAGATCCTGAAACTTTGGATTTATAGATTTAGCCCCTTGACTTGCTCCATCTGATGATGTAGGTGTTGGCATGGGCTACCTCGTAGTGCTGGTTCTTGATGTGGGCAGTAGCTGGGTTGGTCAGCTCACCAGCTTTCCCTCGTTGCCACCACGAGGACAAGCTCTCTGGCACCGCCCCAGCTACTCACCCAGTGTAGCAGAGAGTAAGGGAGGGGCCAGTTCTCCAGCTCTCATACCCTCGGGTCCGTTCACCCTCACTTGTACCACCAGAATCAGCTGTACTCTGGTGCCCAGCCCAAGTGCAGAGCCAGCTCTCCAGATTGTTGCTGTTGATGTTGGTGAGGGGCAGGGCCAGCTCTTCTGTTCTTATGCCCCCAAGGCCTGCTAAGGGTAGGGAGGGCATATTCTGAGGGAGGGAGCAGGGGCCGCTCTCCTGCTCTCACACGTACTGGCCTGGCTCACCTGTGTTCCTGCCAACAGGGTCAGCTCTAATGTGCTGCCCAGGCCAGGTGCCATGCTTACCCTCTCATTGTTGCAGCTGGTGAAGGGTAGGAACAACTCTCTCACTTGCTGCAGGTACAAAGGGTGAGGGGAGGTAGGACATTTTTTCCTCACTCATCCCACATGGCAGATGAGGGGAGCAGAGTCAGTTTTCCTGGTCTCATGCCGTGGACCAGCTCACCTGCACCCCAGGAGACAGGGTCAACTCTATTTTGCCCAAGTGAGGTTCAGGGCCTGCTCTCCTGGGTGCTGCTGGTGGAGGGGCAGTGCTAATTCTCTCTCTCTAATGACCTTAGGGGCAGCTCCCCCATGCCCTACTATGACGTGGGTCAGGGCATGGGGATGGTCATCTTTCTGTTTTTCATTCTGCCATATTCAAATGGCAGCTGAAGTGAGGGGCCACATCTCCCAGGTGCATTTGCAGCTCTGGGACACCTATGCCCTGGCCAGAGGGTCAGCTCTACTGCGCTGCCCTGGCTAGGTGCCAGGCCCACACTGAGCCCTGCATTTGGTGAGGGGCAGGATCTGTTCTCCCTTGTGCTGTACTCAGTGAGGGGCGGGGCCACCTCTGTGCTGCCCTATCCTTATGTTTTTAGTGGTAACAGGAACCACAGATGACAACACAGACCGAAGCTGTGGCTGGGCCACTGCCACAGACATGGTCCCTTGGATGACACCAAGGCCGTGGGTGGCATGGTCCCAGCCGAGGCTCAATCACTGGACACTAACCTGGCCCTAGGTGGTGGCCCAGGCCCTTGACATCCATGTGGCCTTTAGTAGCACTACTGGCATGGACATCAATACAGAATTCAGTTGTGGTTGGACCATGGGACCCAGACATGGTCCTTGGCAGTAGTCCTGGCCGGATGTTACCATGGCTCTGGTTGGTAGCACTGGCCACTCAGATTGGCACGGACTCAATGGCAACATGGCCCCCAAGCCCCATAACCTCAGGTGTTGGTCCAGATTTCTGGCATCCACATGGTCTTCAATGGCAACAGGATCCTCAGACATCAATCACTGTAGACCCTGGCTGAGGCAGGGCCACAGACCCAGTCATCAACATGGTCACAGGTAGGGGACCTGAATCAGGTGTCCACAGGGCCCTCTGTGATAACAAGAGCCATAGACATCAACACAGACCCCACATCTGCATCAGGGCCCTAGATTAAGTCATGACCCTTGGCAGCAGCCCAGATCCAGACATTGCCACAGCCCTGGATGACAAGCAGGGCTCGTTCCTTATCACCTGTTCAGATCGGCTTCTCTTTTAGCAAACAAGCTCTCTCTCTCTCTCTCTCTCTCTCTCTCTCTCTCTCTCTCTCTCTCTCTCTCTCTCTTATTTTGCCACCCTGTACATACTCACCATAATGGTGACTGACTTACTGCCTGGCAATAGACGTGCCTGGCAGACTTGTGGGTGATTCTAGGTCTCTAGCCCTGGGGTGGAGCTGTGTTTGTCTTCCACAGCCTGCCAGGTCTAGAAACTGCAAAAGGCTTGTGGGTGAAATCTTTGCACTACAAGTCCCTAGCGGTAGTTAAAATTTGAATAATCAAAATTACCTGTGAACACTCAAGGAATCATAACACAATGTAGGGAAACAGCTGTAGATTACAAGCTTTAAATCCTGACAAGTTTTTTTAAATGTATTTAAGACTCAATTTCTCCATCAGGGAGATGATTATGTGACCTATCCTGTAACACTGTTTGAAGATTAATGAAAATGTCTACAGATGCCTGGATATGGTAAACATGTGTGAAGAGGAAGACTTCACCATAAGGTGTCAGATAGAGGCTGCCTCTGTGTGAGGTGGTAAAGGAGAGTTAGAAAAATTAATATTAAAAATAGACTTTATCCCTGAGAGAATTTTGAGCATCTATTGTCAAAATACATGCCCATTGGGATTAGAATCAGGCCACTGTGTGACCTGGATGATGACACCAAGCTGCAGGTTGCAGTGTGTGACCTGCTGGCTTTCAGTCTTAGTATGGCACCAACTCTCCTTTCTAGGCTCCCATATCTCCATTTTAGAATAAGAGTCATTCTTTGTTATTGTATGTTGAAATCATATAAAATCTTCTTTTTTGAGATAGGGTTACTCTATATAGATTTTGGCTGTCTTGAAACTCACCCTGTAGACCATAGTGGTTTAAAAGTCAAGAGATTGCTTGCCTCCTGAGTGCTGGGATTAAGAGTATGGTGCTACCACCTACAGGCCACAATTTTTTTTCAATGGCTTGCAGTCGAAAGTTTGCCTTGAGTCTCATAGGAGAATTTTAAGTTGACCTTTTGAACAGTTCTAGAATTGTTAAGGTTAATGGGACTCATGGAGACAGACTTAATATATGTTTGGGTTTCAGGTTAACCATGAGAAGACTTATAATGATCCATCTTCTTTGATAACCTGACTAGATTTAGAAACACCGAGGAATCGATTCTGAGACATATCTTTGGATGTATCTGTGAATACATTACCTGAGGAAAATGAATGTGACAAGATCCATGAACTTGGCGGGTTGTAGAGAACAAGAGGGAAAAGGAGAAAGTCAACAGAGTGCCTGCATTTTTCCCTCTCTCTGCTTCCTGGTCAACTATGATGTGAAGGGTTTTGAGCATGTATCCTGCAAGACTGAACCTCCTGAAGCCATGTGCAAACTAAGTCTTTATTTTAAGTACTCTGATAATTCGGTCCCAACAATGAAAAAAGCAACTGATATAGAGACATTTATCAAAGGTTACTGACCTATTATTAAATCCAATTGTTTTTATTTGTCACCATTGCACTGGACTCGGTGGACCATTTCCATTGCTTGGGGTGGAGTGTGTGTAACTTTCCTGTCAGGCCTTTTCTCACACACTTATGGAAACAGTAAAGTCACAAACATGCAATAAGAAATTACCCATGCTCAAGAGATCAGTAGCTAGGGAAGGCCGAATTAAAAGATAATTCTTTAGATTCTGAGTATGATTTTTTCCCCATGTTTTCCACTAAAATACATAGCAGTGATTCATGTACTTTGCATTAAGATTAGTGTTTCCTTTGGGGCATCCTGGCAGGAATCAGAGATGACAACTTTACTGAGCCTTTCTTCCCTCTGAGAGTCCACCCTCTGTACACTCTTTGAATGTAGCTAGAACATGCCGTCTTCCCCAGCCTTCTTTAGAATGTTGTGATATAAGTTAACTGTCATTCTCTGTCACCGACATAGAAAGAACCTCAATTGATCCCAAGCTCTGCAATAGAAAGACACTAAAACTCTAAGGTCTACTGAAGGTTGTTTACTCATGACCAACGACCCTAGAAGAGAGTAAGAAACTTATAACGGGAAAATGAGCTGGTTCTTCCTCATCTTACTCTGAGTCTGTGGCTCTCCCTAACACCTTCCACAGGGCCCCCTTCACATCCTTGTTCCTCAGGGTATAAATCAGAGGGTTGAGCATGGGGGTGATGATGGTATAGAAAAGAGCAACAAACTTCCCCTCACTCTCAGAATAGTTGCCCTTGGGTTGTAAGTATGTGTAGATGGCCGAGCCATAAAACAGAGAAACCACCAGGAGGTGGGACCCACAAGTTCCAAAAGCTTTTCTGCGTCCAGCCATTGACTTGATCTTCAGCACTGCCCTGGCAATCTGTGCATAGGAGCCTAGAATGAGTATGGCTGGAACTGCAACAATCACCACTCTGGCCACAAACATCTTGGCCTCTGTTCCTCCCGTGTCCTCACAGGCCAACTTGAGGAGAACCGGCATCTCACAGAAGAAGTGATTCAGTTTGTGTCCACAGAGTGGCATGGCCATCATGAGACTTGTCTGAATCAGAGAGTTTATGAAGCCTCCTACCCATGAAGCAATAGCCAATCCCTGGCAGAGAAGGGGGTGCATGATGATTGTGTAATGCAGGGGACGACACACAGCAGCATAGCGGTCAAAGGCCATCACTACCAAGAGTACACACTCAGTAGAGCCCAGAGCAAGAAATATGTACAGCTGGGCCACACACCCACCATAGCTGATGGTCTTGTCAAGTCCATGGAGATTGATCAGGAGCTGGGGCACAGTGCTGGTGGTGTAGCAGAGGTCCAGGAAGGAGAGATTGGAGAGGAAGAAGTACATGGGAGTGTGCAGTCGAACATCCAGTCTTGCAAGAGCGATGATGGTTGTATTGCCAAAGACAGTTAGGGAGTAGAAGACCAAAATAAAGACAAAAAAGAAGCCTTGTAGTTGAGGCCAATCTGAGAAACCCACCAAAATGAAACTCGCTTGTGAAGTGGAGTTGGAATTTCCCATAGCATTTCACTTGTACAAACACTAAAACTCAACTCTATATCTTGTGAAGAGTGTGGGTTGAAACACTATTTTCAATGTTCTACAAATACTCAAAACTTATGCTTGTCATCTTCTAATTTGCTAATCCATTCCATTGATCCAGTCTTTCTAGTATGTTCTTCAGATGGGAAATCAGTGGTTTAAGGTGTTGTTGTGGCCCTTGTTAGAACTCCAATCTTGCTATCTGGATTATTCCAGACAACTCAGTCCTTTGGGCCCAAGGCTTCTTTGTCTGAAGGTAGAAATTCTATACTGCTTCTCTGATGGTGCTGAGATACAAATCCAAATGCTGTACCTGGAAAATGCGTTTAAAAATGTGATGTTGGCATTTGATAGCTGCTGGGAGAGGAAGGGTCAGTATTATTTAATGATACTACCCCTAACAGGTTGAGCAGACACCAGAGCTAGCCCTCTGACTCTCAAGACTAGATGAACAACACCAGCTGGACTGGATGGGGGAAAAAAAGAAATCTCAAAGTTGGATAGAAGGTAGAGAAAATGGTTATGGGGATTTAGGGAAGTATGAATATGTTAAAAGTACAGCATATGAAATTCTTATAGAATTAATAAAAATTTTGTTAAAAATTTACTGTGGGGTTTGAGGTGCTGATGACACATATAGAGGCTGTCTAGCATGTGTAAGATCCTATATCCTACCCCAACACCCAAGAAAACCAAAATACATACATGGATAACATGAACCTCACAAAAAGATAGCATAGTGCTGCTCTCATTTCTTCCTCTTTTTGGTTTATAAGGGAGAATTCTTCAAGTAGCTAAAGACCCAGAATTAGCCAGGCGAAGATCACAATTCTGCCTCCTTGCCCCAGTGCTCACAGAAGGCTCATTTAAGTCAACAGGCCCTGTCAGAAGGACCAAAAAGAGTTACATCTGTCTATGTAGGGAAACAAAATGACTCGTGATAAATATGTTACTTTCCATGTATCACCATGCCTGCAACACATTGGAAGAGACCTGCTTGTTTATCCTGGCTGCCCAGAACCAAAATAATCACACAGAAACTGTATTAATTAAAAACACTGCTTGGCCCATTAGCTCTAACTTCTTATTGGCTAACTCTTAAATCTTAATTTAACCCATCTCTATTAATCTGTGTATCACCACGAGATCATGGCTCACCAGCAAAGTTTCAGCACGTCTCTAGTGACGGATCCATTGCGTCTCTGACTCTGCCCTTCTTTATCCCAGGATTCAGTCCAGCCCTCCCTGCCTACCTAAGCTCTGCCCTATCAACAGGCTAAGGCAGTTTCTTTATTCATAATAGTAATCACAGCACACAGAGGGGACTCCCACATCAGCAACATGCGCCCACTTTCATCCCAGTGATAAAACGGCCCCTGAACTTCCCAGGAAAAGGTGTCTTCTCCTCTCAAGTCAAAATTTCTTTGCATGTTTTTCATCTGTACTTTCAGACTGTGTTTGAATTAGTAGCACAAGGATTTTAACTGTCGCTGCCCCATCAGTGATTCTCATAATGAACTCAATAAGTTAATTAACAATTCTTGGTTTTCCAAGCTGAGAAGCTCCTAGGCACTTAGGAACACAGTATATAGGAGGCATTAAAATTAATGCGAATTTCACTTATGGCTTGCAGTAGATATTAAATAACTTGAGGGAAACATTTGACTCTCCTTCCCAATCTCGGAAAAACCATGTCTTCTTGCAACTTTGAGAATTAACTATGAATGCACTTTAACAAACTGTATCAGCAGGGTGTGAATAAATACACCATATAAGTGGATGTTTATCATATTTTAAAACATCTGAATAGGATACAGGAAAGCAGAAAAAGATGCCAGTAACCAACAGAACCTTCCTCGATACAAAACAGATTTGACAAATTGACACATTACTCTTTTTACTGAGTCTGCTATACTGAACATCACCACCAGTGCCCTAGCTGGAACAGTCACTTCAGGAAGGTACTTGACTACCGTGCTTTAAGCCTCTCTGGGAAATATGAAGACGAGGTGAATTGGGAAACAAAGCATGAATACACACAGAGTAACCAGGACAGCTAAGATGGTTTTGGACGACTACGGCAGTTGAGTACAGCTGTTTATGACGGCTGCACTCACCTCTGCATATGGACTTTATCACCTTCTGGAGGCTTGCTTCACACAAGAATAAAATAATCATTTTTACAAGATTTTGAAGAGGATTAAGTGTTGTGAAACTCTTTGAAAGGATACAAAATAACAGCATGTACTTCTATCAGAAGTCTCTCTACACAGCTAAGCTCAAAGTGTCATGTGTTTACACCTTTTCAATTCCTGACTCATTTGTTTTCTTGAAATAGGAAAGAATTAATGCTTTCATACTGCTTCTCAATTAGTAGTGTAAGTGTTTAATTGTCTCCATCCTATCAATGATGATTCTAATGATATGTAGACCATTTATCATGATTGTACTGCGCAATTACGATGTGGATTTCCCCTCTATATGCTGTGAATACCATTGATTAAGAAAGGATTACTTTGGACATAGAGCAGAGCAGAACTTAGCTAGGTAGGGAAAGCTAAACCGAATGCTGGGAGAAGGAAGGCAGAGCAGAGTCACAGAGAAGTCATGTAGCCCCACCAGACACAGACGCTGGAACATTACCTGGTAAGCCACAGCCTCATGGCGATACACAGATTACTAGAAATGGGTTAAATTAAGATATAAGAGTGAGCCAATGAGAAGCTAGAACTAATGGCCAAGCGGTGGTTTAAATAATATAGTTTCTGTGTGATTATTTCAGGGCTGGGCAGCTGTGACTAACAAACAGCCTCTGACAACACAATTAGATTGCCAATATGAAAGATGCTGGGATTGGAATCTCAAAGAATCTCAGCATAACTAAAGAAGGTGTTGTAGACTGTTAAGTGGCTACCAATATGTAAGACAGAATTTGCTTGAACTGCAAACTTTTAGCTGGACAAAAACAGAATGGAAGAGATAAAATTGAAAGATTTTAAGCCATGTATTTAAAAAGTAGAAAAGAAAAATGATTTGAATGTATCGACCAAAGGGTAAATAAAACCAGCTATGGATTTTTTTTATCAAATGCAAGTTGAGCCTAGATAAAAAAGCAATTACAGGTGTGACTGCTTTGGCTTAGAAGTGAGCCTGGAAGTCATTCTTTCCACTGGTTCACCCAATGCTGCATCTCCCACACCTGTACATATCCTTAAACCCAGGACTTGTTTGATAAAACACATGTGCATTTCTTCAGCCTTTTATGACTTTCCCCCCTATGTCCTGCCATATTTCTGGGTAATTATCTTTTCAACTCCTCGATCTATCGTTTCTACTTTCTCTTGCTAAATTCCTTCATTTATTTTCACTCTACGTCACGCAACCAATCCTGGAAAAGCGTAATTCAGGATAGTGACTAGGTCTGAAATTAGATCCATAAGTTGACCTATCTCATTCAGCAGTCTACTTTTGGTGCCTAGAATAGTGGTTTGTCAATGAAAGTCCTCCATAGGTCCTTGACCCTGCAGTACTCCCTTACACCAGCTCTTTAGCCGTCCCTTAGGAGAGCATGAATTCTTTCAGCGATTACAGTATTGCTTAAGAAGTGGACTGTGACAGTATCCTATTTCCCTGAGAGCTGTTCTTTTATTGGGAGATCTAGGGTACAAGGTGAGATTCCCAATGCCAGGTAGTTCCAGAGGTGAAGACTTCCTCACCCCATTCTCCTTCTGTAGAAGTAAGATCTTGGCACACGTGGCTGCTCATGATTCACCTGTGGGGGATGTGCACCGCTTTCTGTTGCCTAGAGTCCTGCAGAGGGCACACTGCTCTGCCCAACCACAGGACCTATGTTTGCCTGAAGTGTCCTATTTATCTCGAGGCTGATGGCATCAGTTCCCAGCTCCCCTTGTCTGCACATTGCTCATATATCTATCACTCAGGTACCCGCTGCTGCAGTCATGACACCTTCTCAGTCACTCACAGTGTTTTCCTTCACTCTGCCAACTGGGGTCTTCTTGATTATACTCACGTTCTGAATCATGAAAAGAAAATCTCTTGGGAGCCTTTTGCAACCTTTAAGGACACCGGTAAACTGCTCCTCACACGAATGCCATGATGGCCTCTGGCAGAGGTCACAAGTCATTCCTAGTCACATATCTCATACCTCAGGCTGATTTTGACCTGTGTCACCCTGGCTCAGGGGCTGGACAGCTCTGTGCCTTTTCTTGTGAGTCCAGTACATGTGGATGATGAAGGGGCAGACTTCTTAGGCTCACACATATAGACATACGTCTTTTCTAACTGACTACCCTCCATACATAGAGGAGAACAATGACCTTCAGGTTCTACTGGATTCCATAGCCAAGTAAAGTAACACTTCAAGAACTTGTATTTCCTTTCATATTGCATACATATTTCATCCAGTAAAATGAAAGGAAGTTAGCCGATGTAAAAGATACTAATTATTAACGCTTTCCTCTCAGCTACCCACCAGTTGTTCAAAATCATCTTGCTGTAACTTTATACTTTTGTAGCTCTGTGTGAAGACATTTTTAAAGCAAAGGTGTATAAAAATAGAGCGCCTAGAAAAATTTGGCATTCACGAACAGTCAAAGCTTCCATATCAGGTTCTGAAAGTTGAACATTTCAGGATGTTAGGAAAATGTTCCTGCATTAAGTGAATATTTGGGATGGTTTGGACTCTCCCGCTCAGCTGTGATTTTTCCTTATTTTTCTGATCTTAATCTTTTAAAGGTTGCATCTCTGCTCGTAATCTCCTTGGCATACATAAGGTATTTTGACATTTATGTGTTGGCTTTCTGAAGTATAATAGTCAGTAGTCGTCTGTGTTGAAGTATGTGCTTATGTCTGAGTATGTGCGCACATCTGTGTGCCTATGCATGCGCTAAGTAACATTTGTGATCAGCTGTCAGAAACTATGTTCATGAAACATCCTCACGGTGAGTCTACTTTTAAAAGAGAGGGACTCACTGTGTATCTAGACAGACCTTGACCTCACATCCTCCTGCCTTTTCCTCCCAAGTGTTGGGATTATAGGCTGCAACTATCACAAGCAGCCTGCTGTCAACTAATTGACATTTTCTGATTATGATTAATGATATTCATGTAGTGACAGTCAATCTACCTGAGCAAAGAAGGAGATGTCGCTCGTGTCTTCCCACATCCTTGATTTCACTTCCACCTGTTCTGCCTGTATGTGTGGTTCTTTTGTTATTGCTGGAGATGTTAATTTACTTTAAAACTTTTCTAGCTATCAAAGTGTCCTACTAATGCTCTCCCATTAACATCGACTCTTCTAAAAACTGTTATTTTATAGAAGATAAAATAACTGGCCTGGATCTTATTGCTTCCACACTAAGAATTTCACAGCATCTCTTCCAATTCCAGAATATTTTAGGGTGATCTTTATTATCTTTCACATCCCAAATGTAACTACAAAATTTTCTGGTATAATACCAGATAATCAAGGCTTGAACCCAGACAGTGTAGTAGACAATGACTGCATTGAGTTGATTGTTTTTACAGTGACTTCTGATAGCAAATGTCAACTCTGAGATCAACTCTCTGTTATTGTGTAATATCCAAGTCTTCCTTGATTTCATTTCAATAACCGTTGGCTTCACCCCTAATTTTTTATCTTCTAACTTTCAGGATATTATTTATATCTTGTAAGTAGTCAAACAAGTAGATATCAGAGAAAAATAATTAATGATAAAATTTCTTGTTTTTTTTTTAACATTTCTCTATCCTCAAACCAGGTATTCAGTAGAGTGAAATCCCCTGTTAATTATATAATAGAATATTACTTCATTCTGGTTTAAAATTGTGAGGCTAGTGTGGCTCCAGCCATCAGTACTCACTCAGAGCTCTGGGAAAGGAAAGTGTTGCATTGTCATCTTCAGTTTTCTTGGTCTCCAAGGTGATGTGTGACTCACCTGCATCTAGAGATGCTCTAGGTAGAACTGATTTATGTTGTAGGGACCCGGCCTTGAATGAGAGCTCTTGTCTGGAGAACTTACTTATTTTTTATGATTGTTCATGACTCCCTTTCCAAGAAGGAGTCTTCTCACTGTTGATCATAACCTAGGGGATGGCAGCATTTTCCCTATGTACTCTGCATTACCCCTTACCAGCGAGACATGGAAGGGATTCAGATATTATCAAACCTCCTCTTAATGCATCGCACATGCCCCAGGGAAATTGTCAAAGACTCCTTAGTAGCAACAAAGAGAAATTGTTTGGCAATGATGGCCTTGGAGATGTCTGAATCCCAGTGTGGCAATTACCACTCATGTATGGGCTCTCCACGACATTGAATGCAGTTTTCAGATCTCTATATTCCCCATGCGCTGTCCAAATCCAGTTCTATCCTGTATCCCCATAACATGACTTTTTGCCCTTATGAATCTATCATCAGAGATTCCTTAGCCTACATTTATTTTCATCTCATTTCTTTATTTCCTTGACCAATCAGGCCAAATTCCCTTCCCATGTGAGCTATGCTGTATCAACCACACATATTATTTTCACGGTCTCATTTATGTGCATCATTAACCTGAGTGTTTCCTCAAGGAAAGTTTGTTTTATATCTCTCTCATATACACATTGAATGCATCTAGGTTACTTCCTAGGGCTGTGGTAAAGCACATGATCAAGAGCAACTCTGGAAGAAAGGAGTTTATCCCACCTTACAACTCCCCAGGTTTTAGTCCAACACTGAGGGAGTCAGCTCAGTAACGCAAGGCCGGGACCTGGGGGGAAGAACTGAAGCAGAGGCCTTGGAGGGATGCTGCTTACTGGTTTGCTTCCCATGATTTTGCTTAGTTTGCTCTTTATATCATCCAGGATCATTTGCCTGGGCAGGAGAGGGGCACAGTGCTGGGCCCTTCTACACCAATCATCAATCTAGAAAATACCTCCACAGGGCATTTCCCTACAGATCAATACGATGAAGCCCATTCTTCAATTGATGTTTTCTCTTCCCAGATGACTCCAGTTTATGTCAGGTTGACAAAAAAAATAAAGCAAACACCACAACCTGCACAATTATGTGTTCTTATTGTTCTGTTTCATCAATAAGAAACTCAAGAACAATATTTCATCAATATATTCCAGTTTATATACCGAAAAAATAATACAGTTCTATGCAGTGTTGGGAGTTAACTTTTTTTATCTTTTCAAAAAATTTTAATATTCACCAAGTACTTAAATTTCATAGCCATGATATATTGTATGAAATTAACTTTAAAAGGATTTATTTGTGTCTAAAATAATATTTTACACATATCTAAGGAGATGATTACATTTTGTTTTATTCTTTGTGGATTTCACATCATGTACCCCAATCCTATTCATCTCCATGTTTCCTCTCTTCTGCCTTCTGCCCTTGCAATCACCCAAAATAAAATTTAAAAGTAAAACAATAAACAAAACAAAACAAATGAAAACAAATAAAAAAGTCTTGGTGTGGAAGCTGTAGTGAGGCCCAGTGAGTCACACATTTACCCTTTAGTCCATACATCTTTAGTGGTCAGTGGTCACTGCAATGAGTCATTGGTCTGGTTTGATGGTCTCTGGCTTCTGCTACACCTTTGATACTGAGCCCTCACTGGGATTCCTCTTGGCTATCCTATTGTTGCCTTGTGTCATGGAGATCCTGCAGCTTTGGATTTGTAGATTTCGCCCCTTGACTTGCTCCATCTGATGATGTAGGTGTTGGCATGGGCTACCTCGTAGTCCTGGTTCTGGACGTGGGCGGTAGCTGGGTTGGTCAGCTCACCAGCTTTTCCTCATTGTCACCACCAGGATGAGCTCTCTGGCACCGCCCCAGCTACTCACCCAGTGTAGCAGAGAGTAAGGGAGGGGCCAGTTCTCCTGCTCTCATACCCTCGGGTCCGTTCACCCTCACTTGTACCACCAGAATCAGCTGTACTCTGGTGCCCAGCCCAAGTGCAGAGCCAGCTCTCCAGATTGTTGCTGTTGATGTTGGTGAGGGGCAGAGCCAGCTCTTCCATTCTTATGCCCCTAAGGCCTGCTAGGGGTAGGGAGGGCATATTTTGAGGGAGGGATCAGAGGCAGCTTTCCTGCTTTCATACCCACTGGCCTGGCTCTCTTGTGTTCCTGCCAACATTGTCAACTCTGGTGTGCTTCCCAGTTAAATTGCTGTGCTCGATCTCCCATTGCTGCAGTTGGTGAGGGGTAGGGCTAACTCTCCTACTCTTGGTGACCCTGGGACCAGCTGCCTCATCTGCTGCAGGTGGTACGGTGTGAGGGGAGGTAGGGCAGTTTTTCCTCACCCATGTCACATGTAGATGAGGGGGCAGGATCACCCCTCTGCTCCCATGCCCCATGGGCCAGCTCACCAGTGTCCCAGAAAACATTAGCTCTATTGTGCTGTCTGGGAGAGGCGAAGGGCCTGCTCTCCTGAAAGCTGCTGCTGGTGGGAGCAGAGCCAATTCTTCCTCTCCAATGACTTAGGGGCAGCTCCCCCATGCCCTACCTGTGGTAAGGGGCAGGGCATGGGGGAGGATATCTCTCCCTCTCCTATTCCATCATATGGTAGGTGAAGGGTGGGGCCAGATCTCCCATGTGCATCAATGGTGCTGGATCACCAGCATCCCAGTCAACCGGATCAGCCCTACTGTGCTGCCCCAGCTAGGTGCAGGGCCCACTCTCTCTAGGGCTGTAGTCAGTGAGGGCCAGGGCCAGCTCTGTGCTGCCCTATCCTTCCTGCTTTTGGTGGTAACTGGAGCCACAGACAACAATACCGACTGAAGCCGTGGCAGGGCCATGGACACAGATATGATCCCTGGCAGCAGCCCAGGCCTGTATGATACCATGGCCCTGAGAGGCAGTGCAGGCTGCTCAGATCTGCAAGGCCCTGGAAGAGGCTAAACCCTCGAACTTTAACCTGGTCCTAGGTGGTGGCCCAGGCCCTTGACATCCCAATGAACCTTAGTGGCAATATGGGCTGTGGCATCAATACAGAACCCTGCTGTAGTTGGACCATGGACTCATACATGGTCCTTGGCAGTAGTCTGGGTCCGATGGCACCATGGTCCCAGTTGGCAGTGCTGGTCACTCAGATTGGCATGGACTCAATGAAGGCATGGCCCTCAAACCCCCACTTGGCTTCAAGTGTGGGCCCAGACTCCGGACATTCACACGGCTTTCAGTGGCAACAGGATCCTCAGACATCAGTGCAGACCCTGGCTGAGGCATGACCATAGACCAAGACATCAACACTGTCACAGGTAGGAGTCCAGACTCCCGATGTCCATAGGGCCCTCGGTAATAACGGGAGCCATGAACAACATCACAGACTCCCACAGGTGCATCAGGGCCTTGGACCAAGTCATGGCCCTTGGCAGCAGCCCAGGCTAGGATAACATCATGGTCTTGGGTGGCAAGCAGGGCATCCACCTCAACTCGTTCCTCACTGCCTCTTCAGATCTGTCTCTTCCGAGCCCATGAGCCACGCTGCCTCTCTCTCTCTCCCTCTCCCTCTCCCTCTCCCTCCCTCCCTCCCTCCCTCCCTCCCTCCCTCCCTCCCTCCCTCCCTCTCTCTCTCTCTCTCTCTCTCTCTCTCTCTCTCTCTCTCTCTCTCTCTCTCTCATTTTGCCACCCTGTACACACTCTCCATATTGGTGTCTGACTGCCCAGAGCCAGAGGTCCCTGGCAGGGTTGTGGGTAAACTCTAGGTCTCTAGCCCTGGGTCGGAGCTGTGTTTGTCCTCTATAGCCTGGCAGGCCTAGAAACGCCAAGCAACTCATGGTGAATTCTTTCCATCCCAGGTCCCTAGTGGAGGTTAAAATTTTAGTAGTCTACAGAGAAACCCTATCTCACCCCCCCAATTTTTTTAATAATCAAAATTATTTATAAACCCTTAAGGAATCATAACACAGTGTAGGAAAACAACTGTAGATTACAAGTTTCTTAACCCTAAAAATTTTTATCAGCATATTTACTAGTGACCAATGGTCCTAGAGCAGAACGTGAAAGCCATAATAGAAAAAATGAGCTGCTCCTTCCTTATCTTACTCCGAATCTGTGGCTCTTCCTAGCACCTTCCACAGGGCCCCCTTCACATCCTTGTTCCTCAGTATGTAAATCAGAGGGTTGAGCATGGGGGTGATGATGGTATAAAAAAGAGCAACGAACTTTCCCTCACTCTCAGAATAGCTGCCCTTCGGTTGTAAGTATGTGTAGATGGCCGAGCCATAAAACAGAGAGACCACCAGCATGTGGGAGCCGCAAGTTCCAAAAGCCTTTCTGCGTCCAGCCATTGACTTGATCTTCAGCACTGCCCTGGCAATCTGTGCATAGGAGCCTAGAATTAGTGTTGCAGGGAGGACCAAGACTATTGTTCGAGCTACAAACATCTTGGCCTCTGTTCTTTTTGTTTCTTCACAAACCAATTTTAGGAATATGGGCATCTCACAGAAGAAGTGATTCAGCCGATGGCTACAGAGAGGCATGGCCATCATTAGACTTGTCTGGATCACAGAGTTCACAAGTCCCCCTACCCAGGAGGAAATGGCCAATGCTTGACACAGCTGAGGGTGCATAATGGTGGTGTAGTGGAGTGGACGGCACACAGCTGCATAGCGGTCAAAGGCCATGACCCCCAAGAGCACACACTCTGTGGAAGCCAGAGCAAGGAAAATAAGGAGCTGGGCTACGCACCTTCCATAACTGATGGTCCTGTCAAGTCCATGGAGGTTGATCAGGAGCTGGGGCACAGTGCTGCTGGTGTAGCAGAGGTCCAGGAAGGAGAGGTGGGAGAGGAAGAAGTACATGGGTGTGTGTAATCGAACATCTGTTCGGGAGAGAGCAATGATGATAGTGTTGCCGAAGAGAGTTAAGGAGTAGAAAATTGAAATAAAGACAAAAAAGACAGGTTCCAGATGAGGCCAATCTGAGAAGCCCACTAAAAAGAAGGCCTTGTCTAAACTGGAGTTGAAAGTTCCCATCGCCTTTGACCAGCACAAACAGTAAACAACCCAGTGCTTCCAGATGGAGGAGGGTGGGCTTGAACATTAGATCCCAAATTTTACAAATTCATAGAGTGTATTTTCCATTTTGCTATTTAGTTCCACCTATTCAGCTGGCTTTCTCTTCTTGTCTTCAGATGTGTGACATTCCTTTTTAAGATGATACCCCCTTTGTTTGAGTTCTGGTCGTTTGTGTCATGGTTTTGTTGAGACCACTCAAACCTGTGGATTCAATGTTTCCACGTCTGGCAGGAGAGGTGACGTATCCCCATAGTCACAACACTGAGGAGTGGGTCCAAGTGCGGTAATGGGGAAGCTGCTTTTACAGTCTAATGTGGCATTGGAGATGCAGGCCATAGACAAAGCGCTTGTTTAGTATATGCAACTCTCTCAGTTTGGGTTCTGAAAAATACTATCAAGCAATTAACAAATCTAATGTCTATGGGACAGAGAATTTCAGTAGATGAAGAGTCAAGAATGACCAGGCTGAGATCACAAAATTTCCCTCTGGTGTTCTTTTGCTTCCTTCCGCACAGAGAACATGGTCATTGCACCATTTTGGACTCCACACTCCCACAGCTTCCAGCTGCCTCAAAGGACTGAAAAGAGTGTAGATCCTTTTAGAAGATATAATCGTTTTTATTACCGATGTTCCATGTCATGAATCATTGTGGCAGAACATGCTCTATTTTACCCTCTGATTAATTCATTCCTGAAATTAGCAGAAAGAGCTTCTTTCTCCTCTCAAATGGAAACTTCTTATATACTTTCTCTCCAGAAGTTTTGGCGCTCTGTGAAACCTCTTCCATGCCATTGTCCAGTGAGATCTTAGGTGGTAGAGAACACAGTAAGTTTTAAAAGTGAAGAAACCACCATCAACTTTTTTAACTTGGTGAACTGGTTTTCTTCATTTTTAAATTTCTTTTTTGAGTATTCTTTTTATTTTTTGAGATTATAATTATACCATTTCTATTCTTCACTTTCTCAAAACCCTCCTATATACCCCTCCTTGTTCTCATTCAAATTCATGACCTCGGCAGGGCGGTGGTGGCGCACGCCTTTAATCCCGGCACTTGAGAGGCAGAGGTAGGTGGATCTCTGTTAGTTCGAGGCCAGCCTGGTCTACAGAGCTAGTTCCAGGACAGGCTCCAAAACCACAGAGAAACCCTGTCTCGAAAAAAAAAAAAAAACCAAAAAACCAAACAAACAAAAAAGAAAATTCATGACCTCTTTTTCTTGAATTGTTGTTACATGAATCTCTCTCTCTCTCTCTCTCTCTCTCTCTCTCTCTCTCTCTCTCTCTCTCTCTCTCTCTCTCTCTCTGAGATTGGATACACAATTGGTCTGTTAATCTCCAGGGAAGACTGTTTCTTCCCCTGTCATCACTCACCAGTTGCCTGTAGTTCTTTGTGTAGGGTTGAGGCCTCGTGGGCTTTCCCCAATCCAGGTTAGTCTATTATTGTCCTTGTTCACCTCATCTTTAAGGAGCCGTGTTGTTGAGACTTTTAGGGTGTAACTTCTAACACAGTTTCACAGGAAACTTCCTGTTTCTCTGGCTCTTATGTTCTTTCTGCTCTCTCTTCGGCCATAACATTTCCTGAACTCTGGGAGCAGTTTTGTAGCTATATCCTTCCCACCCTCAATTTTTAAAAGGTTCTGCCACAGACGTCTACGAACTCTCTTAGAACTTAATCACTTGCAATTATTTGTCAAGGCACAGTGTGCAGAAATCCTAACTGGAAACAAGCTCTTCTCGACATGTAGACATAGACATGCCAGATGAACTGCAATCCTTTCAAATAAATAGTGCCATATCTTATGGAATATAAGATGTACTCAGTGTTACTTCTGTTCATAATGTATAGTTGATCTTACATAACTTCAGCTAATGGAAGTATTTGTTTCTCCTTCAAATCTTATGAACATTCATTCCCGTGAAGAACTGTGAGAATGAACAAGAACATACTTTAATATTCCAGTGAGAAACACATAAAAGTTGGTTTTCTTTCAAGGTTGTGATTTTTCATAGTAGAAATCACAGTTGGGAATGGAGAGATGTCTCAGAGACCAAGAGTGTGCATTTCTCTTGCAATACTCGAGTTTGGTTCCCAGGTGGGTCAAACTAAGCATAGCTTCAGATTCAGGGATGTCCTTTATCTCTGGCCTCCACTGGTGCCAGTGGCTGTCTGTCCACATCTACACGCATCCACAAACGGCTTGAAAAACAAAGCAGGCCACTAAAAATCAAAATAGGACTTAAGAAAATTTATCAGATAAGATTAAAAACAATTAATTAATGGAAACTACACCTCTTCTTAATATGAGAAAATTTACCAAATTAGCATCTTCTTTTTGTCATTTATTAATCCATGCTCCATTGTGATTCCAGGAAGGTGTTTGTGTATTATACTCAAAGCCATTTGTGGATCATAAAGATAAAGTGGTAGGCACATATCAGTCTATGAAGTCTATAGTCAGGATAAAGTGGCAGGCACATATCAGCCTATGAAGTCAATAGGCAGATTTTGACAAATAATCTTTGTCACTTACTATGCCACCTCTTCTGAAGATTTGCTTCTGTGACCCTTAGATATAGAATAAAAAATATTTTTACAAGGTCTTTTTATTTTTTATTGCTTTATAAATTAATACCATTCAAAATTTCCACTTCCTCCCTTCCTCCCATTTCCCTCCCATTCCCGGACTCCCCCTTCCCCTCCCCCTCCAGTCTTAAGAGAGGGCAGGGTGTGGGAAGTCCAAGGCCCTCCCCCTTCTATCCAGATTTAGGAAGGTATGCATACAAATAGACTGAACAGAGAATTCTCAACAGAAGAATTTCAAATGGCCAAAAGATACTTAAGAACATGTTCAACTTCCTTAGCTATTAGGGAAATGCAAATCAAAACAACTTTGAGATACCATCTTACACCTGTCAGAATGGCTAAAATCAAAAACACCAATGATAGCCTATGCTGGAGAGGATGTGGAGTAACGGGAACACTCATCCATTGCTGGTGGAAATGCAAACTTGTGCAACCACTTTGGAAATCAGTGTGGCGGTTTCTGAGAAAATTGGGAGTCAACCTACCTCAGGATCCAGCATTACAAGGTCTTTAGATCTTGATTGACACTGAATGGTTTTTATAAATTCAGAATGGACAAGAGTAGAGGACACTGTTGTCTATCTCTACTTCCATTATTTAAAAAATATTTCTATATACTTGATTTATGTGTATGTGGGGCATGTGCATGTAAGAAGCCCCGGAGCGTGTGTTGGATGCCCTGGAGCTGGATTTATAGGAGACTGTGAGTCCCCCAACATGGGTGTTTAGAACTGAACTCGGGTCTGTTGATAGAGCTTCAGGTTCACTTAATCACTAAGCCACCTTCCCAGCACCTGCAATGCTTTTCTTTGAGGATCATGTGAGGGATTCTTAATTTGTTTACTATTTTATACCACGTCAAATGCAGTGCCCAGAAAGATCGATCTTTCAACAGAAACCAATGAATGGATTACTGAATTTATTCCGTGCCTGGGCAACACACTTAGCAGGCAGAAAATAATTCAAACTTAGTTTCTGTGCAACAGGAAGGTATTATCTTATATGTGTTGTTTGTTGTTTATCATTTAGTAGCACAAAGGTTGCCAACATTCCTGCTTTATGGCTTTGTTAATGCATTTTCTAAAAACATGCTTGAAATGTTTGCAATGTAACAAAAACTTAATAAAATGGTCATATCTACTTTCTCTCAACTACTCAAGACAATGACACGTACATGCCACCTTGTGAATCATTGTTTGGGCAATGTGGACTACAGACTCCAAGTTCATGTAAAGAAAGGCTGATTTACAAAACCTCAGCAACCATACTAGCTCTCCTAAAACTGAGGATGTTAACGAGTCTCAGTGTTCACATGGCTTAAATCCATCTCTCCTAGATTGTCCACATGTTTATCACTCTGAAACAAAGTTATGATTATAATATCTCTGTACTCCCTCATACATGTTTTCACTACTCTTTTATTAGCTTTGGTGATGTACTCTGTCTCACTATGTCCACATCTGGAAATTGTGAAAATAAATCTTTCTGGAAGCTTTTTAAACAATCTGTCAGGAGCACTTGGGAAGTTCATTCACATGTAAAAATCAGTGATTGAAATCTGGCTTATCCAACAGCCAACATCAGACTAAATGGAGAGAAACTCTCAGCGATCCCACTAAAATCAAGAACAAGACAAGGTTGTCCACTCTCTCCATATCTATTCAATATAGTTCTTGAGGTCCTAGCTAGAGCAATAAGACAACAAAAGAAGATCAAAGAGATGCAAATCAGAAAAGAAGTAGCCAAACTCTCCCTATTTGCTGATGATATGGTAGTTTACATAAATAACCCCAAAAATTCTACCAAGGAACTTCTGCAACTCATAAACACTTTCTGTAATGTAGCAAGATACAAGATTAACTAAAAAAAAATCAGTAGCCCTCCTGTACATAGATGATAAATAGACTGCGAAAGAAATCAGAGAAATATCACCCTTCACAATAGCCAAAATAGTATAAAATATCTCCGAGTAACTCTAACCAATCAAGTGATTTTTAAACATAAAGCAAAGAAAACCAACCTACAAATCACAATCCCAGAAAATCTGGACAACAATGAGGACCCTAAGAGAGACATACACAGATCTAATCTACATGGGAAGTAGAAAAAGACAAGATATCTGGTGTGGGATTTCCCTCTGTATGCTGAGATTACCACTAATGAATAAAAAAACTTCTTTGGATCTATAGCAAAGCAGAACTTAGGTAGGTGAGGAAAACTGGGCTAGTTGCTGGGAGAAGAAAGGCAGAGATGGCGCCGCCATGGAGCCGCCAGAGTCAGACATGCTGAAACTTTGCAGGTAGGCCACTGCCATGTGGCAATACACAGATTAATAGAAATGGGTTAAATTAAGATGTAAGTGTTAGCCAATAAGAAGTTAGAGCTAATGGGTCAAGCAATGATTTAATTAATACAGTTTTGTGTGATTATTTCAGGTCAAAGCTAGCCAGGCGGCCAAGAAGAACAAGCTGCCCTCCTCCTTACTGCGGCCCTCCTCCTTCCTACAGATCTCCTGAGTTAATTGGGAGCATGGGGACCATGGGAAAAAGTTGAAGGGGAGGGGAGAGGAAGGGAGGGAAGCAGAGAAAAATGAATGGCTCAATAAAATCAATAAAGAAAAGAAATCTGGCATATTCCACACACTGGATCTAGTTCTACATCTCTTATCCCTGTTGGGCTTTGACATGGCCACACTAGCCAAGATATTGGACAGCACTAAGCCTTCTGATGGGAGCCCAGTGTATGAGGGTGAGAAGTGGGCATGCCTCATTAATGATACAGACCTTCAGTTGACAGTCCTCCACATACTGAGCACAATGATCTCTGAATATGAAAATTACCAAGTTCTATATTCCTCAGTGCAGAGGGCGCTTTAAAATCACTTTATTACTATCCAAATCTTTTGTCGCCATAAAAATGAAATTATGATAAGTGCATACAACTAAGTCCTTATGACTCAGCTTTTTAATCTCAGGTGTCACTGTGTTTATGAATTATCCCTTCACAACTCCAGACTGAAAGAACTAAAGGACAATCCAATCAACAGTTGGCAAAAGCCCTGCTTGAGAAGCAGGTGTTTTTAATTGAGTTTTCTAGGTTAGAAAAAGACACCACAAGGCAATCATGCTAACCTTTGCTCATCTTTAAAGATCTGCCACTTGGCAAAGATGCCCAGTGCTTTCTTTTCAAAAAGTCAAACAGATTGCTGAAGTTTACATGAGGGGAGACTATGAGTTGGTCAGGAGTAAACTTGAAAATGAAGTTGTGTGGAATGGAGCTTTCTCTAACTGGTATCTATGCTTCTACCTTCAGACCTGTCTTCTCACTCAGAGATCATTAGCTGATGTCTCAGTATAAGTCAAAAATATTCTTTAATTAACCAAATGGTTAGCTATAATATTTGGAGCATTCTAAATGTTTGTTTTTTAATCAATATAAAACATTGTTTAAAAATTTTATCACTATTCTTTAATTTCCTAACAAATATAAGATGTTTCTACACTTGAATATTTGATTTTCTGTGATACAAATGTCAGTGATTACCTGTGGTCAAGTCTATGTTCTTTGTGTGTGTATGGGCATATCTATGCATTTGTTCATGATCTCTGTAAATAATGAACTCACTGATGAAAACCATGTTTATTTCCCCAAACCATATAGTACTACATTCTACATTGGCACACTGATTTAATGTGTAGCTACTGGAATCACATTCAAGTAAAAAAAGTTATTTTATATTTGAGCAGAAGTTCCAGAAATTATCCCCTAATCATCTTCAGTGTTAAAGTACACATTTAATAATTTGAATCTAATTTACATCTTCCTTTTGTACCTGTATGTGTAACTTTGTCATCAATGCTTGGGACTCTGACTCACTACTAAACCTTACCAGCCACCAAGAATCCCTCTGTTAATTCCCCACCACCATCTGTGTGTTCTTCTGCGAACTGAGTCATTCTTTGATCTGGACAATATCTCATTCACACTAGAAACCACACAGTAGCCCACTCCACACTTCAGAATTTTACAATAATCTTCAAAACTCTTGAACACTCAAAATACCACAACAACTTCCAGAGAAACAGCATCTAACCAGACTTTGAATCCAGGCAGAGTATTAGACACTCAAAGACTAAATCAATAAATTGATTGTTTTAACTTGTATACAAAACTTTGTTTGGTTTGGAGTACATTCCCTACCTCTGTGTATTCTTAAAACAAATCATCCTTCCTCTGTTGCCATCTGGCCCAACTCTATTATTAATTTCCTGGTTCTGCTATGTACAATTTACTTTGCATATTAAAGCCTTGGAATTTTCAGATTTGAGTTTTATAAAATATTTTAACATTATTTTAAATGGACATTTTTTTACATTAAAAATATTTATTACTTTAACTGTATGCAGTTGGGATAAATATTCACAAATGAGAAGACTTTGGCCTGTTGTGTCTACTGAAGTAAGTGGACAGGTGATAGATAAAGACAAACTATCAGCAATAAAACATAATTTCAATGTCCTCAAGTCAGCTGACCATCAGAGTGGAGCCCCATGCTGCTCGTGTAAGGGGATGTTTGTAATCTGATTTTCAGCTGTGAAGCCAGAGTACTCACCTCGTCAGTACTCACCCAAGTCCTAGGAAAGGAAACCACCACATTAACAGCTTGAATTCTATTGGCTTCACAGGCAATGTGAGGCCTGCTTGGTATTGTCTAGACATAGAGAAGCTCAAGGTGGATATGTCCCTCTGGGGCCCTGAATTCTTTCTTGAAGTAGAGGTCTTAGACAAGAGCTCCTGTCCCAGAGATCGTTATTTCCCACAGCTCTACACAAGAGAAGTTGCTGATGTCCGTGGCCTCCATGCTCCCTCTAGTTGGTTAACTGAAAATTGGAATGTTCTGGGGTATTACCAAGTCTCCCCATGATGTCAAGGTTTTTAGTGCACTACTAATGCCCTGGGGATGTTGCCAAGGCTTCTGCAGTAACAGCAAAGAAAGAATTACTTGCCAGGTGTGGCCTTGGAGACCTGTGGGCCCCAATGAGGCAATTATAGTTAACTGATGGGCTTTCCATGATCCACCTTGAGTTATCAATTCCCTCTGTTCTTCATGCTTCAAATGAAACAGTTGTACTCAGCATCCTCAGTGTGGCTCTTCTTAGATGACTCTGCCGTCTGAGAGTCCTCATGACTTACTTATTTTGACAACAGGTTCTTTTTGCCTTGACCCATCAGAAAACATTTCATGACTCACTTGGGAGCAATCACTTAAATCTTTCCCTTCTCTAGACTCTTCATATAGTCCTCATGTATTCTATTTATAGGAATCATCAACGCAGCTAAATATTTCTTTCCTTGATGAAAATTTTGATGTTTTAATTTCTGTTACAATGTTTGCTGTGTGAATATTTATTTTTGTCCCCAACAAAACTGAAAAAATATCTGCCAATGTATCCTAAAACTGTGTATTATATATACATTTAACACTATTGTACATAATATAGGACAACTTTAAAAATCAAAACATTCTGTATCCACTTAAGGAATCATAATATAATACAGAGAAAATGATCTGTCATTGCAAAATTTCCAACCACAGAAAATATCCTTGACAAATATAGGCCTCAGATTCTCCATTAGTGAATAATTTAGTGTGACTTATGTTTATTGTGTATGAAATGATGGCAAGTATGGGAGGTGACTTTTGTATTTATTTAACACCTTTTTCACTGGGAGTTAGTGTTATTCTAATGATAAAGTCTATTTGGTGCCATTTTTGCCTGAATAGTACAGCCAATAACATCTCCAGTGATCTCCAGCTCCGAGGACAGTCACAGTCAAGTGAGATAATTACTCCAGGGTAGGAAATAAAACAACCCATATGTTCATCCTGAGCCCCTTCAACAGTGAAGAGGACTGTAGTTCTGTTTCCTGCATCCATGCTGGACAGATCACAACTACCTGTAACTCCAACAACAGGGGATTTGACACAGCCTTCTGGCCCCACAGGTATACATTTATGTGGCACACACACACACACACACACACACACTCGTGCACATACACATGCACATATGCATGCATGCAAGCTCAAATAAAAATCATTTAAAGTATTCTGACAACATTACCATTTAGTAATGTCATGTAGAATGCAAATATTTAAAGTCTACAGTTTAATGACTTTTAGTTTGTTCCCTGCGTTGTATATTTATCACTTCAGGCTTTCTTTTGGGAAACTGTGGAAATAGTCTTTTGTTTATTTGTTGTTTTGTTTTTGGTTTTTCAAGGCATGTTTCTCTGTAGCTTTGGAGCCTGTCCTGGAACTAGCTCTTATAAACCAGGCTGGCCTAGAATTCACAAACTCACAGAGATCTGTCTCTCTCTGTCTCCCGAGTGCTGGGATTAAAGGCGTGCACCACCACTGCCTGGCAAAAAATATTCTGAAGTGATAAATATACAATAGTTTAAAATATGTTTTAAAAAGTTTGGTTTCATTATGTACATGGAAAATTTGGATCAAAACCACAATGAGATACCATCTCACCCTAGTCTGAGTGACATTATCCAAACAAGCAAAACCTATCAAATACTCTTGAAGACAGAGAAAAGGGAAGTCTGGCAGTTGGTAGGAATGTAAATTAGTATAGACATTAGGCTGACTGGTGTGCATGTCCTTCTAAAAACTGGATTTCTCACAGATCTATCAGATAAACCAGGAATTCTATTTTTGGGTATAGAGCCAATGGAACCGAATCAACATTCCACATGTTTACTGTGTTTTCTGTAACAATGTTCACAGTAGTCAAGATGTAAAATCACTGTGCGTACCAATCAATGGATGGATGGTTAAGAATGTTCAATACATGCCTAATATATTGCTATTCAGTCGTAAAGGTGAATGAAATTCTGTCAATTGAGTGGAACTGACGAATTGAAGGGTGCTGTATTAGGTAAGCTGGACACAGAAAGACGAGCACCACATATTCTCTCATATGTTGATGCTAAAAACATTAGCCTGAAAGAAAATCAGTGATGACTCGAGTTGGCTAAGAATGGAGTGGGGTGTTGATGGAAGCAGGGTTTTATAAGTTCATCTATATTCATGTGTTGAAATGTATTGAACCAAATTAACATATGAAATTAATGTTAGCCAAAACCAAAGCAAACTTGAAAAAATAATTTATACAATGATTGGCAAGAAGTAAACGTTAATAAATATTATATGTATCTCCTTGCATGTAAGGGTGCATTGAAAAGAGATCAAAGAGTTGACAAAAATATTAAGAGGCTATTGTGAGTATTTAGATCCTAGAAATTTTTAAAAATGTATATTCTAAATTGTTTGGATGTATCTCCTTACTTCATTTTATTTTTTAATTTATTTATTTATTAAGGATTTCTGCCTCCTCCCCGCCACCGCCTCCCATTTTCCTCCCTCTCCCCCGCCCTTACTTCATTTTAAAAACACTTTAAGGAATGCGATTGTATCTCAGCATTAGTGCATCTAACATATCAAGGTACAAAAATTCAATGCCCGGAACCACCAATAATATATTCTTAAGTGCTCGCTAATGAGATGATATGAGACTATCTCATTGTCCTGCTAATTTTCATTTCATTGATTATATGGAGATGAGAACATCCTTTTTGCATGGTTTATTTTCCATTTCATTTTCTTCTTTAATTGCCTGCTTATATTCTTTTCAATCATATCATGATACTTGTACTTTTCTGAAAGAGTTTTAGTACATTGATTGTGCACATTGTAAGTCCTCATCTCTAGCTTATTTTATTTTTTACTTTATTTAGGGAGAGGGAAAGAGAGAGGGAGAGAAGAGAGAGAGAGAGAGATGAGAGAGAGAGAGAGAGAGAGAGAGAGAGAGAGAGAGAGAGAGAATGAGAGAACTTGTTGGAGGAGGGGCCACTTAGCCCCGAAATAATCACAAAAATACTGTATTCATTGAATCACTGCTTGACCCATTAGCTCTAGCTTATTATTTGCTAACTCTTACATATTAATTTAACCCATTTCTATTAATCTGTGTATCATCACAAGGCTGTGGTTTATCAGGTAAAGTTCCCAGAGTCTGTCTCTGGCAGACTCCATGGAGGCTTCATGGCTTCTTTCTGACTCCACCTTTTTTTTCCCTCCTAGCATTCAGTTAGTTTTCCCCACCTACCTCTGTTCTGCTATAACTCTACTATAGGATCAAAGCAGTTCCTTTATTAACCAATGATATTCACAGCATACAGAGGGGAATCTCACATCAATGCCTCTACTCTAATCCTATTCAATTCTTCATGTTTTGAGGCTTAAAATCACAATTGCAACAAACTCTATCTCTGGAGAAAAGAGAGAGGATGGTTCATAGATACTGGGGCTCAGTTGGTTGGTAGAAATAACAACTGTGGTTTACAACATCTGTCTCTTTCAAAAGTACTGAGTAGAGAGGATTTTGAATGCTGACAATACAAAGAAATGGTACATGTTTGCGGTTATATATATGTCAGTTATTCAGATTTAATCATTACAGATGTCTGTCTATTGCAATATTGCCATGGACTTTGTAAATATTGAAAGAGTTGAGGCTGAGTTGTGCCAAATAAAATGCTGACAAAGAATCTTGTTTATAACGGAGGAAAAAATTTACAAAGAGGCATTTAGACACTTCTCTTTCAAAAAATAAACTCTAAAGATCTTTTGGGGAGGGTTACATCACACCCCTAATGTGGGGAAATAGTCTTAATCACAAGATAGCTGAAGATAAGACTTTAATGTACACAAATAAATAAACTATTTGAAGTAACACTTATTATACCCTAGATTTGAACCGATCCTCTAGTATGCGTCTCTGAGACATCCCTACTCTATTTGAGAAGTGCACTTATTTTATCATTCCTTCATGCACTATTTATTTTTTGTTTAAAAACATATAAAATAAGTTTTGCTTCAGTGACTTTCTTAGGATTTTTATTGTTTTATGAAGATCTCGGTGTATATAGAAATTTATTAAAATGTTTATAGTTTTTTCTTGCTAGTCTTTTATTAATTTGTGTACTATACTCAATCAAATAACTATAAAAATATTAGAGACTCTCTAATGAATGCCTATTATGTATTTTTATGTGAAAAATATAAACTACCTAGAAGATGAGGCCATTTAGCATAGTACCTATATGATCTTCTTAAGTTTTAAGATCTGCCTTGAGTCAGTCTAGTGTCTGACAACGGAACTTAGAAGCTTATTTAGAAGGACATATACACTTCGAAAGAAAACCAATCTTTAAACACATGGGAAAGGGCTGATGAGATGGCCAGGGATCCTTACAGTGCAATAAACAACTCTCTCTCTCTCTCTCTCTCTCTCTCTCTCTCTCTCTCTCTCTCTCTCTCTCTCTCTCTCTCTCTCTCTCTCTCTCTCTCTCTCCCTCCCTCCCTCCCTCCCTCCCTCCCTCCCTCCCTCCCTCCCTCCCTCCCTCCCTCCCTCTCTCTTCCTCTCTCTCTCTTCCTCTCTCTCTGCCTCTCTCTCTCTCTCTCTCTCTCTCTCTCTCTCTCTCTCTCTCACACACACACACACACACACACACACACAGACACACACAAATAAATAAGTGTGAAACAAGTTGTTAAATTCACGGGGGAGACGGCAGTGGTAGAGTGTCAAAGGCCATTGCCTCCTTGAAGTTCCTACACCTCATCTACCTATTTCAGAAACCTTCTGGTTCTGTTTACCTCATTTGTGTGCCACTCTCTCGTGGGTTACTATATGTATGCTCATGTCTTCTCTGTTTTCTTTCCTCTTACATGAGAGTCTTTTCATGGCACTCAGCCTCCTGGTGTGGTTTCCTGGTGCAGCTGGAGAGACTATGATGCATCTTTGTGTATAACTGTCCTAACCGCGCTGCCTTCTGTAGCCACAACTCTCCCACTGGCCGTGGCCTCCTTATCTCTCCAGGTAACATTAGCCACTGGGAGGTCAGTGGGGTAGCTACTATCGGGGAACATAGAGACAGACTCTAAGGTGTGTGAGAATATAGCCAGCCTGGCAATTATTTGGAAATCCAATGGTGAATTCATGTCCTATACCTTTGAGCAAAGGGTCATCTACATGACATCACACCGGAAATCAAGGACTCTGGATAAGGTGATATCATATTTAATTAAGTCTTCCTTCATTCTTAGAAATGCCTGTGATCTATCTCTACTCTCCACGTACAGTTTAAATGCAAGCCTTCCTAATATTCTTGTGGAAGATAGCTATATAGATCAGCGTCTCCTCTCTTGCACAAAGATCATGCACACTAACCTAGAAAGCACTACAGGAGAACTGCAAGCCCCTCTTCCCCATCCCACTTCCAGATTCCCAGAAGAACAGTTGTGGAACCTCGAGGGCTGTTTGTCCCTAGTGACCCTCAAAGGTGGGTTTCAGATTACGAGCGATATCACAGAGAATTGTTGTCCTTCTTCTCCTCTTATGCTAAGTCTGTGCTTTTCCCAAGTACCTTCCACAGAGCCCCCTTCACATCCTTGTTCCTCAGAGTATATATTAAAGGGTTGAGAATGGGGGTGAGTATAGTATAAAAAACAGCGACAAACTTTCCCTTAGTCTCTGAATATCGGTGGATGGGTTGGAGGTATGTGTATATGCCCGAGCCATAAAACAGAGAGACCACAATCAGATGGGACCCACACGTCCCAAAAGCCTTTCTGCGTCCAGCTATTGACTTGATTCTCAGAATTGCCCTGGCAATGTGCCCATAGGAGCCTAAAATCAGCGCTGCGGGGAATAACAAGATTATTGTTCGAGCAACAAACATCTTGGCCTCTGTTCCATTAGTGTCTTTACAAGTCAGCTTCAGGAATATGGGCATCTCACAGAAGAAGTGATTCAGCCGATGGCTACAGAGGGGCATGGCCATAACAAGTCCTGTCTGGATCACAGAGTTCACAAGGCCAGACACCCAGGAGAGGATGGCCAGCGTCTGACACAGCTGAGGGTGCATGATGGTGGTGTAGTGGAGTGGACGGCACACAGCCGCATAGCGGTCAAAGGCCATCACCCCCAAGAGCAGACACTCTGCGGAAGCCAGAGCAAGGAAAACGAGGAGCTGAGCCACGCACCCTCTGTAGCTGATGGTCCTATCAAATCCACAGAGGTTAATGAGAAGCTGAGGCACGGTGCTGGTGGTGTAGCAGAGGTCCAGGAAAGAAAGATGGGAGAGGAAGAAGTACATGGGTGTGTGCAGTCTGAGGTCCAGCCGTGAGAGGACAATGATGGTGGTGTTGCCAAGGAGAGTTAGCAAATAAAAGACTAGGATAAAAACAAAGAGGAAAACTTCCAGTTGGGGAAAATCTGAGAAACCTACCAATATGAAGCCCCCCCCTAAACTGGCATTGAAAGTCCCCATTGCCTTTCACTTAAGCAGTGTGGACATTCACGCAAAGCCTCCTAGAGCAGTATGTGCTAAAACATTATCCCCACGATTCCTTAAACGCCCCAGAATTCTGCATCACATTCTCTATTAGTACCTAATTTCTCTTTCTCCTCTCTCCTGTAGACAGGAAATGGCTAAGTTAGAAATGAGCGGGTTGTGTTTGAACTCTCGTTTTCAACGTTCTCTGATTTTATTCTTACCGCTCAAGTATTTGGGAGGATCCCTTTGACGTCATTGTCTAGGCTTCCTTGTCTAAAGTTAGAGCCCAGGAACTCATCACCTCCCTCACAGCATGAGGTTAGTATCCAAATGCACTAACATGGATCTAATGTGGACCTCAGGGTGTAGCTAACTAAAGGACCTTGTATCTAGCATGTGAAATTTTCTAGATTCAACCTCCATCACTGCCCTTCAAAAGATAAAAATAGAGAGATAAAACAGAATGTGTAAAGTGTAGCATTCATGTTTCTGCTCTTTTGCTGGTTTGGGTCGTTCCTCTTCTCTTTCTAGAAGATGGAGTACTCCTGCAGGTTGGGACCCAGGACTAACAAGGCTGGTATCATAAGTTCACCCTCTGAGCACTCATCCGCCTTCCGCTCCGGGAGCTGTCAGGGTGCCAACCCTGGGAGACGTCCACATCAGCAGCGTCTATGGCAAAGGATTGTCTTACAACAAATTTCTTACTGAAAATTACTATTTCTCAAATACAAATACATTTCACTTAAATAAATCGAACTAGTAAATCTATCCTGGCCTTCCTGGGAAGAGTTGTTTCCTCTTCTCTAGACCAAACTCTTCCTACGGTTCTGCTCCAGTGATTGTCATGCACAAAAGTCTTCTGAGTGTCTGTGTGTCTCTTTGAGCTGTGAGATCCTGGGTGACAGAGGACACAGTGAGTCTTAAAATGCTAACATTCTTCTTTACGGTATATAAGAGGCTGTCGAATTATTATTTTCATTCATGGCTTGCAGTAGATGTCAATGTGAAAATTTTGAACCTTCATTTCAGTCTATTAAAAATCTATGTCCTCTAAGAACTTAGGAGCTTACACTACAAACACATTTTAGTAAACTGTAGCCTTGGGGATGCATAAAAGTTGCTTTCGGTGTTGATATTTCTGCTGTAAAAATCAAGATAAGATCTAAGAACATTAATCAGGAACCACGACAAGAACGTGGAAGGTAACTGAACGTTCACCTGCGCTCACTGTCAACAGTTTGGGTCACTAGTGCCTTTGTTCTGCATTAAATCCACTGCAAGGGGAAGTCAACGCCTCAGTGCCGAGTCAATGTTTCCAGGAAGATATTCAGGTTCTGTGCTTGCAAAGCGAACAATAAAGACAAGATGTTAGTATACAGACAGCTTAGTGAGCACACCTAAGGTGGACTTGAACGGCCTCCTTTGGCACATGTGCAACAAACTCTGCAGCCAGACCCTGTGTGTGGCCTTTACTGCTTGTCTGCCACCTGTTCCAAGAGTCTCAGGTCACTTACCCGACAAAAATACTGTTTGCAAGAGCTTGTTGGAAGTTAATTTCTCTGATAAATTCTTTTTTTCCATGTTGAAACATTTTACTTTAATCCTTGACTAACAATCATTTTGGGGCCAAGCTGAGATTACATACTGTCTTTCCCCTTCGAAGTGCAGCCTGCTGATATTCCCTTCATACGGCATAACACATCTCACACAAGACGGTCTGTGCGTTAAGCTGATACAAAACTCAGATCAAAACTTCGAATAGAGATTAAGATTTGTGCTCACTAGAAAGCAAAATCAGAATCCGGAAACCTCTTCCCTCCTTACCTTTGAAAGAATTCTGCAAGCCCAGCTTTCATTCTAAGTCTTAGATAAATAAAAGGAGTCTACTGAAAATTACTATCTTGTGGACTGACATTTTTGTTTGGTCATCAAAAGACATCCAGAAGAAAATTAAAAAAGAAATATCATTATCCAAATAGTCTCCAGATTCAGCCATATTTTATTTAAAAGTCTCCAGACCAGGTAATTTCTTCTATAAATATTTATATAATTCCTTCTATGGTCATGACTTCTATCAATAGGAGGGGATATATCCCTGAATAAGTAAAAATAACATCTCTGATACCTTATTAAATGACAAAAACATGTTACATACATTTTCAACATTCTCTGTTTATAGCACTGTTCTGTAAGTTCTATCAAACTCAATGTACCTGATTCTTTTCAGTGTTGCATTTCCAGGTCCAGGACTGTTCCCAAGGCATGGAAGGCTCCCCCAAAATATTATTAAATCAATTAATATATCCATTATATACACTGGCTCCAAGTCTGGTATATGTAAGTGGCCCAGAAATGTTCATTTTTTATGAGTCAGGAAAGAAATAATACATCTGTCCCACATAGAGTTTAGTCACACAGGAATGTATAGCAATCCATGATCTATACATTTGTTGCTGTTTATTACAACATTCAGGTATATTGATTATTTCCAAATGAATGAAAACTCAAGTGGAGAGGGAACCTGAAATGACCCTATCCTATAGCCATACTGATGAATATCTTGCATATCACCATAGAACCTTCATCTGGTGATGGATGGAGATAGAGACAGAGACCCACATTGGAGCACTGAACTGAGCTCCCAAGGTCCAAATGAGGAGCAGAAGGAGGGACAACATGAGCAAGGAAGTCAGGACCGCCAGGGGTGCACCCACACACTGAGACGGTGCGGCTGATCTAATGGGAACTCACCAAAGCAAGCTGGACTGGGACTGATGGAGCATATGATCAAACCGGACTCTCTGAACATGGCTGACAAGGAGGGCTGACTGAGAAGCCAAGGACAATGGCACTGGGTTTTGATCCTACTGCATGTACTGGCTTTGTGGGAGCCTGGTCTGTTTGTATGCTCACCTTCCTAGACCTGGATGGAGCGGGAGGGACCTTGGACTTCCCACAGGGCAGGGAACCCTGACTGCTCTTTGGAGTGGAGAGGGAGGGGGAGGGAGATAGGGGGAAGGGAGAGAGAAGTGGGAGGAGGGGAGGAGGTGGAAAATTTTAAGTAAAAATAAATAAATAAAAATAAAAAGGAAAAAATAAGGTAAAAAATTCGGAATCATAACTTCAAAGGATCAGAATATAATGAAACATGGAGACATAGGCCAATTAGTGTCCACCTTTCTCAATAAGATGATATTGAAGAAAAAAATTAGTTTTATCGCTGCATTGGCCAAATTTAAAATAGAGGGTATAACACTGAAATTTTTTATCGATTTTTATTGAGCTCTACATTTTTCTCTGCTCCCCTCCCTGCCTCTCCCCTCTCCTTCAACCCTCTCCCAAGGTCCTCATGCTCCCAATTTACTCAAGAGATCTTATCTTTTTCTACTTCCCATGTAGATTAGATCCACGTATGTCTCTCTTAGGAACCTCATCATTGTCTAGGTTCTCTGGGAACACTGAAATTTTGATAGTCACTTATTTAATAAAAATTTAATAAGTAGAAAAAGGTGAGATGCTAGTTTGTGAAATGTCTATATGGCCACGACTCCAAAGCGTCAGAATACTCAAGAACCTACTTGATTCCAGAGAGAGAGACGGAGGGAAAGGTTTAGGAGCTGTGCAAGCCAATAGGGGAGTTAAGAAGTAGAGAAACAGAAAAGCCACAGAGTGTAAAGTACAGAACATCCCAAGGCTCTAGCCCCACCTAGCTGCCAAAGCTGCCGGCCTGTAGGAAGCAAGCCAGCTAGCCCTGGTGAAAACACTCTTGGTTTTTAGCCAGAGGACATTCCCTTAGTTCCTTTAAGTTGCAAATTCCCTGGGTGGGTGGTGTGATGATAATGACTGTTCTTGGAGAGCAAACTAGCCCCAGAAACCATGTCCTTTCGATCACTCTTCGTATCTTAGAGTGCTTCAACCAAGTACCATCTTAAGAAGGGGCCAATGTGAGAAGTCAGAGAGTCCCACCAGTGTCCGGGTGGAAGACACTGAGAGGCAATCATGGAGAGGGAAGGGAGTTGGACACAGAAACATCAAGAAGATTTGACAGCAGGTTTGGTTTGTGCAGGCATGGCGGTCAGTGGCCTCATCACTGTGGTAAGGAGGAGCATGCCTCAACACATGGGCATGACTGTGGAGTCTGTCAGCTCAGCTCCTAGAACATCCTCCTTGCTCTACACAGCTTGCTAGCAACAGGGCTGAGAACTGTGAGCTCAGATCCAGGCATTTATATCTGCAGCTTCCTCCATCTCACTGCGTGGTTCCCTGCCAGGTCCCCCCCCCCCTTGCTCTCTTCCCTCCAGGGCATAGCTCAGTGACAATGTTTATGCTTTCCCCACACTCCAGTGAACTCAGGAGTCTTGACTCTGGTAGTAGGCCCTGCTGGGTAAACAAACTGAGACAATGGATCTCCGGAGCAAATGAGAACTTGTCCAGTCCACAAACCGCAAAACTAAGTGCGACCAGCATCTGCTCATTGCACACAAAGAACAAAAGCTTATAAAGTGAATACGACCATGGCAGACAACTGCCTTTCACAGACTCACGCTCGGCACCAGCACAGTGAAAGGACCCAGAAAGAAGCTATTCAAATACTTTTTATTTTATATTCAAATACTTTATCATGTTTATAGCTCTTCTGTATAGAACCTCAAACCGTGAACTCGGTGAAACCGCTGCCTCATTTCCTCACTCACAGCCTTTCTGCATCCTAATCCCTCAGTTCCTGCACTGGCTCTACTGATGGGGACTTCCGTCTGTCTTTCCCTCCACTCTCCATCATCTGCATTGCTTTCTAGCTTATGCACTTCATTTACTTCCACTCAGTCCCATGCACCCTTTTCTGGAGAAATGTAATATCTACGGTTTCCCTGGCTACAATCACATCAATAAGCTGATTTCTCTTATTCGGGTTTGCAGTTTAAGCATCTAATATAATGAGAACTCAGTACACTCCCAAGACTGGAAGTACTCACCTGCTTGAGTACATTAACAGGTCCTTAGGAAGGCATAGAACTGTGCAGTAGTTTCTGTCTTGTTCGGAATGTTGGATGAGGAAGGTGTCCTTCCTCCTTGGGAAATGGTCCTTTCTCCTTAGCCTGGTGTGTGAGGAGTTTCAGTCCTGTGTGGCATCAAAGGTCAAGTCTTCTTCCATTCCTATTCTGTCATATTGACTTTCATTTGCCTAAGGGAGACCTTTGGTCCTCTGCTTTAATGCTCTAAGAGACCTGCTTCTTTTAGGGTGTGCACTGCTTCATAAACCCCCAGGGTTCTGCTGACAACAGGCCAGTCTGCATAACCAAGCACCTATACCCACCTGATGTGTCATGTTAATGCTACCCCAATGCTGATGATAGCGACTCTGCATTTAGCATAAGTTACCTTCTTCTCTGTGCACTGTCCTTGAGTCTATAACTTACATACCATTGGACGGGGTAATGGGACCTCCCTTGTCTGCAGAGAACTTTCTTCCACTCATTCACAGAGCAATTACTGAAGTCTGTCTCATTGCACCCAATCTGGGAATTCTAAATGGAAACACTTCTGCAAGCTCTTTCCATAAAAGAACAATAGAAAGTTCTGTGTGAGCCAAGGACGGGTCTCTGGGAGACCCCCACATATTACTCTTAGTCTTACATGTCATACCCCAGGTTGGCTTTGACCTCAGCCACACTGGCCCAGGGATTAGGAAATGCAAAGCTTCCTGGATTGTGTAGGGTGTGAGAGAGAGCAATGTGAGCGTGCACACAGGTGAGCACAGACCTCCTTAGAAAGATGATCAGGGCATGAAAGTATTAGTAGGAGCCATAAAGAGAGGATGTCTCCTCTTATAATGCCCCAAAACCTTCATCTCAGTAAAGAACAAAGCGATGTTGGATTGACACAACTGGTTCTTAATGACCCTCATGGAATATTGAGGATTACTCATGAGCTTGGCAATAGACCCGCTTTAAAACCTTGAGAAGTAGATTGACTCTGTATCGTGCCTGTATGCTTCCTGAATGAGAACTTGTTGCTTGTTATTGAGTTTTGGGTTACAGAAATGCTTCAAGATAGGCGCAGCATCTTGCATCCCACTTGGCAATATCTCACGTGAAAAATATGTCCGACTTGCTTTGTTCTCAAAAGTCAAACTTCACAACAACCAATGGAATTTATGAAAACAGACTGTGACTTAGTAAAAGTGAAATAAAAATGAACCAATTTGAAGGCAGATTGCCTGGGCAGGAAGTAATACTCCTCTGCCTTCTAATCAGCCTGCTCATTCAGAGCATGGCAGGTGAAATTTAGGGATGATGTAAAAATATGATTGAATTCACTGGAAGGTTTAGAAACATCCACTAAGCCATTCCCATATTTATTTCCCTAGGTTAACTTTAAAAGCTTATCCCCCTACTCCTGACCTCGTTGGCAAACACAGGACATTTTGATATGTACCTGCTTGTGATCATCTGTGCTCAGCTCTGTGTTTGTTTCTGAGCTGTGCACGCATCTGCCCATGCATAGTCTCCCATGTAATAGCTCTCTTCGTCAGGAAGCGTGTTTAAATGCAATAACATTTACTATTGCATTTTCTACATCACTCCGTTAATTTAATGATGTCATCAGGCTATAGTGGAGCAACATATAGGAGATAAAATTTTTATCTTGTTTGAGCACAGAGAATCCATAAGTTCCTTCCAGTCACCTTCATTGATGTATTATGTATCATAAAATTTGAACCTAACTTCACTTTGCTTCATTAAGCCTACAAGTATAGCTCTCCAGGGTTTGGGAGATGAACTCCCTACCAAACCTCCAAGGCACCAAAGCATCTTTGTATGTTTTTTTTTAATCTCTGCATTTTTCTACAGACTCTCTCATCCTCTAGTATGGATACCATCCCTGTCTCAATAGAAATCAGACAGTTACCCCAACCTATTCCACAGGCTTTGAGTATTATTTTCAAGATTCCCAAACAGCCTGAATTTACAACCTTTTTAATATAAAATCAATGTTGGTGCTAACTCACTTCAGTGGACATTCAAAGTCTCAATTACATAACAAGGTGCCCGTTTCCCTGGAACTCTACACATGGGACATGCATACACTCTAGAATGGGTTTACTTCCACTGAACACTCTTCCTGCAAGTCTCCCTTGATTTTTCATCAGCACCTATAGCCAAGCCTCCAGTCTTTGTCTCCTAGCTCTGATGTCTACAGTTTGCTCTGCGTATTTGTGCCTTGGGTATTTAGGAGTCAAATTTCAGAAAAGACTTATAACGATTCTAAAAAAGCATCCATACTTAATTCAAGGGATATTTCTGCTTCTAACTTTGTGCGGTTGTAGACAGAGAGATGTGAGTGAGAACGTTTTGGATGTGCTGGGTTTCATGGGGCAGGTGGACAGATGTGTGGATGATAGAAAGACTATCAGTAGCAAAACATTTTGCAAATCTTTACGTTTCTATGCCTCAATGAGGTAACTAACAGGAGTAGAACCAATGCCAAACTGCATAACGGAATATTGATTTTGTAGTTTTTAACTTTGAAGATAAAGTAGCCTATTCAGTTAGCACTTACCCACAACACCAGGAAAGGCATCTACTCCATTACCACCCTTGATTCTATTGACTTCAAAGTCAACAGGAGGACTGAGTTGGGACTGTCTATAACTAGAGATGCTCGAGGAAGACACGTCTTTCTTGGTCCTGATTTCTTTTGTGCCCTTGGGACATCACGATCATATACCTTCTGTCCCAGCAGAGAGATTGCTGTGAGTCTTGACTTGGAAGGTAGGAGCCACCTCCCTGTGTACCCCACACTTGCCCTAACCTACTGAGAACAGGAAGGAGCTGGAATGTTGTCAAGTCTCCTCACGACACGAAGATTTAGCACATTCCCTGGGGATGTGGCCCACACCATAATAGCGGCATAAAGTCATTGTTCACAAAGTGCGGCTCTAGAGACCTCTGGGCCCTGTGGCAATTATAATCCACAGAGAAGTTCCACAGGAGAAAATGTTTGTCAAGTGTGGCCTTGGAGATCTCTGAGCCCCAATATGGCAATTATAAAGAGTCAAGAGGCTCCTATGTAGGAATTGTTTTCTAAGTGTGGCTGCGAAGACCTACGAGTTCCAGTGTGGTGATTATCACTGACTGATTGGGTCCCCAAGATCTATCTTGCAGTCCTCAGTTTTCTCTGTTCCCCACATTCTGACTAAATCAAACTGATGGAGTCAGAATCTTCAGGGCACTATTCTGCAATAGTGTTTAGGACTCTGCTTGGGATTTTCCCATATCCTCTATTGCAATCCCCATCTGACAGCCAGCTCTTCACCAGTCAGACCCCCCTGTAACACACACTGCAAGTTTTCCCCTTGCACACAACGCTCATGTTCTCATATGTGTTTACCATTGATCCAGTTATTCAGTTCCTTGATGAAAAGATTGATGATTTATATTTAGGTCACATACGGTGCTTAAGGTTTCAGTGTTTATTTTATGTCATTCTAATCTCTATAAGTTTTTTAAAGTATATTTTGTCAATGTATTCCAGAGGCATTTATTGAACAGTTCAAGTTGTTTTACAGAGTGAGGAAATAATACTAACACATGACATTAATCTGTTACCACCAAGGAAATTAGAGGTCTCATTACAAACATCTCTGTGCTCAGAAACTTTCTGGACATGTGTTAACATTGGCTTCCTCACCAGTAAAACAAGGTTAGTGAGAACTATAATGTGTGTGAGGATTCATGGTAATGCATTCCAAGTGTGTAATGTGAAACTGATGTTTGTTCAAGGGCGTGTGATATTATTGCACCACCAACACCTACGGGAAATACAGTCTCTGACCCCAAGGATGCGTACGGTCTAAGAAGACAGGCACAATCATGTGGAGGCCCAAAAGTGTGAGCCCATTTCCACATTGACCAAAGGTCAGAGAGTTGGAACTTACCTCTACTCCTTCAAGGTTATAGTGTTTCTACCTCAAAGGTCCCACACCTAGATTCAGATCAGAGAGTTCTGTTCTCTCAAGGTTATTTGTCCACAGGTGTTGACATAATATCCAGACCTTGTATTCCAGGAATAGAGAAGTAGATATGTTTCTACTCCAAATAAAAGTCAAAGAATCCAACTAAGTTCCTACTCCCTTAAGGAGATGACAATGGATTCCACCCAGGGAGTGGTTTGCCTACAGAATGTTTTGGTCTAGGGTGTGAGCGTGACTTATTTTGTTCTAACAACAGAATGTTTAACTACGAACGCAGCCTGCAACCTTCAACTGGTATGTTAATTTCCTTGTATCATATTAATGCAGGTTTTTTTTAAAATCTTACTCCTACATTTGGGGGTCAGGGGTATTTTAAGCAATTGGAAATTAAAGGCGGGCAATTTCAGTATTCACTTGAACTCCCTCCTGGTACTATCCTATGTTTCTGTTTTATTATTTTTTCATATCTTTGTACTATTTATTTTTCTGATGCCCATACCCCTACCCTAACAAGTTGTATTTTTGTTGAGGCTAGTCCCCAACATCATCTGAGATCACTAGAGTCAAGGTGAAGCATTCAGTGATCTTTCCTGTCATCCAGAGGGCATAAAACCATGAAGGGAAGTATTCAAAATACTCGAGATATTATTGCTTTACTGGGTCTTGCGTACTTTGCAACAGTGTAAATGGTACAAAATACCATGCACAGTCGTGAGAGCAGTGCTCATGCAAGTGAGAAAAGACTTTTGCTTGCTATGGAAGAAAAATAGCACCTGAAATCCGTATGGTGTTAATATGCACCAAACTCTGTCCAAAAACAGCCCATTCACAGCCTGGCTTCAAGTGCTGACCGGTGGCATTTCCTTGTTCTCTGACTGTGGATGCAGTTTAACCAATCACCTCATGCCCCTGCCACCGTGATGGATTATGCCCCCAGACTGTGGCCTGAAATAAAACCTTCCTCTTTTAAATTGACGTGGTTAGAGTACGTTATCACAGCACCAGGAAAAATAATGAATGCACTTTCCTTTTAATTTTATTTTATATATAAGATGACTAAACGCAGCAAGACACACAAAAGGTATAGATGAAAAACCATTACAACACGTCCATGAGCTCACTCATCCTCAGTCACAGAAACCGAAAGATAATGGGGTGGTGGAGAGGCCAGCAAGACATTTCAGAGTCTTACTTTATAAAAGTATCAGTGACTCCATAAGGCATTCAAAGATGCACGCGAATGAAGTAAGAAAAGCCATTTAAGACATAAAGGAGATAGAAGTGGATGCAATGGTCAGAGAGTTCTGTTATCTCTAAGAAATAGAACTTGCTGGCAACAACGTGCTGAGTCAAAGGATGGCAATCAACATACTAATTAAATGCAACCAAACAAGAAGCCCCCTAGCTATGCTCATATATGGGAACGTAGGCTTAACTTAAAAGCTATTCATAAGCATAAAGATGGTCACTATGTATTAGTAAAGAGAAGAATTCATCTGGAAGATATAAGAGTTGTAAATATTTATGTATTTAATGTTGGGGAGGCCAGTTTCATAAATCAAACACTAAAAGCCTGATAGAGCCTCTCATAAACTAAAAACCAATGGAGGAGCTTCAGAGCTAAACTGTGACTTGGATAAATTGGATTGATTATATCTCTAGAGCACTTTGTCCTACGGACTTGCATTGTTTTCAGTGGCCAAAGCATCATCTCTAAATTGATCCCAATAGAGACTGAAGAGATGGTTCAGTAGTTGAGTGCACCGTCTGCTCTTCCAAAGGACCCAAATTCAATTCCCAGCACCCGGATGGCAGCTCCTAACCTGTAACTCCAGTCCCCCAGGGTATCTGATGCCCTCTTCTGGCCTCCATAGGTTCTGTACATGCATGGTACACAGATATACATACAAGCAAAACACCCTTACACTTTAAATAAAATAAATAATAAATGCCATCATAGGCCACAAAACAAACCTAAACAAATACAAAAGAATTGAAATAGAGGTCAGGCGCGGTGGTTGCACACGCCTTTAATCCCAGCACTTGGGAGGCAGAGGCAGGCAGAGCTCTGTGAGTTTGAAGTCAGCCTGATCTACAAAGTAAGTTCCAGGACAGACAGGGCGACACAGAGAAACTTTGTCTTAAAAACAAAACAAAACAAAAGTTAATAGGAGAGCTTGCTCTGCCCCTCACGGCTGCAGGCACTCAGGGGATGGGCCCTGCACCTCACCTGGGAAGTGCAGTAGAGCCGACCATGGTGGGGTGGATGCAAGGTGAACTGACTCTGAGGCATGAGAGTGGGAGAACTGGCCTTGTGCTTCCTTGTGTGCCATGTGGTGGCATGGGCAAGGGAAAGATGTTCAGCCCCCACTCTGCCACCTCTCACCACCTGCAGCAGGTCAGAGGGTCTCAGGGGCACGAGAGCAGGGGAGCTGGCTCTTTCTCTCTCACCAGCTGCGATGTTAGGGAGAGTGGGCCCTGCACCTGCGTAGGCAACACAGTAGAACTGGCCATTGTGGAGTGGTGGCAGGTAAGCGAGCTCTAAGGATGTGAGAGCAGGGGAGCTGGCCCTACCCCTTGCTGCCTGCTGAATTGGGAGAGCTAACCCAGGCAGTGCTGGAGAGCTCACCCTGGTGATGAGGATGAGGGAAAACTCGTGGGCTGATCAACCCAGCTACCAGCCAGGTCCAGAAGCAGGGCTATGAGTCAATCCATCCCTCATCCACCCCATCTATGATCTGCTGGAACACGTGAAAGGGCTGATCCTGCAGATCCAAAGCTGCAGGATCTCCATCACACAGGGCAACAGCAGAATAGCCAATAGTGATAGCATTGATAGCATTGCAGAAGCCAGCGAACCAGACCAATGATCCACTGCAGTGAATACTTGCAGCTAAAAATGTATGGACTAAAGGCCTACTGACTGACTTAATGTGTCACATTGCAGCTTCCATGATGAGATTTTTCTTTCTTTTTTATTAATTTACTTTCGTTTTTATTAATTTACAATCATTTTCATTTCACATACCAATCCCAGTTTCCCTTCCCTCCCATCCTCCACACCACCTCCATCCACTCCTCAGAGAGGGTAAGGCCTCCCATGGGAAGTCAACAAAGTCTGGCACATCAAATTGAGGCAAGACCAAGGCCTCCCCTGCCCCCACATCTAGGCTGAGCAAGGTATCCTTCCAAAGAGAGTGGTCTCCAGAGATCCAGTTCATGCACTAGAAATAAATCCTGGCCCCACGGCCAGTGGCTGCACAAACTGCCCAAGCCACACAACTATCACCCACATTCAAAGGGATTCGTTCAGTCCTATACAGGTTCCCCAGCTGCCAGTCCAGAGTCAGTGAGCTTCCACCACTAGCTTAGATTAGTAGTCTCTGTGGGTTCCTTCATCATGATCTTGATCCCTCTGCTCATATTATCAATCCTCTCTCTCTTCGACTGGACTCCAGGAGCTCAGCCCATTGCTAGCAGTGGATCTCTGTATCTGCTTCCATCAGTTGCTGGATAAAGGTTCTATGATGACAATTAAGGTAGTCAACAATCTGTTATGGGGAAGGCCAGTTTAGGTACCCTTTCCACTATTGCAGGAGTCTTAGCTGGGGTCATCCTTGCAAATTTCTGGGAATTTCCATAGTGTCAGGTTTCTCCCTAACCCCATAATAGATTCCTTTATCAAGATTTCTTTCCTTACTCTCCCTCTCTCTGTCCCTCCCCCAACTTGACCATCCTATTCTCTCATGTTCTCCATCACTCTCCCCTTCCATCTCCGTTCTCTGCCCCATGCTCCCAATTTACTCAGGAGAGCTTACCATGATGAGATTTCTTTCTTCTTTAAAGTTTATTTTCTTTTATTTTTGGCAGGGTGGAGGGTGTTGCCAGGGCAGAGGCTGATAAGAATAAAAAAATAGAGAGATGACACGAAATCCAGGAAGAATAAATAAAAGTTAAAATAATTAAAACAATTCCTTATATTTTTATCAGATAATAGTAGAATAAAATTAGAATTAAAAGAAATATGCAAATAATTAGCGAGTGAACAACACATAATTGTTGGAATGCTGGCTCACTGAAGAAACCAGGGAATAATTTAAATCTCTAGAATCAAATGAAAATAACAATAATGCAGCTTACTAGAACCTCTGGGTACAGTTAAGAATGGGTTTATTATACAGAAATGTTTATAGCAATAAATGTTTACATTGAAAAGTTAGAGCTATCTCAGGAAAGTAACCCAAAGATGATTGATCATACTAGAAAAAAAGAAGCCAAGCCACATTCAGTAGACAGCAGACACAATAAAGATTGGAGAAGAGATTAAAAGAATGACACATAGAACCAATCAAAAAGTTGTTTCTACAATTAATAAATGGAACCTCTTGAAACGGAGAAACTTCTGTAAAGTAAAGGACGTCGCAGGCCTGGCCAGCATAATGAATTCCAACAAGGGTCACCTGATCGTCCCTCCCCATTCCTTGAATTTATCAGGGTTTTAATCTCAATCTCTGACTCCTGAGTTTTTATTACTATTAGAACAATGTATCAGGTTTTTAAAATATACACTAATGACTTAGAACTGTTTCTATTGCTATGAAAAAAATGTCACTGGAATCTAGATGGAGATGACATTGTGTCTGTAAATCACTTTGTATAAATATGGGACATTTAATTATATGATATAGATGCTCAAGTGTATTTCTTCACAGCTGAGGGCTTCTTTGTGAGTAGGAAAAACTCAGATCTCTTTAAGCGACTGGCCACTGGGCGTTTGACCATATTTCAGTGGTTGTATGAACAACACAAATTAGACTTGGTGGCTCTTTGCTTTGTTTTGGAGTACAAGGGGAGGAGGTTGGACCCGGAAGCAACGGGAAGAAAGAGTGATCAGGTGCATTGTAGTAAATTCCCAAATAGTTAATAAAAATGTTAGGGAAAAATGTATCAACAACATTTTTCCGGTTAGTACTGTGCCTCTGTCTCTGAAGCTTATTAGGGACACAAGTGAGGACCATGAAGGAGAGTCTTCTGCAGGTTGACACTGTGACTACCACTAAATCAGTATACCTGTGCTGTAGTCATCTTCCCTCTGAGCAATGCCAAGAAAGCCAAGGTCTAAGGAAAGGCGGCTTATTAAGAGGACAAATGCACAATAAAATGAACAAAAACAGTGGAGAAAGGGAAATGTTTTAAATTGGAGGACTTATACTTCCTAGCAGAGTGGAAAGCATCATAAACATGCAAGGCCAAATAGAAGAAATTTCAGAAACTATGGTTAAGATCAAGTCAATAACACATTCAAACAAGTATTTAAAAATGAATGAACATGTCCAAACTTCCAAGAACGTTGAGATACATTCGAGAAATAAATCCTAAGCACCTATAAAATAGAAAAAGAAGCCGAGATCAAGACTAATGACACAGATATACAATGAAAGTAATAGAATAAGCGGTGAGCATCCAAACACATGAGGCATTTAGAGCCCCAACTATCCATGATGAAAGAAGGACCTCTGCATGACAATTGCAGTCGAGATTTCGAAAATACAAAGTAAAGAGCAAAGCTCAACTCGGTAAGGGAAAATGATTACTCACATACAAAGACAAATACATTAGAATGATACCAGATTTATGTTTTGGGATATTTGTTTATACTGTGAAGATGTGTCTTTGTCAAGGTGCCTTCTGGTTGGTTTAATAAAGAGCTGAATGGCCAATAGCTAGGCAGGAAGAGTTCAGGTGGGTCTTCTGGGCACAGAGGGAACTCTGAGAAGAAGAAAGGCAGAGTCACCAGCCAGACATGGGGAAGAAGCAGAAGGTGCAAGATGGAAGAGGAGAAATGTCACGGGACTGTGGGACCCACAGAAGTGAATCTGTTCCATCTTAACTAAACATTACAGTTAAGACCTATCTTGCTCCTTCAAGGTTATACGACAAGATGTTTGACCTAAGGTGTGGTTACAGGATGTCTTGCCTGGACAAAAGGATGCTTTGACCTAGGATGTTGTTACTTTTTGTTATTTTGAGATGTGAGGAGGTAATTACATTTGTTTGTTCTTTGTATTATGGTAAAAAAGTCTTTTGCCGCCCCTCCCCCCTCTGATTTGGGTATAGAAGAACTTTGAGTAACAAACTTAAGGTAGATCACAGTATTCAGTGGATGCCCTCCAGATTCTGTCCATTGTCTCTTGTCTATTTCTTTCTTAATCCTCACCCCTTCCTCCAAGTACAGACAAAGAAGTTGGGCAGGACTCTGAAAAAATGGCGCCTTGGATATGGAACTTGGATATGGAAGAATAACATGGTAGACACCTCCTGAATGAACATCACAGGTGTAAGTAAAAAGTGAGCACTCATTGTTAAGTTGGGAGCCTCACCCAAGCCCCTGGCATCCATCCCAGTCAACTGGCCTGGGAGTTACATTGCTCTGGACTCCAAATCCCAGCATGCCAGGTCCTGAACCCTCAGGACCACTCCCACAGGGTATTTAAGAGGACTCTCAGGGGAGAACCACGTGGTCCCGGGTTTGCAAGTAATCCTAGGTTTTTTGTTTCCCTTGCAATGCTCTCGGTTACCCGAGAGCGCTACACTTAATAAAACATGGGCATTTTAATTTGGTTTAATCTGTTTTAATTAGATTTTTTTTTTTGTGCCAGCAGAGCAGCTCGTCTTAGTATTTTTTCCTAACACTCAGAAAAAAAGTAAAGTGAAGGTGTGGTGAGTAACTTGGGAATAATATTGCAATTAAATTTGTGAATATACGGCAGGGAAATAGTAGTCCGCTGTTTGCACATTTGCTTAGAGATATTTTAAAAGCCAGAGGAGCTCAGGTAGAGCAGAAGCAAAAAGAAAAAAAATTCGAGTTTGTAGACATTTTAAATCTCCCTCCCCCACACTGGTGGCACAGTTGCCGCCATTTTCGAACTGCTTCTGGGCGCAGGGAAGTGAAGTCAGCACAACCTTGCTGGTCTGATCTGGAGTTTGGGGAAATGAAAGTGGTGTAACCTCAACCACCCAAGCTTACAGCCGGCCAAACTTCCAGGCAGCCAAGCTTGAGGGCAACACAATATCAGAGCCACTGCCATGGTGGCCACCCGCGACTGTGCTGCAGCTAAGTTTGCCAGCTGCCACTACTGCTGGCCTCTGACAGGACCCCGAAGGCCTCCTGGATCTGCTGCCACCACAGCAGGTCCCTGGGCGACATCTGAGACATGGAGAATGCAGCAGCCGCTCCCGCTCTGCTTGGCCCCGGCCACAAACCTATGGCGAAAACAGATCAGCAGTTGAATTTTAATGTGGCAGTCAGCGTATGCCCAAGTTAGTGCAGCTGCCAAGACGGCCTGGAATAAATTTCCATCTTCTGGAGAACAGACTGAGCATTTCCTTCCAGTATTTGGGGCATATGTTGTATCCTAAAGAAATTAAGCCTCAGAAATCGGAAACTAGGAAAGATAGCTTGCAAACTTTGAATGACTTTCAGAAATTATTGGGAGGTATTCAATGGCTACAGCCCTATTTAAAATTGTCTATGGGAAATCTTGAGCCCTGAGTGAGGTTCTTAAGGGTTAGTAGTGATCCTAGTTCCCATAGACATTTTACAGATGCTGGCAGACAAGTATTGGCTCAGATGAAATATGCAATACAGCCTCAGCAAGTGTGCTGTGTTGATTATGCAAAACCATGGGAAAGCTACGTGCTTCCTACACGACATACTTCAACAGCTGTACTATGGCAAAAGGGAACATTATTATTGTTGCATCTACCTATTTCCCCAGCCAGAGTGTTGAGCCCTTTTTATGAAGCAGTAGCTTGTTTGGTACAGAAAAGCCAGATAGAACTCAGGTGGTAGGGAACCTAATGTGATCAATTTTTTCTTATGCTAGACAGTAGGTTGATTGGTTATTTCAAAACAATGATTCTTGGGCAATTATTCTTACTCAATTTTTGGGCTATATTGATAACCATTTTCTAACTGATCAATTTTTGCAGTTTGCACAAGTGCATTCCTGTATATTTCCTAAAATTATAATGAAAGATCCTTTAGAAGATGCTATGTTAATTTTTACAGATTTGGTTCTTTCTCTTTCAGTGGGAGAGAAGCTCATGTTGTTAATGGTGGAGATAATGTGGTACAAACAGATCCAACTTCAGCTTAGATAGCTCAGATGATTGTGAGCTGTAGCTGTGGTTTTCCAGATTTTTGTAAATAATTCCTTTGTTTACTGACAGTCATTATACTTTTAGAGCTCTTCAAGTCATGGAGACTGCCCCCTGCATTGGAACTAGTAGTAGTCAAGTTCCGGCAAATTCAAGACGCCATTCATCAAGGAAAATTGCCATGCTTTGTGGGTCATATTAGAACACATTCAAATCTTCCTGGCCCACTGGCTGAAGGTAATACATTAACTGATAAATTTAGTCTAGTGATTGCCTTATCGCAAGTTGAGCTTGCTCAGCAATCACATGCTTTGCATCATCAAAACAATAAAAGATTAAGAAAACAATTTGGTTTAACAAAAGAAATTGCTCATCAGGTTGTTAAGCAATATGATACATGCCCACAGTATTTACCTTTGCCTACCTTAGGGGTAAATCCTCAAGGCCTGCTTCTTAATCATTTATAGAAAATGGATGTTACTCAAGTTGCAGAATTTGGCAAATTAAAATATGTGCATGTTGCAGCCAATACATATTCAGGGTTCTTGATGGCCACTAAGCATGTAATAAGTCATTGCTTAAAGTGTTTTTCATTTATGGAAATTCTTAAAATTATAGAATTTGATAATGGGTCCAGATATACTATTAAAGTATTTTAGCAATTTTGTTCCCAATGGAATATCAAGCATAAAACAGGCATTCCTTATAATCCTCAAGCACAAGGAATTGTGGAGGGTGCTCATGGCTCCTTGAAAACCACTATTTCAAAAATAAATTGGAGGAATTATAAAACAGTTACCACATAATGTATTAGATCATGCCCTTTTTATTCTAAATTTCTCCAATGTGGATGCCTGTGAGCAGTCTACCATGGATAGATTTTGGCATGATGGCACCAGACCAACTTTTGCTAAAGTCAAATAGAAAGATGGACCTGGCCCTGTTTCAATATGGGGTCAAGGGCATCTTTGTGTTTTTTCACAGGAAGAAAATGAAGTTCAATGCCTCACTGAATGCTTGGTGTGGTGTGTGAAACAGAGGAGTATCAGCTTGGATGATATCGTGGCTGCTGGTGCTCACTCAGAAGAGTTGGCGTGAGATTGCTGAACCTATATTTCAGAGTTGCACACAATGCTGCAAGCACATGACTGCAGGTGCTTAGTAAAGTCATGTCCAGACTGAGAAAACCCTCTAAGCAGATATAATGTGTTTTAAAATGTCCTTAGATGCTAATGAAAGAAAATAAAATGGGTATACACAGTCATAAAAAATAAATAGTTTAAAAATAATAAAGTCAGTAAAGAAAGAATAAAGTAATACAAAAAAGAATAAAATACATAGGATGTCTGGATCCTGTATAGTACTTTGGTGACTCTGAATTTTTTTAAAATGCTAATGTTCAGAAAAATAGCTGCTGAGAGCCATTTTATGTTTAGAGACTGCTAAATTAAACCAACCTATATATTTTAAGAATGTCTTAACTTCAAAATGATAAAGGTGTTTTTAAATGAATACTAGTCAGAGATTAGAGAGTCCCCTGAATATTAATAAAGGAGTAATTCATAAAAATATGACAATTATTAATACTTATTCACCTTATATAGGAGCTTTTAGTTTCATAAAACAAACACTAAACTACATAAAATGTCAGATAAGTCCAGAGACTTTAATAATGGAAGACTTCAATACTCCATATTAAATAAGTCTTTCAAACTAATAATGAACAAAGACATTTCAGAGATAAACTGTACCATAGATAATTAGAATTAATAGCTATCTACAAAATACTCCATCTAATATATAAAGAATACACAGTTTTTCTCACTGGCCCATTAAAACTTCACTATAATTAACCACATTCTAGGTCACAACTGAGTCCTTTATAAAAGAATAAGAATAAGTCTTTATATTTTTTTAGAAAATAGAGGGATAAAACTAGAAATGAATAGCCAAATAAATCACTAAAATAGTACACATACTTGGATAATGAACAAACACACTTTTTTCTTTTTTCTTTAAATAACATTTTTTCATTTATTTTACATATTAACCAGTTTTCCATCCCACCTCTCCTCCCATCCCCTCCCTTTTCCTATCTACCCTCTTCCCAGCTACTCTTTCTCTCTCTCCATTCAGAAAGGGACAGGCTCCCATGGGCTTGCACAAAACATGGCACATTAAATTGAGGCAGGACCTAGCTCCTCCCCCTATGTGGAGTAAGGGCCAGAAAGTCTATCATGGGGAACATTCCGCATTCAGAATGATTTTTTTCTAGTTCCATTCATTTGTCTGCCAAAAGCCAGCTAAGCACCAGGGAGAGGTCCCACTCTCACTGTTAGAAGCCTTACTAAGAGACCAAGCTACACGACTGTCACATACATGCAGAGTGCCTAGGTCAGTCCATACAGGCTTCCTGATTTAGTCCAGTATCCATAAGTTCCTGTGAGCTCAGGTCAACTGTCTTTGTGGGTTCCCCCATCATGACCCCCTTGGCTAGTACAATCCCTTCTCCCCTTTCTTCTGCAAGTCTCTCAGAGCTCAGCACAATGCTTATCTGTGAATCTCTTCCTCTGCTTCCAGCAGCTACTTGATAGAGTAACTCTTTTGGCAATTAGGGAAGTCACCAATCTGCTTAGAGTAGATGGCCAGTTCAGGCATCCTCTCCACCATTGCTAGGAGTCTTAGTTGGCATCATCTTTGTGGGTTCTTGGGGATTTCCTTGGCACCAGGTTTCTCCCTAACCCCAAAATGGCCCCCTCAAGATGTCTCTTTTGTACTCTCCCTGTCTGTCCTGCCTCCAACCCACCTATGGCACCCAGTCTGCCCAACCCCCTTCCTCTATTTACCATCTTTTCATCACCCCAACCTCCATTTCCAGTTTCCCAGGGAGATCTTTTCTCCTTCCCCTGGGAAATCCATGCATCCCTCTTTGGGCCGCCCTTGGTGTTTAGCCTCTCTGGGACTGTGGATCGTAGGTTGGTTATATTTTGCTCCTAATAACCACCTATGACTGAATATATACCATGTTTGTCTTTCTGGGTCTGGTCAGAATATTTTTTTTCTAGTTCCATCCATTTGCCTGACAATTTCATGAGGTCATTGTTTTTTTTTTTCAGTTTTGTTTTTTAAAAATTAGTTGACCATTAAAATGGTTCTGTTTCTGGAATCTTTTTGTTCTGTCGACCCATGCATCCATTACTTTTCCAGTACTGCTTGTTTTTTTTTTTTTTACCATAGCTTTATGGTAAGTCTTAAAGTTCATTAGTTAGCTACTGCCTTTTTCAGAAGTGACTTCAACTGCTACAGTCCCTTCCCTTTCCCATGTAAATTCTATTCATTTTTTTGTATAGCTAAATAAAAACTCTGGGATATATTAAAATAAGTGAATGGATTAATTTTTAGAGAATGTAAATCTTTGTCACTCTGCATCTTTTGATCATTGAACAAAATGCCACCTTCTATTGATTATATTTAGGTCTTTGATTATTCCAAATATTATTTACTATTTTATAGTTTAGCAAACAGATTCTAGACATATTTTGTTAGATTCATACATGGATGAAGTTTGGAATGCAACACATGGTGATGTGGGATTCCCCTCTGTTTACTGTGAATATATTTTATTACCATGGTTAATAAAGAAGCTACTTTGGCCTGTGGCAGGGCAGAATATAGCAAGGCAGGAAATCCAAGCAGAGATCGAGAAGGAAACAAGGTGGAGCCAGAGAGACGCCATGTAGCTGCCCAAGAAGCAACATATAGGGTAACAAACCATGAGCCTCATGGTAAAATATAAAATAATAGATATGGGTTAATATAAGACATAAGAGTTAGCTAGGAATATACCTGATCCATTAGCCAAACAGTGTTATAATTAATATAGTTTCTGTGTGATTATTCAGGTCTGGGTGGCCGGGAAACTAAAGTGCAGTCTCCTTTTATAAGATGGTACAGCTCTTCTCCCCTGCTTCTGCTTTTCCATAGTAAATCTGTAGAAATACAGTTTCTGTGTTTGTTTATTGTATCCTCATTTGTTACTCTCTAGCCTTTTCTCTGTTTAGGTTCCTTTGGTCCTTCTACTTCAAAAGTCACACCATCTATGAATAATTGGAAGAGTTTTCTTTATTTCCACCCCATAAGACTTACACTTTTATATGAAAATATATGATTTATTATATGATTTTGAAGAAAGTAAGGAGAGTAGATGTGACGGCTAGTACTGGTTGTCGACTTTACTGGGTCTAGAATCAGGCAGGAGAAAAGTATCTGTGAAAGCCCTTGAGGGATTCAGATTAAGTTAGCCTCTGAAATTATCTATTAGGGACTTTGTATATTAGATAAAGTCGAGTACAAAAGCCTACCTACTTGTCAGATTGGATAAAAGGGAGAGAGTAACCTGACAACTGGCATTCCTCGGTGCCTGCCACTCATGAACCAGCTGCTTCCAGTTCCTAGTGCTTTGGAATACGATGGTCTCTACTCTCAAACTGTAAAACAAATGAGTTGTTCATTAAGTTGCTTTGGAAAAGATTCTGTCCCTTCAATGTATAAAGTAATTAATACAGTAGATCTTCTTGTCATTTTCCTGATATTCCATGATATTTCTGAAGGCATTCAGTATATACTGTTAGCTTAGTGCATCCGGTCAATTTCAGGGACTATCTAAAGCTTTGGGGGTAAGATGAAATCTCAAATAAGCTTCAATTTGCATTTTCCTGATGGCTAAGGATGTTGAACATTTCTCTAAGTGTTTCTCAGCCCTTTGTGTTTTACATTTTGAGAGCCCTCTGCTTAGTTCCATAGCTTGTTTTTAACTGGGCTATTTGTTTTCTTGATGTTCAGGGGTTTTCTGTTGGTTTGTTTAGTTCTTTATATATTCTAACTACTAACCCTCTAGCAGATGTATAATTGATAGAGATCTTTTTCTACCCTGTAGGCTGCCATTTTGCCTAAATTATGGTGTCCTTTGCTGTACATAAAATTTCAGCTTCATGAGGTCCCGGTATTAATTATTGATCTTAATGTCTGTGCTATTGGTGTCCTGTTCAGATAGTTCTTTCCTGTGTCAATGAGTTCAAATTAATTTCCTATTTTCTTGTCTATCATGTTCAACGTGTCTGATCTTATATTCAGGTCCTTGGTCCATTTGAAGCTGGTGATAGATGTGGGTCTGTTTTCATTCTTCTGAACAGTTTCTGGTTTGACCAGAACCATTTGTTGAAGATGCTGTCTTTCCTCCAGTGTATATTTTTGGTTTCTTTGTCACAAAACAGGTGTCCACAGCTGTGTGTGAAATTATATCTGGGTCATCAACTCAATTCCATTGATCAATATGTCTGTTTTTATGCTGAAACAATGCTGTGTTTGTTACTACAACTCTGTAATACAATTTGAAATCAAAGATGACACCATATGAAATTAAAGATTGTTTTTTAATTCACATGAAAAATTGTGTTGGAATTATTATCAGGATTGCATTGAATCTGTAGAATGCTTTTGGATGAATGGCCATTTTTTACAATACTCATTCTACTGATCCATGAGCATAGGCAATCTTTCCATCTTCTGGTGTCTTTTTCAATTTCTTCCTTCAATATCTTAAAGTTTATGTTATGCAAATCTTTCACTTGCTTGGTTAAAGTTATCCCAAGAAATTGTGAAATTTCCCTCATCTGCCTTGGCATGTCAATTATTGTTGTCATTATGTGTGCCTTGTTCAGGCAACCATATCATTGAGTTTTCATGGATGCAGCATCCCTGTCATGTCTATAAGGCAATACCTCACAGCAGGAGCCCTAGTCCTCTGGTCCTTGCAATCTCTCCATCCCATCTCTCTTGATGATTCCTGAGCTTTATCTAATGTATGATAATCCTTTGCATTTTTATACATATATATACATGTATATATATATATATATATATATATATGTATTTTTTGCTAGTGTGTATATTTGTGCACCACATATATACAGTGCCCTGGAGGGGAGAGGGGAAGCAACTGATTCTCTGGAACAGATTCACCTCCATATAGATGCTGAGAATAAAACCCAGGTTTTCTGGAAGAGTAGTCAATGTTCTTTACAACTAAACCTTCTCCTCAGCCCCAAACATAATATTTCTTAAACTTTCTCTAAGTGTGTGTGTGTGTGTGTGTGTGTGTGTGTGTGTATGTGTATTCGTGTGCATGCATGCATGCGTGTGCATGTGTGAGTGTATTGATATATTATGGTATATGTAAACATCAATTTAAACTAAATGAAAGTCTAAGTAAGAATACAACTATAAAACCCCTGGAGGAAATCACAGAAGAAAATATCCTTAACATAGACCTTGGCAGTGTGTTTTGGACTACCATATGAAAAGCTCAGGATTAAAAAGTAAATAAATGAGTATTTATTTTTAAATGGTACTACATCAGGAAAAAAAAACCTTCTGAAATGCAATAGAAAAAATCAACAAACCTAAACAACAGCCTACAGACTGGGAAAATATACATAAAAACCATGTGACTGATGAGAAGGTAGTATCCCAAATTATGACTGACTCTTACAGTAGAAGAAAAACGGAAAACCCATATTAAAAATAGACATAGGTCATTACTCCATAGTAGACTTTAAACATTTTCCAACAAACATACAAAATATATTTGGTGTTAGTAATAAAACAGAAACACATAATGAAACCATTCTTTGATGTTATCTGTCATCTCTAGGATAGGTATTTAAGAAAAGGTAAGAGGTGTTATTGATGGAAGGGGAAAAGGGGTAACAACTACCTTGTAACTGGGAGTGTAGATTAGTACATACATTAGGGATAATAATAGGGTGATGGCTTTGGAAATCTAAAGTGAGGCTGGAGAGATGGCTCAGTGGTTAAGAGCACTTGTTGCCCTTCCAGATGACCTGGGTTTGATTCCCAGCACCCACACGGTGGCTCATAGGCAGCTGCAATTCCAATTCTAGGGTGTTTGATGCCCTCTTTTGTCCTTCATGGGCACTAGACACACACATGGTACACAGATATACATGCAGACAAAATACTCATACATATTCTAAAAGAGTTATTTTAATTCAAAACATGTACACACACACACAAAGAAAAATAAAACATAACTGTCGAGAATCTAGTCATCTTTATTCTGGGTTTGATGAAAGCAAATGAAATTACCAACTTTTTTGTTGTTTTTTTTTTGAGACTTTTTAAGATGTCTACAATCATCCTCTTTGTACTTTAGTTCATCATAGTTAAGATATGGAAATGACCGTAATGTCCACCAATGACCTTATGGATAAAGAAATTGTGATCTGTATTTGTAATGATTGAGAGTCTCCAGAAAAAGATCTTGTTGTATCCTATTATATGATAAGGTAGAAGGACATTATAACAAGTGAAATAAAATAGAAAGAAAAATATTATATTAGCTTGCTTATTCATAGATGTTTTTAAAGTTAATGGTGTGTAGTTATTTCCTCTGGATTGTAAGGTTCCTTGCTGGAGGGAGAGGGAAAGCTCACCAGACATATAAAACTTACAAGAAACTCTCAGCACTCAGAGGCTCATGAAACTTACATGACTCACAAAGCCCTCCAAGATTGTAGAAACTACTATTTCTTAGGAAGACGAGACTTTTCAGTAGTATATCTGCCTGCACATCGCACAGCTCTCATGAGTTGACTCTCCAATGATGCAGCCCCTTTGAGTCATCTGTACTTTTGTAATTAACCCCAGCAAAACCATTGGACTTTGATGGAATTGCTTCTTTGGTTTATCATTGGTCTCTTCATGGGGGTGAATGGTAATGGGCTTCCAAGGAAAAGATCACACAATAATCACATAACACAGAAAATAGAACATAGCCTATGGTGTGTAGAGAACTGATTTTAGATACCTAAGGTGGACAAGTCTAGATATCTAATTACAAAATAGTGATACAGTTAATAATTTTATTGAATAAGATAGTTGTGTTCAGTAAGTAATGGCTAGTAAGTAGATCTTCTCTAATTCAAAAAGAGATTAAAAACATAATGCAAGATAACAGAGAGTTAATTTGCTTCAGATACTGGTGACCTTACTTCCCCTATGGAACCCATAATATTCTTTTATGAACCTCAAACACATGCAGTTATTTTTATTTAAAAAAACTAACAAACTAACTATAAAATAAAACTAGAAAAAAGAAAAGCAATATTCTACTGCATGCAAAAAAAAGTCACCTCTAACTATTACAGTAGAGAGACTTGGGAATCTCTGATTCTGGAGTGACTAGGGAAATCCATGCTCTCTGATGACCAATTAGCTACTGTCCTGGATGAGAAGATCCTGAGGGGTTTCAGTTTCCATGGAGATGCAATTTCCTTCTCACAAAAAACAACAACAACAAAAAAAAAACAAAAAACAAGATTTGTGAAAAGCAAGGGGTGGCTGTGTGCCCAGATACACTAGTGGCTTCTTCGGATTTCTTGAACATGAAATACATTTCCACTAATATAATCGAATTGCTATGTTCTCTGCAAACTAAATAATAAAATATAATAACCAGAAAACAATTTTATTGAATAAAATTCTGTGTCCAAATAAGCACTTTTTCTATTAAGTTGTACATACACTTGAATTATTTAGACCTTGATAAACAAAACACAAAGAGAAATACATTTATTTGTTACAATATTGGCTAGTGCCCCAAGCTAATAAATATAAAATACAGAATCTTAGGCAGCAGCTAGCTGGATAAGATCTAGAGCAAAATAGGGCATATTCAAATAATTTCTATTTAGTATCTGGGCAACCTGAAAATAACAACACAACATAATTAATTATCTGGCATTTGGTCTCCTGATAAGTATAACTAATAAGAGGGAGGAATTTGCCTATATCCCACACTGAAATAATTAAATGTAATAGCACAAGATGTTCTATAAGCTCAGGGCTTGCGTTATATTAAGAGTTCTAGAAATGAGAACACTTATAGATTAGTTAACTCTATAAAGCACATTGTTTGACCTTTTGCCTAAGAATGGGCAATTAAGAAGAATCTAGAACTTTGGAAAGAACCGGGCAGACCAAGCAGTGATGTGTACTAATTAGGTTCATGTTGGATTTCCGCTCCAGTTTCTCTAGATTCTTCTCTTCCATGAACAGTATCATCTTCCCACACCACGCATCATTTCTGAGTTGCACTGTGCAGCTGAGGAAACAGCAATGTCCCCACGCCCCACTTACAGAATGCCTCCCTAATACCTCAAGTAGAAAAGCAACATTCCTTTCTAGCCTCTACAGCCTTCATGATACATCAGTAATCATTGTTTTCTTATGTTCTCCAAATGTCATAGAAGGGTATACACTTCAGCAGGCCTTAAAAAGAGGTCCTAAGATGTGAAGGGACATAGGCAGGGCAGAGGGGATTAGAAGCATAGACATCGGTGCAGGTCCTTGTCATAGGGCATTCAGCATGGCACCATGCTAGAAATCTGGATGGTGCTGCCATCAGAACAATGCTTCTCTGTCTTCTAGGCTTACCTAGAAACTGTCTCTACTTTGTATAAGAGGAGACAATATCCATTTCCTAAGTGCCTTGTTACGGATCACCTCTTACTCCCTGTAGCATATGGAGTATAGGCACTGAATTACAAAGCATTTCAAAAGACGCTCCCACTTCCAACTTCAAAATAAGGAATCCCAAAACCCATAGGGTCTGTTGAAACAAACCCAGAAGCCCTGCTTGCTGTCAATCTGTCTCTTGTTAAGTCTGCTGAACTGAAAGGTTACTGAGTCAGTGCTGGACCAATGATGCCAGGAAGCCATTTATACACCATCTTTGCTGCTGTTGTGGGAAATACGAAGACGTGTGAATGACATAATAAAATACTAATTCACATGGATATATCAAAGCTTTCTCAACAAACACATTTATTAGATTTTGTGATGATATAAAATGTATCATTGTTTTAGGTTTTTTATATGCATACTTACAGGTGTGTAATGTCAAAGGTGGTCTTTGCAAGTCCATTACCTTAGCATGGTATGGTTTATTTACAGTCCTTACCAGGTCCCTGGGGACCAGCTGTACCACCTGTTCAGACGTGTTCATTTCACTCATTTCTGTGAGTCTCAGTTCATGAAACAAATGAGACAAGATTTTTTTTAAAAAAAATTGAATGATACCATATATTCTGAAAGTTATTAAGAATATGCCACATGAAGATTTTGAAATATTTTTATTATATATTTTGAATTGCTTCACTTTTGTTGACATGTATAAATTGTACATATAGCTGGGGCCTATGAGATAATTCAACACAAGCACAAAGTACACTTACAGAACTCAGCCTCTCTAATTGGTTCACAGAACCCAGCCCCCCATCCACTCACAGACCCAGCCCCTCTCATTCACTCACAGACCCAGCCTCCCTCATCTATTCACAGAACCTAGCCCCTCTCATCCACTCACAGACCCTGCCCCCTCATCCACTCACAGACCCTGTCCCCATCATCCACTCACAGACCCAGCCTCCCCTTATCCACATTATATACCCACCTTTCCAAATTCTAGTGACCAGTGCTCTACATTTAGTTTGGCATCTTCACTTTCCACATGATAAAGACCATAAAGCTCTTGTCTTTCTGGGTCCTGTGGTCTTTGTCTGTCTACATCACGAAGCTCGACGATGCAACAAGGTGTGGTTTGTTAGCTGCTATCATCCCATTTCCAGATGCAGTGTCTAGAGAATGAACAGAACTCAGCAAAAATTGTTAAATGATAATTAATGCATTCTCCTCCATTAGAAAACATACGTCATAGAATATTTGTCTCCAAAGTGACACAAACAGAATAAACACATATTGTTTTTAACGGTGGAATAAAGTTTTACTGTTTAAACATTCCTATCCATGTTTTATCAACAAACTGTTCATAATTATAGCTGTGCTTGATATTAATATTTTAATAAATGAATCAAGCTTAGAAACCTAATAAAAGCAGTGATTTGGGTCGGGGACCGACTGGGACCGGAGCGGCAGCAGAGGACACAGGCTGCTGGTGGCGGGAACCGTCCCAGCAGCAGAAGCAGGCTGCAGGGACCACGCGCAACACCAAGAACAGATCACCCCACTACAATTAAACCAAAGAGGTAGGCCTTCGGTTGGGGAGGTCCCTGGCAAAGGAGGAGCCGGGTCCTATTCCTGAAGACCCTTCTGAGGGGTGAGAGGGATCTTGTCCCCCGGCAGGAACCAGGAAACAGAGCAAGGGCATTTTGTAAGAGGAGCCCCTGGCCAGCAGGGAAACCTGAACCAGTTTTAAAAGACCCCTTAGATAGCATCGATAGGAGGAGATGGGCAGGCGCCAAGGAAAGAATTCACCCAATAATCTGAAAAACAACATGAAAACACCAGAACCCAACGATCTTACAACAGAAGGTCTCCAACACCCTAACACAGAAGAAGTGGAAAAAATTGACTTTATGAAAGCAGTAGAGTCCCTTAAACAACATGTGAAAAATGCCCTTATAGAAATGGATGAGAAGTATAACCAAAAATTTGAAGAAATGAGTAAATACATACATAATACCCTGGGAAACCAAAAGAACGATCAAACAGGTAATGGAAACAGTTCAAGAATTGAAAACTGAAATGGAAGCAAGGAAGAAAACACAAACTGAGGACCAGCTGGATATGGAAAATCTAGGTCAACGAGCAGAGCCTACAGAAACAAGCATAATCAATAGAATACAAGAAATAGAAGAAAGAATCTCAGATTCTGAGGACACCATAGAGAAAATAAACGCTCTGACCAAAGAAAACTGCAAAGCCAACAAATTCTCATCACAAAACATTCAGGAATTATGGGACACAATAAAAAGACCAAATAGGAATAGAAGAAGAAGAGTCACAGCTCAAAGGCCCAGAAAATATTTTGAACAAAATTATGGAAGAAAACTTTCCCAACATAAAGAAAGATATTCCTTTGAATATTCAAGAAGCATACAGAACACCAAACAGACTGGATCAAAGGAAAACATCCCCTCGCCATATAATAATCAAAACACAAAATATACAGGTTAAAGAAAGAATACTAAGAGCTGCAAAGGAAAAGGGCCAAGTAACTTATAAAGGTAAACTGATCAGAATTACACCTGATTTCTCTATGGAAACAATGAAAGCCAGAAGGTCCTGGATAGAAGTACTGCAGAAGCTAAGAGACCATGGATGCAAGCCCAGACTACTATACCAGCCAAGCTTTCGTTTACTATAAATGGAGAAATCAAGACATTCCAGGATAAGAACAAATTTAAACAATACGTAGCCACGAATCCAGCCCTACAGAAAGTAATAGAAGGAAAATCGCAACCCAAGGAATCCAACATTGCCAACACTGCCTACAATAACTCAGGCATCTAGCGACCCTTCACTAGCACAACTCAAAGAAGGGAGACACACAAATTCTACTTCCAAAAACAATAAGAATATCTGGCGTAAACAACCACTGGTCATTAATATCACTTAAGATTAATGGTCTCAATTCACCTATAAAAAGGCACAGGCTAAGAGATTGGATACGAAAACAGGATCCAACATTCTGCTGTTTGCAAGAAACACATCTCAACCACAAAGACAGGCATCTACTCAGAGTAAAGGGCTGGGAAAAGGTCTTTCAAGCAAATGGTCCTAAGAAAAAAGCAGGTGTGGCCATATTAATTTCTAACAAAACTGACTTCAAACTAAAATCAATCAGGAGAGATCGAGATGGACACTTTATACTCAAAACAGGAACAATTTGTCAGGATGACGTCTCAATCCTGAATATTTACGCCCCTAATATAAAAGCACCCACGTATGTAAAAGAAATATTACTAAAACTCAAGGCAGACATCAAACCACACACACTAGTAGTAGGAGACTTCAATACACCTCTCTCAGCAATGGACAGGTCAATCAAAAACCTAATAGAGAAACCTAATAGAGAAGTAAGAGAACTACTGGAGGTAATGAAGCAAATGGACTTAACAGACATCTATAGAACATTCCACCCAAATAGGAAAGAATATACCTTCTTCTCTGCAGCCCATGGAACCTTCTCGAAAATTGACCACATACTCGGAAACAAAGGAAACCTCCACAGATACAAAAAAATATCAGTGTCCACCTGTGTCTTATCAGATCACCACGGATTAAAGTTAGAATTCAACAACAATCCTACCTCCAGAAAGCCGACAAACTCATGGAAACTGAACAGTCAACTACTGAACCACACCTGGGTCAAGGAAGATATCAAGAAAGAAATTAAAGTCTTGAATTTAATGAAAATAAAGGGACAACATACTCAAACCTATGGGACACTATGAAAGCAGTGCTATGAGGAAAGTTCACAGCACTAAGTGCCCACTTAAAGAAAACAGAGAATGCATACATCGGAGACTTAACAGCACACCTGAAAGCTTTAGACAAAAAAGAAGCAGACGCGCCCAGGAGGAGTAGAAGACTGGAAATAATCAAACTGAGGGCAGAAATCAACAAAATAGAAACGCAGAAAACAGTCCAAAGAATCAATGAAACAAAAAGTTGGTTCTTGGAGAAAATCAACAAGATCGACAAACCCCTATCCAAACTAATTAAACGACAGAGAGAGAACACGCAAATAAATAAGATCAGAAATGAAAAGGGGGACATAACCACAGACACAGAGGAAATTCAGAGAATCATTAGATCTTACTACAAAAGCTTGTATGCCACAAAACTAGAAAATGCAAAAGAAATGGACATTTTTTTAGATAAGTACCACATACCAAAGCTAAACCAAGACCAGGTGAACGATCTAAATAGACCTGTTAGTCGCGAAGAGCTAGAAACCGTTATCAAAAATCTACCTTCCAAAAAAAGCCCAGGACCAGATGGTTTCAATGCAGAATTCTACCAGAACTTCCAAGAAGAGCTAATACCTATACTCCTTAATGTATTTCACAATATAGAAACAGAAGAGTCATTGCCAAATTCCTTTTATGAAGCTACAGTTACCCTGATACCAAAACCACACAAAGACCCAACCAAGAAAGAGAATTACAGGCCTATCTCACTCATGAATATCGACACAAAAATTCTCAATAAAATACTGGCAAACCGAATCCAAGAACACATTAGAAAAATTATCCATTATGATCAAGTAGGCTTCATCCCAGAGATGCAGGGCTGGTTCAACATATGCAAATCTATCAATGTAATCCACCATATAAATAAACTGAAAGAAAAAAACTATATGATCATTTCATTAGATGCTGAAAAAGCATTTGACAAAATTCAACACCCCTTTATGATAAAAGTCTTGGAGAGATTAGGGATACAAGGGTCATACCTAAATATAATAAAAGCTATTTACAGCAAGCCATCAGCTAACATTAAATTAAATGGAGAAAAACTCAAAGCCATCCCACTAAAATCAGGAACACGACAAGGCTGTCCACTCTCTCCATACCTCTTCAATATAGTGCTTGAAGTTCTAGCAATAGCAATAAGACAACATAAAGGGATCAAGGGGATTCGTATTGGAAAAGAAGTTAAGCTCTCGTTATTTGCAGATGATATGATGGTATACATAAGCGACCCCAAAAACTCCAGCAAAGAACTCCTACAGCTGATAAACACCTTTAGTAATGTGGCAGGATACAAGATCAACTCCAAAAAATCAGTGGCCTTCCTATACACTAAGGATAAGGAAGCAGAGAGGGAAATCAGAGAAGCATCACCTTTCACAATAGCCACAAATAGCATAAAATATCTTGGGGTAACTCTGACCAAGGATGTGAAAGATCTATTTGACAAGAACTTTAAGTCTTTGAAGAAAGAAATTGAAGAGGACACCAGAAAATGGAAAGATCTTCCTTGCTCCTGGATTGGGAGGATCAACATAGTAAAAATGGCAATTCTACCAAAAGCAATCTATAGATTCAATGCAATCCCTATCAAAATCCCATCAAAATTCTTCACAATAAACAACTTTATATGGAAAAACAAAAAACCAGGATAGCCAAAACTATCTTATACAACAAAGGAGCGTCTGGAGGCATTACCATCCCTGACTTCAAACTCTACTACAGAGCTACAGTATTGAAAACAGCTTGGTATTGGCATAAAAACAGAGAAGTCGACTAATGGAATTGAATAGAAGACCCTGACATTAACCCACAAACCTATGAACACCTGATTTTCGATAAAGGAGCTAAAAGTATACAATGGAAAAAAGAGAGCATCTTCAACAAATTGTGCTGGCAAAACTGGATGTCAACCTGTAGAAGAATGAAAATAGATCCATATCTATCACTATGCACAAAACTCAAGTCCAAATGGATTAAAGACCTCAATATCAGTCTGAACACACTGAACCTGATAGAAGAGAAAGTGGGAAGTACTCTACAACACATGGGCACAGGAGACCACTTCTTACGTATAACCCCAGCAGCACAGACATTAAGGACCTCATTGAATAAATGGGACCTCCTGAGACTGGGAAGCTTCTGTAAAGCAAAGGACACTGTCGCTAAGACACAAAGGCAACCCACTAACTGGGAAAAGATCTTCACCAACCCCGCAACTGACAAAGGTCTGATCTCCAAAATATATAAAGAACTCAAGAAACTAGACCGTAAAAGGCTAATCAACCCAATTATAGAATGGGGCATTGAGCTGAACAGAGAATTCTCAACAGAAGAACTTCAAATGGCCAAAAGACACTTAAGGTCATGCTCAACTTCCTTAGCGATCAGGGAAATGCAAATCAAGACAACTTTAAGATACCATCTTACACCTGTCAGAATGGCTAAAATAAAAAACACCAACGATAGCCTTTGTTGGAGAGGTTGTGGAAAAAGGGGTACACTCATCCATTGCTGGTGGGAATGCAAACTTGTGCAACCACTTTGGAAACCAGTATGGCGGTTTCTCAGGAAATTCGGGATCAACTTACCCCTGGACCCAGCAATACCACTCTTGGGAATATACCCAAGAGAGGCCTTATCATACAACAAAAGTATATGCTCTACGATGTTCGTAGCAGCATGGTTTGTGATAGCCAGAACCTGGAAACAACCTAGATGCCCTTCAATGGAAGAATGGATGAAGCAAGTATGGAATTTATACATATTAGAGTACTACTCAGCAATAAAAAAACAAGGACTTCTTGAATTTTGCATGCAAATGGATGGAAATAGAAAACACTATCCTGAGTGAGGTAAGCCAGACACAAAAAGAGGAACATGGGATGTACTCACTCATATTTGGTTTCTAGCCAAAACCAAGGATATTGAGCCTACAATTAGTGATCCTAGAGAAGCTAAATAAGGAGAACCCAAAGAAAAACATATAGGCATCCTCCTGAATATTAACCTTCAGCAAGCGATGAAAGGAGACAGAGACAGAGACCCACATTGGAGCACAGGACTGAAATCTCAAGGTCCAAATCAGGAGCAGAAGGAGAGAGAGCACGAGCAAGGAACTCAGGACCCCGAGGGGTGCACCCACACACTGAGAGAATGTGGATGTTCTACTGGGAACTCACCAAGACCAGCTGGCCTGGGTCTGGAAAAGCCTGGGATAAAACCAGACTCTCTGAACATAGTGGACAATGAGGACTACTGAGAACTCAAGAACAATGGCAATGGGTTTCTGATCCTACTGCATGCACTGGCTTTGTGGGAGCCTAGGCAGTTTGGATGCTCAACTTACTAGACCTGGATGGAGGTGGGGGTTCCTTGGACTTCCCACAGGACAGGGAACCCTGATTGCTTTTCGGGCTGGGGGGGGGGGGGACTTAATTGGGGGAGGGGGAGGGAAATGGGAGGCGGTGGCGGGGAAGAGACAGAAATCTTTAATAAATAAATAAATTTTTAAAAAAAAGCAGTGATTTGCTTTAAAATAATTTTAGACAGTAAAAATTGAACTTAGCTTCAAATCTTGAAGTATAAGACTCAACTTGAAAACCTGAAGTTCATGTATTAGAAAATCAGATGGCCTGGGAATGTACCCACCAAAGGCTCAACACAGGCCATCAGTGCCCACTGACTGCTGAGTCTTAGCAAATGCAAGCTCAGACTAGACAAAAATCTAATCGGTGCCTCCTCTCACATTTGGAGGGAGACCTGGAAGTCATCTCTTCAGCCGCTTGTGTCATCCGTTCCCTGTCTCTGGCAAATCTAAAACCATTACTCAAATGATGACAGCCTCTCTCCACCAGTCATCTCCTGTAGCCTTTCTTCTATGTGGCCTTGAGTTCCCCACGTCTACTGATAAATCTATTATTCCTTTGCCTCTTGTTTCAATAATTTTCTTATTAATATCTTTAAGCCTATCAAAGCATGATTCACCCAATTCTGGAAGAATGGAATTTTTTTTTAATAGGATCTATCACTAAATCCAGGCTAATAAGTTCTGCAGGAAAAAAGAAACAATTCAAGTGCCTGAAGCAATACTATTAACAATTCATAGCCTTGCTAACATATGTCTTACCTCTCCTTCTCATCTGGATAGCTGTCTACAGAAATTATCTATTAGGAAGACTGTACAATTTTTAAAATATCATCCCTGCCTCCAGTTTCTGTTATCACCCTCTTCTAGATCTTATCCTGATAGCATTTGGCAGGTTGAGCCACTGTCCCTTTCTGTTTAGTCTTTTCACCTCCCTCCCTGTATGTCTTCCTTCCCTGCATCCTCTCCTGCCATCTCCTCTACCTGTACGCTGCGGATCCTCTTCTAATATCATGCTACAAACCATTCCTGGAAAAGTCATCCACTTCAGGGCTCGAGTCACACTCCCTGTGTGCATAACACACAACTACATCCCCATCCCTGTCTGTTGTCTGCATTTCGGATGATGTTTTGATATTTGGAGCCTGCTTGACCATAAGGGACTTCCACGTTGAGGTACAGAAATTATCACAGATAGCAAAACACTTCCTTGTAAGAAACATCTCATGAAAACAATCAGTCTAGAGTCCTTCCAGATCCTCTGCTGGTGTTTAACACAGAGGCTTCTATGCTCTGTAACACAAGACCATGTTATGTCATATCATAAAGCATGCTGAAATTCTTTTTTAAAAAGGCACAGTATTTAAACTTTGTACACTGTCTCGTAGTCTGTGGCTTTTGTCTGCATTTCCCTCATCTTCCCTTCTCTCTAGCAAGCTTTGGCTCCTCACTTTGTGGACCCATGTACAGCAGGTCTCTTCCTTTTGAGAACTGTTGAGCAACGAGCTACTGACCAAATTCCAGTTATCTCCTTACCAGGGGCCTCACTTTACCTTAAAGGATAGCAAAGCCTTGGTGTTACTTGACGTCTCCTTGCCTGTCATTTTCTCTTGGAAGCGCCCTGAATCTCAGCATATTCAACCAAAACTCGTTCTTGTCCCTTATAGAAACGCTTCTTCTCCTGTGTGCTTCATCTCAGGGAAGTACATCTCAGCTATGCTGGTCACCTGACCAGAAACTAGTCACCAGCCTCCACACTGATACTTTCTTTGAGTACACACTACAAGCCACTTTATCTAGAACAGCATTTCTCAATTGGAGATGAAGTCATGCATTCAGGAAGATTCACCGATGTCCACAAATGTTTCTTCTGTTTGTCGAGGCCAGGGGTGGTGCATGTGTGCATAGCAGCTCACGTGCGTCACCACCACATACACATGAATTATCCAGTCCAGAATGTCAGGACTGCGAAGGTGACAGTCTCACTTCTTGGGAGAAGTCTTCCTTACTTTCGTGTGAACTGAAAACTCCATGTTGTATGATCATATGGGCACTTCATCTTCTCACATAACACTTACCATCCTTGACATTAATTTATGACCTTTAGCTCCAAGTGTGCCAGGGCTTGTGAGGAACAAAACCATGTCTGTCTTGTCTTCAGAACAAGTACGTGAAGACATCCTTCATGAGAAATGGGTGTTTTAAATTATTTTTTTAGATTCTAAAACCAAGTACAAATGCAGATGCTTCATGGCTTCTATCCACAGTTAAAGTGTTGTGCTCTGAGAAAGACAGTAACTTCCCTCTGTTCTCCAAAGCCAAAACTTAGATTTTCAAAGGTAAATCATAATATAAGAAAATTTGGGTGAAAGGAAAACAGACTAAATAAAGACTGTCTGGAAAGGAAACTGGCTTCTGGTTTCTCAAAAGCTTCCTGCGCATCCAGAGCCTGAAACTTTTACTTCCATTATATTGTAAAATGTTCTAGCATTCTCTCAGCAAATTGGGGTGGCTTTATACCCAGGTGTGACACTCCAGAGTTTCTCCTTTGAAGCTATCTTTCCAAAAATTAACATGCTTGACTAAATTCCCTCTTGGCTAAATTACTTTTATATTTACATATTTGATACAGCAATAGAAAGACTGTTGACTATCTGTGTTCATGTCTGTCTATATATGTGTATAGGAGTATTAATGATATCTGCAAAAAATAAAATTCTTGAGAGCGAAACTCACATTTAATTCTTTTTCAATTTCTTTATGCCATTCTAATACATCACTGATTTAACTAAATGGAGCCACATTCCAGCCAGAAATGTCAATCATCTGACCAAGCATGGGTGCTTCTAACTCATCCCCAACTTTCCTTATTAGAAAATTCATTCTTAAATAAATCAGTGTTTGGTGCATGAGTTCTCACCTTTTATATCTCTTCAGGAGTGTTTCCTTGTGATTTTTATGCATTTTAAATTAAAATATAGTTGCATTATTTTCACCGATTCTTTTCCTCTGTCCAGTCCCTCCCAAACTCCCTCCCCACAACTCATATCATGTCTGCCCCATTCTCAAACTGACAGCTTCTTCTCTGATTATTACTGCGACACACACAATTTCTCTATCTCTTTTTATCTGAGTGTGCAATTTTTTATTAGCTTGTAGAAGACTCTCCTCACTGTGGAGCTTTATTAGGCACCAATGCACCCTGCTCCCCATTCTCGACCACAGCCTCCTCCTCCACAGATTTAATTGTTGCTTACTCAACCCATCTTTCCCATGCTAAAATCACCCAGTATCTCATTCTATCCCGCATCTTTCTTACATGAGTTTCAGGAATCCATCACCTTCTTGGCAGAAGCAATCAATATTTTTTAGAATGCAGTCAGCTTATTTGGCATCCAAAAGACAAATGAACAAATGCACACTCTATGTTCACACCGACTCCTCAGGTAAAACATTGTCTTCTCTCATGTCTGCATCCTTGTCTACTCTAAGAAGTCTTCCTTGATGTATCAACAGCTCTGACTTTGCATCTAGCCTTTGTCTCCTAGTTATGATGTATGTACCTTATTTTGCATGTTTTATTGCCTTGGCATCACAGAAGCTAAGTTTTGCAAAACACTATTAAGCCAATCTTTGCACTTAATGAGAAAAGCAAATGCTCTGTAGATGTTTAGTGAGTTCCCTAATTTTTATGTAACTGGAAAGTTAGCAAAAGTATTGTGCAACCTGCTGTGGACACTTAAGTGGGAGGACAGAGAAAGAAAAGACTCAATTAGTGCTAAAATATCTTCCTGCCTGAGTTCCACGTTTCTACACTCAAGCCAGGAACACCATAGAACCTTGCATAACTGCTTAACGCAAGGTCTATTATTTTCTGATTTGTCTGTGGGTGCTGAAGTACCACTGAGTCATTGCTCACCCACAGCTCCAAGGAAGAAAACTACCGCACTTGCCTCTCTTGATAGTGTTGGCATCCAACGTGAGGGGAGACCCACAGGGCACAGTCATCTAAGAGCCAGGGAGAGCCACCTGCTACCTCAGACCTGGCCTCCTCTGTAAGGTGCAGAGCTTGACTGAGAACGACTGTCCTGGAGAGCTTGTGACAATAAGTGGTTTCTTCCTTCAGCGGGGGAGGTTGCTGAGCTTCATAACTCGGGGTGAGGAGCCATCACCTCCACTGTTCTTCCTCACTCAGCCCAAGTCAGACTGGGAAACTGTTATACCTCCATATCAGCTAAGTCCAAGCCCTTCTGTTCTGTCCTGAGGGCATCACCCCCTTTAAAAATCACAAAAGGGAGAGTTGTTTATGAGTTAAGTCCCTAGAGACCTGCATGCCCCGTGAGGCCATTAAAATCAGCCGACGGACTCCCCAAGACCTAAATTGCAGGCCTCAGTGTTCCCTATTCCCCATACACTGTTCAAATATAACTGATTATTATTCAATATCCTCAATACATAAACCCCAAAGATCAGGACATACTAGATCATTTAAATCAACAGGAGCTGAACAGCTGCTGCCTCTCCCTTAGAAAGAATAAGCTATGTCTCCACTGAACCACCCCTCTTTCTGGCTACACAAACCTCCATCCTGCAGGCATTCTTTCATTCCTGAATTTTTAAAATTATTTACTGCGTTTCTCTCTCCTCTCTCTCCCTCTCCCTCCTTCTCTCTCTGTTGGTATGGAAATCAAAGGACAACTCTCAGGAGTGGATTCTCTCCTTCTACCACGTGGGTCCCAGGGATTGAATTCACATATGGTTTGGAGGCAAACACATTTATCCTTTGCTCCCGATCCTGGGTTCTTAAGAAGAGGACAGACGGGAAAGACTGGGGAATCTAGGGCAACATATCAGATTTGGCAGCAAATTTTGAAGTCCCTGTCCAACACACAGAACTCTGAATCTGTATACAAATGTTGCCGCGCAGCCTGCTCTTATGTCTTGGGGAAGGAAAGCACCCCTTACATAATTTTCAGCTCTTCCATTATAAGCTGTCCTTTGAGTTTCAATATTCACCTTCATTTTTCCATTCCGTATCACAAGGAAACTCATCTTCCACATACAAAGCAGCTTCTCAAATATTGAGGTTATGATGTCTTTAAAAACTCAACTTCATATGGTATAATTTATGTATAAAATAATGTAGGCATTTTGTGTATGAGTCCTGCGAGCTTCACTTTTTAAAAATAATGTATTTATTTATATTTTATATGCACTGATGTTCTATTTGCATGTATGTCTGGGTGAGGGTGTCGGATACCCTAGAACAGGAGTTACAGATAGTTTTGAACAGTCATGTGGGTGCTGGGAATTGAACCCTGGTCGTCTGGAAGAGCAGTCAGTGCTCTTACTCACCAAGCCATTTCTCCAGCCCCAAGCTTAAGTTTTAATTGTAGTTTAAAAATTAAAATTTAACAGGAAGAAATAATAACTGAGGAGATATCTTTAACATAATGTGCTTTTTATACTTTGCCCTTTTCTTTTTGCACGTTTTATTTAATTTTGCCACTTTTAGTATTTTTATCTCTTGTTGCCTATTTTAATCTAGTATATATGATACATATCATAATGATTTTGCTTTCATTCGTGAATTTCTCATGTATGTTTTAGGGTTTTTCTGTATGTCTCTCCACAAAGTCAATGAGTACTCATTACTATTCTTCTCAGACATAATTCGTACACTTTCCCTCTCTTCCTTTTTCTCTTTCTCATCTCCTCCTTTATAACTATAACTTTCCATAGCTTTAACAGTCTTTAAGTCATGGTTATTAGCAGTTTCCCAATTTTCCCCTCCAAATATTTTCCCACCTTAATATTATTTTTCTAATGATTCTAAGACTAGTTTGTGTCTTTGCCCAGCCAACTTCCCTTCTACACCTAACCGTAGGAACTAAAGCATACTGTGTTCCATATTATCCTTGTTAGTTTAGCCTCCACGGTTTTGAGGTTAACTGAACCACAGTTGATAGTTGACTAATAGGGCATTTGCCTGTTGTGCATATCCAGCAGCTGGCTATGTTAGATAAGTTATAAGGGAGAGAAAACTCACACCATGATGACAAAGGAAGATGGCTATGATGCAAACATTTTCCTGAAACACTAGATCAAGCCTTAGTTTGGTTCCTAGTTACTTCTTAATAAGCTGTATTCTCAGCAATAATTGGCCAAAAGAAAACAAACTCAGTGGCATCTTTGGAGGTTCCTTGTCTCATAAAGTAGTATCAAGGCACTTCATATTTTTAACTTTACCTTATCTTTATTTTATTTTATGTATACAGATTATATGTGCACATATTTCTTCTCTCTTTTTAATGCACAGATCCTTTGCATATATATTACAGCTCTCAGTTTAGTATTTTTATGGGATTTCTGAGTGTGTGAACAGTGGGTCTCTGTTTTTTGTTCCTTCTCTTGGGCTCTTCTCCTTCTTTTTGCTTTGCCCTATTCCGATGTGTTAGTTTGTGTTTTATCCTATTATAATTTATTATTATCCTATAGACACCTGTCTGTTTGCTAATGAGAGACAGAAAGGGGGTAGATATGGATGGGAGGGGAGATGGGAAGGAGCTGGAAGGGATAGAGGGAGAGGACATGGTGATCAGGATGTATTATGTATGGAGGGGGAAATCTATTTTCAACAAAACAAAAACTGTTCAAGATCCACATAAGCAAAGACAGTGTCAGAGTTGTCTCATAAAGAGAATGATTTTGTCACTGCCTCCTGGGATTGGAGAGCGGCAATCTCTGGTACTGCAGTTTACAATCAATTAGTCTTCCATACATAATGCACCCATGCAGAGACAAACAGATAATGGGTCATTGCCCCCTGAGTTGAATACAGCAAAGTTGTTTGTTTGGGGCCACATACTAACCCATCAGGAACAGAGTGAAAATCTGTGTTGACTACAAATTGCTTGCTAGGATTTGAATAGTTGGCAGCCCCAGCGCCAGCACAGCCTATCAATCCATGTCCCTCTTTCTCTGCTCAAATCTGGTACTCACCGTGTTTTATGTCATCTGATTTGCACCTGGGGTCCTTACTTGTGATCTTGATGACGAACACTGTGAAGAGCATTAGGACAATAGAAAGTGCTGTAGTAAATTAATCTCTTGGAATGCTAATGGGTACAAAAGTGTATTCCACTCAGTGCATATGGTTTCAGGGATGGGGTGGGGTGGATATTTTGAGGAGCACAATAGCTCAGGTTAATAGAGGGCCTTCAAGAATGGTATATGGAAAGGACTTTAGAAAGATTTGAAATAATTCATCAGAGAAATCTATCTGGCCGCATTCTCAGGAGTATTCTGGAAGTCTCTCAGGTCACCTGAGGGAAATGCGTTTTAAAGAACGCTCTTTCACAAGTAAATGCAGAATAGACACTCTAGCTGGGAAGCTGGCTGAGATCCTAAGGTACAGTTTAGTACGGTGCAATACATTCCCACCTGTGTGCAATTACTACTGAGTAACAGTAAGGTGTATTTCCTTTGCTTTCTCCAAGATAAAATATTGTATTATCTTTCATTATTTTCATATTTGAGTTGAAAACAAGTAGAAAGGACATTGATCAGAAGGTGCTCATAGCTTCTTGGTTAGGTGTGGGACTCTGTCTACCTCCCCTTCTCAGTGCTGCAACTTCGGCTGTTTTGAACCTGTGTAGGTCCTGTGCATACTCTCTGTGAGCTCATATGTACATCACCCCAAAGCTCCACCTTTACCCAAGAAGCTATTTGCTATTGATGCCCCCTGAAAAGGGGGAAATTAGTTTTCTCCAATGGGGTGTCACTGGGCATATCAACCACAATCCAGGCCAGGGCCCATGCCCAGGAGTAGTTTGCTAATATAAAACAGACTCCATGGGATGGTTTGTTTTATTTCAGTGTTTTTTTTGTCATTGTTTTGATTGATTGGTTGATTAGATTTTGCGATTTTGATTTCTCAGAGTGACAATGAACGTGAAGTTAAGTGAGCAGGGAGGTGGAGAGAATCTGGGAGGAGTTGGGAGAGGGGAAAGAATATAATCAAAATACATTGTATGAAAATTTTAAAAAAATGCTCATCAACTGGGCTGGAGAGATGGATCAGCCATTAAGGACTAGGCTTGCAACCAAGAAATGTTCATGGATTGCATTCATTAATGGTTACATTAAATCAATGTATTACGTTAAATCAATATATTACTTATCTTCCCGTATCATCCTCTTGCTCAAGATGAGCAAGTTTCACAATAGAAAGTCCTACCAAGATAGGACGTAGCATTTGGGAGGCAGAGGCAGGAGGATCGCTGTGAGTCTGAGGCCCTACATAGAAAGACCTTATCTCAGAGAAAGAGAGAGTGTAGACGGACTTTCTTTTCTGCTGCCAGCCCCAAATAATGACATGGAAACTTCTTATTAATTATGAAAGCCTGGCCATTAGCATAGGCTTGTCTCACTCAACTAGCTCCTATAACTTAAATCAATCCATTTATATTAATTTACGTTCTGTCACGTGGCATTACCTCTCTTTCATCTTACACCTCTTATTTCCTCTCCATCTGGCTAGCCACCCCACCATTCTTCCCAGAGTCTTCTCTGTCCCTGGAAGTCCCACCTAACCTCTTCCTAGCTATTGGCTATTCAGCTTTTATTACACCGATCACAGAAATACATCTCCACACAGTGTACAAATGCCCACAATGAGAAAGTGTGTGTGTGAGAGAGAGAGGGGGGAGGGAGGGAGAGGGAGAGAGAGAGAGAGAGACCTACCAACACTTTAGACTCTTAATCACAGGCTCATGATGTCTGTGACCAAGAAATTAGTAAGTAGGACAAACCATGATTAAAATGAGATACCTTCTGTTCTGAGCATGAAAATCTTTCCCACTCACTCCCAAAAATATAGACCAATGCAGATAAAATAGAAGAAATGAGCCAAAGCAAAAGTGACTGTCCCCAAGATGGTTCTCTTGTTAACTGCTGTATAGGATTTCATGGCATCAGATTCTAGAGTTTAATCTTTATGTTCTGAGAAAGAAGTCACTGAATCACTTCTGATGATGTTCCATTCCAGACAAGGTGACAGAGAACGTATCTGGACACAGCTCCAGCACTTACATGAAAGTTTCTCTAGCTTTTCAGAGTCAAATCCTGGGCTAGAGGAGGTGGAGAGCTTCAATGCCAGAAGACCTATCATACTGATGGAACTTTTTTTGTTTTTCTCTTATTCTTAAAAGCAGTGAAGAATGAGGTTACTAAACTAGCCATTTATTGTTTGTTACTTAAAAAATTTATGGAAATGTATCTCACTATTATTTTAATTTGTGTTTCATTGATTATAGACAAGGTTGATCATTTTTGCATTTTAAAAACATTAGTTCTTTAATAGTTTTTAAATCATATTCTCTGCACCCACCACCTTCCAGACTCACTCCCTTCCCTACTCACTGACTTTTGTGTCATTACCATTCACTCCACAGCTAGGGGTGAGACTGTGTACTCAACTTCCCCCCCCCCCGCCATGCTGGTATTTGATCTGGCTTGGGCTTGCACGAGCATCACACATGCTATCACAACCGCTGTGTCCAGGAGACACTGTCTCCTTGCAGTCATCTACCACCTCTGGTCCTTACGCTCTTTTGGGCCCCTTTTCCATAGCAATTCCTGAGTATTTGGAGGAGGGGTGTGGTACATATGCTTCATTTAGGGTTGAAAATTCTTCAGTCTTTTGTTCTCTGTATCTTGACCCATTGTGGGTCTCTGCCTTCGTTACCATCTACTGAAAGGCTGTTTGTTGCTCATTCAGTTTACTCTGGAAATACTTATTCATATACTTGCCTGTTTGACAAGGGTCTTTGTGCTTTTCTGAAAGATAGGTTGGATGGGTTTCATATTCTGTATACTAACCTTCCATGGGTCATGTACACTTCAAGAACCTCCTAATCTTTATCTTGATGTTCACATTATGAAGTGTGTTGTACAGCATGGGGCAGTGGGGAGGAAGTGCACACACGTATAACATGGGCATTTAATACCTATCTTTTACTTACTGTTGTAAGTTTTGTCTTAAATATATCCTCAAGATAAGATCATATTATAAATTTCTATGCTCTGAAATTTTTAGTCTCTTGCTTTTTACAATGAGACCGTGAATCAACTTGGTAGATAATGCCAATGCTATGTCATGCTTATTAGATGCCCTGGCTTCCCCAAATATTTGGCCTTTATCATGTACCAAAGTTTTATATATGTTCGTTTTTGTTTCTGGTGGTCTTTTTCTCCTGTTATTCCATCTTCTACTCCCGTGTCAACAACCTTTGCAATTGTTACCACAGATCTACAATATCCTGAAGTATTGTGGCTCACTGTCCAAACATTTTTATTTTTCCAAGTTTTTCTTTCTTGCTCTGAAACAAAAAGAAGCAAATTCACCCAGGAGGACTAGATGACAGAAAATAATCAAATTGAGAGCTGAAATTAACAAAATAGAAACAAAGAAAACAATACAAAGAATCGATAAGACAAAGATTTGGTTCTTTAAGAAGATAGACAAAACTTTATCCAAACTAACTAAAAGGAAGAGAGAGAATATCCAAATTAACACAATCAGAAATAAAAAGGAAAACATAGCAACAGACATGGAGGAAATCCAGAGAATCATTAGGTCATACTTCAAAAACCTGTACTTCACAATATTGGAAAACTTAAAGGAAATGAACAATTTTCTGGATAAATATCTCTTACCAAAATTAAATCAAGACCAGATAAACAAATTAAATAGACCTATAACCACTAAGGAAATAAAAACAGTCATCAACAGTCTCCTAACCAAAAAATGGTCAGGGCCACATGGTTTCAGTGCAGAATTCTACAAGATTTTCAAAGAAGATCTAATAACAATACTCCTCAAATTATTCCACACAATAGAAATAGTAGGAATATTGCCAAACTCTTTTTATGAGGCTACAGTTACCCTGATACTCAAACCACACAAAGACATTACTAAGAAAGAGAATTACAAACCAATCTCATGCATGAACATTGATGCAAAAATATTCAATAAAATACTGGCAAACTGAACCAAGAACACATCAAAAAAATCATCCACCACGACCAAGTAAGCTTCATCCCAGAGCTGTAGGGATGGTTTAACATATGAAAATCTGTCAATTTAATCATCATAAAAACAAACTGAAAGAAAAAAACCACATGATCATCTCATTAGATGCTGAAAAAGCCTTTGACAAACTTCAAAGGTCTTGGAGAGAGCAGGGATACAAAGAACATACCTAAACATAATAAAGGGAACACACAGCAAGCCAACAGTCAATATCAAACTAAATAGAGAGAAACTTAAAGTGATATCATTGAACTTAGGAATAAGACAAGGTTGTCTCTATATCTACTCAATATAGTACTTGAAGTTCTTGCTCAAGCAATACTAAGACAACAAAAGGAGATCAAGGGGATAAAAATCAGAAAAGAAGTCAAACTCTCACTATTTGGAAATGATATGATAGTATAATTAAGTGACCCCAAAATTTCTACTGAGGAACCCCTAAAATTCATAAACACCTTCAGTAATATAGCAGGATACAAGATTAACTCAAAAAAATCAGTAGCCCTCCTTTATACAGATGATAAAGGGGCTGAGAAAGAAATCAGAGATACATCACCTTTCATAATAGCCACAAACAACATAAAATATCTTGGAGTAACTCTAACCAAACAAGTAGAAGACTTGTATGACAAGAACTTTAAATCTTTAAAGAAAGAAATTAAGAAGATACCAGCAAATGGAAAGATCTCTTGGTTAGGTAGAATTAAGATAGTAAAAATAGCCATCTTAACAAAAACAATTTACAGAATCAATGCAATGCCCAGAAAAATTCTTCACAGACCTTGAAAGAATACTCAACTTCATATGGAAAAACAATAAACCCAGGATAGCCAAAACAATCCTGTACAACAAAAGAACTTCTGGAGGCATCACAATCTCTGACTTCAAATTCTACTACAGAACTACAGTAATGAAAGCAGACTGGTATTGGCATAAAAACAGACAGGAAGACCAGTGGAATTGAATCAAAGACCCAAATATCAATCCACACACCTGATTTTTGAAAAAGAAGCAAAAAAATATAAAATGGAAAAAAAGAATGCATATTGAACAAGTGGTGCTGGCATAACTGGATATTAACATGTAGAAAAGTGAAAATAAATCCATATCTATTGTCATGCACAAAACTCAAGTCTAAATGGATCAAAGACCTCAACATAAAACTCATCACACTGAACCTCACAGAAGAGAAAGTGGGAAGTACACTTGAATGCATTGGCACAGGAGACCACTTCCTAAATATAGCACTAGTAGCACAGATACTAAAAAAACAATCAATAAATGGGACCTCCTGAAACTGAGAAGCTTCTGTAAAGTAAAAGACATCGTCAACAAGACAAAAGCACAGCCTACAGATTGGGGAAAGATCTTCACCAACCCCTCATCGGAAAAAGGACATTCTCCAAAATATACAAATGACTTAAGAAACTTGACATTTAAAACATAAATAACCCAATTTAAAAGTGGGGTACAAATCTAAACAGAGAACTCTGAACAGATGAATCTCAAAGGACTGAAAGACTCTTAAGGAAATGTCGACATCCTTAGCCATCAGAGAAATGCAAATCAGAACAACTCTGAGATTTCATCTTACACCTGTAATAATGGCCAAGATCAAATGTACTGGTAACAACTTATGCTGGAGAGGATGTGGGCTAAGATGAATGCTTCTTCATTGCTGGTGGGGGTATAAACTTGTACAACCACTTAGAAAATCATTATGATGATTTCTCAAAAACTTAGGAAACAATCATCTCAAGACCCAGCAATACCACTTTAGGGTATATACCCAGAAGATGCTCAATCATACACAAGAACATGTGCTCAACTATGTTCATAGCAGCATTATTTGTAAAAGCCAGAACCTGAAAACAACCGAGATTCCTTTCAACCAAAGAATAGATAGAGAAAATGTAGTAAATTTACACAATGGAGTACTTACTACACAGTGGAAAAAAAATAATGACATCTTGAATTTTTCAGGCAAATGGATGGAGCTAGAAAACATCATTTTGAGTGAGGTAACCCAGACCCAGAAAGACAATTATCACATGTACTCACTCCTAAGTGGGTTTTAAACATAAAGCAAAGAAAACCAGCCCCAAAATCACAATCCCAGAGAACTTAGGCAACAATGAGGACCCTAAGAGAGATATTCATAGATCTAATCTACATGGAAAGTAGAAAAAGACAAGATCTCCTGAGTAAATTGGGAGCATGGGGATCTTGGGGGATGGTTGAAGGGGAGGAGAGAGGCAGGGAGGGAAGCAGAGAAAAATGTAGAGCTCAATATAAATCAATTTATTTTTTGATTTTTCGAGACAGGGTTTCTCCGTAGCTTTTGGTTCCTGTCCTGGAACTAGCTCTTGTAGACCAGGCTGGCCTCGAATTCACAGAGATCTGCCTGCCTCTGCCTCCCGAGTGCTGGGATTAAAGGCGTGCGCCACCACCGCCTGGCTAATATAAATCAATTTTTAAAAAAAGGAAAGAAAGAGTACATCCCAATTAGATTAAGTATTACATAAGAAGATTTCAGACATTTCTCATCCTATTTTTCATCTCTTTGGAAACTTACTGTGTATACTGTTTCTATTCTCAGCTCTGTGTAGCTTAGGTAAGTGGAATTATGCTGTATTTGTTTCCTTATGGCATGTGCACTGCACATAGCTAATATATTCAAGGTTCATTCATAGTATAGCATGGATCAGATTTTACTTTCCTTTTGAAGACTAACACACACACACACACACACACACACACACACACAGAGAGAGAGAGAGAGAGAGAGAGAGAGAGAGAGAGAGAGAGAGAGAGAGATCCCGCATTTTGTTTATCCATTCATCTGGTGACAGATGATAGACTCCTTAGCACCTTTGCCTTCACCATATGGCTACTGTGAACAATTCTGCTATGAATGTGAATACACAGGTCTCTCCTCAAAGCCCTGCTTTCAACTATATTGAATATAAACCCAGTTAAGTTGACAGATCATACAGTATTACATTTTTAATCTTTTTGAGGAATCTCCATCTGTTTCCCATAGTAGAAGCAGCACCATTTTCCAAGTGCCCATGCAATTGATTTTTATGTTTTCTTTCTAACGTTAGAAAGACAAAAGCTTTCTAAAATCCCATTTGTCTCGATGTCTTACAAATTCCTTTGTATAATATGTATAGAGATAAAGTAATCTGATAGAAAGTAAAATTTCACCTACTGTTTTCGAATTCTGATATCACTTACTGTTTTTTATCAGTTGCAGTTTTCAATACAGAGTTGAAAAAGGTTCTCTACCCTGTTTATCATATGAAAGACGCCAGCACTTCATTAGTATGATGGTGGGAATTGTTAGACGTGGTCTGAGCTCACCTAAGCTTCTCTTCTAAGCTTGTTGTGACTTTTTGTCATGAATTGGTGCTGACTGTTCACAAAGGATTTTTCTTCCCCACCCTAGGTAATTTTGTGATATTTATCACTATGTCGATGGGTGTCACAAGTTGCACGTAAGGTCCAATGTTGACATGTCATTTCATTGTTGTGATAAATGCATTTTAACTGTTTTTAAAGTTGGTTTATATCTATCTGAATTCAACTTACTAACATCTTATCAAGGACCTTGCTTCTATACTGAAAAGAGATCGACTTACATTCTGCTCAGTAGTCTTTTATATTGAAAAATAGCTTGATCTACATTTTGGTCAGTAGTATCCTTGATTTGTTTTTCACTGAGGTTATACAAGAAAGTGAGTTTGAGTAGTTTTTACTTTCTGTTCTCTGAAAGGATTAGAATAGAATGGCTGTTTTGTTCCTTGAAAATTGATGACATTCAGTTGGGATTGGTCAGAATAAAAAATATTCAATTACCAATTCTAGGTCTATTGGTTTATTCTTATACATTATTATTACATCTTATGTAATACATGCTGTATTATATAATATAAAAATCATTAGTTTATAATATAAGTTATTGTAAATGTCTAGTTATTTATTATTTTATTATTAAATTTTTATTATTCAATTTAATATTGCTTAAATATTAAAATGTTTATTATTCAATTGTGAATTATTAACAATTCCAAACATGTGCATAATATAATCTGATAACAATCACTCTCTCTACTCATGTGTGTGTGTTTGTGTGTGTATGTGTGTGTGTGTGTGTTTGAGAAAAAAGATTCTAGGCTATTTTATTTTCCCTTCAACAAGAACAAGAAATGAAAATTAACATTTATTGCACACACACGACACATCAAGTGCTGATAAATGATATCATGCTCATTTCAGAAAAGGAAACCAAGATTAAGGTAAGGCTGATGCTTTGACCACTCAGAGCTCTAGAAAGGTGTAAGCTTAAGTATATGTGAGAGAAAAATCCTAGGATTTTTAGCACACATACCAAGGTCATCAATGGGAAGGTGTGGTGTGGCCTTAGCTGCCTAGGTTCATATGTTTGGATATATGGTCTGAAGTTGACGGAACTGTTTGGGAAGGATTAAGAGGTGTGGCCTTACAGGAGGAAGTGTGTCACTAGAAGAAGATTTTGAAGTTTCTCTGCTTAAATAAATGATCCTGTCTAAAAGTCACATACTCTATAAAACAATCTGTTCATGATCTGATAATTTTCTCCAAGTACCATAGAACAATAAACACTGCAAGAAACCTTTGAAATGGACTCTGATACAGCAAGAATGTGACAGGATCACCAAATAAAATGAGAAAAAGACAAAACAAAACAAAAAAACCCCAATAACTCATGTCCTCTGCTGAGGGCTAGATTTGAACTGCATAGAAACTCTGTGCAGGGGTGACTTGAGGTAGCGTTCTCACTTACAGGCTTGGCAAACCAAGTCAGGAGGAGGCAAACTTTTCCCATCAGTAGAATGCCTTGCCAATAGTCAGTCCTTGAGAACACAGATGTGCACTGTAGTTCAAAGGCTCTGATTAGGTTGTGGTTTGTCTTCTGATGAGGTGTCTTTACATATTATATTACAAGAGTTTTTCCCATAACACTGAGCTTTTTGTTTAGATTAGCTAGGGCACGAAGCTCTTGAAATTATTCGCAACCAAGTTACTAGTCTATGAAACTATTTTCATGTATTATGGGAACTTAGTTTGAATCTTGATTTGAGTATTATAAAAAGAGCACTGGCTTGCAATAAAGTAGGCAGTTGTATCTCCTACTCTGCATCCCCTGTGTCCTGATTTCTGCGGCACAACCCAGGGTCATCCATAACCGAGGAGGTTGGGGAAGGGTCCCCAACACTCTGCTTTGGATTATACTGTCAAATATTCAACAGCATATTAGGATCTGACTTTGTAAAGAGTCATTTAGAATTAATTCTCTCCTGGTTTTTTTTTCTTTTCTCACATGAAGTTGAATATTATTCTTTTTGAGGCCTGTGAAGAATTTTTCTGGGATTTTGATGGGCATTGCATTGAATCTGTAGATTGCTTTTGGTAAGATTGCCATTTTTACTATCATAATTCTACCTAACCAAGAGCATGGAAGATCTTTCCATTTTCTGCTGTCTTCTTCAATTTCTTTCTTGAAAGTTTTAAAGTTCTTGTGATATAAGTCTTTCACTTGTTTGGTTAGAATTACTCCAAGATATTTTATGTTATTTGTGGCTATTGTGAAGGGTGGTGTTTCTCTGATTTCTTTCTTGGCCTGTTTAACATCTGTATAAAGGAGGGCTACTGATTTTTTTTAGTTAATCTTGTATCCTGCTACATTATTTAAGGTGTTTATGAGTTGTAGAAATTCCTTAGTAGAGATTTTGGGATCACTTATGTAAACTATCATATTATCAGCACACAGTGAGAGTCTGACTTTTTTTCTAATTTGTATTCCCTTGATTTCCTTTTTTGTCATATTGCTCTAGCTGGAACCTCAAGTACTATATTGAATAGATATGGAGAGAGTGGACAACTTGGTCTTGTTCCTGAGTTCAATGGTATCACTTTGAGCTTCTCTCCATTTAGTTTGATGTTGAAAGTTGGTGTGCTGTGTATTGCATTTATTATGTTTAGGCATGCTTCTTGTATTTCTCCTCTCTCCAAGACCTTTATCATGAAGAAGTGTTGGATTTTGTTGAAGGATTTTTCAGCATCTAATGAGATGATCATGTGGGTTTTTGCTTTCAGTTTGTTTATATTGTGGATTAAATTGACAAATTTTTGTATGTTGAACCATCTTATCATCTCTGGGATGAAGCCTACTTGGTCATGGTGGATGATTTTTCTGATGTGTTCTTGGAGTCAGCTTGCCAGTATTTTTACATCAATGTTCATACATGATATTGATCTGCAACTATCTTTCCTAGTAATGTCTTTCTGCAGTTTGGGTATCAGAGTAACTGTAGCCTTGTAAAAAGAGTTTGGTAATATTCCTACTGTTTCTATTGTCTGGAACAGTTTGAGGAGTATTGGTATTAGTTCTTCTTTGGAAATCTTGTAGAGTTCTGCTCTAAAACCATCTGGTCCTGGGCTTTTTTTGTTGGGAGACTTTTAATTACTATTTCTAAGCAATCCTGTACAATAAAGGAACTTCTGGGGCATCACAATCCCTGATTTCAAACTCTACTACAGAGCTACAGTAATGAAAACAGACTGGTATTGGCACAGAAACAAGAGGACCAATGGAATCATATTGAAAACCTGAATATCAATCCACACACCTATGAACATGATTTTTGAAAAGAAGCAAAAACAAAGTGAAATGGAAAAAAGAAAGCATATTCAACAAATGGTTTTGACATAACCGGATATCAACATGTAGAAGAATGAAAATATATCCATCTCTATTGTAATGCACAAAACTCAAGTCCAAATAGATCAAAGACCTCAACATAAAACTAATCACACTGAACCTCATAGAAGAGAAAGTGGGAAGTACACTTGAACACATTGTCACAGGCAAATACTTGCTAAGTATATCCCCAATAGCACAGACACTCAGAGCAACAATTAATAAACAGGACCTCCTGAAACTGAGAAGCTTCTGTAAAGCAAAGAACACAGTCAACAAGACAAAATGGCAGCCTACAGAATGGGAAAATATCTTCACCAACCCCTCACATCAGACATAGGGCTGATCTCCAAAATATATAAAGAACTCAAGAAATTGGTCATCAAAAGAACAAATACTCCAACAAAAACTGGGTTACAAAACTAAACAGAGAACTCTCAACAGACGAACCTAAAATGGCAGAAAGACTTAAGGAAATGCTCAACATCCTTAGCCATCAGAGAAATGCAAATCAAAACAACTCTGAGATTCCATCTTGCACCTGTGAGAATGACCAAGATTAAAAACACTGATGACAACTTATGCTGGAGAGGATGTGGAGTAAAGGCAATACTCCTTCATTGCTAGTGGGAGTGCAAGCTGGTACAGATGCTTTGGAAATCAGTGTGGCATTTTCTCTGAAAATTAGGAAACAACCTACCTCAAGACCTAGAAATACCACTTTTGGGCATATACCCAAAGGATTCTTAATTATGCCACAAGAACATGTGCTCAACTATGTTCGTATCAGCATTATTTGTAATAGCCAGTACCTAGAAACAGCCTAGATGCCCTTCAACTGAAGAACGGATAAAGAAAACATGGTACATTTACACAATGAAATACTACACAGTGGAAAAACATAATGACATCTTGAAATCTGCAGGCAAATGGATGGATCTATCTAGAAAACTTCATATCGAGTGAGGTAACCCAGACCCAGAAAGACAAATATCATATGTACTCACTCCTAAGTGGTTTTTAGACATAAAGCAAAGTAAAAGCAGCCTTACAATTCACAAGCCTAGAGAATCTAGAGAACAAAGAGGATCCTCAGAGAGACACACATGAATCTAATCTAGAAGAAAATGAGATCTCCTGGGTGAATTGGGACCGTGGGAATCATGGGAGAGGGTAGAAGGGGTTTGGGGAGGAAAAGAGGGGAGCAGAGAAAAAATATATAGCTCAATAAAAACAATAAAAAAGTATGACTTTTAAAAAAAGAATTAATTCTCTCACTCCAAACCTGAGTCTCCATAACTGCTCACTGCGTGCTCTTTTCCAACTTGTATTTGTGTTTTGGAAAAGCTGTGATGCAATCAGCACTTAGCCACTGCTGAGCAGTGACCAGTGACCTAAAGGCACTGCAGGAGCGCCTCACTCCCAGCTTCCCACAAGAAAGGCACCAAGTCTTGCTGCCTACTGACAATGTATTTATTATTTTTGACAACTTCATAAATCCATGTACTGAATTTTGATCATTTTTACCCTTTGTTATCTTTGTCCAAATCCCTCTCTTTTCCAGTGAAACTTTTGTCCTCCAACAAGCCCGTAAGGATTGCTTTCTAGAGACCAATGGGCTCAATTATCCTGGAGCCATCACAGAAAGAAAATGCTTTTTACTACCTTGATTCTGTGCCTCTCCCGAGCACCTTCCACAGAGCCCCCTTCACATCCTTGTTCCTCAGGGTATAAATCAGAGGGTTGAGCATGGGAGTGACTATGGTATAAAAAAGGGCAACAAACTTGCCCTCGTTCTCAGAATAACTGTCATTTGGTTGCAAGTATGTATAGATGGTTGAGCCATAAAACATAGAAACCACCAGGAGGTGGGACCCACAAGTCCCAAAAGCTTTTCTGCGGCCAGATATTGACTTGACTTTTAACACAGCCCTAGCAATGTGTGCGTAAGATCCTAGAATCAGTGTCGCGGGGAAAACCAAGATTATGGCTCTGGCCACAAACATCTTGGCCTCTGTTCCAGCTGTGTTCTTGCAAGCCAACTTGAGGAACACGGGCATCTCACAGAAGAAGTGATTCAGTCGATAGCCACAGAGAGGCATGGCCATCATGAGGCCTGTCTGAATCAGAGAGTTGACAAGGCCCGCTACCCATGATGAGATGGCCAGCGCCTGGCACAGAAGTGGGTGCATAATGGTTGTGTACAGGAGCGGACGGCACACAGCAGCGTAGCGGTCAAAGGCCATCACCACTAGAAGCATACTTTCTGTGGAGCCCAGGGCAAGGACACTGAAGAGCTGAGCCACACACCTTCCGTATGTGATGGTATGGTCGTGTCCCTCAATATTGATCAGGAGCTGGGGCACAGTGCTGGTGGTGTAGCAGAGGTCCAGGAAGGAGAGGTGGGAGAGGAAGAAGTACATGGGAGTGTGTAGTCGGAGGTCCACGTGTGACAAGGCAATGATGGTGGTGTTGCCAAAGAGAGTTAAGGAGTAGAAAATCAAAACGTAGATAAAAAGAATGAGTTCCAGTTGAGGCCAGTCAGAGAAGCCCACCAAAATGAAGCCTTTGCCCAAACTGGCATTGAAGTCTCCCATAGCCTTTGACCTGTACAACAGCGGAATACAATTCAGAGTATCTGTTGAAGAAAATGCATTAAGACATTGTTCAGAGCATTCTTCCATCAGCCCTAAATCATCTGTTTTATCATTCAATTCTGTTTTATTCAGGCTTTTATTCTTACTTTTCTATAAAATGAACCTCTCTGGATTGGGAACGATGTCATCTTTATTTGAACTATAGCTCGGCTAATTGTTCCAAGACTTTAGCCTGACCCTTCAGTATTATGGACCCAAACTTTCTTATTCCAGAGTAAGGAAGTGCTTTGAAAATCTAAGGTCTACGTCATACCATAAGTATTCTATGTTGTTATCTTTGGTTCCTTTTTTTTGGCTTATTTGTTAGCTCATTTCAGATTTGAATCCAGGCTCAGCCAGGTGGCAATCACAATTTTGACCCTTGGGTCCTCATTTGCTGCCTTCTGCACCATGGATAGAAGCTCCACTTGCAGTATTTGCCATCTGTCACAGAAGACTGAGAAGCAGTTTCCTTTCTTTGGGGTGAAAATACAAAGAAATGTGTTCCTTATGATTAGTAAGAAGGATGGCCTCCCTTGACGCTGCTTCTTCAACTAAAAATGTCCGTAATTCAACTCCATAGAAAAAGCCATTTTCTCCTCTCTACCCAAGCCCTTTCTGAAACTATTTCCTTCTAGTTCCTCCTGTTCACTTGATGACATTCATGCCACACATCTTTGTCTCTCTAGGAGCTCCTCTGTGGTAGAGGACAAGCTAAACATAAAAATAAGTATTAGCGTATATCACAGAAATAACAAATAATGAATAAACATTTTTATCTCTTTATGGCACTGAGGATGCCAAAGTGAATGCTGCTTTCATTCAAGGTGCACCATGGCTGTTGAATAAACTTTCTTCAGAGCAACATGTGCGTTTACCTTTTTAGAGTTCATGAAAGCTAATTTCCTCTAAGCCTGCAGATTGACGGCTAACGCACCGGTGGGTGGTGGAGGTGTGAGAGGCATAGACTATCGCTCTCCTCAAAAGATGGGCGCTTCTTATAAAAATATAAGCAAAGTTCTATGAAAGCTTGCCGAGGAGAGAGAAACAGAGTGTCATTCCAAAGTCTAGCCTACAACTAGTATGAGGTGATTCTGTGAACCTAACTAGTCCCTCTTCTGTCAAGTTTAGCAACGTGGAATCTTACCGTCAATGGGTCAATGCTGAACTCAGTGCCTTTAGGTCTGTATCATGGCCCCAGAGAACAACCCTAGCATGGGCCAGCTGGGCCTCCTACTCTGAAATACTCACTTCTGGGAGTCTGAGCTTAGTAACCTAAAGTAAAAAAAAGTAAAATGAAGAAAATAGTTTGCTCCAAGCAATTTGGGTGGTGGCGAAATAATGCATCATGTATATTACAAACATTTGTTTGTGTTTTCTCTTAAACCTGCTCTGCCTTCATAATTAGCAGTTAACTTGTGCAAATTAGGGTGCTTAGTTCACTCGGCATTGTGATGTCCAACATTCACTGCAGAAACTGGAAAACAACGATCTTATTGACTAACTGATTGGATGAATAAATGAATGAATGAATACATTTCTAACCCTGGCACCATGTCTGATGTACACAATTGTTCCTCACTTAGTGACACAGGGTTTTTGTTCACTCCCATTGTATACTTCTAACAATGATTTTATATTGTGGCATATGTAAATACCACTTTTCATTTTTTAATTTTGTGCGTATGTGTGTTTTGTCTGCATGTATTTCTGTAAGTATGCTATATATGACTGATGCCCACAGAGTTCAGAAGAGGGCACTGAATCCCCTAGAGCCAGAATGACAGGTGACTGTGGGTGCTGGGAATTGAACCCAGGTCCTCTGTAAAAGCAACAAGTGCTCTTAACCACTGAGCCCTGTCTCCACCCTCCAACTAATACACTTTCAATCAGCAAAGCTTAGCGCTACTTCTAATATGATAAACAAATGAACAATGAGCCAAGGTATTCAATATGATAAAGCTCAGAGCCTTACTTACATCACTAATGATCATTTTAATGAATAAAAACTTGGATAATTTTGAATCAGAGGCATGAAATTTAATTTTCAGCATTTCTGCTGTCAGCTAGATGCTCTACCCAGGGCTGGCAACACTCGGGAGAAGCTGGGGACTAAATGGACAGACCCAGAAACATAGAGCCCCAAACCCTAAAACCAGGGACTCCAGGCTTCAGAAGTCAACCTATGGCTTCTGGGTTAGGGATGGGGGCCATCTTCAATTAATAACTACTTGCAAATGAAAACTGAGTTCTCTCCAAGGGAGTCTCTCTGGGGAAACAACCACTCTCAAGGGAGGCTGCGTGCCCAGCAAGAGATGGCCGGCAGAGAATGAACTCAGTGCCGTCTTTGGAGGTTCTTCAATTCCTAATGTCGTGTCAGAGAATTTTTTAAACCTTATTATCAATTTTAACTTTATATTGTCAATATATATTTGTCTATTTTCTTACCCTACAGGTTCTTTGCATATATATTATGACTTCCAATTTAGTGTGTTTATATGATTCCTGAGTGTGGCTTCTGTGTCTGCCTCTGTTTCTTGCACCTTGCACCCTTTCCCTTCTATCTATCTGCTTTATTTTATTCTGGTGAGTTAGTTTTTGTTTTATCTTATTATATTATGTTGTGTTTTATTATTATCCCTGAGAAGCCTGTTTGTTTTCTAAAGGGAGACAGAAAGGGCACAGTGGATCTGGATGGGAGGGGAGGTGGAGAAGAACGGGGAGGAGCAGAAGGAGGGGAAATCATAAGAAGGCTATATTATGTGAGAAAAAAACTATTTTTAATAAAAGGCGTGAAAAAAGAATCTGACCTTATTGCTATAGATTGGAATTTCAGTGCCCTGGGTTTTAACTACCAGTGGCCCCGGCACTTTATGCCTATGCAATCCTTAGCTTCCAGCACCAGTGAGCAGCAGTGGGAGGCAGCAGCAGGCTGCAGTGGGGAGCAGGCTGCAGTGGGGAGCAGGCTGCAGTGGGGAGCAGAGGCAGCAGGCTGAAGTAGGGAGCGGAAAGCAGCAGGCTACAACTACCCTTCTAGGGGGTGAACAAGGGAAGTTCATTCCTTCTGCTCTGAGTGAAAGTGATTGGTAGATTTTTCCAAGGCTTGTGATGACAAAAATACAAAATCTAGTTTAAGGTTCTTAAAAGAAATAAGCCTGGAATAAGCAGCAGGAATGGTGGTATGGACTCCTGGAAGCATCTGTGGTGTGTTCAGAACAGCTGAGCTGCCATGAGGGAAGTCTGACCCGTGGTCACTGAGTGCCAACTTGGCTGATGGTCCTCTGCTCACAGAAGCCAGGATCCAGGAAAGGGTCTATCAGCTCTCTACTGGAGCTTTAAATTTCTCCAGCATCCAACATCTTGTTTATTTAAAGCAAAAATAAGCATGAAAAGGTTTGTTTACTACATATATGCAAAGAACACTAAAAAGACCCAGTAGAGTGTACATGTGTGCATAAAACAATAACAATTAAAAGATAAGCAGTCATGAATTTGAGAGGGGGTGGGAGGATGGAAAAAGTTGGAGTGGGGAGAAAGAGAGATATGAAATAAATATATTACTCATATGTGAAAGTCTCAAAAATAGAAATTTAAATTGAAAAGGGAAAATAGTTACTGCATATAAATAAAGAGTTATTATTAGCATCGACAGTACTCTCCTCTCCAACAAATACCCACAGAGACAGCTGGAACACTTTACCTCTCTCAGTCACAGTTGGGCAACTGCATAACGGAGCACACCCAACTGTAGAACTTCCGACTAGTTCACAAGAATGTAGACGGCAACCTCACAGGCCACATTAACTCCGAGAAAGAAAAACAGTTAGCTATGCCACACTTCCAAGAACATTACAAAGCAAGAGTAGTTTTAAGAATACATCAATCAGTCACTGGAATGGAAGAGAGAGGCCAGGAACAAATCTTAGCGCACAGCCAACTGCTATTTTCTAAGGACACCAGGAAGACACAAAGAATAAAGGATAGTCTCTCACATAAGCAGTGCTGGAAGAAATGTATTTCCACAGGCAAAGGTTAAGGCTGCAACTCTCAAACACCCTTCACAAAACTCAGTTCAGCAATGACAAGAGCAGACACCACCACTGGCAACATCATGAGAGACACTGTAAGAGAAAGAAGCCAGATTTGGAGAATGGGATGATTGATCTTCAGAACTAAACATCCAAGATCAGCTGTAGTATCTTAAAGCCCTCATAGACTGCTGTTAAGGACACCCTGTGTCCACCACAGGTGACTTCACCGTGCCTGCATTTGACACACTTCTACTGCTTAGGATCCAGTCATTGCATTTATGACATACTACAAATGCCTCCACTCTTCCCTGGGATCCTGCTCACATCCACTTACACTGCTCACAAAAAGAAGACCCCAGATTAACCAAATCCCATGATGCTTGAAGTCTTTCACCTCTCTTGAATAGTTGCACATTACTCCTCATTTGTATGTGGCATTGGACTTCTGGCAAACTCCGTAGAGTGAAACCTATCATTCACAAGCCAGGAGTTGTGAGCACACTAATAGGCTCCATTCTAGACAAAAATAAGTGAGAAGATGGGCAGAATTCGGCTTCCTGCCAACAGCTCTAGTGTACACCGCTGAGAAGGGTGGGAAAGTTCTCACGATGGGATCATACACAGTAATCACAAGGCTCCTTCCAAAAAACAACAGTCGTCCTGCACTGAAAGAAACAATATGTAAACTATACCAGATCCGATTGTCCTCCAGCGGAGGTAGGACTTTCAAAGTGACTATTTCCTTAAGAATTTCCCATATCTCATTCCAGCAAAAGGAGAAAATTAGGTCAGGCTGATATAACTGGTTCCTGGTAGCTCCTGAGCAGCTATTTAAGATTGACAGGGGATCCCTCTGTATTTTCATATTTGTTTTAAAGTATGCTATCCAATGCTTCTGTGCTGGTTGAAGGATGTCACACCGACTAGTCATCTGAAAGTATCCTGGATGAATACTGGGTGTCTTCATGGCACAGTTTAGATGAAAAACCAGGATGCTTAAAAGCGGGAGTGATGGCTTATATACAAGCTTAAATATTTCTCCTACAGAAAAGGGGATGGCCTTTCTTTGTTCTCCGCAGGGCAGAATGAGGCCCAATGCCTGAAATATAGCAAAGATCAAACTGTGGCTAAATATAAAACAAGAAAACAACCCTGAGAAATTCTAAGAATGGCAGTCTCAAAGTGCACATATTTCTGCTTTTAAATTGTCTTTTAAAATGCCTTACTTGTAACCTCTGGAAGAACCACAAAGAAACTTGACATTTGCGTGTTTGAAACTCTTGACTGAGATCCTCAAGAACCTCTGTTTATCTCCCAGTGTGTCTGCCTGGATATGTGTGTGAATATTTGCGGCTTCCATAAATAATAAACTAGTGTGCAGTGCTGGGAATCAGTCCCAAGACTCCCCCACACACTTGGCAGGGATGCTACCACCAACCTACACTGTCAGTAGTAACATACTTGATATCTGATAAGATGAAAATGTCCTTCATACCGAGGCACTGAGTTAATGACATTGTCTGACTGTAGTGGAGCTACCTTTGAGAAAAAAATAACCAACAGAATCCTATGTCTGAAGACAGGAGGGGTCTGGCAGATTCCTTGGTCATCACCCTCTTTACTAAAGCATCCATCTTTCAATGTGAACTCAGTGCTGTCCCTCCTTTTACGTCTCTATATGTGACTCTCTCCTCAGCCTCTGGAGAACAGGACTCTCAACGAGAGCTGAGCAGGCACCAAATCATCCAACACTCCTTCTCCACCAGTCTGTGCTTCTACAGACTCAATCCCTCTCTCCTGCCCACACCACCTGAAAAATCACACCACATCCACTTCATCCCATTGTATTTAGCTGATCTGCAAACTCCTTGATGAAATATTTAAAACACACTAACATTTTGTAGTAGAAGACCAGAAAATAAAGGGTTTTGTCAGCTTAATTAAAATTCAAAGATTTAATGAATTAATTACATATCAAACTCTGACGCCCCGCATGAAACACTGACCCCGAATAAGAATCCTCTTTCATCCTCAGCTACTCTAATAAACTGTTCCTCACTTATTTTCAGCATCTCTGACCCTGGTTGTGATCTGTTTCCTGGTTCTGATGTCTACAATTTGCTTTGCATCTTAAATGCTAGGCATCAAAATACTGAGATTTAGAAGGTCTATGAATCTAGAGAATCCCACTGAGTCTTACCACAATCCTGGGGAGGAAAATTGGGTTGACTTCCCTCAATCCTGCTGGCTTCTAGTAAATATGAAACCCATTCCACACTGATGTCATTTAGAAGTGTTTGAGGAAGGCCTGTTTCTCTTCAGTCCCAACTGCATCTGTGGTATGGCAGGCTGGATCACAGCTCTGCTCCTGGAGAAATCATTCTTTCTTGAGGCCACCTCGCCCAGCAGGCTCACCTGCTGAGGCCCATAACTAAGGGACAGGAAATAGCCTGTGCTGTTCTCTGACTCCCTCACCATAGACAACTGGCCCTAGACAGCTCCTGACCTTAAGGCAGACTTTTCCATGCCCACCCTTGGGACATTGCCTGGGCCTCCTTAATAGAAGTGGAAACATGACTGTTTACTCAAGTGTGGCCTTGGAGACCTCTGGGGACCCTGAGCCAATTACACTTAGTTGACTGATTCTCCAGGCTCTATCTGTTCTCCACAGTTCTTTCTATCCCTCATACACTGCCCAATCCAATGTGACCAAAGAGGTTCTCAAAACACATCTTTTCATACAACTTGTGCAAATTGAGTGAGTATATTCCTCATACTTTTTCGCTACCTTGACCCAAATCAAATCAGCCTATCAGGCCATATTCCATGTCTTCCATAGCACAAACAAGTTCACCCTCATCCAAATGTGAACTTCTATCCAAGGAATTTCCATTTTCAACTTATTCACATGAGTGGGGATTATGTGTCCAACTAAAATCTGATGCTTTGTGTTGCTCTCATGCAAATTCTACTTCAAAATTAGTAGTTCCTCTTTTATTTCCTGATTTTGCCCAAAAATAAAGCTAAAAATTGAAGACATTGATTTTTTTTGTCATTGTGTGTCAACTGGAATGCTTAGGTGAAAGAAAAGTTGACAGACAGCACAATGCTGTGCTGGGGGGCTTCTAGAAAATGTAAAGATCACCAATATTTCACAGGAGAAAATGAATACTAAACCTGTCCTAAAGTGGACAGATATCCCTAGAGCATGAAGTACATGGGCTGTCAGATCTGAGGGTTCAGCTTGAGAAGCAGGCGTTACAGGTCAGAATGCAGCACTCGGGACTGATCCAGCATGAGTATCACAAGTTGGGCCTGCCAAGACCACCATGGGAAGTGCAATGCACAGTGGCCTTGTGTCAGCAGGGTACCCCAGGATGAGGACGGCTTGTGGGGTGGAGCCTTCTATCCACACTGCTGCCCCCAACAATCAAATGATCATCAGCAGTAAGGAGATCCGTGTGTACTGTACTGTACTTTACCGGTATATCTCATTAAATATCCCACTAGACGCTCAACACCAACTGGCACTTATTTAAAACAGGTGATGGTAGTCCTCCAGAGATCCTCCCCACTCTCTGTAAAAAGGTTTTGTTGCATATTGGTACACTCTTGAGCATCTCACTGGTTTGTAAAGGCACCTGTAAGAACTATACAGATATCACTTCAAGAGCTAGACCAAAACACCACACAAAAGTGAGAAACGGCATTCCTAGGAGCCTTGAGGTTGTTGGGTAAAAGTTCCAATGAGAAGAATGGGCCACTTCTCTGAGTTGTTGGCCCCAGAAGGTCCTTGAGGCCCCATACATTGTAACACTATTGCTGATGGTGTTGGTGGATGCTAGATGTAGATGGTGCATTTTTATTGCTGAAGACATCGCAGGCTTTGGCTATCAGACATGGAAAATAAAGCTAGGACTAAACTGGTAGCTAGAAGGCACCACATTGACGTCTGGAGGAGAACTGTCACCACCAATTCCACTCAATTATAGACCCCACGTGTTTCATTTCCAACATGCCAGACAAGCTGTGTCCTCAGGTGCAATGGTAGCATGACTGTTTTGGGTGAAATGCTTGTCAGCTGAATTTGCAGTCTATTCCTTAAAACCACAGGAATCACAAAAGGTACAATAAGCCTGAAAGAGAAGGTCAGAGGTCCCAGTGAGGATGCTCCTACTATTACTTTCTTAAGTTAACATAAAGTAACTGCCAAATTAGATTTTAAACTTCCACATTTGTGCCCCCCCCTCTCTCCCTCTGTGTGTGTGTGTGTGTGTGTGTGTGTGTGTATACTTATGGATCATTACTACTTTTAGGTTCAATTGTTCATGGAGAGATACTTCTTTTTTGCATCAAGAAGTACAAAGTAGATTCACAACTGTCTGTGCTTCTGAAACCAAGTAACCGTTGCTCTGGCATAGTGGCCCGATACTATATGTAAATGGAGAAAAACTTCTAACATTCATAACACTCCCTTCAAGGTTCAGGAACAGCTGGAGATGAGGGAGCAGAATAAATGTGAGCCCCCAAAGAGAAGGTCCAGTCTGTGTAGTTATTTCCTCTGCTTTTAAACTTTCCCTCCTTGAATACAGAAAGAGGTTCCTTAAGGATCAGAAAGTAAACCAAAAAAAAAAAATTCTCAAAAAGTTCCTGAAACTACCAAGATTTACAACAGCTTTCCCAAGTTTATATGAGCAGAGACAACTGCTAGGGAGAAGAGACTGTGTCTGGCTGGCTCAGACACCTGCACGCTGTGCTGGGAAGTCCAGGATGTGGTTTCGTGAGTCATCACCCATACTGGGGTGTGCTTTTTGTAATGCCTTTGAGCCAGCCACACTCCTGTAAGTAACCCCAAATAAATTTCCTGCTTTGTGCTAAGGCAGAGTTGAGTGAAACAACTTCTTTGGTTTGTCATGGTTGCTCTATCTTAGGTTAACAGATGTTTGCTCACAGCTGCCCAGGAAATTCACAAAACACGTTTCGAGTTGAGAACTATATTTTTGCATCAACCAAAGAATACAACAAAATGTAACAAAATTGGTAATGCTGAGAAAAGATTAATGACATGGTATGTAAAATATGTTCCAAACATAAGCAAAATTAGTGGAATATTGTTATGATAAAATGTGATTCAGTTAGCACAAAATTTATCATGCTTACAAAAGTCAATCGACAGAGATACCTGCACTTTTAAACAGAAACCACTATTTAAATACATGGAAGTAAACAAAGTAATGAAAATCTGGTTATCCCAGAAAACAGAGATGAATAGAAAAGAAACGGAGCCCCAATATCAACTTTCATGTGTCTGGTCAAACAGTGAAAAGAAGCCTATTCCTTTGATTATTTTTAATTTCAATTACTAATTTTCATGGAAATACAGATTATATTCTCTACAAATTTATGCGTCAGGATATATATATATATACATATATATGTGTGTATATATTATAGATTTCTTTGAAAATTTCTTAGTTTACTCTTTCTATAATCATTTTCCCTGTTCTCGTCTGTATCAAACTGGAGAGGAATGTTGGCAGCTGCTGTAACAGATACGGTTCTAGGAGATCTTTCTTGCTTTGATGCAGTGTGTGTAATAACAGTTTTGCTTTTTTCTCCAAGAAGATAAGTGAGCCCATCTCTGAAATTCACACTCTACATGAAGTAGCTCTGCTCATCATCAGCTTCCTTATTCCAAGCAAAGAGTGGTAAGCCCGAATGTGAGAGGCCCTGAGTTATGACTGAAGCCAGAGGGGTCATGATACAGAAGGGCAATGGGGTGATATTGATGCCCCACTTAGTCATGATGGTTCACATCCATGCACATGCATGTGACCCTACATGGACACACTATGCTATAAATTTTTTATACAGGCAGTAAGTTAGGAGAGAAAAGTGGTGTTGAGGAAAAGGGAGAAATTTGAAGGAGGAACTGTGGGTGGATTTGATCAAAGCACAGCACATAAATGTATGGATATTAAATTAAAATGAACATACAGAAAGGATAGAAAGTCAGAGTGAAGTCATGCCCTCTGCCCGGGCTCACAGTGTCCACTGTGTGACACATTGGGAATCTGACTTTGAGTGTTGCGCTTCAGAATAAAAAGTCCTCTGACACACAAACTGGACAAGAACCAATCCGGTTCCTGTGAGTGCTCACAGTCCACTCTTCCCTGCCAAGAACCCAGTCCATTTCCTCAAGTGCTCACAAGAAAGCTCTCCCAGTCTCCTCTATGGGAAGTTGTGCCTGAATGTATACTTATGCTTGCTGAGCAGTAATGACAGTAACCAAGAGAGCAGATCCCCAATCCAACTTCCAAACTAGGGAAGTCTTATGCCTCCTAGGGAAAGTTTTATTTTATTGTGTTAATTTATTTATTATATATACATACACACGTGCATCCACTTACACACAGTCAGAGGACTTGTCTATCTCTTTCCATGACGAGAAATTGAGGAATCAAACTCAGATCAGCAGACATGACAACAAGTGCCTTTGTCTGCTGAGCCATCTTGCCAGCCCAGGACTGATTTTGTGTTTCTGTTTTATATGCTTTGACAGTTTCATGAATGTACATAATTAATTGTACTTGTTTAACAACCCACCCCTTCTTCCACTGAAACCCTCTGGACTTACAGGTTACAAAATGTTTCACTGATCATCTTTCCCTCTCTACCCCGTGGCTGTGGCTCTCCCTAGCACACTCCACAGAGCCCCCTTCACATCCTTGTTCCTAAGGGTATAGATCAGAGGGTTGAGCATGGGGGTGATGATGGTATAGAAAAGGGCAACAAACTTTCCTTTGCTCTCAGAATAGCTGTTTTTCGGTTGTAAGTATGTGTAGATGGCCGAGCCATAAAAGAGAGAAACTACCAGGAGGTGGGACCCACAAGTTCCAAAAGCCTTTCTGCGTCCAGCCATTGACTTGATCTTCAGCACTGCCCTGGCGATCTGTGCATAGGAGCCTAGAATGAGTATGGCTGGAACTGCAACAATCACCACTCTGGCCACAAACATCTTGGCCTCTGTTCCTTCTGTGTCCTCACAGGCCAACTTGAGGAACACGGGCATCTCACAGAAGAAGTGATTCATTCGATGGCCACAGAGGGGCATAGCCATCATGAGACTTGTCTGAATCAGAGAGTTCAAGAGGCCTCCCAACCAGGAGACTATAGCCAATGCCTGGCAGAGAACAGGGTGCATGATGGTCGTGTAGTGCAGGGGACGACACACAGCAGCATAGCGGTCAAAGGCCATCACCACCAGGAGCAAACTCTCTGTGGAGCCCAGAGCAAGAGATGTGAACAGCTGAGCTACACACCCACCATAGCTGATGGTCCTGTCTAGTCCATGGAGGTTGATCAGGAGCTGGGGCACAGTGCTGGTGGTGTAGCAGAGGTCCAGGAAGGAGAGGTGGGAGAGGAAGAAGTACATGGGAGTGTGCAGTCGAACGTCCATTCGGGAGAGAGCAATGATGGCGGTGTTGCCAAAGAGAGTCAAAGAGTAGAAAATCAAAATATAAGTAAAGAAGATGAGTTCTAGTTGAGGCCAGTCTGAGAAGCCCACCAAAATGAAGCTTCCTCCCAAGCTGGTATTGAAGTTTCTCATATCCTTTGACATGAACAAGTACTGGAAGGTAAATCAGGGCATCCTAAGACATCCTAAGACAGGGTTCATATACAGTTTAGATTATTCCTCAGGTAATACTAAATCATGAGTTTTATTATCTGTTCTGCTATTCAGTTCACATCCCTCCAGCCTTGTGGTCTTACTCTTTTCTACTTTAGGCATAATATCTCCACTAGGAATGATATCATCTGTATTTGAGCCATATCACTGTTGCCTTCTTGTTCCTAGACTTTACCCCTACCTCTCCATCATGTTCTCATTACATTGAGATTTGGATCAACTCCGTATCATGGAAATTGCTCTAAAACTATTGTGAAACCAGTTGTGGGAAAATCAGAGGCATAGCCACACAAAGGAGGACTGCAGTTTAGACCCACAACATCCACAGAACCCCCTCCTCTGCTCAGTACATCAGTAAGTTGTTAGGCTCAATTGTGTCTTTATTATCGTATGGCTACATCATCAACTTATTGAACCAGCATGGAGGTTCTATCTGGCCTCTCTCGTCCAACAACGTTATTACTGACTTGGAGATAAAAGTGGTATGAAAATTGCCTCGTATTGGGGAAAACCTGGTTTTCTTATCAGAACTGTAAACTTCTTACATTATTGATGAGCTCTTCATATTCAGAGACACTCAGAAACACACAGAGAGATGAGCATAGATACCAGTCTTTGTGATATGGAGCAGCAGCAGTATCCGATATGTCAGTGCCCAAATGCTTGGAACTTGATAAAATGAGTTAGATCAGCACTATGTCATTCAAAGTTAATTTGAATAAACAAAATATGCTAAATCTCACCCAATTTCCCCTCCTTATAGTGTGTATTCCACCTTCTCATTAGCCTCTGGAGAACCGGACTCTCAACGAGAGCTGAGTTGGCACCAAATCATCCAACACTCCTTCTGCACCAGTCTGTGCTTCTACAGACTCAATCCCTCTCTCCTGCCCACACCACCTGAAAAATCACACCACATCCACTTTATCCCATTGCATTTAGCTGATCCTTGATGAAATATTTAATAACACACTAACATTTTGTAGTAGAAGACCAGCAAACAAAGGTTCTTGTCATCTTAACTAAAATTCAAAGACTTAATGAATTAATTACATATCAAACTCTGACTCTGTACAGAGAACACTGACCCCAAATAAGAATCCTCTTTCATCCTTCTGCTTTAATAAACTGTTCTTCACTTATTTTCAGCATCTCTGACCCTGGTTGTGATCCGTCTCTTGGTTCTGATGTCTACAAATTGGTTTGCATCTTAGATCCTAGGCATCAAAATATTGAGATTTAGAAGGTCTATGAATCCAGAGAATCCCACCGTGTCTTACTCACCACAGTCCTGGGGAGGAAAATTGGGTTGACTTCCCTCAATCCTGCTTGCTTCTGGTAAATATGAAACCCATTCCAGAACAATGTCACCTAGAAGTGTTTGAGGAAGGCCTGTTTCTCTTCAGTCCCAACTGCATCTGCGGTGTGGCAGGCTGGATCACAGCTCTGCTCCTGGAGAAATCATTCGTTCTTGGGGCCACCTCGCCCAGCAGGCTCACCTGCTGAAGCCCATAATTAAGGGGCAGAAAATAGACCGTACTGTTTTCTGACTCCCTCACCATAGACAACTGGTCCTAGGCAGGAGCTGGTATATCATCCAACTTGACCTTAAGGCAGACTTTTCCATGCCCACCCTTGGGACATTGTCTGGGCCTTCTTAATAAAAGTGGAAACATGACTGTTTACTCAAGTGTGGCCTTGGAGACCTCTGGGGACCCTGAGCCAATTACAATTAGTTGACTGATTCTTCAGGATCTATCTGCTCTCCACAGTTCTTTCTATCCCTCATACACTGCCCAATCCAACGTGGTCACAAACACATCTTTTTATATGGTTTGTGCAATTCCTCATACTTTCCCTACTTGGGCCAAAATCGAATCTGCCTTTCTAGCAGACCATATTTCATGTCTTTTATAACCCAAACAAGTTCACTGTCATCTGAATGTCTTCTTTACTTGGAATTTTTGTCTTAAGTTTGTTAAGTTGTTAAGTTCCATGGAAGAAAGACATTTGGATGATGGTGAACTTGTTTTGGTTATCGAAGACATGGAATATAGTCTGATAGAAAAGTTCGTTTACATGAATGTGGATTATTTTTCCAACTAAAATCTGATGCTTTGTATTGCTCTCATCCAAACTCTACTTCAAAATTAGATATTTTACTTTATACCCTGATTTTGTCCTAAACAAAGCTAAAAATTGAAAATATTGATTTTTTTTATCCCTGTGTGTCAGCTGGAATGCCTAGGTGATAAGTGGACAGACAGCCCAATGCTGTGCTGGGGCTGTTCTGAAAAATGTAAAGACTACCAACACTTTACAGGAAAAAATAATAAACCTGTCCTAAAATGAACAGATATCCCTAGAGCATGTAGTAATGGGAAATAAAGCTAGGACTAAATGGTGGCTCCTCCTTTTCAGTTGCCTTTTGAGGAGCTAGAGGGCACCACATTGACGTCTGGAGGAGAATTGTCACCACCAATTCCACTCAGCTATAGACACCATGTGCTTCATTTCCAACATGCCAGACAAGCTGTGTGCTCGGGTGCAATGGTAGCATGACTGTTTAGGGTGAATTGCTTGTCAGCTGAATTTGAGGTCCATTCCTAAGCACCAAAGGGATCACAAATGATGCTTTAAGCCAGAAGAAGGAGGTCAGAGGTTCCAGTGAGGATGCTCCTACTTTATTTTCTTGAGGGAATATAAAGCAACTGACAAATTATCTTTAAACATTTGTGTGTGTGTGTGTGTGTGTGTGTGTGTCTGTGGTATGTGTACTTACAGATCATTACTACTGTTAGCCTCAATTGTTCATGGTGGGGGCGACTTTTCTTTTGCATCAAGAAGTACAAAGTAGATACACAACTTCACGTTCTTCTGAAACCAAGTAACCGTTGCTCTGGCATAGTGGCCCGATACTATTTGTAAATGGAGAAAAACTTTCTAACATTCATATCACTCCCTTCAAGGTTCGGGAACAGCTGGAGATGAGGGAGTAGAATGAATGTGAGCCCCCAAAGAGAAGGTCCAGTCTGTGTAGTTATTTCCTCTGCTTTTAAACTTTCCCTCCTTGCAGACAGAAAGAGGTTCCTCAAGGTTCAGAGTAAACCAAAAAAAAAAAAAAAAAACACCCAAATATCAAGAAGTTCTTGAAACTAACAAGATTTACAACAGCTTTCCCAAGTTTACATGAGCAGAGACAACTGCTAGGGAGAAGAGACTGTGTCTGGCTGGCTCAGACACCTGCACGCTGTGCTGGGAAGTCCAGGATGTGGTTTCCTGGGTCATCACCCATACTGGGGTGTACTTTTTGGAAATGCCTTTGAGCCAGCCACACTCCTGTAAGTAACCCCAAATAAATTCCCTGCTTTGCTAAGGCAGAGTTGGGTAAAACAACTTCTTTGGTTTGTCATGGTTGCTCTATCTTAGGTTAACAGATGTTTGCTCACAGCTGCCCAGGAAATTCACAAGACACCTTTTGAGTTGAGAACTGTATATTTGCATCAACCAAAGAATACAACACAATGTAACAAAATCAGTAATGCTGAGAAATGATTAATGACATGGTATGTAAAATAAGTTCCAAACATAAGCAAAATTAGTGGAATATCATTATAATAAAATGTGATTCAGTTAACACAAATTTATCATACTTACAAAAGTCTATCAACAAAGATACCTGCACTTTTAAATATAAACCACTATTTAAATACATGGAAGTAAATGAAAGTGATTGAAATCTGGTTGTCAAAGAAAACAGAGATGCAGAGAAGTAAAGCAAATAGAGCCCCCAATATCAACTTTCACGTGTCTGCTCAAACAGTAAATACTAGCCTCTTCCTTTGCTTCTTTTCAATTTTAATTACTAATTTTCTTAGAAATATAGATTTTATTCTATATAATTTATGCATCAGGATTTTCTTCTATATAAATATATGCATATATAAACTATGGAGTTCTTTGAATATTTTTCTCTTAGTTTACTCTTTGTATAATCATTTTCCCTGTCCTTATCTGTACCGAACTGGAGAGGAATGTTGGCAGCTGCTGTAACAGATACGGTTCTAGGAGATCTTTCTTGCCTTTTGCAGTATGTGTAATTAACGGTTTTGCCTTTTTCTCCAAGAAGATAAGTGAGCCCATCTCTGAAATTCACACTCTGCATGAAGTAGCTCTGCTCATCATCAGCTTCCTTATTCCAAGCAAAGAGTGGTAAGCCCGAATGTGAGAGGCCTTCAGAGAGACCCTGAGTTATGACTGAAGCCAGAGGGGTCATGATACAGAAGGACAATGGGGTGATATTGATGCCCCACTTAGTCCTGATGGTTCACATCCATGCACATGCATGTTACCCTACATGGACACACTGTGCTATAAATTTTTTATAAAGGCATTAAGTTAGGAGAGAAAAGTGGTGTTGAGGAAAAGGGGAGAAATTTGAAGGAGGAACTGTGGGTGGATTTGATCAAAGCACAGCACATAAATGTATGGATATTAAATTAAAATGAACATACAGAAAGGATAGAAAGTCAGAGTGAAGTCATGCCCTCTGCCCGGGCTCACAGTGTCCACTGTGTGACACATTGGGAATCTGACTTTGAGTGTTGCACTTCAGAATAAAAAGTCCTCTGACACACAAACTGGACAAGAACCAATCCGGTTCCTGTGAGTGCTCACAGTCCACTCTTCCCTGCCAAGAACCCTGTCCATTTCCTCAAGTGCTCACAAGAAACCTCTCCCAGTCTCCTTCTGTGGGATATTGCAGCTGAATGCACACTTATTCTTGCTGAGCAATAATGACAGACAGCAACCCAGAGAACAGATCCCCACTCCAACTTCCAAACAAGGACCGGCACTAAGGCTTTGTGCCTCCTGGGGACTGTTTTCTTCTGCTTTAATTTTTATAATGTTTATTTATTTTACACACACACATACATCCATACTTGTATGGAGGTCAGAGGACTTGACTATCTCCTTTCACCATGGGGAATTGAGGAATCAAACTCACATCCTTGGGCTGGGCAGCAAGTGCCTTTGTCTGCTGAACCATCCTGCCAGCCCAGGACTGATTTTTTTCTGCTTGTTTGATTTTATTTTCCCATTTTTATAAATTTGACAGTTTCATTAATATACATAATTATTGTATCTGTTTTGACACCAAATACCCCTCTCCCACTGAAACCCTCGGGACTCACATACTGTAAAATGTTTCACTGATCATCTTTCCCTTTCTACCCCGTGGCTGTGGCTCTCCCTAGCACCCTCCACAGAGCCCCCTTCACATCTTTGTTCCTCAAGGTATAAATCAGAGGGTTGAGCATGGGGGTGATGATACTATAAAAAAGAGCAACAAACTTCCCTTTGCTCTCGGAATAGCTGCCCTTGGGTTGTAAGTATGTGTAGATGGCCGAGCCATAGAACAGAGAAACTACCAGGAGGTGGGACCCACAAGTCCCTGCAGCCTTTCTGCAGGCAGCCATTGACTTGACCTTCAGCACTGCCCTGGCAATCTGTGCATAGGAGCCTAGAATGAGTATGGCTGGAACTGCAACAATCACCACTCTGGCCACAAACATCTTGGCCTCTGTTCCTTCTGTGTCCTCACAGGCCAGCTTGAGGAACACGGGCATCTCACAGAAGAAGTGATTCATTCGATGGCCACAGAGGGGCATGGCCATCATGAGACTTGTCTGGATCAGAGAGTTCAAGAGGCCTCCCAACCAGGAGACAATAGCCAATGCCTGGCAGAGAACAGGGTGCATGATGGTCGTGTAGTGCAGGGGACGACACACAGCAGCATAGCGGTCAAAGGCCATCACCACCAGGAGCAAACTCTCTGTGGAGCCCAGAGCAAGAAATATGAACAGCTGAGCTACACACCCACCATAGCTGATGGTCCTGTCCAGGCCAAGGAGGTTGATCAGGAGCTGGGGCACAGTGCTGGTGGTGAAGCAGAGGTCCAGGAAGGAGAGGTGGGAGAGGAAGAAGTACATGGGAGTGTGCAGTCGAACGTCCATTCGGGAGAGAACAATGATGGTGGTGTTGCCAAAGAGAGTCAGAGAGTAGAAAATCAAAATATAAATAAAGAAGATGGGTTCTAGTTGAGGCCAGTCTGAGAAGCCCACCAAAATGAAGCGTCCTCCCAAGCTGGTGTTGAAGCTTTCCATAGCCTTTGACATGAACAAGTACCAGAAGGTAAATCAGGGCATCCTAAGACATCCTAAGACAGGGTTCAAATACAGTTTAGAGTATTCCTCAGGTACTCCTAAATCATGAGTTTTATTATCTGTTCTGCTATTCAGTTCACATCCCTCCAGCCTTGTGGTCTTACTCTTTTCTACTTTAGGCATAATATCTCCACTAGGAATGATATCATCTGTATTTGAGCCATATCACTGTTGCCTTCTTGTTCCTAGACTTTACCCCTACCTCTCCATCATGTTCTCATTACATTGAGATTTGGATCTACCCAGTATCATGGAAATTGCTCTAAAACTATTGTGAAACCAGTTGTGCGAAAGACACAGACTTATAACCTATGCTACACAAGCGAGAACTGGAATTCTGACCCCCAATATCCACATAACCTCCTCTGCTGCTCAGAAACACCAGTCAGTCGTCAGATTCAAATGTGTCTTTGTTATCGCAGGACCGCATCATCAACTTACTGCACCAGCGTGGAGGTTCTATCTGGCCTCTCATCCAACAACGTTATTACTGACTTGGAGATAGAAGTGGTACAGAAACTGCCTCTTACAGCAGAAGCCCTGGGTTTATTATCAGAACTGTAAACTTCTTACATTATTGATGAGACCTTCATATACAGAGACACTCAGAAACGCACAGAGAGATAAGCATACATACTCACCAGTCTTTGTGATGTGGAACATCAGCATATTAGATATGTCAGTGCCTAAATGCTTGGAGCTTGATAAAATGAGTTAGATCAACGCTGGGTCATTTAACGATACTTTAAATGTATAAGAATGTATTAAATCTAACCGAATGTCCCCTTTTGCTTGCATATTCAACCTTCTCATTATCCTCTGGAGAGCTGAACACTCAACCAAAGCTGAGTGGGTACCTGAACTCCTTCTGCATCAGTCTGGACTTTCTCTGACTCAGTCATTCTCTCATGCCAACACAAACGCCCACTCTAGAGCCACTACACCGCATTTATTTGTTCCTGTAAATATTTATGGTGATCTTCAAGACTCCTTGATGAAATATTTAATAATAACTCACAATCATTCTGCAGTATAGGACCAGAGAATACAATGAGTACAGTGTGCTTAATTGAAATTCCCACGCAGTACCTTGCCTCAAATTAAGAGGAATCCTCTTCCATCTTCTGCCTGCCCCGCGAATAAATTGTTCTTCATTTAGTTTCCACAGTTTTAGACATGGTTCTGTTTTCTGTCTCCTGAATCTGATATCTTCAATTTTCTTTTCATCTTAGATACTAGCCATCTCAGAGATTGAGTTTTGAGAGGGACTGTAAAACCTGCATAGCTTACCAACTCTGTCCTCACTAGAGTTCTGGGTAAAAAAACAATTGTGCTTACCTTCCTCAATTCTATCTGGAAGATCATGTGAGACCTGCTCCTCTTTGGCCCTGATTTCCTCTGTGATGTGGAGGATTGGAGGCCTGCTGTGATTGTAAATAAGTCTTATTTATATGTATGGCTGTCTTCCCCAACAGTCTTGCCTGTCCGGGCACACAACTATGAAGAAGGAAGTGTCCTCGGCTGCGCTCTGCTCACTTATCTAACCAAGACTAGGAAGGACCTGGTAAATTATTAAACCATCTTTTCCCCTCTGGACATTGTCTAGACCTCTTTAACAGCAGTGGCAACAGAATTATTTATCATCTGTGGCCTTTGAGACCTGTGGGCCCCAATGTGGCAATTATAACTGACTGGCTGGTTCTCCAAAATGTTCTTGCTATCCTCAGCTCCTCTATTCCCCACACACTGCCCAGTCTCAGTCCCTCTATTCCCCACACACTGCCCAGTCCAAGCCCCTATATACCCCAAACACTGCCCACTCCAGGCCCCTATATTCACATAACACTGTCCAGTCTCAGCTCTGTTGGTAAAGGGGCTGCTTGTTTGTTCCCGCCCACCCAGCTAGCTTTGACCCAAAATAACCACACAGAAACTGTATTAATTAAATCACTGCTTGGCCATTAGCTCTAGCATCTTATTGGCTAACTCTTACATATTAGTTTAACCCATTTCTATCACCACAAGGTTGTGGCCTACCAGCAAAGTTTCAGCACGTCTATCTCCAGCAGCAGCTCCATGGCGTCTCTTGACTCTGCCCTGCTTCCTCCCAGCATTCAGCCTAGCTTTCCCTGCCTACCTAAGTCTCGGCTCCTCTACTCCCCTCACTGCACAGTCTCAGCTCCTCTACTCCCCTCACTGCACAGTCTCAGCACCTCTACTCCCCTCACTGCACAGTCTCAGCTCCTCTACTCCCCTCACTGCACAGTCTCAGCTCCTCTACTCCCCTCACTGCACAGTCTCAGCTCCTCTACTCCCCTCACTGCACAGTCTCAGCTCCTCTACTCCCCACACTCACCGCACAGTCTCAGCTCCTCTACTCCCCTCACTGCACAGTCTCAGCTCCTCTACTCCCCCACACTCACCGCACAGTCTCAGCTCCTCTACTCCCCCACACTGCACAGTCTCAGCTCCTCTACTCCCCTCACTGCACAGTCTCAGCTCCTCTACTCCCCTCACTGCACAGTCTCAGCTCCTCTACTCCCCTCACTGCACAGTCTCAGCTCCTCTACTCCCCACACTGCACAGTCTCAGCTCCTCTACTCCCCACACTGCACAGTCTCAGCTCCTCTACTCCCCACACTGCACAGTCTCAGCTCCTCTACTCCCCCACACTCACCGCACAGTCTCAGCTCCTCTACTCCCCCACACTGCACAGTCTCAGCTCCTCTACTCCCCTCACTGCACAGTCTCAGCTCCTCTACTCCCCTCACTGCACAGTCTCAGCTCCTCTACTCCCCACACTGCACAGTCTCAGCTCCTCTACTCCCCTCACTGCACAGTCTCAGCTCCTCTACTCCTCTTACTGCACAGTCTCAGCTCCTCTACTCCCCCACACTCACTGCACAGTCTCAGCTCCTCTACTCCCCTCACTGCACAGTCTCAGCTCCTCTACTCCTCTCACTGCACAGTCTCAGCTCCTCTACTCCTCTCACTGCACAGTCTCAGCTCCTCTACTCCCCACACTGCACAGTCTCAGCTCCTCTACTCCCCCACACTCACGGCACAGTCTCAGCTCCTCTACTCCCCTCACTGCACAGTCTCAGCTCCTCTACTCCCCACACTGCACAGTCTCAGCTCCTCTACTCCTCTCACTGCACAGTCTCAGCTCCTCTACTCCCCACACTGCACAGTCTCAGCTCCTCTACTCCCCAACACTCACTGCACAGTCTCAGCTCCTCTACTCCCCACACTGCACAGTCTCAGTTTCTCTACTCCTCACTGCACAGTCTCAGCTCCTCTACTCCCCCACACTCACTGCACAGTCTCAGCTCCTCTACTCCCCTCACTGCACAGTCTCAGCTCCTCTACTCCCCTCACTGCACAGTCTCAGCTCCTCTACTCCCCACACTGCACAGTCTCTGCTCCTCTACTCCCCACACTGCACAGTCTCAGCTCCTCTACTCCCCACACTGCACAGTCTCAGCTCCTCTACTCCTCACTGCACAGTCTCAGCTCCTCTACTCCCCACACTGCACAGTCTCAGCTCCTCTACTCCTCTCACTGTACAGTATCAGCTCCTCTACACCTCTCACTGCACAGTCTCAGCTCCTCTACTCCCCACACTGCACAGTCTCAGCTCCTCTACTCCCCACACTGCACAGTCTCAGCTCCTCTACTCCCCCACACTCACTGCACAGTCTCAGCTCCTCTACTTCCCACACTGCACAGTCTCAGTTCCTCTACTCCTCACTGCACAGTCTCAGCTCCTCTACTCCCCCACACTCACTGCACAGTCTCAGCTCCTCTACTCCCCACACTGCACAGTCTCAGTTCCTCTACTCCTAACTGCACAGTCTCAGCTCCTCTACTCCCCCACACTCACTGCACAGTCTCAGCTCCTCTACTCCCCTCACTGCACAGTCTCAGCTTCTCTACTCCTCTCACTGCACAGTCTCAGCTCATCTACTCCCCTCACTGCACAGTCTCAGCTCCTCTACTCCCCACACTGCACAGTCTCAGCTCCTCTACTCCCCTCACTGCACAGTCTCAGCTCCTCTACTCCCCACACTGCACATTCTCAGCTCCTCTACTCCCCTCACTGCACAGTCTCAGCTCCTCTACTCCCCTCACTGCACAGTCTCAGCTCCTCTACTCCCCTCACTGCACAGTCTCAGCTCCTCTACTCCCCACACTGCACAGTCTCAGCTCCTCTACTCCCCTCACTGCACAGTCTCAGCTCCTCTACTCCCCACACTGCACAGTCTCAGTTCCTCTACTCCCCCACACTCACTGCACAGTCTCAGCTCCTCTACTCCCCTCACTGCACAGTCTCAGCTCCTCTACTCCTCTCACTGCACAGTCTCAGCTCCTCTACTCCCCTCACTGCACAGTCTCAGCTCCTCTACTCCTCTCACTGCACAGTCTCAGCTCCTCTACTCCCCTCACTGCACAGTCTCAGCTCCTCTACTCCCCACACTGCACAGTCTCAGCTCCTCTACTCTCCACACTGCACAGTCTCAGCTCCTCTACTCCCCACACTGCACAGTCTCAGCTCCTCTACTCCTCTCACTGTACAGTCTCAGCTCCTCTACTCCTCTCACTGCACAGTCTCAGCTCCTCTACTCCTCTCACTGCACAGTCTCAGCTCCTCTACTCCCCACACTGCACAGTCTCAGCTCCTCTACTCCACACACTGCACAGTCTCAGCTCCTCTACTCCCCACACTGCACAATCTCAGCTCCTCTACTCCCCACACTGCACAGTCTCAGCTCCTCTACTCCCCACACTGCACAGTCTCAGCTCCTCTACTCCCCACACTGCACAGTCTCAGTTCCTCTACTCCCCACACTGCACAGTCTCAGCTCCTCTACTCCCCACACTGCACAGTCTCAGCTCCTCTACTCCCCTCACTGCACAGTCTCAGCTCCTCTACTCCTCTTACTGCACAGTCTCAGCTCCTCTACTCCCCCACACTCACTGCACAGTCTCAGCTCCTCTACTCCCCACACTGCACAGTCTCAGCTCCTCTACTCCCCACACACACTGCACAGTCTCAGCTCCTCTACTCCTCTCACTGCACAGTCTCAGCTCCTCTACTCCTCTTACTGCACAGTCTCAGCTCCTCTACTCCCCCACACTCACTGCACAGTCTCAGCTCCTCTACTCCCCACACTGCACAGTCTCAGCTCCTCTACTCCCCCACACTCACTGCACAGTCTCAGCTCCTCTACTCCCCTCACTGCACAGTCTCAGCTCCTCTACTCCTCTTACTGCACAGTCTCAGCTCCTCTACTCCCCCACACTCACTGCACAGTCTCAGCTCCTCTACTCCCCACACTGCACAGTCTCAGCTCCTCTACTCCCCACACTGCACAGTCTCAGCTCCTCTACTCCCCACACACACTGCACAGTCTCAGCTCCTCTACTCCTCTCACTGCACAGTCTCAGCTCCTCTACTCCTCTTACTGCACAGTCTCAGCTCCTCTACTCCCCCACACTCACTGCACAGTCTCAGCTCCTCTACTCCCCACACTGCACAGTCTCAGCTCCTCTACTCCCCCACACTCACTGCACAGTCTCAGCTCCTCTACTCCCCTCACTGCACAGTCTCAGCTCCTCTACTCCTCTTACTGCACAGTCTCAGCTCCTCTACTCCCCCACACTCACTGCACAGTCTCAGCTCCTCTACTCCCCACACTGCACAGTCTCAGCTCCTCTACTCCCCCACACTCACTGCACAGTCTCAGCTCCTCTACTCCCCACACTGCACAGTCTCAGCTCCTCTACTCCCCCACACTCACTGCACAGTCTCAGCTCCTCTACTCCTCTCACTGCACAGTCTCAGCTCCTCTACTCCTCTCACTGCACAGTCTCAGCTCCTCTACTCCCCACACTGCACAGTCTCAGCTCCTCTACTCCCCCACACTCACGGCACAGTCTCAGCTCCTCTACTCCCCTCACTGCACAGTCTCAGCTCCTCTACTCCCCACACTGCACAGTCTCAGCTCCTCTACTCCTCTCACTGCACAGTCTCAGCTCCTCTACTCTCCACACTGCACAGTCTCAGCTCCTCTACTCCCCCACACTCACTGCACAGTCTCAGCTCCTCTACTCCCCACACTGCACAGTCTCAGTTCCTCTACTCCTCACTGCACAGTCTCAGCTCCTCTACTCCCCCACACTCACTGCACAGTCTCAGCTCCTCTACTCCCCTCACTGCACAGTCTCAGCTCCTCTACTCCCCTCACTGCACAGTCTCAGCTCCTCTACTCCCCACACTGCACAGTCTCTGCTCCTCTACTCCCCACACTGCACAGTCTCAGCTCCTCTACTCCCCACACTGCACAGTCTCAGCTCCTCTACTCCTCACTGCACAGTCTCAGCTCCTCTACTCCCCACACTGCACAGTCTCAGCTCCTCTACTCCTCTCACTGCACAGTCTCAGCTCCTCTACTCCCCACACTGCACAGTCTCAGCTCCTCTACTCCCCCACACTCACTGCACAGTCTCAGCTCCTCTACTTCCCACACTGCACAGTCTCAGTTCCTCTACTCCTCACTGCACAGTCTCAGCTCCTCTACTCCCCCACCCTCACTGCACAGTCTCAGCTCCTCTACTCCCCACACTGCACAGTCTCAGTTCCTCTACTCCTAACTGCACAGTCTCAGCTCCTCTACTCCCCCACACTCACTGCACAGTCTCAGCTCCTCTACTCCCCTCACTGCACAGTCTCAGCTCCTCTACTCCTCTCACTGCACAGTCTCAGATCCTCTACGCCCCTCACTGCACAGACTCAGCTCCTCTACTCCCCACACTGCACAGTCTCAGCTCCTCTACTCCCCTCACTGCACAGTCTCAGCTCCTCTACTCCCCACACTGCACAGTCTCAGCTCCTCTACTCCCCTCACTGCACAGTCTCAGCTCCTCTACTCCCCCACACTCACTGCACAGTCTCAGCTCCTCTACTCCCCTCACTGCACAGTCTCAGCTCCTCTACTCCTCTCACTGCACAGTCTCAGCTCCTCTACTCCTCTCACTGCACAGTCTCAGCTCCTCTACTCCCCACACTGCACAGTCTCAGCTCCTCTACTCCCCTCACTGCACAGTCTCAGCTCCTCTACTCCCCACACTGCACAGTCTCAGCTCCTCTACTCCCCACACTGCACAGTCTCAGCTCCTCTACTCCCCACACTGCACAGTCTCAGCTCCTCTACTCCCCACACTGCACAGTCTCAGCTCCTCTACTCACCTCACTGCACAGTCTCAGCTCCTCTCCCCACACTGCACAGTCTCAGCTCCTCTACTCCCCACACTGCACAGTCTCAGCTCCTCTACTCCCCCACACTCACTGCACAGTCTCAGCTCCTCTACTCCTCACTGCACAGTCTCAGCTTCTCTACTCCCCCACACTCACTGCACAGTCTCAGCTCCTCTACTCCTCTCACTGCACAGTCTCAGCTCCTCTACTCCTCTCACCGCACAGTCTCAGCTCCTCTACTCCCCACACTGCACAGTCTCAGTTCCTCTACTCCTCACTGCACAGTCTCAGCTCCTCTACTCCCCCACACTCACTGCACAGTCTCAGCTCCTCTACTCCCCTCACTGCACAGTCTCAGCTCCTCTACTCCCCACACTGCACAGTCTCAGCTCCTCTACTCCCCTCACTGCACAGTCTCAGCTCCTCTACTCCCCTCACTGCACAGTCTCAGCTCCTCTACTCCCCACACTGCACAGTCTCAGCTCCTCTACTCCTCTCACTGCACAGTCTCAGCTCCTCTACTCCCCTCACTGCACAGTCTCAGCTCCTCTACTCCTCTCACTGCACAGTCTCAGCTCCTCTACTCCCCACACTGCACAGTCTCAGCTCCTCTACTCCTCACTGCACAGTCTCAGCTCCTCTACTCCCCTCCCTGCACAGTCTCAGCTCCTCTACTCCTCTCACTGCACACTCTCAGCTCCTCTACTCCCCTCACTGCACAGTCTCAGCTCCTCTACTCCCCACACTGCACAGTCTCAGCTCCTCTACTCCCCACACTGCACAGTCTCAGCTCCTCTACTCCCCACACTGCACAGTCTCAGCTCCTCTACTCCCCACACTGCACAGTCTCAGCTCCTCTACTCCTCTCACTGCACAGTCTCAGCTCCTCTACTCCTCTCACTGCACAGTCTCAGCTCCTCTACTCCCCACACTGCACAGTCTCAGCTCCTCTACTCCCCACACTGCACAGTCTCAGCTCCTCTACTCCCCACACTGCACAGTCTCAGCTCCTCTACTCCCCACACTGCACAGTCTCAGCTCCTCTTCTCCCCACACTGCACAGTCTCAGCTCCTCTACTCCCCACACTGCACAGTCTCAGCTCCTCTACTCCCCACACTGCACAGTCTCAGTTCCTCTACTCCCCACACTGCACAGTCTCAGCTCCTCTACTCCCCACACTGCACAGTCTCAGCTCCTCTACTCCCCTCACTGCACAGTCTCAGCTCCTCTACTCCTCTTACTGCACAGTCTCAGCTCCTCTACTCCCCCACACTCACTGCACAGTCTCAGCTCCTCTACTCCCCTCACTGCACAGTCTCAGCTCCTCTACTCCTCTCACTGCACAGTCTCAGCTCCTCTACTCCTCTCACTGCACAGTCTCAGCTCCTCTACTCCCCACACTGCACAGTCTCAGCTCCTCTACTCCCCCACACTCACTGCACAGTCTCAGCTCCTCTACTCCCCACACTGCACAGTCTCAGCTCCTCTACTCCCCTCACTGCACAGTCTCAGCTCCTCTACTCCCCACACTGCACAGTCTCAGCTCCTCTACTCCCCACACTGCACAGTCTCAGCTCCTCTACTCCCCACACTGCACAGTCTCAGCTCCTCTACTCCCCACACTGCATAGTCTCAGCTCCTCTACACCCCTCACTGCACAGTCTCAGCTCCTCTACTCCCCACACTGCACAGTCTCAGCTCCTCTACTCCCCACACTGCACAGTCTCAGCTCCTCTACTCCCCACACTCACTGCACAGTCTCAGCTCCTCTACTCCCCACACTGCACAGTCTCAGCTCCTCTACTCCTCTCACTGCACAGTCTCAGCTCCTCTACTCCTCTCACTGCACAGTCTCAACTCCTCTACTCCCCACACTGCACAGTCTCAGCTCCTCTACTCCCCCACACTCACTGCACAGTCTCAGCTCCTCTACTCCCCTCACTGCACAGTCTCAGCTCCTCTACTCCTCTCACTGCACAGTCTCAGCTCCTCTACTCCCCACACTGCACAGTCTCAGCTCCTCTACTCCCCACACTGCACAGTCTCAGCTCCTCTACTCCCCACACTGCACAGTCTCAGCTCCTCTACTCCCCCACACTCACTGCACAGTCTCAGCTCCTCTACTCCTCACACTGCACAGTCTCAGCTCCTCTACTCCCCTCACTGCACAGTCTCAGTTCCTCTCCCCACACTGCACAGTCTCAGCTCCTCTACTCCCCACACTGCACAGTCTCAGCTCCTCTACTCCCCCACACTCACTGCACAGTCTCAGCTCCTCTACTCCCCACACTGCACAGTCTCAGTTCCTCTACTCCTCACTGCACAGTGTCAGCTCCTCTAATCCCCCACACTCACTGCACAGTCTCAGCTCCTCTACTCCCCTCACTGCACAGTCTCAGCTCCTCTACTCCCCTCACTGCACAGTCTCAGCTCCTCTACTCCCCACACTGCACAGTCTCAGCTCCTCTACTCCCCACACTGCACAGTCTCAGCTCCTCTACTCCCCACACTGCACAGTCTCAGCTCCTCTACTCCCCACACTGCACAGTCTCAGCTCCTCTACTCCCCACACTGCACAGTCTCAGCTCCTCTACTCCTCTCACTGCACAGTCTCAGCTCCTCTACACCTCTCACTGCACAGTCTCAGCTCCTCTACTCCCCACACTGCACAGTCTCAGCTCCTCTACTCCCCACACTGCACAGTCTCAGCTCCTCTACTCCTCACTGCACAGTCTCAGCTCCTCTACTCCCCACACTGCACAGTCTCAGCTCCTCTACTCCTCTCACTGCACAGTCTCAGCTCCTCTACACCTCTCACTGCACAGTCTCAGCTCCTCTACTCCCCACACTGCACAGTCTCAGCTCCTCTACTCCCCACACTGCACAGTCTCAGCTCCTCTACTCCCCACACTGCACAGTCTCAGCTCCTCTACTCCTCACTGCACAGTCTCAGCTCCTCTACTCCCCCACACTCACTGCACAGTCTCAGCTCCTCTACTCCCCACACTGCACAGTCTCAGTTCCTCTACTCCTCACTGCACAGTCTCAGCTCCTCTACTCCCCCACACTCACTGCACAGTCTCAGCTCCTCTACTCCCTCACTGCACAGTCTCAGCTCCTCTACTCCTCTCACTGCACAGTCTCAGCTCCTCTACTCCCCTCACTGCACAGTCTCAGCTCCTCTACTCCCCACACTGCACAGTCTCAGCTCCTCTACTCCCCTCACTGCACAGTCTCAGCTCCTCTACTCCCCACACTGCAGATTCTCAGCTCCTCTACTCCCCTCACTGCACAGTCTCAGCTCCTCTACTCCCCCACACTCACTGCACAGTCTCAGCTCCTCTACTCCCCTCACTGCACAGTCTCAGCTCCTCTACTCCTCTCACTGCACAGTCTCAGCTCCTCTACTCCTCTCACTGCACAGTCTCAGCTCCTCTACTCCCCACACTGCACAGTCTCAGCTCCTCTACTCCCCCACACTGCACAGTCTCAGCTCCTCTTCTCCCCACACTGCACAGTCTCAGCTCCTCTACTCCCCACACTGCACAGTCTCAGTTCCTCTACTCCCCACACTGCACAGTCTCAGCTCCTCTACTCCCCACACTGCACAGTCTCAGCTCCTCTACTCCCCTCACTGCACAGTCTCAGCTCCTCTACTCCTCTTACTGCACAGTCTCAGCTCCTCTACTCCCCCACACTCACTGCACAGTCTCAGCTCCTCCACTCCCCTCACTGCACAGTCTCAGCTCCTCTACTCCTCTCACTGCACAGTCTCAGCTCCTCTACTCCTCTCACTGCACAGTCTCAGCTCCTCTACTCCCCACACTGCACAGTCTCAGCTCCTCTACTCCCCCACACTCACTGCACAGTCTCAGCTCCTCTACTCCCCACACTGCACAGTCTCAGCTCCTCTACTCCCCTCACTGCACAGTCTCAGCTCCTCTACTCCCCACACTGCACAGTCTCAGCTCCTCTACTCCCCACACTGCACAGTCTCAGTTCCTCTACTCCTCACTGCACAGTCTCAGCTCCTCTACTCCCCCACACTCACTGCACAGTCTCAGCTCCTCTAGTCCCCTCACTGCACAGTCTCAGCTCCTCTACTCCCCACACTGCACAGTCTCAGCTCCTCTACTCCCCACACTGCACAGTCTCAGCTCCTCTACTCCCCCACACTCACTGCACAGTCTCAGCTCCTCTACTCCCCACACTGCACAGTCTCAGCTCCTCTACTCCCCTCACTGCACAGTCTCAGCTCCTCTACTCCCCTCACTGCACAGTCTCAGCTCCTCTACTCCTCTCACTGCACAGTCTCAGCTCCTCTACTCCTCTCACTGCACAGTCTCAGCTCCTCTACTCCCCCACACTCACTGCACAGTCTCAGCTCCTCTACTCCTCTCACTGCACAGTCTCAGCTCCTCTACTCCTCTCACTGCACAGTCTCAGCTCCTCTACTCCTCTCACTGCACAGTCTCAGCTCCTCTACTCCTCTCACTGCACAGTCTCAGCTCCTCTACTCCCCTCACTGCACAGTCTCAGCTCCTCTACTCCCCACACTGCACAGTCTCAGCTCCTCTACTCCTCTCACTGCACAGTCTCAGCTCCTCTACTCCCCACACTGCACAGTCTCAGCTCCTCTACTCCCCACACTGCACAGTCTCAGCTCCTCTACTCCCCTCTCCTTTATTGCTTTGTGTCTTAGCTGGGGTCATCCTTGTGGATTCCTGGAAATTTCTCTAGTGCCAGGTTTCTTGCTAACCCCATAATGGCTCCCTTAATCAAAATATCTCTTTACCTGCTCTCATCTCTGCTCTTCCTCTATCTTGACTATCCCATTCCCTCAAGTTCTCCTCCCCTATCTTCTTCTCCCCTCTTCTTCCCCTTCTGCCCTCACTACCTGAGCTAATGGGAGCTCACCAACTCCAGCTCCAGATAGGGAAGGAACAAACATAGGACCAAACTGGTCCCTCTGAATGTGGTTGTTGATAGTTGCATGGCTGGGGCCACAGGCAGTGGCACCAGAATTTATCCCTACTGCTTGTACTGGCTTTTGGGGGAACCTATTTTCTTTGGATGGATACCTTGCTTAGCCTAAATATAGTAGTGAGAGCCTTGGATTTTACCCAAAACAATGTACTTTATCCCCTCTGAGGAGCGGAGGTGGGATGGGGGGAAGGGGTAAGTATAGGGAATGGGAGGAGGTGAGGGAGTAGGAACTTGGATTGGTATGTATAATGAAAAAAGATAGTTTGGCCCTGCCTCAACTTGCTAAGCCAGACTTTGCTGACTCCCCAAGGGAGGCCTTACTGCCTCTGAGAAGTGGACAGGGGGTGGAGTGGAGGGAAGTGGGGGTATAGAAGGGGAAGGAGGGGGAAGAGTAGTTGGTATGTAAAATGAAAACAATTTGAATAAAAAAGTTGATAATTGCCTTTAACATGCTCAAACATAGGATAGAAAGTCATCTTAAGCTGACTTGTGCACACTGTACATTCTATACCTGTGTTAGTACACTTGTTACCTTTAAACTTGTATGTTTTCAGAACAAAGGACTAGACACCAATGAAGAAAAGACCACTAGTCCAGATGATCCAGACTTACAGAATGCTTCTGTTGCCATTTCCTCAAAATCTGCTTAGGATAACTTCAAAGCAGCTAGCTAATATGATCCAGCCACACAGACTACTCCAGCCAGGACTTCAGTTAAGTCCTGGACTTTCCCATCACACTCAGACTGGACAACAAATGATACAGCTATCTCTCCCAGGACTTGACCAATATCCCATTTTTCTCAGAATCACCTAAGGATGCCATCACACCCAGACAACAAAGAGTAATTTTAAGAACATGATGCCCACATTCACAAAAGGTGTGGTGGGTGGGTTTTGGCCATTCGTTGGGTTATGGATGTTTGTCACTGTTTAGGGAGTTGATTGCAAGTTTTTATTGGTCATGGTCAGGGAGGAAACTAAACAAAGGCTGTTACATTAAGGGATTCCTTTCTTTCTTTTTTTTCCCTCTATTCTTTCTCTCCTACCTAGTGTTAAAAAGGGGGGGAATGAGAAGAAAGAAAAGGGGGGATATATGAATGATAGGATAAAAGGGTAGCTTACTGAATTTACTTTTAAGCTAAAAAAGCAACTGCTAATCTCAAAAATTTTACATTGGTATGGATTTTTGTATATGAATACAAATTTAAGGTTATTTTTGTTATTACACACTGTATATATGTTTCTATTCTTGTTTAAAGTATTTTACCTATGCAACTCATTGAGACTGTAATATAAAGTTCTAGTTCTTGAAAGCTACTATTAAAACTGTTTAGGATAATTAAGAAATGCAGGTTAGCATGGCGGTGGTGGCGCACACCTTTAATCCCAGCACTCGAGAGGCAGAGGCAAGCAGATCTCTGTGAGTTTGAGGCCAGCCTGGTCTACAAGAGCTAGTTCCAGGCAGGCTCCAAAGCTACAGAGAAACCCTGTCTCAAATAAATATAAATAAATAAATAACTGCGGGTTAGTAGTTAGTCATCCAAAACAATCAAACTTGCGGTCATGTTAGATATGCTTTCAAGGTTAAACAGAGATATATTTAAGATAGACGGGTAGTTTTCAAAAACTTCAGAGATCTAAAGAATATGGAATTTAAGATGTTTTAATAACATAAGGTTTTTCATGACAGTGAGACACATCCTGGCAGTACTAATCTACTTCAGAGAAGATGATAGGAATCAAAGAACCTCCACAAGGAGTTTGCTTCAAATGTGCAAAGCTAGACATTTGGGCAAGAAGCTGCCCTTGCCTCAACTGTTGACAGTATGATGTCCAAATTGGACAAGCAGGGCACAAAGGGAGTCAACTGCCAAACTTTGCCAAGACAAGGTGGGATAAGCCTTCAAAATTCCTGCCTCATAGAAAAGTCTGTCAGATATTCTAGGCTTTTAGGCTGAAGATAGATACCCCAATAATGGAGAGGAACTTTGGGTGACTACCCAGGCAGCCAGCTGTCTCTGTCATTTCTATAGTTTTACAAGTTGTTTCCTCTGCACTTCCTGTTTATTCAGTTAACATTTATCCTTCTTGGGTTTCTGATGGGGTTAAAGACTAGAAAAAAATGTTATAGTTCTACAGTTTTCTTGTTACCAAATTCAGAAAAGGAACTCATAAAAGAAATGTAAAGTTTATAAAGGTTGAGAAACATAAAAGTTTAATTTGTTTATCTAAGAAAATATTTTAAGGTCTAAAAACATATTTTTAGGCTGGTAATACATGCTATGATAGTGATTTAGGATAAATTATAGAGTACTTTTTCCAAAATTACAAATGGATTAGCCATTGTGAATGTAATTTTTACCTGATAATTGTTTTTATTGTATATTATTCATTGATATTAGATAAAGAGCCTTTTATTGGACTGGAAAGGGGGTATTTGGGATAATCTTCTTATACACTGTGTGAAGATGTCTCTGTCCTTCCTCACCTGCCTAAGGCACCATCTGAGTGGTTTAATAAAGATCTGAATGGACAATAGTTAGGCAGGAGAGGATAGGTTTGACTTCTGGGCAGAGGCAGGAGCTCTGGGAAAGAATCTGAGGCAGGAGATTTCACCAGCCAGATGCAGAGGAAGTCAGACGGACGGTACTAAGGAGTGGTAATGAACCACATGGAAGAACATAAACTAATATAAGTAGGTTAATTTAAGTTCTAAGAGCTAGTTGGGAATAAGCCTAAGCTAAGGCCAAGCTTTCACACTTAATAAAAAGTCTCTGTGTCATCAATTCAGAGCTGGTGGTCCAAAGAAAGACCTGTTACACACAGCTCTCCACACAGAGCTCCACATATGACACTTTTAAAAAAGTATTCTACGCACTTCCATTCTGTGTCTGCAGCTGGAGCTAAGAGGTGGGAAAGCAACAGAGCTTTGTGGATGGAAGAATGTTCTAGTCTCACAAGATATGGATTCCATGGACTCTGTAGCAGGCTCCCTCTCCTTCAGCATTGTTTTCACCAAACATTTTGTTTGGGGCCCTTGGACACAAAAGACTGAGAAAATGTGCTGCCCCATAGTCTCCCAGAGTATACGAATTCCCTTCTCTTTCTTGAGACAGAACTACAAGTTTTTCCTGGAATAGTCTGTGCCCAGTGTCCACTTCTAAACTTCAAACCACATTGTACCAAGGCAAGTGGGTAAAAAATGGAGGACAAGATAAAATCACTGCTGGTTTGTTCTTTTTAAAATATGTTTCCCCCGGGGCTGGAGAGATGGCTGAGCGGTTAAGAGCATTGCCTGCTCTTCCAAAGGTCCTGAGTTCAATTCCCAGCAACCACATGGTGGCTCACAACCATCTGTAATGAGGCCTGCAGGAAGAATACTGTACACATAGTAAACAAATAAAATAAAAAAATATGTTTCCCCCTTAATCTGCCTACTTAAATGTTAGGTGTATGTAGGAGAATGTGAATAAAGTAGTCCCACACTAGCTCCAAACTGAGTATAATAAAGGGTTTTTTATTTAGAGGGGACTCACAGATCATAGTCCTCTGTATGAATGGGGAACAGGAAAGGAATCCATCAGCCAGGCGAGAGAGGAGAGAGAGAGAAAGTGCGAGGAGGGGTGAAAGAAGGCACATGAACACACACCTTTTTGGTACCCAAGGCCACACCAAACCTGGTCCAGCCTCTCAAAGGCCATTGGCTGAAGGAGGCTCCCCAGCACCTCCTCCTTTTGTCTAAATAAGAGAGTTCTAAACCCAACACCAAACTATATACAATAAGAACAGATATCAAGTATAAAAATTAGAATTACAACCAGCATACAACAATATTAAACAAGAAACATATGCTAAATGTTTTAATAATTATTCTATCCTAAGGAGTCTAGGTCTTATATTAGAAATGGTTTGGCTAGTTACAAGAGGAAAGTAACTACAACTATCTAGTCTTTAACCCCACTGAAGATCTATGAAGGGAGGGATTATTAATATCTTAAAGGCTATTGGCTAACAGAGCTGAGCTAGCTCTCATAGCACCTCCCCCTTTTGTTTAAATAAGAGAGTTCTAAACCCAATACAAAACTATATGCACTCAGAACAGACACCAAGTATAAGATTAGAATGACAACCAGCATAAATAATATTAAACAAGGATCATATCTTAATGTTTTTTTAAGATTTATTTATTATGTATACAGTATTCTCCCTACATATATCCTATAGGCCATTAGAGGGCATCAGATCTCATTACAGATGGTTGTGAGCCACCATGTGGTTGCTGGGAATTGAACTCAGGACCTCTGGTAGAGCAGTCAGTGCTCTTAACCTCTGAGCCACCTCTCCAGCCCATATCTTAATGTTTTAACAAACATTCTATCCTAAGAAGTCTAAGTCTCGTATTGGAAATGGCTTGGCTAGATCATAAGAGAATGGCAACCAGTATTCTATGACTGTCCAATCTTTAACCCTTTCAAGGGCCTGAAAAGTGACGTAATATTACTTGAGAAGGCAGGAAGTGCAATCAAACAGCTTCCAAAACGTGCAGTAAATGACAGAGACAACTGGCTACCTGGGCAATCACCCAAAGTCTCATTTGCAACGTTGGAGCAACCAACTTTGGCTAAGGCCTAGAGTAACTGACAGACCATTTTCAGGGGCAAGAACTTTTTCAAAACAATCTTACCCTGTCTTGGCAAGGTTTGGCAGTCTTTTTTTCTTGTATCCTGCTTGTCCAGTCCAGACACCGTGCATTTTGTCAGTGGTTGAGGCATGGGCAGTTCCTTACCCAAAGGCCAGTTTTGCCAAGAAGAAAACAAGCTCCAAGAGGAGTGTCTTCGGTGCCCAACATTCTCTTGGGAATAGATCATTGCTGCCAGGAGCAATAATCTTGTCTCATGTCAACAGAACCCTGTTATTTAAATGCCATATTCTAGTTCTTTAAAGTGGTTGAAGATTACCTATCTATGCAGAATACAATCTAAAGAACCTGATTAGTCTAACTAAGTATGACAAACATGGATGACTGTTAACCTATAATACTTAATACCTGTATAGCTTAAAGACTATATTTAATACTCATATTAGAATATTATATAATCTTTAAACAACTGTGCAGCAAATGATGACAATGACCTCAAGATGTAAACAATATATAAGTATCTTGATCAGAAGTAAAAATGTATAGTGCAATATGATAAATATATCTTAAAACTGTATCAATATACAAAATGTCTTAAACAGAGGTAGAAGCATGCATGCATACAATATGACAAAATAACTTTGCATAGGTGTACAAATATTGTAAACAGAAATAGGAGCATATTCAATATAACAAATATAATTTTAATTTGTATCAACATACAAGAATCTATACCAATGTAAGTTGCCTATAAATAATAGCTCACAAGTATTCACTCTATTACTCACTATTATTATTAGTGTGAGTAAGTTCACACTAATTACCTATTATCCTATTCGATTCTCCCCCTCTTTTTTTAAAGTGAGATCCCTGAGCCTACAAAACTTCCACCTCAACCCCCCAAACTAAACCTGTTTTAATCAACCCTTAATTGATGTCCCTAACCCTGAGGACAAACTTTGTTGGGAGAGGGGATGTTGTCTTCTAGAATTACTTCCAGCTGTCATGTGGGGCAATGTTCTTTTTATGGGATCCTATAAAACTAAAATGATAGTTAATTTTTAAAATTACTGTCTGGTACAATTGCAAATAGTCTCTGAGTAGTTGATAGGATTTTTTAAATTAATTATTATTTAGAGTTTTGGTCAGAACATTGTAAGAAGATTCACCATTTCAGCTAACCAAGTTGGAACCACCTTGAGCAGCTGGTACCCAAAACTGGTCTTAAAGTAGCGCTATCAACGTCATGATGTCATATCAACCAGGTGGAGTTGTTGTTGTGGGGCCATGCTCAGAGCATCCATTCTCTTGTTTCCCCATGCAAGCCTCTATATCCTCTAGCTGTGGCCTCTTCCACACCCTGTAACATCTTATTCCCCCTTCTGCCTCTGCAGACTGCCCTAATGGAACCATCACTTGGCAGCCTACATCGGAATCTTGCAACCTCCTGGCTGCTCCATCCCTAATGGAAGTCAAACCCTCTGGTAAAATACCCCTCAGAAGCCTTCTCCGGAAGGTCTGTGGGGGCCTTTCTTGTTGGACAGTTACCGTTTGCTCTCCCTTTCCACCACTCACGAGGATCAAGATGATGAACTGTCAATCAAGAACATTTGGGCAACTGGCACTGAGCCCTGCCTGAGCATGCACTCATTGCCATGAACTATGCTTGCAAGTTTAGAGACATTGGCCAATCTTCCCACCAACCCAGCAGGGAATTGATGGAGGAGAGTCTTGTATCTTATCTGTTGCTTTCATTGGTTAACTAATAAAGAAAACTGCTTGGTCTGATAGGACAGAAAATTAGGTAGGCGGAGTAGACAGAACAGAATGCTGGGAGAAAGAAGCCGAGTCAGTGAGTCGCCATGATTCTCCCACTCCAGACAGACGCAGGTTAAGATCTTCAGCCCCGCAGCTGCCTCTACAGAGTGCCTATTACAACAGAGAATTTTTCCATCGATGGATGATGAGGATGAGATTCTGAAAGGCTGACTTACCCAAGGCAGAATTCATAACTCAAATCCATCAACCCTGAAAACTCGCTTCATTTTCCATATGCCACATTGGCTGCCTGGGCACACCAAAAGCACCATGGAGACCCACCCCGACCAGGAAACAAGTGAGGTAACAGGACAGCTCTTCCATCTCCACCACCTTCCTCCCAGCCCAGGCCCCAGTAAGACTAATACTTCCCTGTCTGATTCAGCCAGAGAACCGGCCAGCACTGAGCCTGGGAAACCTGACAGAGTCACAGGGTTATCTATCTCGTCAGCTATCTAGGTAACGAAAGGGTCTAGAGAATGGAAAAGTACCAGACAGTAAGCAGGTGCAGAGCAGAGCGGTCATCTAATCCTGAGATGTTAGTCGAGGGCGCCCTACTCAAAACCCTATCACGGGGCCAGCAAAAGGTCGACATGGGTGTTAGATAATAAAAAAGCCCACAGTCCATTCACTTCATAGCACATTTCAGCGACCACTGAACCAGCGCCCAAGGTCACTTAGGAAATGTGGAAGGAAATCAGGTCGTGCAGCGCTGACCTGTCTGCTCACACCTTCACACACTCTGCCACCTGATGCCACCAGCACGGAGGCAGGAGAACATGCAGTCCCTTACAGCCAATATGGCAGGCACAACGCTCAGCCTACCCGCGGGAACGAAAGGCCTCACTGAGAGTATTTATAGACTTGCTAGACACAGAACCTCAGCCAGAACACATTCTAAGAAGTGAAATTATTACAAAGGAGTCCAACCAGTGTGTTCCTGAGAACGGGAGGCGGGGGCCGGGGGGAGGGCAACATAGATTTCAAGGAAGAGGGTTTCCTCAGTCAGGGTTATTCTAAAATATATAAAAAGCCGAAATTGCCTATGAGAAAGTTTCCTGTTTTCTCTTTATATAGGTTTTCCATCCTCAGATTTTTGTTGAAGCTGATGATAGATCCTGTATATAGGTCAGGGTGCAGCTCAGTGAGAGAGAACTCGCCAGCACGCGAGAGGTCTGCATTCCATCCCAGCATCAATCAGTAAATAAATAAACCCTAAGAGAGACATACATAAATCTAATCAACATGGGAAATAGAAAAAGACAAGGTCTCCTGAGTAAATTGGGAGCATGGGGATCTTGGGAGAGGGTTGAAAGAGAGGGGAGAGGCAGAGAGGGGATCAGAGAAATATGTAGAGCTCAATAAAAATCAATAAAAAGAAAAAAATAAATAAACCCTTGCATGTGCAGAATACGCTAAACAGTTAAGACAAAAACCAATTCTAGGACCTAGCATTTGCCACAGGTCTTCCTAAAAGGCAATGAGTGATTAATAATTAAATATAGTAGTGGGTGGTAAATTTTCATCTTATTTTGAAACAGCAGAAATTAAACAGGCAATTAAACATATTATTTCTTGAAAAGTAAAACATACTTTGCTTTATGTATAGCAATGTAACTAACACGTTAAATAAACTATAATAGAAAGGTTTGCTATAGTTTTTTGCTGTTGTTGTTTGGTTTGTTTTGTTTTGATTTGGTTTGGTTTGGTTTTTCGAGACATGGCTTCTCTGTATAGCCCTGGCTGTTCTTGAACTCACCCCATAGAGCAGGCTGGCCTTGAACAATTTGCTATAGTTTAAAGCAGAAGAAAAGAGGGGAAATTTTCAGGTTACAAACTCCTCCTCCCAGAACAAAATAAAATTGATTCACATTGTTTTAAAACTCACTTGTGGGTGCTGGGATCAAATCCGGGTCCTCTGCAACAGCCAGTTCTTAACCACTAAGCCATCTCTCCAGCCTCCTTGTTTCCAGTTCTGTATGATGTTGTCAAATACTAAAAAGTCTTGATTTTTTACATGGTACCACACAAAGCGGTTTAGAATGTTAAAGAAAGAAAAAAAAGTTCCTCTTCACGGAAGAATCGAAGGCTTAAACATCCAAGGACATGCTTAAACGCTGGCCCAGGCTTACAGGGAATACAGGAACTGATTCCTCCAGGGAGAAGCTGGCATGAGCATTTCGGGGATGAGCTGAATTCTAAGGAGAGTATCTTGCGGGGAGTCTCAAGAGAAGGCCTCGTCGGAGAAAGTCGACCGTCATCAGCACAGAGTGGTCCATTTCTCCTTTCCCAGAATCCCTGTTGGATGTTACGGGGTAGTTGTGGGGGAGCGGGGGTGGAAATGGGACGGGACAAGGCAGTTGGAGAACAGTAAATTAAACACGTGTCAGTCGTGGGCAGTGTGGGGTCCCTAGGGAACAGCAGAGAGGCTGCCTGCAGCTCCAGTGAGGGAAAATCCAGGGACACTGAAAGCTCACCCACCAAGCGTTCAGCTGCCCAGCCTTGCCAGAACTAGCACATGCGACTGACCCAGTGTCAAAATACGGCTTCCCTCCATCTCGGGGCTCGACATGGCTCTGCTTCCACAAGTGAGAAGCTTGCTACGCATTCAATAAACAGTCTGAATGTGCTTCGAGCCACGGGCACCCTTATTCATAACGTCTAAATTCCGTGAGCCATGGTTTTATGGAGGGGGTGTTTTGGAGACAGATTTTTACTAGGTAGCCCTGGCTGGCTAGACCTTGCTAAGGAGATCATGCTGGCTTCAAATTCACAGACATCTGCTTGCCTCCCTTCTGCCTCCTCCCGCCCAGTGCTGGGATTGAAGGCAGGCACCTCCATGTCCCAGCGAGGCTCTGTGTTTTCCTGTCCTTAGTATGCGAGCCTATGTCCCTAAGCATTTCCACCCTAACTCACCAGCACCGATCAGCCTCCTTGAATCCACGCCCACGTGAGGCTCCTCTCGCAAACCCACAGCGAATAGAAGACTCGGGGAAAATGAACTTTTCTTTTGTCTCATTTGTTCCTTGTGGAAAAAGGTGCTGGGGTGGGGGCCACCGAGAAAATATGGGTGTTCATATTTGTGTAGATATATTCTTTTAACATCACGAGTGGCTTCTCCCCTTTTTCCTTTTGTATGAGGCTCTGACTCACGCTTGGAAAAAATGATTTAGCGTTCAACTGCTGCTTCTGAACAGCTCTAATTTTGTTCTGTGACTGTTGTCCTGGCTGAGCTTCCCGGCTCCTTCCTGTGTAGTGTGTCTTTGTTCCCGGATAACGAATGTGTCACCCATAAAGCACTTTTCTCATTAGAAAAAAAGTATCATTAACTATGCAATAATGATAACTGTGTTCATTTAAGAGTTTTGATTATGTGCATGTCTGTGTGTGGGTATGTGCATGTAGCTAACTGCAGGTACCCATGGAGTCCAGAAGAGGGCATCAGATCCCCTGGAGTCGGAGTTGCAGGTGGTTGTGAGCCACCCAGCGTGGTGATGGGAAGAGACTTGGTCCTCTGCAAGATCAGGACATTCTCTTAACCACTGAGCCATCTCTCTAGCCCCCACGATAGCTGCCCTTAAATGTTTGCAGAGAACTAGTGAGAGACAAAAGTGTTAACAGTGATTAGAGTGCCGGGAATACGGGTGATCTTTTAAAAATCTTTTCCAAAGTGTTTCTAATGTGCATACACCTCATTATTAGGAACAAATGGGGGAGAGGGTGGCTCCTGCTTAGACTTTGAAGGTACTACAATCTCCTGTTATCATTACACACACACACAGACACATACATATGTGTGTGTGTATATATATATGTATGTATATGCGTATATATATACATATATATACACAATCGGGTACCTGGATTTCTAGGATTTAGCATAAGCCTGCTAGTAGAATAAAGTTGCCAGGGACTCATGGGTGTGTGGTTAAAAGTCAGTGTTATCCTGTCTCGAATCGTCTTTCTGTCTTGCCCTCCTAAGGAGCCACATACCACCTGAATGATAGGATCCCATCAATACGGTTTTCAACCTCCACTTTGACCAGTTGGTACACTATGTGGTGATGAAGGGTAGAAGGCAGAAACTGTTTCCAGACAAATTCAGCAGGCACACTGACCCCCTGGCCCACAGTGAGGCAGCCTGGGCTTCCAACAACAGAGACTTGCTGTCCTTCCCTGGGAAAGTCTGTTCCTGAGCTGGCAGCGGGATTTGGGGAAGAGTGAATAGAGAGGCCAGGACAACCACTGAAGGGAATTGGGCAGATATCAGAGTTCTCCAATGCAAACTGAGATTAGATGCACAGCTGGGCCTCTTAAAGACAGCATCAGATCACAGCCGTTCCCACTGGAGACCAAGCTACCTTCAGACACTGACAGCTAGACAGCCCTTGAGTGCAAAGACTAGCTCACCACAAAGGTTCCGTAAGCCCAGAGGCCTGGACATCTCGAACCCTGTTTAACAGATGTGGGTTTTACTTTTGGAACCCTTCAGTCTCTATCTACCTGCTAAGCTATAAGGAAACCGCCAGGATGTGTGTGGCTCTGAGGTGCTGAGGAGGCCAGAAAGGCAAACCAGGTGTGAGGTCTAGGGCTGGGTCAGCGTGGAGGCAGGACAAGGTATGGTCAAACTGGTAGGACTACAGATGGTGGCCAGGGAGTCCTCAGGAAAAAGTCCCAAGTTGTCCTTGAAGCCTCGCCGCCAGGAGGCTGGCCTTGCCATCTGGCTCTCCCAGCCTGCCCTTCTGCAGGCCCCCTGGCATAGTGTTGGCCTGCTTCCTGCGAGAAGCTTTGCCCACTGAACTTCTAAGTGGCCACCCACAACCTGCGCCGAGAAGGCCACGGGGAATCTTGGAGAGGGGCACCACAGTCCAAAGCACAGGCAAGGCTTAATATTATCCAAAATGCTTGGAACTACAGATACTTCCGAATGGCCCCCTACACTCTTGATGGGACCCACCCCCCACACTCTTGATGGGACCCAAGCCTACTATTTCATATATGTCCTGCACATATATACACTGAAGGCAGATATATATGTATGTATAGATGAACATATGTGTATATGTTTAATGTACGTATGTTTTGACTGTGATCCTTCATATAAGGTCAGTTGCAGAATTCCCCATTTGTGGTGTCACGTTGATAGAATGTTTTTGAGTTAATAGCATAGATCTGTCTGTAAGCCTCGCATCTGGGAGGCAGAGGCAGGAGGACCCTGAATTCCAGGCCAGCCTGTGTCATATAGTGAGTTCCAGCCCAGTCTAGGTTATAGAGAAACAGATTTAGATTTCGGAGTGCTTGGACTTTGAATTTTCAGATTAGAGAGGCCCAACCTATATATTTCCAACAATTGTCATTACTATAATCATCCCAATAGGACTTTAATGCATAATATTTATTCAAATAGCTGTTTCCAGTCTCCCTTATTCTCATTGGGAGTGTTAGATTCACTTGCCACGTTAAACAAAGCAATGGGGAGTTTTACATGCACTGGCTAAGAAAATTTCCCTACCTGCTAGTAACTATGCTTGCTATTGTTTTAAATTCCAGCCCCTTCTTTCTGTAAAAGATATTTGTACTTCATGTATCGTGGCCATTTTAACCTCAACTGTTTCTTTTACTGAGAATCTCTGGAAACAAAGTCCCTTAGATATTATTCATATGACAATGATTTATGCATTTATCTTTTCTAACACATATAGTTTTGGCCAAATATAAAAGTTAGGAAGCAGATTAATTTTCTCAACTTTTTGAAGATGCTAGTCCACTGTCTCCTGGACATAAGCAGCAAGCCCCAGGTGCCATTATCATGTGTGTTTCTTCTGGATTTTTTAAAAAAGATTTTCATTTATTTATTGTATATAGTGTTCTGTCTGCATGTCTGCCTGCAGGCCAGAAGAGGGCGGCAGATCTCATTTCAGATGGTTGTGAGCCACCGTGTGGTTGCTGGGAATTGAACTTAGCACCTCTTAAAGAGCAGCCAATGCTCCTAACCACTGAGTCATCTCTCCAGTCCCTCTGGATACTTTTTTTTAGAGATTTATTTATTATGTATACAACATTCTTTCCATGTTTGCTTGCAGGCCAGAAGAGGGCACCAGATCTCATTACAGATGATTGTGAGCCATTGTGGGAATTAAACTCAGGACCTCTGGAAGAGCAGTCAGTGCTCTTAACCTCTGAGCCACCTCTCCAGCACTGAATACTTTTTTTATTATTATACTTCACCAAAGATATGTCTATCTTCTTTCTTTCTTTTTCCTTCTTCTTCTTCTCCTCCTTCTTCTTCTTCTTTGGTTTTTCAAGACAAGGTTTCTTCTTTCTTATTTATACATTGTGGCTATGTGTTCAGAGAAAACAGGTTTTCAAAGCATTAAGCCATTTACCATAGAGATGTGAGAAAATTATAAATATGGCAGATAAGAATCTACCCCCATCTCTCATATAAAATTTCTAACATCCTCCATCGAACACATCACTGCATTTTTATTCAACACCATACTTCATCTCATCCTGGCCCTGGAAAATTCCACTGGCTGCCACTGTAGGATTTGAGCTAGAGATCATCTTATTTCACAAGCCAGTCACATCACAGTTCTCAGATGTGCCGGGTGAGAAAGGGGCTTGAAGACATTTCACCTTTCTCGGCGCAAGGCTCTTGAGAAGCAGCTGTCTACGGCACAGTGATAAGATCACTGACCCCAGACCCTGAGATCCACCCAGTTCTGTCTTGCAGCTGCACTCCAGGCCGCCCTGGATCAACACCTCCCCTTTTCTAAATGTCCAAATGCCGGCTCTCTTCTTCAGTCCGGCTCACCACATGCTCGCCACAGAGACAAATGTCCCCACTTACTTCTTCCTGACGGGTTTGTCACAACTACAATAACTTTATTCATCCCAAAAGAAGGAATTGTTCTTACTTGTGCACATCAATGGAGCAAGGCTCAGTCGACTCAGTGTGTGTGACGCGTGGTTGCTGTCTGAACTGCCTGGAGAGGTATGGAAATACTGCTTACAGAAGTGTGTAGCTTCCTGCCTGTGTCTTCGCAAACAACAGTTTCCAGTGCTATGTGTAGGGTCTTTTTATTGTTCTTAATTTTGTGAGGAAAGAAATCTTCTATTTTTAAACGTATTATAGAGACTTCGTTATTTAAATGCAGATGCTCGAGTGTGCTAATTTGCAATGAAGCCAAAGTTGGTAGGATAAAAAAATATCAAGAGCAAATTGTATCAGAAGTCCTAGAAGGCAGAACATGCACATAAGACAAGATGTACTTGGAGGAAGGGACAAGAAGGACAAACTGATGGAAGACGGAAAGAACCTAGGAAAATCCGAGACATCTGCTCAGCTGGGGAGGAAAGGTGTTTACGTCAATGTGTGGGTCACCTGACTGAAGTACAGAGCTACCGGATCAGGAGCAGAGACAGGCAGCCGTTGTAATGGGTGGAAGCCCTGGATGTGGTCAGCAGGATTCATCAGTTTTAGAAACTCGAGTCTAATCAATCAGGACAACCATGAGACCTTGCAAAGAAAAATTCCCGTCTAGTGCAATTTTACACATTACCACTAGAGGGCACTCCCGCCTAATGAAGATCAAATGGAGCACACAGTATACCTAGATTAAAAATTAATCTAGGGGAAAAAAGTAATCTAGGAAGTGAAATTATTAATGAGTTTTATTTATTTCTAATTTCCTACATTTTACGATGGCAGAGCAATTAACACATTACTTATATGATTACTAAAAACATTTATAAATAATGGATGAAAATGAACAGCCCACCATCATCCAATCCATAAATGGGGTGATGATCTTAATAGATACTACTCTAAAGAAGACTCAAATGACCAGCAAATACTTCAAAGTGTTTGAAACCTCAGCATCCTTAGGCAGCGGGAAATGCAACATAAAACTTCTTTGATATCCATCTTACCACCAGGAAAAGAGATCCGGGGGGTGGGGGGAGACAGGACCTTATACAGAGCTTGTGGGAGTGAGCTGGAGTCATTCTAGCGGTCAATATAGATGGTACTGAAACTATTGAAAATAGAATAAAAATATGGCCCAGTGGTGTCACTCCTGGATATGTGCCTGAAGGATTCTGTGTCGTCACACGGCAGGGATATTTGGACATCCATGTTTGTTGTTGCAGCACCTACGATAGCTGAGAAATGAAACAGCCTAGCCGCCCATCCATCAGATGAACACAGGAAGAAAAGGCGGGGTGCAGAAACAAAGGAATTCTATCAGCTGTAGGGAAAAAGTTAAACCGTGACACAGAGTGGAGCCAACAGCTGCAGATTGTTACGCAATGGAAAAAGAGCCAGACGCAGAAAGAGAAATACCATGTTTCCTCTCATACAGGGAACCTGAATTTGTGTGTGCAGAAAGCAGAAAGGGGACTGTGATCTAAGAAAAGAGGAAGTGATCTCCTGGGGAGGGAAGTGAGAGTAACAAGTCCCTGGTTCTCCACCTTCCCAGTGCTGTGACCCTTTAATACAGTTCCTCGTGTTGTGATAACCCCCCAACCACAAAATTAGTTTATTGCTACTTCATGATTGTAATTTTGCTGCTGTTATGAATTGTCATGCAAAGATCTGATATGCAGGATATCTGATACGAGTCCCCCGTGAAAGGGCCATTTGACACCTCCAGTCCCCCTCAAGGGAGTTGTGACCTAGAGGGTGAGGAGCACTGGAGTAGGGGGCCATGAAAGCGGAAGAATGAACTGCTTGGAAGCGGGCAGAGCGGATGTGGGGGTGAGGCAGAGAAGGCGGATGACTGAGAACGAAGTATAACGGCATAAATGTGTGAAAATTCCAGAGAAGCCCGTGACCCCAGATGTAACTTAAGCAATTAGTTTTAAAAGACTTGCCCAATAACCTCCTATCTGATGGGAAGATAACAGGTGTGTGTAATGCCCACATAGATGCACGTGACAAAGTATTAATTCTTACATTATCTCTGGAGAAGAAATGTACATCTCCTTGGCACTAATCCCCCAATTTCCCTGTGGATTTCAATTTTCATGATAAAAACTTGAAAAATACTTCGAATATAAAATTGAAAAAAGTTGGGGGGGTGAATAAAATAAAATTCATATCCTTTAATCCAAAGATAATTTCTACCTAGTAATAGAACAAACACCGTACTCACCCTTGGGTAGTACTGAGTAAGCATTTGGAAATTCTTATCCTCAAAATATTTGCTTAAGCGTTCCATTCTGGTTGCGAAGACTTCTCCATTTCAAGGACAGGACACAACAGCCGAGAGTTCCGACCAGGGACTATTTTCACTTATTAACGACTTTCAAAAACTTAGTAACTAAAAATAACCCCTGATTTTGCTACTCGTGGGTTAGAAATAAGAGGAAGGGCTTGGCCGGGTACTTGCTGCTTCCCACCAAGCTGCAGCTCGATGTCAGCCCAAGCTTGGGGTTTCGGAAGGCTCCACGGGACGGGATATCGAGAGCAGTTCCCTCATAGGAGCTGCAGCTGCTGCCCCCAGCCATCTCATCTGGCCTCCCCAGTACGAGATGCTCTCAGGGAAGTGAGATTTCTAACCAAACCAAGCAGCTTTGCTATTGTTGTAGCTGAATGTCGAATCCCATCCGGAAGCCCTAGGGTACAGATTTGGTTCCCAGAGTGGTGTCTGGACAGTGATGGAATCTGTGGGAGATCTAAGGTCACTTGGAGGACCCAGGCTCATCTCATCTATCTTCTTCCGAGCTGGAGATGTGGCCACTCACACGGACATGCATCCTGCCAACCAGCCAGCAGAATGGCCCGTATTAGACTTGAACCTTCCAGACCATGAGCCAAAATAAGCCTCTACTTCATAGACCATCTGTGTCTACTATTTTCACATGCTGACACAGAGGGACTAATAATGTACCTTTAATAACCTAACTCTGCATACACGGAGCTGGACTTCAGTTACAGCTTCCTGCAGAATGGAGGCAGCCATTCCCACAGTGTCTGCTAATTGGTGGTTTCCTCTGGGAAGGTATGGAGGGTCTTGGTGAGTTTTCAGAACCTGAGTTCTTTTTCTTAAATAGAAACCTTGAAATATAATAAAGGTATCATATCTCCATACTCACGAATACTGCCTGGCCATTAACCATCCCACCCCACCTATGCCCGCCCTAAGTAAGAGCATTAGCTGAACACACCGTAGTCAAGCGGAGACTCCATTTCCTACTCTACCTGTGACTAAGAGACCCGGGCTGGGCTAAGTTCTAACAAATGGAACATGTGTGCATGTGTGCACTGGAGGGTGATGTGGGCACTGATGTCAGTCTGTGAAGAACTGTTTGTTCTCCCTTTGCCTTGACTCCTTCCTGATGCCTAGGTCCGTCTTGGATGGTGAGCCTACAGCCATGTTGAAGATGATTCCTTCCTCCATCTGCCTGTGCCTGCAAATCAGCACTTCTATAGACGGGTGTGGTCATGAAGTATGCTACTCTTAGCTGGGTGGTGGTGGCGCACGCCTTTAATCCCAGAACTCAGGAGGAAGAGGCTGGCAGATCTCTGAGCTCGAAGTCAGCCGGGTCTACAGAGAGTTCCAGGACAGCCAGGGCTACATGGAAAAACCCTGCCTTGAAAAATAAACAAAACGGTAAGACTACTCTCGTGCGACCCTGGGCAGGCCTCACCATGATAGGAGAGTTCTCAAGGAACCCTGGAAGGGTTTTAGGAAGCTTAGTTTTGCCGTTCTCCAGGTCAGGATTCTTAACGCACTTCCGTAACACCATCACCCTCCCTTCCCCAGGAACCTTCTCCCGCCATGACTAGCTCTAGTCTTGCAGGCCTTACAGCACAGATGGCTTCCCACACCTCACTCCCCTTCTCCTCAGTAACAGGAATCCTAGTTTAACTAAAAATCAGTTTAGCTGGCAGTTACTCTGTCTCCTTTGCCGAGAGCATGTCTGTGCGTTCTGTTTGTGGCCACGGACCTGTGACCAGGCACTGACTTCAGGTTCCCAGAAATGGAAAAGCCCTTCTTTAGCCTGTCTTCCCTTCCTCCAGCCTAACCTGGGTGATGGCTGGAACTCTTGTAGTCAAGGAGTAACACCTAGAATGGAAGCTTCATGCTAAGGAGGGCGAGACCAACATGCATCTGAGGCTCTGATGACATCAGAAGGCACCAAGCCAGCTCCACATCACCTACCTCTCTTTAAGAATTTTTAGTTGCATGTCTGTGCCCGTGTATGTCTATATACAACATGCCCCAGGAAGCATGAGCTCAGATTCTGTGCAACTGGAGCTGCCAGTGGTTGTAAGCTACCTGATGTACGGGCTAGGAACTGAACTTGGGTCCTATTGCATGAGCGGTATCCACTCTTTAAACTGATCAGCCATCTCGCCAGCCCCTATGGCTCATTTCTTTAGATCTAAATTTCCTGTTGTCTGCAGCTAACTCTAGTTCTGAGTCATTTGTGTTTTAGTAGAGAGCCAGACTTCAAATGAGCGAGGGCAGGCAGCCGAGGCAAAGCACTCCGACTTCAGTACCACGTGGTCCTCACGTCCACAGCCTCTAAAATGGCCACTCACCTTCCTTTAGACCCATGTGAAACAAAGCAGGGGGACCAAGGTGAGCACCGGGAAAGAAAACAAAAGATTTCCACGGGACTGTCTTCATGTTGCTTCCAGACATTAATTCATCTTCATAACCTTCCAGAAGATACTGATCTCACAGGACGAAGTTCTGGCAGGCTCCAAGGTCTGTCTTCTCCAGAGTAAGACATGCAGATAACGGGCCTGGTGCAGGGTTTGGTCAGGCCCTTCACCTGGGTAACTGTTGGGGGCTGCAGACCCCTGGCCCCTTGACTTTCTTTGCCTCCCTCAGACCCTTTGCCTGCTGGAGTGAACTGAGCAAAACTTGTTTACCTGTGCCTGCAGCTGCTCTGAGCATGAGACCCTGATGGCAGGGGAGTGGGTTCTGGTGAGGCCTGCAGCTGAAAGATTCCCGAGAGCTGGGGCATGGCTATCAGCTAAGGGTCCCTATATAAGCTAGCCTGGAGCACAATAAAGTTGGCACTCTTGTATCAAGGATGACCCGTGTCCTCGTATCTCTGTCTATGTGTGTGTGTGTTTAATTCTCCAGCCTAGTTCCCGGCTCGTGTACGGGTGCTACGGATAATCTGTACCACCATGTTTGGTCTCTGGGCCTCAGAGGCGGTAGCACTCGATCCCTGACCTGAAGGGGTCTCTAACTTTTGCTTCAAACAAACTCCTTGAGATGTGCCCAGGCTAGCCAAGTGCTGAGTAGAAAACCGGGCCAACGGCTCCTGGAGTGGCAAACCACCTGATGCTGCAAAACTCCCACCTAGAAATCTGAGACCCATATTTCTTAAAAATGAGGCTAACATTATGTTACATAAACTTATTAGTTACGTAAACTTATATAAGCTAAGTATTTGCAGAATTTTATGAATTTTTGATAAATATATGTTCTATTTGTGTGCAAAAGAAGTCTGGTAGGATACTGCACCACAGTATAAATCTCAGAGACTACATCCAATATATCTGTCTACACTGGGGTGACTCTCAACGTGACCTAGAGAGGCATGGATATTACTGTAATCTGTTTTGACTTCCTAAAACAAATCTGGAATAAAGGGGAGAAGACATTCTTAAAGTAAGACATTCAATCAAGTGCTGTCATTACCTTCTTACTCCTACCCTCCTGGTCTTTCCTAAGAGGTTCAGTCCTCCTGGCAACCCACCCGACAGGTGAAGTCTACTGAAGACTCGGAAGCCTTGCCACAGAGACTACATCCAATACATCTGTCTACACTGGGGTGATTCTCAACGTGACCTAGAGAGGGTGAGGCCATAGGGAAGACAAAGATAGTGGTCCTGAGCCCTCAGAGTCATGAGCAAAGGGCGGGCATAAGGAGGAATGGCAGTGGGTGGACCAAGGGGTGCTGAGTAGGAACAAAAGCAGAACCACAGCAAAGCCCCGAGGCAGGTGACCTGGGACGACTGTGGAATCTCTGAACTGTATGTAAGAGAAGACAACTCTACATTTAACACCGCGGTGTTTTCCAGCTGGAGCACCCCCTTGTTGTCCACAAAAGCATCAGGGATCCTGTCGACTATGTACACATGACCCTCAAAGCAGAAAGCTAACGCTTTGGGGCACACTTCAAAAGCAAACAGAATATGAATAGACCTCAAAAAGGGACTCATTTCGAGGAAAACCTGAGAAGCCAGGCTGTTCTTAAGCCTCTGTACAGCTTTAGCGGGTTTCAAATCATCCCGTTCCTCCTCTTCCTGCTCTCACACTAACATGCCCACGATCCAGGGCAGCCTGGTATCACGCGCTGCCGTGGGGCCAGATGAGGCTGGGGAGGGGTGAAGGCACTGAAGGATAAAATGGACCGGTTCCATATCTCAGTTCTTTACAGCACACATTCCATTCAAATCCTGGGTCTGCCCCAAGCATCCCGATCAAGTTCGCCCCTATTGTGCCTGCTTCTCCACTGGTAAACAGCAGCCACACAATCCTGGCAGTGTTCAGAACAAAGCATTTGGCCAGAGGCTGCTAAATGCATTAAGTGCTGAGAACATGAAGTCCAAACTACTCCCCACTCAATGGTCTGAGATGATGTGTCTCCTCTCTAGGCCCTGCGTCTGCAGCTACAAACAATGGGCTATCTCCTTTCAAAATCAGAGTTAAATAATTCATCTCAGAGCAGCAAGGGGAGACACAACCAATGTAAAAGTTCAAGACGAGTGAAGAGGAGTCCATCATCGTTCAGGCCTGCACTCCTGAGCCCCAAACCAAAGTCACTAGCTCCTCCTTCTTCCCTTCTGGACAGAGCTTACCCAGTGATCTCTAACAAAACTGGCCAGATCCAAATGTGACTGTCATTCAGTAAGATCCAGGGTTTTAAAGAATCGCTTTGTAAAAAATTTGGACTGGGGAGGTAGCTCTCAGCTAACAAATAACTTGCTGTACAAGAGGACCCGAGTTGAACTGCTAGAACCCATGTAAAAGGCCAGCTGTCGCACTGAGGTAGACTGGTGGACTCCTGGGGCTCGGTGACCACCAGCCTAGCGTAATGGGTAAGTTCTCTGCCAGTGGGAAAGTAACACAGACAGTATTTTGAGCAGTGACATGAGGCTGACCTTTGGACTCCATAAAAGTGCACACGTGTATCTACACATACATGCACACACACACACTAGCAGGGAATGAAACTTTTTCCGGAGTGCACTGACTGATATGGGTGAAGTCTCAGTAAACACTGAGGGTGGGACAGATGTGCTCTGGCTGTCACTGAGGCCACAGTCCACTGCAGAGCCTGCCCTATATCCGCAAACCCTGGACTCGTGGGCAGCTTGCTGAGGTGCCCAGTAGACACTGCCTGAGTGAGCCAAGGGCACACGCCACAAGACAGCCCTAGGAGGGTGGAGACGCCATGCTTTCTGCAGACCACTCCCAGACCCACCTGTTAACCAACTTGAAGATTAACAGCAGGCCTGCAGCCCGGGGCCCTCCCCACAAGCCAGCCTGGCTACCCCACCCGGTCCCCTCCTCAGCTGTCCCTTGCCCTCCCCCAGTCGCAGCTACCGTTGTTCTCATTTTCTGTCCTTCTAGTGTCTCTTGCTCTCTCACCTGCCTAGCTCTTCCCGTAGACTTCGCTCCCTCCCTCTGTCCCCCCCCTACCACCACCGTTTTTACCTCCTTTCCTAGGACACAGACAGGAAACTCAGACAATTCAGCCTTTACTTTATTTTTGAAAATAATTCTGTAGATTTAATTTTCTTCCATGAAACTAAGGTCAGGCAACAAACAAAAACACACAAATTTCTCTCCAATCTGCTACCTGCATCTTGGCGGGGGGAGATGTGGGAATGCTTAGGAAGGCAGGACAGAAGCTGGTTTGGGGCCAGAGATGTCCTGGGATACTTTGCTCTGAGATGGCCACCAGGAGCCAGCCCTCAGGGAGGAGCCTCTACACCAAACCCCAGGGGAAAAGAGGCACATAAGTCAGCCCAGTGTCTCCCACCAGGCTGGCACCAACTCCTCCTCACGGACACAGAGAGAACTGATTTCCAGAAAGGAGGGTGCCCAAGTACGGGGCTTTCCCGACAGTTGGCCCTAGCACAGAAATTGCTCTCCCTTTCCACCTCCCATCTCCCAACCACAAGCTGCTGTGCTGCAGGAGAAGAACATTAGAGAGTCAGCAGAAAGAGAGGCCAGGAGGCAGTGGCCCCTGGCACCCCAACAACTCCAATCTGACCCTGAGAGTGAAGCCCCTTTGGTTAGTCTCATTTGGCCACAAACCCATTCTTCCTTCCATAACCTAGCCCCACACTGGGGGAGGGTGAAGAAAGGGAGAATAGGTATATAAGGTGGGTTCATGTTCTGACAGAAGCCAGGTCAGGGTCAACAGGCCTGGTCAAGAGAGCTAGAACTGCCAAGTTCTCTGCAGATGCCTTCAAGAGAACACCCTGGCCCCAACAAGCTCAAGCCTCCCCATACCACACAGTGGTTTCTTGTTCAGTATCACCAAATACACCACACAATAGTTCTCCTGATAACAGGAGTATAACCCTCATCATGGTTTGTGCACTAGAATGCCACTGGGGAGGGGGGCACAGAAATAGAAAGATTATAGACCCAAGAGGGAAACACTGACAGGATGGTATAGCCCAGGGACTGCAGGCCTGTCTCAGCTCATGGTATGCCAAGGAGACCCAGCAGGGAAAGGCAGGTGCTAATTCCAGCTAGGATCATAGCCACCCCAGGTCTGTGGGGGTGCCAGATGGACACGCCGGCCCCGGAACTGGAAAGTGACAATGCCCCGATAGCCAGCCCTGGGGACACCGGACTTGAGGTCATCCATGACACCCAGGGCCTTAGCAAAGGCCTTGAAGCTGTCTCTGCTAGTGTACTGTACCCGCACCTCCCCCAGTTCCTTCTGATCATTGGTCCTCACTTTCTCTACCTGCAGCTGGGGGGCACCATAGACGCGGGCAAGGAAATCCCGGTCATAGGCCTCCTGCTGCAGGTACGACAAGTCCAGCTGGGTGAAGGGCACAAACTGCTGGTTCAGCTTGATGAACTTAAGATGCTGGTCAAAGAACTGCCCATGGCTCACACCCTTGCGGCCAAAGGTCATCGTTCTCGAAATTTCTGGCCGAATACAGGCCCGTCCCTTCCGCTGCTCCGGTCTGCGCATCCAGTCGTCCCAGAAGGCCTTGGGCCACTTGGGTTCCAGCTCTGCCCACAGCTCAGCCAACAGCAGCCAGCCTAGGCCAGGAAAAAAGTCTGTTCGATAGAGCAGCTCAGGTTTGCTCGAGTCTACCATCTGCTCCTTGCCGTTGTCATTCCAAGCAGACACACACCAAAGGGAGGGGTCTGTTCTCAGCAGTGGATAGGTGGCCTGGAAGTACTCAAAAAAGTCTGGTGCCACCTCCAGATCATCCTCCACGACTACAACTGCTGGGAACTTGAACTTGTTGAAGATCTGACCCAGTGCCCAGCGGTAGTGCCTGGCGATCTTGTAGTAACCCTGGAACTTGCGGTGGTCTGGCTGTACAGCAATGTTACTCAGGTCTGGCTGCCGGATGTGTGTGATAGCACTGCCATAGGAAGCAATGACCTGTGCTGTCTCCTCGTGCCCACAGTCCTGGCTGACGATGATGGGGAAACGCTCAGCTGAAGGCCGATAGTGCAACAACTTATCCAGGCAGCGCCGGACAGTGCTGCGGTCACAGGCAATGACCAGGATGGGGATCACTGTTGGTGAGGGGGTCACAGGCACACGGGGCCAGGCTGGAGGGGCCACAGTGGGCACTTTCCACCTCTGGTTCCACAAAGCATGATGTTCCCTGATTTGCTGCAACAGTCCCCGCTGCCGTTCCAACTCTACCTCAGCATCCTCAGCCAGGCGGATCACCTCACGGGAGAGGCTGGCGGGGTCGTCATCAAGAGCACTGTCTGAGGGTAGCCTGCCAGGTGCTGGGCGTGTCCAGAAGAAGAGGAGCAGTAGGGCATTCCAGCCCACAAAGATAATAGCACCCCAAAGCACAAGCCCTGCAGACTGCTTCTTCAGCATCCTGGCCCCCACAGGGGAGGGCAGGCAAGGGGCTCAAGGCTGCCTTGGGCTTGCCTGGCTCACTTTCCCAATCTAAGGGTTGATTCTTCCACGCTGAGATTAGGAAGAAGCCATGAACCTAAAGAGGAGAGAGAAAACCAACTGTTACCTCAAGTATGTATAATTCCACATGCCACAGGGAAGAGGATGGGCACAGGGAGTAATTAAGGAAAAAGGGAAGCAAGGAGGTGGACTGCAGGATCAGGACGGCATGCTCTAATGCTTCAAAATGAGGCAGAAAATGATGGTAATGGGATAGGACAGGGAGGGAGGGAGGGAGGGAGGGAGGGAGGGAGGAAGGAAGGAAGGAAGGAAGGAAGGAAGGAAGGAAGGAAGGAAGACAGTCACTCACTCCTGGTTCCCTACCAGCCAGATCTCATTTTCTGTCTTTCAGCCACAGTCTAGTTCAGAAGGAGGGAGAGGTAAGACCATTTAACTCCCATTCTTCAAGCCAAACTACCCTAAAATTACTGATTTTTTAAAAATCAAATATCACACCTGACTTAGTAAGGAAACACAACGAAGGAGAATGTTTGTCTTTCTGTGTTTGGTTATTCTGTTTAATACAATGACGTCAGAAATAACGCCAGGCTGCCGACAACACTCGTGTTTATGGAGGCACTGCCTACAATATTCAAGTTATGGAATCAGCCTCAGTGTCGGTGACAGACCAACAGACACACAAAATGTGCTATACATATACAATGGAGCATTACCCAGCTCCTGTTGAGAGTATTGTGGTAACATACCAACAACTTGAAAATAGAAGAGGGAGCCGGCCGGGCAGAGGCAGGTGGATCTCTGTGAGTTTGAGACCAGCCTGGTCTACAAGAGCTAGTTCCAGGACAGGCTCCAAAAAACCACAGAGAAACCCTGTCTCAAAAAAACAAAAAAAACAAACAAACAAACAAAAAAAAAGAAAATAGAAGAGGGGCTGGATGTGGCAGCACATGCCTTTAACTCCAGCACTTGGGAGGAAAGGGCAGGCAGATCTCTTGAGTTTGAGGCCAGCATGGTCTATAAAGCTAGTTCCAGAAACAGCCAGGGCTACATAGAGAAACCCTGTCTGGAAAAACCAAGAAAAAAAGAAACGAAAATAGTAATTATATTAATCTTAAAGTCATGCTGCCCACAATCTCAGTGGTTGTTAGTCAGCCAATACAAGTGAAACAACTGAAGACTGAAGCAAAACTATCTGTTTGCTGATGTTGTGCGGGTTTCTAGAAACAGTTACACAGCAGTCAATGGCAAAAACCACTAACATACTAGCGTGCAATGGCCTTCAGAGCACAAAAAGTAATTAGAAGTAATGGAGATGAAAATCCTATGCAAAATCTATGAAAACAAATATTTAAAGATAAATTTAACATTCAAAAGCCTGTATGAAACAAAATTACATTTCCTAAAAAAACGTAAAATACTTCAACATCCTTTTACTTGAATTACACTGGACCATCAAAAGTTCAATAAATCTGCTTTTGTGTGGAGACAAACAGGAATATTTGCGCAGAAGAGTGGTGAAGAGTGGTGGAGGGACTTGTTCAATGAGATATCAAAATAATAATTACTAAAAGTCTGCAATTAGACTGTGTAATAAATAAGTACAATATGCAATGGAACAGAACAAGACCGTAACTATTATACAGGAATTTGGAAAAATATAGGTGTAAAATTATATCTATATATGGATAATTTCCAAGTACACCAGAAATTCAAACAAATTAAAAACAAAACAAGCAAACCAACAACTGAAGTCTAGGAGGAAATAAGGGAGCTGAGGAAGGCTTTCTAGGTTTGACTCTTGGTGCAACAAAAGCAAACTGATGTTTTTCCTTACTTGAAAGACTTTTATATGGGGAGAAAGAGCACGAGGAAAGAGAATGGACTGAGCACTTGTGCAGCATCAATCACTGACACACATTATCACACGAGGGGAAGACTTCAAACAACAGAGGAAAAAGGGCCAAATAATTCTATAGAAAATGAGCCAATAAGGGTAGCTCATAAGAAATACATATAGTCCTTACACATATCAGAAAATGTTCAACTTCAAGCATAAGCAAAATGCAAATTAAATAAATACTACTCATGAGACTGACAAAAAAAATCCAAACCTGTCTCAAGTCTCTTAGTGACCTCTGAAGAACTGAAGCTCTCAATCTGGGGCTGGAGGACGTCAGTAAATTCTGGGGTGAGTGGATATGTTTATTGTCTTGATTATCATGTTGATTATAGTAATCATTTTATGGAGATATATATATCAAAACAAACTGTACTTTTTAAACATGTGGTTTACTGTGTGTCAATTATATGTCAATAAAACTCTTACAAAAAAGACACTAAAGGCTGAAGATGTCTCACTGGTTGCTTTGGCAGAGGACCAGGGTTCAGATACCAGCACTCACAAGGTGGCTCACAACCACCCACAACTCCAGTTCCAGGGGAATTGACACCTTTTAATCTTTGACAGTACCATGAATGCACACGTAGAAGTAAACAAAACACTCATTCATATAAAATACAAAAAACAAAATTTTTAAAAAATTTAAGTTACTAATCATACAAAGTAAAACTGATCTAGACAGTAAGTTAAAGTAGATATAATAACCGGTATCTATTAAGGTATGCAAGAGAGCACCCCAATTCTGAGGGAATACACACTGAAATATTTAGAGGCAAAGGGGTGCATAAGAACAGGAAGCAGCGTAGCTGCACAGGTTGAATGGGGCACACCCTCAACAGCACATGAACGTGATTATCTGAGTGACACTCTGGAAGGCCATTTTTTTTAATATTTATTTATTTATTATGTATACAATATTCTGTCTGTGCGTATGCCTGCAGGCCAGAAGGGCACCAGACCCCATTACAGATGGTTGTGAGCCACCATGTGGTTGCTGGGAATTGAACTCAGGACCTTTGGAAGAGCAAGCAATGCTCTTAACCTCTGAGCCATCTCTCCAGCCCTGGAAGGCCATTTTCATACCTGAAACTTTTTTGTAAAAACTGTTTCTAAATAAAATTTCTTTAATAAATAAAATAAGGCAATGTGTACTCCATCTGAATAAACTTCATCCATTAGCTATTGTCCCAGCTGGGCACATTCGTAAGGGGAACAAAGCTGACTGACCAGTTTTACCTCGAATCTCTCAACTGCATACCTGCTCCGGCCAGGCTTTTCAAGGGGTAAGGACACAAGAAAAGGCCATGGTCTCACTGACCCTTCGCTGCACTCACACCTCCATTTGCTATCCTAGCTCAAACCCTTAGGTTCCAGATAAACTCTCTACAGCCCTGTGATCTGGGTCCTGTTGGCCCAAGCCCATCTGCCCCTGCAGTTTCTAGAATGCCAATATTCACAGAAACCTTAGGTCATTTCCAGTCAGCTGTGGCATTACATCCCTACTTCATTATACTAGTTTCTTGGGAGAGTTGAGATGTACCAGTTGCCAGGTTCTCCTTTACTCCCCTTCAAAACGTGGTCAATGTTGAAACTTTCCCTATATTCCCATGGCCAGGATTTCAGGGTACCCCTATCTTCCTGCCTTCTAAGTAAGTGTCTAAGCAGGAAAAGGCTTTAATACAAAAGGATGGGAGCAAGACAAAGAGACAGAACTTCATTAACTTAAGTGCTGTCTTCTGGAATAGGGGACTGGACTGTCCTTGAATCGTCAATGAGACACTTCAAACCTACCTACACGTTTTCAGGCTGGTGGCAAACCCTCAAGAAATCACCTTCAAATGACTTTTCATTTTCTCTAGATGCCGAACTAGGTGCAATGCACCCACTAGCATGCAGATCAAAACAAGTCAGGATTGCCTGTCAGCAGGATTTTTAGCAAGTCTACAAACATTTCGAGTGGCTGGATGGCTCACAGGAAAACCTCTCTCAGGCTCTTGGTTCCTTCCTGTCCTCCTTCCCAGCCCTTCCATATGAACTCTTCAACAGTACTTGCTTGTTTTGCCACGAAGAGCGCAATTCCTGTTGTGGGAATTCCTTCAGGCAATAGCCTTTTAGATACTAGCCCATTAGGGTGTGGCCTGAGGTACTAGAAGCACAGGCAGAAGGCACGCTCAGCCCTTTTTCCGTGAATGCACACTGACCACGAGTGATGCCCTCTACAGCAGCTGCCATGTTTAGAGGTGTGATCCAATTCAGACCTTGGCTGGCAGGGGGACAAGCTCCTGAGTCCTTTCAGGCACCATAAGAAGGACACAGCAGACATGCATAAAGTCAGACAAGAAGCATTGCTTGGCATCATCCTGTATTTTTCTACATCTCTAAGACTCAATTTTCTCACCTCTAAGATAGAAACGATCATGGAATACCTCAGTATGCTGCTTTAAGAATTAGTAAGACAATCCATAGCGCATTTAGAACAGTACCAGCTATACAACAAAATAAATGTCAAGATATCTTTCATGTCTTCAGATCATGATAGTCCACCTCCCTATCACTGTCCATGCCAGTGAAACCAGCAAAAGGCAACACAAGGATTGGATCAGCTCCACGCATGCCAAACTACAAACTTCAGCATGCAAATGTGCATGCAACCTAAGTGTCTTCAGTGTGGACACCACACATATGCACAATCCCTCCACTGCTATTTCCAATCCAAACGTACCGACAAACAGTTTCCTAAACTCATTCGACAAGAAAATCCCACAGCTCCACATTTGGTGGCATTGGATCTAATCTAATATGGGGCTGTTTATATTCTCCACCCCACTTGAGTGTCTACTCACATTTTTGCTACAGAAATGAACATAGTGGATTATCATGCACTGTTCTTAGAGTTTTTTTGAGAATATCATACAGTAATATTTTGATCACAGTTTCTGTCTCACACACACACACACACACACACACACACACACACACGCAACTGACAAAGACATCCAAGGTCCAAACCCACCGTTAACTCCTCTTGTTTTGCACTCCCATTCGTGCTGCCCATAGACTCATGATATGGAGCCATCCACTGGAACATGGGTGACCTAGCAGAAGTCACACTTTTAAAGAAAACTCATTCTTTCTCCTCCCCAAGCCAGTGGCTGTCAACAGCTCCTCAGTTAGGGGTGAGGGCTCATGAAGAACTCCTCACTCGGTACTAGATTCTAACTTCAGAAACATGGCTAGCCCTAAAAGCTTCAGAGTTATGCCAAGGGTTGAAACAGTTCCCCATTCATCGCCATTCTTATTTCAAGCCCTCAACCCCTTTAAGCTGTTAATCTGGAATCCCTGGTAGTTCCCCAGCTGAAGTGACCTACCTGTGGCTTCTCTCTAAACAACCTCTGGTAGCAGGAGATACTTGGACACAGTAAAATTAAGAGAGGCTGCCACTACCCACATGGAAGAAATTCAAACTCCTTAGTTTGACAAAAATGTGTCAAGTTTATGTTGTGGATCATTTGGGTTTTTTTTGCTTTGTTTTGTTTTTTTTTTTTTTGGTTTTTCGAGACAGGGTTTCTCCGTGGCTTTTTGGTTCCTGTCCTGGATCTAGCTCTTGTAGACCAGGCTGGCCTCGAACTCAGAGATCCACCTGCCTCTGCCTCCCAAGTGCTGAGATTAAAGGCGTGCGCCACCACTGCCCGGCTGGATCATTTGTTTTAATGATACAAAAGTGTATTGCATTCTTTTATGTTGCATTAGTTTAAGTCTGTGAAGCTGTGTTACTCTGCCTGTCTAAAACACCTGATTGGTCTAATAAAGATCTTAACAACCAATAGCAAGGCAGGAGAAAGAATAGGCAGGGCTGGCAGGCAGAGAGAGTGGGAGAAATCTGGAAAGAAAAAGGTGGAGGAGTTAGAAAAGAAGAGGACACCAGGCGGCAGGCACCTGGCTACAGAACAAGCCATGGAGTAAGAAGAAAGGTATACAGAAAGAATAAAGATAAAAGCCCAAGCCGGGCGGTGGTGGCGCACGCCTTTAATCCCAGCACTCGGGAGGCAGAGGCAGGCGGATCTCTGGGAGTTCGAGACCAGCCTGGTCTACAGAGCTAGTTCCAGGACAGGCTCCAAAGCCACAGAGAAACCCTGTCTCGAAAAACCAAAAAAAAAAAAAAAAAAAAAAGATAAAAGCCCAGAGGCAAAACATAGACAGAATCATCTAAGTTAAGAAAAGCTGGCTAGAAATAAGCCAAGCTAAGCCCAGGAATTCATAAGAAAAAAATAAGCCTCCATGTGTGATTTATTTGGGAGCTGGGTGGTGGCCCCCCAGCAACAGAAATGGGCTTCACAACTGATATGCATCCTTCTGTAATCGCATTTCTACCATGAATGACATGGATCCCACATGAGCCTTAGGACTGGGTCCTTCCCAGTAACTGCTTCTGCACACTGGTGTCTTTGCTCCTGAAGTGCTGTTACCAGTGCTCCACCTAAACACATTCACATTCCCTAAGCGTATGAAACATCCCAGACACATACAACCAAACCTCCCTGTGACTACTCTTCCTCCGCACTCTCTGCACACTGTAAGAGAATCTGATCATCCCTTCCTTAGCTCTTATCTCACTCCTTAGGAAAAGAGGCTCCGTGTCCTCTACACCTGCTACAGTGCCTGGACATGTGAAGTCTCGAGAGGCTGCATGAAGGACCACTTCTGCTATTAAGGAATAGAGAATGAAGGGGAAAACAGCAGCAAAAGTGAAGAACTGAACTTTCCACAGAGGACTGCCACATCTCTCCTTCTGGAAGCTCTTCATTCAAAATGTGGACCCTCCATAGGGGAGGGTCCACATACCTTCCCTGTGATTCTGAGGCGACCTAGGACTCCTTTAAGTTATCCCTAAAAGACAAGATGGCTGGGAGCACACTTGTAATCTCAGCACTCAGGCAACAGAGGCAAGAGAAATGCTGGAAGTTCAAGACTAATCTGGGCTGCATAGCAAGACAGGACATCCAAGGTGTTCCAGCTGACAATCTCAGCTAGCATTCCCGCTCACTACTAGAGCTAACCACTAAGGATGGAAAGGAACCAGCTATATCTGACTGCAACAACAAAGTCCACTAAGTTTGGGGTGATTCACTACAGCAGACTGTACCTAAATGAGAAAAATGGAACACAATCCCGGATAAGTAGGGCGAGTGCCCCTCTCTACCTGCCACACTCGGGTCCCAGCCCAGACTTTAAAGACTGTTCTACTCTCACCCATTTCTTACCAGTAGTTTTTGTTAACTTACTTAACTTATTGGCTTAAAACTGTGACAATCATTTATTCCTTCACCCAATGTCAATAGTTGAAGAATTTAGAAAATGGGGCAGAGGGAAGGACCTGTCTCTGCCATTTGTCAGCACCTTGGGCTGGACGACTCAAATGCTGAGGGCTAGGCTCCTGTAGATGGTCATTTTCTTAACACATCAGTAGTCTGATGTTGACCTTAACTGGGACAGTGGCTGGAGAGCTGGCTGGAACACCATCATGTGTTCTTTCCAAGGGCTCCAAGACAGCAGGTATAACAAGCAGAGTTCTGCTATGACAAGCTTGCACTTTTCCGCATCTAGCCTCTAAGGTCAATTTCATCCATGCTTGCCCCCTCTCTGCCAAAGGTGTTCCTTAAGCGACAAGTGAACAGAAACGGTCAACTTCCAACCAGGATCAGGAAAGCAAATGTTATACCTAGCTTTTAAGGATCAAGAAGGAAGGAATGTTACTGAACTGTCCCTCCTATTTCTTTCTGCCTTGCCCACTATTTTAAAAAGCACAGCTTAAAAATCCAGAGCGCGAAGAACACGTCACAGACAATGGCTAAGTGAACTACTTTCTGGTTGTTACACTCTGTATAAGGCACCAGGCTAAATAACTTCACAGGGAAGGAAGAACTGAAAAGGAGTCAGAGTAGATATGTTAAATAATTCAAGGGTGTAGAGGGTAAGACCTGGGGGAAAAGGTGAGAGAGAAACACAATGCTGGTACAGCAAAAGCATGAAAGCCCCACAGCCCAGCAACAGCAAGCCCCCAGAGCCCCTGAACCAGTAACCTGATGAATCATTGTATCAGTTCCTCATCTGTAAACAGACAAGTTGACTTTGGTCATCTCCAAGGTCCCTGATGTCTGGATGACAATAACAATTTCCCGATGTCCTAAGTAGAAAATTAGTTTAACTTGTTGCAACTGCCACAAAGTTTGAACACACAGTGGTGGAACCTTCTGAGAAACAGAAGCAGGGATGCAATGCCGCCATTATTAGCGATCTCCACACTAAAAGATCAAGTAGTCAGCCAGGCGGTGGTGGCCTTTAATCCCAGCACTCGGGAGGCAGAGGCAGGCGGATCTCTGTGAGTTCGAGGCCAGTTTGGTCTACAAGAGCTAGTTCCAGGACAAGCTCCAAAGCTACAGAGAAACCCTGTCTCGAAAAACAAACAAACAAACAAAAAGATCAAGTACTAGTGACTGAATATGGGAAGACTCCAGAATCAAGAATTTTCCTGTCTTGATAGCATTAAAATAGGCAGACAATAATACGGGCCAACGATGTTCTTAAGCACGAAAGCCATTACAGTAGCAAGGGTTAACGAAAATGAAGCTTTGGGCTAAGGCCACTCATCCATAGAGACAATTGGGTGGCCCAGTCCCTCTGAATATTTCGTAAAATGGGGGGCTCTGCACCTCTTGGGGGGCCCCGTTTCACACACATTAGCAAAGAGATCAGGGAAAAGTTTTATTGCCAACTTACATATTTCAATATTGAGTCAATTTTCCTTATGGCTAGGCAAAAACAAGCCCTAGTAACTTATGAAGCCTAGACTCGGATGAGGCTTGGAGGAAGCCCACTTTCTATTCCAGTCCCCTGCTCCCTCGAGGCGACCCCACCTCTCCCCGACCCGCAGTAGCAGTGCCCTCCAGCCGAGTTTCACAACAGCCCCTCCCGGAGAAGCCCTCCCCACCCCCAGCTAAAGGCCGGGAATCCTGCCGCTGAGAGAAGTTCCCACTTCCCCGCGCGGGGGAGACTGCGCGCTGCGCAGCCCCGGGTGGGCCCGCCACTCCAACAGCCCGGGCTTTCGGGCATACTCGGAACTCAGACCCGAATCCCCTGGCCGCGCGGCCTCCCTCCGCCGAGCTTCCTGCCCTCCTGAGACCGTGGACGCCGGCATCCGCCGACCCAACTCACCAGATACTCCCAACTCTCCCTGCCTGGAACCAGGCTCGCTCCGGACCGGCGAGACCCAGCGGCCGCGTCCCGTCTCGCCGGTCTTCCTGCGGCGCCCGCCGAGCCCTGCCAGCGGGCAACGTGGCCCTTCCCCGGGAGGGCGGGGCGGGGCTCCCTTAGCCCCCTCTGTTGGTCCCCGCCCTACCACGGGCGAGTCCGCGCTGGCCCCTCCTTCGGGGGCCTGCCTCTTCTGCTGACTTTCAGATCACCCGTCAAGACCTAAACAGCGGGTTTCCCCCGGTCTTCCAACTTAGAAAGGCAGTGGTAGAAGAGATGTTTGTTTGGGGCCCTTTCCCTAGTCACAACTCTCAGTGTAGATGCGGATCCCACTCACACCCTCAGCCTCGTCCAGTACAGACTTTCCCCGAGTGTCCCTTAATCCAGCCCAGCCCATGAGTCTAGAGCTTTACCGACTTTGACGGGTGCGGACTTGGTGGAGCGTTCCCAAGTAGAGCGTTCATCAAACCCAACACGAAGAACCTGGAAACTATTGCCTATACCCAAACCAGGAAAGCTGCAGAGTTTGAGCTGGAGAAAGGCGAGGGGTGAGTGCAGTGGGTGCAAGCAACAAGTACTAGGTGCAAAAAGGGAAGCAGGAGAGGAAACACCTGCTGCCCAAGGCAAGCCAGAGCTAGTCATTTCGATTCTTTCTTGTTTTTTTTTTTTTCTTCTGTGGGTGGGGAAACCAGAGATAGGCCTGTGCACAGTGTAAGCCCTAAGCCTAAGGGAGGGAAAGAATCAGAGGCTTTTGTAGTAACCCTAAATGGGTGTGTGTGTGCCTGGACCTGGATTCCTTGGTATTTTAAAGTAAAAGAAACCAGGAGGGAGTTTGAGGAGGGTGGAGACAAGCACTCAGCAGAACCCCGGGGGACCTACGTGCTAAGCAAGGAATGCCACAGTCAGAGCCTCAAGCAGCCTGAGAAAGGGGAGGGAAAAAGCAAACCAGGAACTTCAGGGCCTGACCTAGGTGTCAGCAGCAGCCCTGGAGCAGTTTCTGAGGTCTGAGTCCTGGGTAATAGGCCACGCAGAGCAAGCCAGATTTCAAGGGCTGGGCCATTTTGGAATTCAAAGAGGTATCTGAGAATCCCTACTGTCCACTCACCTCTACCACAACCTCACCCTCCCACATCCTGTTGTACCTGACCTTTGCGTAACCCTGAGCTCCCACCACCCAGCTCTTACCCCACTGTCTGGGACTCTTAGGGCTCCTTAAGCAGGCGAGGAGTTAAAATTCTAAGGAGTCACTAGGTATAAAGTCACCCTTCCCTCCAAGTCTGTTCTCCTGACCTCTCCGTACACTCTCCCGGCATCACCCCCATTCTACAGACAAGTCTGGGGCTTTGGGTTAAGTATACATTTCCTGTCAAGTCATAAGCCCTAGCCAGATTTTAGAATTAGGCATTCCAGCTTCCAAACCTAGCACCCACGTGTCCTTGAGAACTGCTGGGACAGCTCTGTGCCCACGGGACAGGAACACAGTGGGACAGCAGAGAAATCTTGATAGCAGCAGTTGAAATCCCGCCCTGAAGTACAGGAAAGGCTGACACGTCAGTGGAGTGGACTGAGTGTGGGTGTGGTGAGTGAATGCCCACCATTTCCAGTTTAGCTGACTGCACAGACTGTGACAGGAAACTCAAGCCCATGCATGTGCCAAGAGAATGCCACTGTTTGTCTACACCTTTGGTCCTCTTCTTACTTCCCATAAAAAGGAATTAAGGTGCTTATAGCCCTCACACTTAGTGCCCAAGTGTTAAGAAAAACAACGAAGTGTAATTTCTCTATAAGTATAAAAAGTTGGGAAACCAGTCCTTAGATCCAAAATATAGGGAGCTAAAATCACCATCCTGGATAAAACACATACATACCGGGTACTGAAGATGGGAAGACTGAGCAGCCCAGGCCTTTTAAGGCAGTGAGACAGGAAACAGGTGGGGAGAACACAACTGACCACCATGTCCATCTTTGCAGTCCTTTGCTTATATTCCAAGATAGTCGCCAAACACAAGAAGCCCATCCCCCTCCAAGATAGGAACACGGAGTTGAGATGGGATGAGTTTTTAAACAGGAGGAATAGATAGCATTTGGTCCAAGCAACAAGAATGTATCAGTAATGAAGCCTTGGGCTCTAGAGGCTGCACTGGGGAAGAACCAAAGAAACAGGAGCTGGGTGTCGAGACTCTGGGGATGAGCTTGGGATCAGATTATGTGCAAATGGAAAAACAGGAAGATCTAGTCTCAGGATAACAGAGAATTAAAAGGTAATACACTTGCCTGCCTACTCTACTAGCACACAAAAGCAAAACAAAACAAACAAGGAAAGTAAAAAATATTCCAGGAACTTGCCCCTTATAAACTACAGCCTAGATACCCCAAAGTGCTTGCAGTTTGGAAAGAATTCATGCTCTGAATTTGTGACAGATCTTTACTTAAAAACATAAGAGGAAGCAAAACGGAAGTGTTAAACTCGTGTTTTAGTTTCTTTTATCATTCCTCCTAACATGTCTGCCCCAAACCACACAGCGATACAGAAACTCAGCTTGTTAACAACAGACCACTAAGCAATGCCTATGAAATCTTTTCATTAGCCACCTCCAATTCCTTTTAGAATAAAGGAAGGTCTAAATAAATTCAGTGTAAAATCTCCTGGCTAACAGCCTTGTTAAACACTTGAGTGTAGTACCCTAGCAATCTGCTGGCCCTGTGAAAAAGTTTGAGAGAAATGTCTAGCAGAAGAATCAGCAGGGGACAGGAGAGCTAGTGCTCTGGCAGGTCAAAGACTCTAGCTCACACTAAGGAGGAAATGACTTACCAGGGAGGCTGTCAGGGCACCGAGTTTCTCTCTCTCCCTGGAGGCTGCTGTAAGGCAACTCAGCACTCAACTGCACAAGTGTTAAGGGGTGTGGCATATGTTTATGCCACACCCCTTAGGTGAGCTCTTCCTGCTCAGGGCTTCCATAGGTCCTCCTCAAACAAGGAAAGCAATCCTCAAGCGCTTCCTTAGAGTGAGGTAAGCTGGATAACAGCCTGGACACTTTGATTGACATGAACACTGGTCAATGCAATGTAACTCCTCAGTACTTGGGATGCTGTAGGCACTCCACGTAGGATAAGGAAAGTTCCAGAACACACCATGCCCTGCAGGTGGCTCAGGAGGCATCTTGGCATTACATAGCCATAAAGAGATCACTGTGATACCTGTGTATAAGCAAAGATTGGTAACCATGCACTTGCTCAGTAGATTTGGGGAAGATGACACATCGACACTGAGACTCATACATATACAGCAGCCTGGCCTCCAAGGGGGCCGTGACAAGCTTCAGACAAGACAAAGAACAGTTCAGAGCCAGAAGACCTACTCAGCTGAAATGCCCAGCCTTCAGGCCACTGAGGAAAGACTGGGACTCCTATGGCAAGGAAGAACAGGCATTGTTTTCAGTGGATGTGAGGTCCCTCTGTAACTGACTTACAGGCTTCATGACCCTAGCCCTCGCCACCACATGCTGCTGCCTCAAATGCAGGTGCTGTGCGTGCGTCCCCTGCTCTTTGCTGTTTATCATCACTAGGAAAAGCAGGCACCTCGGTGTAGGGAAATTTTCAAAGAAGGAGCAGGCAGGTACAAAGACAGCTAATAACTTGGGTTATGAACAGTCTTAAGATAAATAAAAGCCCAAGAGATGTCAGTTTGGAGCCACCTGGCACCAGAAAGAGCAGACAAGGATCTGAGAGAGGAAAAAAGGTTCAGCACCCACTCCAAGAAATTGGGTTAGGTCTTCTCACTAGTCCTTGAGACTTAAAACTTCCCCCAGAGGAAGTTGCTGCAAAGCTGAGTGGAGAGCCATCAGAGCCAATGCAGTATCTGACAGGATCCCCTTGAGTTAAGCTTTCCTAAAACTGTTCACCTTTTACATAACATGATGAAACAAATGCCAGGAAGGCCTTTAAATAAGATGTCTGCTAAGGCTGGCAGTGGTGGTGAACACCTTTAATCCCAGTACTCAGGAGGCAGAGGCAGGTGGGTCTCTGTGAATTTGAGGACAGCCTGGTCCACAAAGAGAGTTCCAGGACAGTCAGAGCTGTTACAGAGAAACCCTGTCTCGAAAAACAAACAGAGATATCTGCTTATGGCTCTGGCAAGCATGCTCATTGAATAAAAGAACAGAACTTTCATCCAGAGCTTTTCTATGTATTACAATAAACAAGAAATCAAGTAAAATTGATGTGGCTGTCTTATATGAACAAGGTCTTTCAAAAGGCAAAATTATTTCGTTTGTTCCTAGAAGCAACCTGAGTGAAGTATTGTCTGGTGTGACGAGAACAGCACAGAAGGTGATTAACGTATCTCAGGCTGCACTCTGAACAGGAAAGTTGGAGCTAGACCACAAATTTTACTGCTCCCCAAACTCAAGCTGTTTCTGTTCTTTCCATGAGGGTTCAAGACCTCAGCTTCCTTACTGGGGAAAAAGGCAAAGAGACAATTTAGGGAGTTATCTAGCCATTTCCTACTCCAGCTCGCCTTCTACCCCTCCCTTAGTTAATAGATTCCCAAAACTAAGCAGTCTGCCTCTGCCAGAGTGAGTAATCCATTTCGGTCAGTCCAGACCAGTCTGAAATCCTATTAGCTCACTAGTGGAAGGGCCTTGAAAGGCACCTAATCCAACAGCCCTGCAGCCCGATTGCCTTGCATGCTCTCCTTGACCTCACCTCACCTATCTGAGCTCACAATTGCAAGCACTCAAATCCTTTACCAGCTATCTGTTGTAGCCTCAGTAAGGGACAGGTTAGGGTCATTATCTGCCCCTTGAAAGAGAGGTAGAGGTGATGCTTCCTGTGTACCATCAGAATAAGGTTCTTTTTCATCAGGGTACAGGAGGTGCCCTGACTTTAGACATGGCTGCCTTCCCAGACTGTCCCCATTCCCATCTCCTGCACAGCAACAGCAGGGCACCAAGTGAGAAAGGAGGAAGAACCTTACCTTTCTTTTCTTCTCTCAGTGGCTCCCCTGGAGATCATCAAGCCTCCCACTTAATACTCCATTTTCAAACTGAATCAGATTCACCAAAGCACAGCTTCTCTCCACTTATCCAGGTCCAAAGTCCATGGCCGGGTGGACCCTGACAGGGAGGAGTCTGGGGGGGAAGGGGTGTGTCCAGGCCCCTCCCCCCCCACTGCTGATTTCCGTGTCCCTTCCAGGCGGTTATGACATCCCTTCATCCAGCGGGCTTCTAAAGCTCAGAGGCTCGTGGTAGGCCGATTCCAGGTATTATGCCATCTCCTGCTCAAGCAAGAGAAACCATCCACTGGTCCACTTGTGTTCTGCTGGGGCTCAGGAGAAGAAACAGGCTGTAACATCGACATGGCCCAGGAGGCTTTCTCTGGGAACCTGTGGAACATTTAAACATTATGACACTCTCCAATCTTTCTGAGACCTCCATGTTGACTATAGTCCTTTACCGTGTTCAGCCAACAAACGCTCTTCTTCAACTACTCCACACAATTTGTACAAAAAGTACATACTTCATACACAAACTGTAGCCCCATCATTCTGAGCATACGTGTATGTGTGCTTGGGTCCTAACTATTCTCAGTACAGACATGCAACCAAAAGTACTGTCAGTGTGGAAAGACGGTCCTCTAAAAATACAGAAAATAAGGTCCCACGTTCTAAAACACCACTTACTAACCCTCTCTCTCTCAAGCTTCTCTGGGGGTTCAGTGTTTTAATCTCCTACCTCCTGTCAATGGGACTGAATCCTACCCAGACCTAGATGCTGGCACCTTCCACAGGCATCCCCTGCAACCCTCACCTCCCCCACAGCTTCCGAAACTATGCCAAGGATGTAATTCCCAATTTCTTTCAAACTCCTTCCCAGGGCCACTCCCGAGAGCACTCTCCTGGACTATCTGAGGCCTGAGTCCTGCTGGCAGAAGCCCCAATTTCTCAGTCTGGGAGCCCTCCTTGGTGCCCCTGCCCTCTGTGAGTTTTACAGACATACGGACACACGGACACACACGCGCGCACAGGCACGCACCCCTCTTCCTGTAGGGGCGTGGCGGACACAGGACACCCCCTGCTAAGAACTTAACTCCTCCCACCCTTCCCTTCCGAACCCCGCGCTCGGCGCTCGGCGTTCCCACGGCACAGTGACACGGAGACCCTCCCAGCACTGCGAACCCTCGCTTCCACAGCGCCTGCGACTCGGTTCCTCGGCGCACGGGCTCCTTACCTGGACCCCGCCCACCCGATCCCGGCTGGGAGCCTCGGCCCTCCCAGCTCCAGATCCAGGCCGGGGCCGGGTCCCAGCCGCCAGCAGGCCCCACCCCCTCGACCCCCTGTGGCCCGGCCCTCCCCTCGCGCTCCTCTCCCCCCTCCCGCCAGGCGCCGCAGCCACTTCCGCCCGTCCTCCGGAAGTAGGTCCCGGGCAACCGCTGCCTCCTCACATCCCGCCCATTGGCCTGGTCCTCGCCGGCCCATCATCACCACCGCCGCCGCCACGGGAGCACGGGAGGTGGGTCTGCACGCTTGAGCCAGTTCTACAGTGTTGGCGAAGTGGAGGAAGGGGCGTTGGAGAAGCCCCCCGTGAGGACGTAGCCGGGGGCTCGGGGCGAGAGCCGTACGCCGGGGGGCGGGGCGGAGGCTGAGGCCTAGAGCCGGAGCGTGCGTCACTCCGAGCGGCGCGGGAAGTAGCGCGCATGCGCCGCCGGGCTTCGGCCGGTCGCGCGAGTTGACGCTCCGACTGCCCGAGTGGGAGGGAACTTGGGCGAGAAGTGGAGGCGGAACCTGCTCAGGCTGCCCTGCCTCTATTCCACCGCCGGAAGGTCGCCTAGCAACGGCCTGGTTGAAGTGGCTTCTGAGGCCAGGGGCCCTTTTAGGTCTTTTAGGCACTGTTTATGCCTGTTAGCACAAACCTGTTACCGAGCTGAGTTTCCTGTGTAGCAGTGCCAGAAAAAGTTTTTATTTCATGCATCGCTGTTTCCCACTGCATCGCTGACTGAGTAGGACCTTCCCAAGAGGATGGAAAGCGCCCCGTTACCGTTTACTGAACACTCACTGCGCTGAGCTCTTCATAACTAGTAACCAAATATCACAGGTCGGAACCCCAACTATGGTCTCCTATAGCGACAGAAGCATAACGGAGGTTGCAGACTTGTTAGAACCTACCCCAGTCTTACAGTTGGGGTAACTGACACATGGTCACATGGTTTTGCCTCTGTCAAGTGCCACCTGTTTTAAAAGCCACCTGGTGATAGGGCTCACAGGACTTGAATTCAGGTATCAGCACCCACATGGTGCCTTAAAATTGTCTGTGACTCCTGTTATAGGGGATCGCGTACCCTCTTTTGACCTTTGGGCCACCAGTCATGCATGTATGTATGTATAGTGCACTTCTGTGCATTCAGACAAAACATTCACACACAAAAATTAAAAATCGTTTTAAATAAACTATTCTTTGAAGCACCAGCTTTAAAGTTCCAGATTTTCTGCTTTTTTTCCCGGATACAAAATACCCTTTAATCTCAGGAGTCTGCCTTTTGTCAACAATCAACTGTGATACGTGGAAAAGTTACTAGAACTTTTCGTACCTCTATTTTTTCATATTTACAATAAGAATAATGAAAGTCCTTCACCTTATTCAATTAGTGTGAGAATACACCCTTTGCTTCAAGTACAACCGTACTCAACTGGGACTAGATGTGCTTCTTAAATTCTAAACTGGTTCTGATTCTCAAGTTCAAGAGCTTGATTCTGATCCTGATTCCAGTGACCATCATGTACCCTGACCAAATCCCTTCCCTCTGCCTCTCTAAAACATCAGAACTTTGGGGGAAACAATGTCTGTAGTGATGTTTTGTTTGTGATCTAACAAATAAAGCTTGCCTGAAGATCAGAGTACAGAGCTAAGCCACTAGTTAACCGGAGAGGCTGGGCAGTGGTGGCACACACCTTTAATCCCAGCACTTGGGAGACAAAGGCAGCTGGAACTCTGAGCTCAAGGTGACAGAAGATTGAAACTGTCTAAAAGAGAAACAGCTTACACAAAGGTGATCCCAGCACTTGGGATCCCATACCTTTAGTCCCAGCACCAGGGAGTTGGAGACGGGAGTGATATGGTTGAGTGGAGAGCGGAATATAAGGTAGGAGGAGACAGGAGTTGAAATACAGTCTGAGGTTTTGTAGAGAGCATTCAGTCTGAGGATTTGTAGAGACAGGATCGCCCCTTTTGTCTGAGCATTGGTAGAGGTCAGAATGCTCTAGTGGTTTCCTGCTCTGCTTCTCTGATCCTTCAGCTTTTACTCCGATATCTGGCTCCAGGTATTTATTATTAAGACCAATTAGAGTTCGTGCTACAAAATGTCAACTAACTTACAACCTTGTAATTCCTTTGTCTATTTTGAAGTGTTTCTTAAAGCCAGAATAACCATTTTTACTTATTGAAAGCATTTAAGTGGTTATTGTTTTGAATAATAATGTTTATTAAGCATATAGAGAAATACACCTGCTCATCTTCCCCAGGGCATTCTCTGCTCTTTGCTAGATGTGTGACACATTGTTTTTATCCTTACTGTGGGACAAATATGTTACCCATATCGTCCCTCTCAGACCAAACACTAAACTCCTTCAGAATAATGGGAAAATGTAAGTTACAAGTGGCTCAGCAGTCCAGTTTGTGGGGTGAGGAGACCACAGGCTTCATAACACTTCAGTCTACCACAGTGACTGCCACTTCACAGTGTTCTCACTGATAAGTGACAGCGTGTGTGTGTGTGTGTGTGTGTGTGTGTGTGTGTAACAACTGATTTATTCCTAGGAACTGGTCAAGAGCTGACTTTTTCAGATGATTGACTGCTAAAGAAGTCAAACCATTTGAGGTCATGATTATGCTTAGCAAGCTTCCTTGCTTGCATTCTGACATGTTTTGGGCTTTTTTGTTGTGAGTGGTTGAAAAAAATCTGGGATTTGAGTAGAGAACTGGCTAATAGATAAAATGGATCGGAGCTCCTCAGCTGCAGCTGGAGAGGAATGCTGGGTGGGTGGGAGAGGTTACCTTTTCTGGGATTTGTCAGTTTGGGAACAGGTCAGGCAGTTTATCTCAGGGACTCAGAGACCAGATACTGTTGACCTGAGGTGCCCAAAGACTTGAGACCCAGCTCCTTTCAGCCTTGGATGTCCCCTGTCTTCCATTTCATGAAGTTATCAGACTTTATTACCAACTTAAATGCCATTCTCCTTGAAGCTTCACTGTGTGGTTGACACTTTTTTCCCTTGCCTGTATTGAAATCCACCCGGTCCCTGATCTTATCCCTTTCTGCATTCCTCGGATCTACAATACCACAGTAACATCCAGAGAAGAGCTGGAAGAGTGAGCAGCCCTGGGTACAGAGGAGACTGGAGCAAGGCATAGAAGAATCTTGGGTTCTGGTGATTCACTGTGTAGAACTTTTCCCATGAAGAGGCTGTGGAATCAAAACTGAGAAAGAGGAGGAGAAAAAAAAGAGTTATAAAATGCTAAAGATTTAACTTGGCAAGTTATGAGGAAAAAAAACTGGATTTCTAGGCTGGAATTAAAATATGAGTTTTACTGCTTCCAATGAAAGAAAAAAATGCTATAAAATAGATTACAGCAAAACATGTTAGAAAATCAGTTACACATTGTAGAAATCTGAACCAGGAGGGTCAAGTTTGTAGAATAATGGAAAATAGAAAATAGTTGTTCCCGGGACAAAACAACATACATCATCCCATTAAAAAATGAGAGAATCTGGGGACGCGGGAGTCTGTCCTGCACAGGAGGAGCTATGGCAAAGAGGATAAGAGCACACCCAAGTCCATGCAGCCTTGAGTTCAAATGCTGCCATCGAAACCTTGTACACCCTCACTTGCTGAATAAGAAAGTATACAAATTAAGACATGAAAGAGAACTTCAGGTCTTGGCAAGAAGTTAGAAGAAATGGAAGCTCAATTAAAATGTTAATTCTAAAAGCAGATAAGATGTTAGAAAATATAGAAAGCCAGTTAAAATATTTAAAAATAAGTCAGGCACAAAACAGCTGACTAAGAGATGAAGAAATCAAGTTACAGATACTTTGTACAACTTTAACAGAGCTCTATAGCCAGGACTTACTCAGACTGCTTCAAGACCCTCTATGTGGCTGTTAGCCAGTATGCTGCTTCTCACAATTCTATGTAGAACTGCAGACTGGTAGATGTGCCCTGAAAGACTGACCTGGCCTGTGGGGTTAGAAATCCGCCCCCCAAAAAAGCCAAAAACATACTTCATCATTGCTTGCATTCGTTTTCCAAAAATTGCCACACTACTGGTTAGTTTTTTGTTACCTTGGCACAACTTAGAGTCATCTGGGAAAAGAGAAACCTCATTTGAGAAAATGTCCCTAGCATGCTGGCCTGTAGGCAAACCAATAGGCATTTTCTTGATTAGTGATTGATGTGGCAGGACTCAGCCCACGGGGGGTGGTACCAACCTGAACAGGTAGGTAGGTTTTTGGTTGTATTAGAAAGCAAACTGAGCAAGTCAGTAAGTTGTATTTCTCCATGGCTTCTGTTTCAGTTCCTGGATAAGATGAAATAAATCTTTTCCTCTCCAAGTTTCTTTTGGTCGTGTTGTTTATCATGGCAATAAAAAGCAAACTAGGGTTCAATCCAGGTATGGTGGCCCACTCCTTTAACCCCAGCATTTAGGAGGTGGAGGCAGATGGGTCTCTGAGTTCAAGACCAGCCTCCTCTACAGAGTGAGTTCTACGTCAGCCAGAGCTACACACAGAGAAACCCTGCTTCAAAAAACAAACAAAAACATCAACAACTAGAACTGTACAGTGGCAGGAGGAGAAAGAGTTGTAGGAAAGGGACCAGCAGGGAAGGCTGGGGAAAGGGTGATGGTCCTGATTCCTGGATAAACACGACCATTACCAATTTTCATCTTATCTCTTGAGATGATAGGCCTTTAGCAAGGCTGTCGTTACACCTGCCAGGGTTGGATCTGCAACAGCAAATCAGTATCACAGGAAGCATAGTTGCCCTGCATTTCCCAAGTGGTTTGCCAGGAACAGTAACTGTCCATGTTCTGAGTTACATGGGATAGTCAAGGAAAGGTCACTCTAGAGTAATTCAGGCTCTGTGGCAGCTGGGAGGAACAGTCTTTATGAACCTCGAACTGCTGTGCAGAAGCATAATCCGTTGATCGTTACACAAAAGTTGTTTTTGGGTAAAACAAGTTCTCCCATCTAAAGCCCCTAATCTAATCTGTATGTTTTGGGAAGGGAAGCATCACACCCCTACAACTTTACTCATTACGCACTGTTTGCAGTATTCAGTAATGCAAGACACTGAAGTGTGCCAGGACCATCTTGTGACCAAAGTCAGGCAAAGGCTGTAAAGCCTCAGAAAAACAACTCTATAGATAATAGAAAACAATCACTGTTTCCTGCAATTTCTTCAAGGTCAAACTACTTCTAGAAAACAACCATTCCAACATTTACCCTAGATACAATGATTCTACTGGGATTCCACTACAAGGAACTCTGTTCAGAAGTCCCCGCGCATTAACATTCCATGACCTTTGTTACACGGAAAGTCTCCTCCTTTGAGGATTTCTACTCTTCAGCCGAGCTATGGGGCCATGGAGAGCTCGGTAGGGGACTTCATTGTAGTTTTCCCTTTTTTCTGTTTTTCCTTCTTCTCACTAGATTTCATAAGACTGTACCACTCACACTGTATTAGCATATAAACTATCTGTTCAGTCTGTTTCTAGGCAAAGGTGCTTTCCCATGGAAACATGGCAGTTACTTTCCCAGCCAAACCTTAGTCATTACTCATCCCTTGTGGAAGATTTCAATTAATGGCTTTCTTGCACGGTGCCTATGAAATGTTCTTGGAAAAACTGTTAAACCCCAATCTAATCAGACCTTTAGGCTTCGTTTGAAGGTGATACTACTTAAACATATGACACTGGAAAACAATAGATAAGCCAAGAATGTGCAGCCTTCAAGTTAGCTACCCAAATTCTTCAAGTCTGTGCCATATGTCAAAACCATAGAGAAGGAAATGTGGGGGAGATTTTCCAAATTAGCCTCCAGATGGAACCCTCAAACCCTGATTGCATCATAGATTAAAGTTCCATAAAAATCTTCAGGAGAGGGCTGGAGAGATGGCTCAGTGGTTAAGAGCATTGTCTCGACTTCCAAAGGTCCTGAGTTCAATTCCCAGCAACCACATGGTGGCTCACAACCATCTGTAATGAGGTCTGGTGCCCTCTTCAGGCATGCACACAGACAGAATATTGTATGCATAATAAATAAATAAACAAATAAATATTTAAAAAAAAAATCTTCAGGAGACAATTAGAAAATTTTAAAAGTGACTTAAAGGGTCCGGGGAGATGGCTCAGAAGGTCACCATGTCTGACAATCTGGAGTTGAAGTCTTGGAACCTACATAGAGGAAAGAAAGAACGACTTTAACCCAAGCACTCCGGGAGGCTGAGGCAGGTGAATCTCTGTGAGTTCGAGGCCAGCCTAGTCTACAAGAGCTAGTTCCAGAACAGACACCAAAGCTACAGAACTAATTTCCTCAGTTTGTCCTTTAACGTGCTCACATGCACTATGGCATAAGTGCCATGCACATACACATAAATTTAGTTTTTAATGACTTGTATATTAGTTGTGATTACCAATAGAACAATTGCTATGTTCCTTTAATGTAATAGGAGTAAATTCTATAAAAGATTGTCTTTATTAGGTGTTTTATAATGAAGGATTTTTAGCAATCTTTGTGCTTTATCTACTATATTTTTTAGAAATACTTATATCCATGTGCTTGTGGAAAAGAAAATTCAAATTTTATAAGATGTTGGCACATTGAATGTAAGCTGAAGGCATTTATAGTTCCAGTGTGTTGATACCTAAGTGTTTAATACTTTTCATAAAGAATTAAGAGAAACTGGGTCAAAGTTAGAATATATTTCTATTTGAAGAAATGTGTTAATCATCGTATTTTCTTCAGCCAGTTTCATGTTAGCAGCCACTATGTGATCAGAGGCTAGTTCATACACCTCAGAGTGGATATTCACACCCAAGTTGCTATGCTCTCAAGAGCTTTTTACCTTTCCTGTCTCTAGCAATTAACCAAGTAGGGAAAAAAAAATCAATGTCATTTCTACTACCCAAAGTCTTGTTGGCAGAATAATCAAGTAGTTCAGAGAGTTGCTTCCCATAAAAAGCTGCATTCGATTTGCATAAGTTGGAGGCAGTGAAACTCTCTAGAGAAATTATCCTTTGAGGTAGATTTCAGTTGATGATGCAGGCCTCTTAGAGACAGACAGACATGAAGTAAGTAATATTTTCAAATGCACTTATTTCAGGCTTACATTGTTAGCGCCACATTTTTACTCAATGTGAAAACTTCCCAACCTGGTTTACTAATGTTTTGTTTTGACCTAGTTTTCCATCGTTTTTCTGGCCTTAATCCCCAAGATGCCTCCAGGCAAATGTGCTCCTGCTTTCTCATCGTATGTTTGACCAGTCTATCCTTTCCCCAGTAAAGGTGGAAAGCATGCTTACATTACAGTAATGCAACCAGTCTGGCCACCTATGCTCTGAACTAATGGATCTTCTCCAAGTAGAATTGCTTGCTTTGTCCTGGGAACAGCTTCTTTCATGTTTGTAAAATACTTATGCTTCACAAATGCCCGGTCTTCCCATGTGTAATAGTAAAAGTAACCTTGCAATCAAAGGCCAAACTCGTGGCAACCAGCACTCAAATCTTAGTGACTGATAAAATAGTTTTCCCATGTGTCATCAAAGGCAGCACTGCTCCAGTCGATGGACCAATTTAGAGTTGTGTCCTTTGCCTCTGATGCTTTTTACTAATGGCTACCCAACTGAGACTCAACTCATGAAGGATGGCAGAAGTGTCAGTGGGAGAAGAAACAAAATCCTTGAATCACCTCAAGATCTCAGCCCAAAACTGACACACTATCATTTCTGCTCACACTCCATTGGCCAGAGCCCAGCCTCAGCAAAATGAGGGCATATGCTCCATCCTGGTGAATCTTGGGAAAGGCAAGTAGAAAAAGAACTGTAGAAATATACCTTAGCTTCCCTTGAGCTTCATACGTATTTGCAACTAAGTTCTGGCTAAAAGAATATGAAAAAATGTGATGTACCACCTCTTGCTCTTGCTGGTCTAGGACCTACCTTTCCCTGCATGCTAGCTGGGAACATGGTGGAGCTAGAGACACTGGTAGAGTGGCTGCCTGGTCAACCCTGCCTCTGGCATGTTACAAGTATCCTATGCATGCTTACATGTCAACCCTACCCTGGCATGCTACAAGTATCCTATGCATACTTACAGAGTTTTGCATTTCAGTTACAGTGCCTTAGAACCAACATTAGTGTATAATTCATCATTCAGCAACGATTCACTGGAGGTCTTCTTTGTGCCATGTGGATCATGCTTGGCCTTGGAGAAATGACAGTGGCAAAACTATAGTTGGCTGTTTTGTATCTTCAGTGACAGATCTTGTCAGGAATAAGTTGTGTCAAACTTAAAGTTGTATGGAACTAAATCTGGAGTAATGCAAGAAAAACTGGACAAACAATATACAAGATCTTTGGGCTGTGACAATTTTAACTTCATAGTTGTGACAGTGTTCTATGATTTTATAGGATGTTACTAAAGAGAAATAGGTGAAAGGGTCACAGATCTCTGTAGTCTCACATCTCCCCACATGTGAATCTATATAAGCTCAAGCTCAAGTAAAAAGCAAACAACAACAACAACAACAAAACCCTCAAATCCTTGGTTTCATGCTTATGGCCTAATTACAAGGCTAAGTTACAACTAAGAAATCAAAAAGGTCATTAATGATAACTTTGACTGGTAACAACCCAACTTAACCCATCCAGTTAACAGCAATGCCCTGATATAGCAGAGAGATTGCAGCAAGAATACATAGCCTGAAGCAAGAGTGGTACAAAGTACTTCTCTCTTTAAATAAACATCCACATAATTTGTCACCCAGCCAGAAACACTTGAAAATAATCACACTGGAATGAGCTGTATAATGAATTATGCTGGTCACTCTACCTTTAATACATTGTGGTGTTCTTTGTAATAGCAACCTCGCCTTTTCTGACTAGTAGCATGGAGGTCAGTGGATGTTTTATAAGCCAAGGTGGGATATACAAGCTTCAGCGACTTAATGCTTATTGGCACCAAATACTAATTTCTTGCTCATGCAAAAGATAATACGGTGTTTGTGTTCCCCTCTGTCTTGTGTTCAACTCATTTTGATTGCAACCCCCTGGGCTGTTAAAAACTAGAAGAGAAAACTGAAAGGGAACATAATTTTATGGGCCAATCCACTGGCCTCAACAAGTCAGGCCTTCATCTTGTCCTTAAGGTAACATTCACAGGTGAGCAGGTGGGTGGCCCAGAGCAGCAGCTGAAGGCCTCTTGAGGCCATCCGGGCACCAATGTTGGCCTTTCCTTGGCAGTCTATGGCTTCCACAACTCAATGAGACCCATTTTTGATTTCTGATCTCCAGAACACTACGATACCAAATTTATGTTTTAAGTCACACGCCTGTGGCAATTTGTTACAGTCACGAACTAGGGTATCCATCTGTGAATAGATCTTATCTTTTCATGAGAATATAAACTGAGCTAAGGCCCAGGCTGCCTGGGAAAGAGTTCAGTTTTGTGACACAAGCCTACTGGGGCAGGATAGGAAGCAAGGGTTAGATGGAAACACATAGACTGTTCTTTCCAAGGCAATGTCTAGGGCTAGTGTAACCATTGATTTCCTACAGTAAGTATTGAAGGACCCAGTGAAAAGGCTAGTTAAATTAACTAAACAGTGATGATAACTAGCTAGGAATCCCTCAGGAAGAATGCAAAAAATGTGTGTTTCACAAGCGAGTTGAGTCACTATATAAATGCAAATGTGGTAATGCTAAGATCCCTTTTGTTAGAAAATCAAAACCATATGTTTGGAGAGGAAAGTACACATTTGGAGGCATGATGCTGAGTAGCAGTTAAGAATGGTGCCAAGCTGCTGATTTGACTTCCCCCACATGTTGCCCTAGTGACGCTATGGCTGTTTCAGGAACTAAGAGGTGGTTGTTTGAACAAATTCCTAGAAGTATAAATGGGAGGATTATTAGTTTAGCTCCTTCCAAAACATACATAATACTTGAGTTTACAGTGGTTGTATTCTACAAGGAAGGAATGTTCCCACTCTGGTTGGCTCTTATCTTCTTAGGGATCTCAGACTACAGAGCAGAGCTTCATTGTGATGTGCGGAATCTGTTTCTTCTCTGCCATAGCCACTATCTTCCTTTCGTTAAACCTTTCAGTCCCTGGCTAATCAAGAACTTGATCTAACCTTGCAATCAACATGTGGTCCCTTCCCTCACATCCCTAGCCTACCTACAATCTTGCAGTTCTGAGACTGGCTGAAGGAATACTGTCAGGAAGGTAAAGAGGTGAGCAAAGAGTCCCCAAGTAGGCGCCATAGTAAGGGCCATAAGGCTGCTCAGTCACTGAGGCCTTGCTCTTGGAAAAGTTCATTGGGGCACTGGCCTCTGCTCCTGACTGATGAGACACAATAGGGATGGGGTTAGTAATGAACTCCAGGGCACATCCTGTTTCTCCTATGCATCAGTCATAATGGGACAGTCAACTTCAAGTTAAGTTAAAGGTTCGTGTGGGACAAGAGAGACTCAAAACATGCCCTTCTAAAGGCTCACCAGTGTTAGCCAATGTATTAGTCTGTTTTCTGTTGCTACAACAAGGTACTTGATGCTGTGTACATTATAATGCAGTGGGGTTTTTCTTGATAGTTGAATGGTTCTAAACAGCATTGTGCCAGAGTTCTACTGAGGATTACCTGGCTGCATCACAGCTTGGCAGAGAATCAAAAGGGGAATCAACCATGTACAGAAAGAATAAAGTGCTTTAGAAGTGTAAGGCTGGGGCCGGGCGGTGGTAGCCCACACCTTTAATCCCAGCACTCAGAGCAGAGGCAGGCGGATCAAGACCAGCCTGGTCTGCAAAGTGAGTTCTAGGACAACCAGAACTGTTACACAGAGAAACCCTGTCTTGAAAAACTTAGAGGAGTGGAGGAATAGAAATGGAAGGTTGGAACTGACTTTCTAACAACCTATCTTATTTTGAGACGGGGTTTCTTGTGGGGTAATATTATACAGGCCACATACTTCTGCTTTGCATTGGTGGCCAGGCTCTCAAGCCACAGTGGCACCTGAGGTGATCACAATAGCACTTACAGACTGACTGCCACCCTGGGTCAGGATGTGCTGAGTTGTTCTGCTCCCTTCTTTGTAATTATGGGGACGCCTGGAAAGAGGTGTTAATCCAAGCTAGTGACTTTAGTCTTGCTACCCTGGAAACAGAATGCTAATGAACTTTCCCCTCAGTTTACCTTTGGAGATAAGAGCTGTTTGGAGAATAAACGCGGGTGATCTTCAGGATTTGAATGAACCCTGAGACTCCTTTCCGATACTGCTGTGTGAACTGTCTCAATTATTCCCACGCTTCCACACCAGTCCAGAGAGATAGTTTATGTTGGGGTTGGACCCTGACAGTTTCTCTGTAGTTTTGGTCCTGTCCTGGAACTAGCTCTTGTAGGCTAGGCTAGCTTCAAATTCACAGAGATCTGCCTGCCTCTGCTTCCCGAATGCTGGGATTAAAGGCATGTGCTACCACTGTCTGGCCTCTAACAACCTATTTAAAGAGCTTACTAGCTTCAGGAGACCAGCATTAGGCCCTTTCCAGCAGTGATGGCCATTACAACTTAACCGTTAGTACTAGACTCCATCCGCCTCTACTACCACTCTGGGAAAGGTGATTCCAGAACATGAAAACTTTGGGCGGGGGAGGGGGGTCGCTCAAAACAAAACAAAACAAAACTAGAGTGCTTCCAAGGTTCTAGATGTGGGAGAAGGTAAAGCTGCAACCTTTCCCACAAAATAGTTTTTTTTTAAAGTTCTTTTTAGTAGGAGGGAAGTGGTGAAATGACAGGAAGAGAGGAAACAGTGTTACTATTGCAGTATTTCTATTATAATAACAGGCTTGGCTTCATCTTCAATTTAAAAGAAGCCTCCTGATATGTAGGACATCCCATGCCTTGGCTTTGTTTTTGTTTTAATGGCATTCTCAGAAAACAGAGCCTAGATAAAAAAAAAAAATCTGGAAGTTATTTAAGCAATTTAGAAAATAGAAATTGAAGATACTTTTTTTTTTCTTAAAAAATACAAGGTCTCACTGTGTAGCCCGGCTATACTGGAACTGACTACATAGACCAGGCTGGCCTTTAAACTCAGAGATCCACCTGCTTCTACCTGAGTGCTGGAATTTAAGGTGTGCCACCATGCCTGGCTAAGATACTGACTTTAAATGACCTTAAGGTACCACGACTATCAATAGGCAGTAAATCTCTTCTCAGATATTGTTTTGGAAAAAGTGGAAGATAAAATTGCTCTGAAAGAGATAAACGGAAACAAAATGGAGAAAATGGCAATGGCACCCCCAAAACTGAACGTTGCTAAGGCCAAAGGATTTTGAACAGATAATTTTTGTTCAGTTGAATTCATTTTAGAATCTTGATTTTAGAACAAAACTTACTGAGCTCTTGAGCCAAGTTCCTTATTCCTGAAAAATAATAAACTATCAAGAAGAGATGTGAGCTGTGAAATAATTCTGAGGAAATGTAAGGCTCAAGTTCACAGGCTTCCAGAGTGTAGCCAATCAGATCTCAACAAGGAAAAAAAACAGCCGTGCTTTGTTTGGTTTGGCCTTTGTTTTTTTCAAGGCAGGGTTTTTCAGTGTAGCCCTGGTCATCCTGGAATTTGTTCTGTAGATCATGCTGGCCTCAAACTCAGAGATTCATCTGTCTCTGCCTCCCAACTGCTGGGATTAAAGGTGCTGAAGGTGCATGTCCCCCCAAAAAAAACCACTAAGTACTTGGACAGAGGAAATCTAATGATGTGCATCAGTGACTACTCAAAAATCAGCATTAGAGAAAGCAAAGTAACAAATGTTAGGGGCTGGGAAGATGGCCCAGTCTGTAAAGGACTTGCCTTGTAAGCATGAGGCTCTGAGTTTGATCCCCAGAACCTACCCCCCAAATGCCCCCCAGGCATGGTGGGATGTGCTTGTAATCCCAGTGCTGAGCAGGCAGTCAGGCAGATAGATCACTAGTACTTGCTGGCCAACTAGTTTGACTTACTTGATGTGTTTCAAGTGAATGGGAAACTTTGTCTTAATAGAAAATGGACAATATCTAACAATGATATGCAAGACTGCCATCTTCCTAAAATAAACAAAAATGGGGGAAACATACTATTTTCAAGGAAAATAAGGCTAAATTTGAGAATTCTGCTTACTGTGAAGTCTGCAAGTAAAACAAAAATTCATAACTTAATGCTTAATATATGTATTTAGTGGTAGATCATATAACTTGAAGAGAAACCAGTAGACTGAAAGACAAATTAGATACGGAATGAAACTTGGGGGAACTGATAGATGGGAATAAAAGGCCAATAGACACAAGCTACAATGAGAAGGAAATATACCTTTATTTAAATCATGGAAGGAAGAGAAGAATGTGTAGCTAATATTCGAGCATGTGTTTGCTGAGGCATAAAGCCACAACTGTATGAGCACAGAGAAACAAAGATAGGATCACTAAAACAATCGTCTATACTAAGATACTTAGTAACAAAACACAAGCAAACCAAAGATACCGAAGCAAACCTTAAAAGAAATCTTAAAATATGTCTTAAACATGGACAGCATAAAATTCAAAGGCAGGTGGTTTGCTGTGACAAAAGAACATGGGACTCAGCAAGAGATGCATTCCTGACAAAACTGTCTCTTAAGTTGACATGGTGGGACATACTTGGAATTCCAGCAGCTGAAGGCTGAGAAAGAAAGACCGCAAGTTAAAGGCTAACCTAATTTATATAGCTAAACCCTAACTCAAAAAATAGGTTTTAATTCATTCCAAGAGAATACTATTTTCATACTAGAGGAGAAAAATAGAATAATTATAATAGAATTCAAATAGAATAATTCTGATATAGTTTAAAGACATGATAGGCTATAAGTGATATCAGGTGAAATTAAAAATAGTCAATAAGCTTTAAATCTAAAGCAATCAATAATCATGCATTAAAAAAAGCTAATTAATATTCCTGTTAAAATAAATTATTAGACTGGATTAAACAATACTACATGTTATTTCCAAGTGTCACATCAAACATGTAAAAAAGCACAGAAACATTGAAAGCAAAAAAAAATAGAGCTAGGCCATGCAACAATAATCAGAAAGAAGTTAGCATATTAATGTCAGAGAAAAGAGACTAAATAAGCAAAAGGCATCACTAGAATCAAGTTTTCCTCTGTAAAGTTTCAACTTGCTAGCCTATATCCATGTGGCCTCCACAAAACCAAATCCACAGTAAAGGGTAACTTAGCAAACTACCATTCACTCGTAACAGTGAATATGCGTGGTATATTACAGAGTCAGCGTAATATCTTCATGGAGGTGACCACATCCAACATCTGCAGAACACATGTTCTTTTCCAATGCTGCGAACCTTCACTAAAGGAAAAGCATGCTGGATCTGAAGAAACGTCTCAGCACATTTTTAAGGACAGCAAATACAGAGAATGTTTTCTGAACACAGTAAAATAACAAAACTGTAACCAGGACACCCAAATATCAGGGAATCTAAAAATAAACCAACTTCTTATGGAATCTCCACTATGATCCCCTCCTTTTCATTTCTAACTTAGATTATTCATATTTTTCTGTTTCTTCTTGTTCAATCACACCAAAAGCTTATCAATTTTCCTACACTTGAAGTGCCAGCCTTGACTTTGCTGATCTCTATTTTGTTGTTGTCTTTTTCATTAATGCTTATTCTCCTTTTCAGAGCTTTGAAAATAAGACAGAACATCATACAATCTGACAATGTCTAGATAGTATTTTTTTTGAAACTCCAAGACAGTATTATTAGAGTTTGAAAGAAAAACAACAGGAAAGTCAAGCTGCAGCCGATGGGTGGGAGATGAGGAAAGGAAGAGAGCTCGCCATGCCTTTTGAGTTAGTGTCCAAGAAAGCAAGCAAGTTTAGCAATGGAGGGCACCAGACAGCTAGCTGCATGGTAGATGTGGGAGAGTTTTGGAGAAAGAATAAGACAGACCCGTGTCAGAGCAGCATGCTTAGGCTTTTGACCAGTGACCAAAAAAAGAGAGAGAAAGATGGAAAAAGGAAAGTTACACCTGTTGACTTAGAGTGCAGGGGAGTGAGCGTAACAGAAGCCCCGGAAGCAGCTGTCTGCGTGGTATTTTTAACAGAAAATGTAGGCTTCATTGGGAGTGGTGCTGCATACCTACAACCCCCAGCACTTAGGAAGCAGAGGCAGAAGGATTGCAAGCTAGAAGCCAGTCTCATCTATAGAGCAAGTTCCAAACTAGCTAAGCAAACGAAGTGAGGGCTGTCTCAAAACAACAAAAACAAAACAAGGGAATGGAAGTGCTAGCTGCAAAGCCTGATGAACTCAGTTCAGTTTCCAGGACATCTGGGTTTGGGTGGAAGTGTCACCCCAGCCCCAGCATCCATATACCCTAAGAGTCACCCCAGACCCTGGCATCCATATACCCCAAGGGTCACCCCAGACCCTGGCATCCATATACCTCAAGAGTCACCCCAGCCCCAGCATCCATATACCCAAAGAGTCTGAGGTGTTTGGTTGGAAGGAAGTGTCACCTCAGCCCCTAACATTCTTACACCCCCAAGACTCTGGAATGTTTGGGTTCAGGATTCACTCTTGCCCCTGGTATCCATGTATCCAAGGAGTCTGGAATGTTTGGGTGGAAAGTTCCATCCCAAGCCCCCTCCTCTGGGAGCTGCCTCAGTCCAGACTCCACTTCTGAGAAGAGAAAGCCTGGCCAACAAGGACCCCTCCCCAGAGAAGCTCAAGACCACTCCCACAGGGTATTTATTTAAACTGACCCCCAGAGAACAAACACAAGGTCTTCCTTTCCCCTCTCTGTGGTTTTTCTCTCGCCTTTCCCCATCTCTTCTCTGAGGGCTTAGAAGGCCACCTGGGAGTCTGGCATCCATTAAACCTGGGCTTTTTCTAATTTAGTTTGATTTGGATTATTGCTTCGGTGGAGAGGTTTATTGGGCCGTAAAAACTTTTCAATCTACATATGTATATGTATGGGGGCACACATGTGGAAGTCAAAAGACAATTTACAGGAGTCCTGTTTTTGACCATGTAGGTCAAACTCAGATTGTCAGGTATGGCAGGCCTTTACTCACTGAGCAATTTTGCTGACCCTTTTTTATTAATCTTAAAGAATTGTGTTTTACAGATGAGAAAATTGAAGGCAGGACAGGAAATAAATTCCTAAGCACTGCATTGACTGGAATGTACGCCCTAAGTTTGTATCTGAGACCAGATGAACTTTGTCTGCTCTCTTCAGTGAGTCTCTAACAACCCCAGGATCTCTTATCTTTTTAGACCTTAATGGACACTTACTAAAAACAGCCATAGTTAAGATAGTGGGAGCTTGGCACTCACTAACTCGTTTTGCATAATCTCTAGAATATCTGAGAATAACTACGTAAAATAAAATCACCATAGTTAACTGCAACAAAAGCTAAAAGTGGGGGTAGGAGTCAAGGGAAGCAAAAATGTGCATAACCTGAATGTCTAGGTTGCCTAAGGCTGCCTAAACCAGAAATGAAAATTCATGCTAGTCTCAAGTTGGAGGCTCTTCTGAATCCCTCTGGCAAAGATAAAGCATACTTGCTCAGAACAATAGATGGCTTATTTTAGAGCAAATGACCACTGAGAAAATATTTTATCTGTATATGACATGAACCTTGGGAATTTTTCTTGAGTTTCAGTTAAGAATTGCCTTCTGTTATCTTAGTGTCTTAATGTTCCACAATGCTTGGGAAAGAGCTACTATTTGGCCAGCCATACTTGATACATCCTCGTTTACACTACTCACTTCAGGCACTCTTCCTGGGTCTGCAATTACACTGACTTTTCTAGTCTCTTTACAACCTTTGAACTCTTATCCTAACAAAAGGCAGGTGAGGAAGCACCAACATCAACATAAGTGGTTTAGTTACTGGGTTGGGACCATCTGGGAATAAGTGAGAGTCCTCTTTTATCTTTTGGTTTTTCAAGACAGGGTTTCTCTATGTAACCCTGGCTGTCCTGGAACTCATTTTGTAGACCAGGCTGGTCTCAAACCCTCAGAGATTTGCCTGTCTCTGACACCCAAGTGCTGGGATTAAAGGCGTGCACCACCACTGCCTGGCCAAGAGTCCTCTTTTAAATCCAGGTTTCCTGATAGAGAAATCCTACTTTCAGCCACCGCATTTTGTTGCCTCTTTGCATGGGTTTCACTGCTTTCTAAGCACAACCAACACTACTCATTGCTGTGGGACAATGGTCTTTTATCCTGTCACTTGTATTATTTTAATAAAACGCTGATTGGCTAGTAGCCAGCCAAGAAGTAGAGGCGGGGTGACCAGGCAGAAAATAGAGATGGGATAACGAGAACAGGAGAATTTGGGGAAGAGGGAAAACACAGTCTGCAGTCGTCACCCAGATGCAGAGGAAGCAAAATGAGAATGCCTTGCTGATAAAAGGTACCAAGCCATGTGGCTAACATAGACAAGAATAATGGGCTAATTTAAGATGTAAGACAAGTTAATAAGAAGCCTGAGATAATAGGCCAACCAGTTTATGATTAATATAGACTTCTGTGTGTTTCTTTGTGACTGAATGGTTATGGGACCAGAGGGACAGAAACCTCTGGTAACAACTCATGGCTTGAGAAGAAATTGAAACTAAATGGGAAGTTTCTCAATGGGCATGTAAAGACTGGGATCTACTTTTAGGTAGAGACATGCTCTTAATGGTGAATCCAATTGGACAGTGTCAGGGACCTAGCTAGGGGACCAGCCACCTCCAGGAAGGTGGGTTCACCTTAAAAATAAGGTGCTTCTTTCCAGAATTCCTAATCCCCTAGTGCAGTCCCAGGCAAGCATCATGAGATTCAACTGTGTCTGCATGCCTTTCTGAGGCCTATTTATTTTTCTTTTCTTCTGAGGATAGACTCAGAGATACACCTTCTTCTGCCCCAAGTGTGGTGAAATGCAATTCTTATAAATTACCCACTTTATAATCTTGGGGCTTTGTATCTGCAGTTTTCAATACTGGTAAATTCTCAGCTCAGTTCCCCTTCTCAACTATGATTAAATGTTAAAAATGTCTCTCTGCACTGAAAAACAAGTGTCAATGGAACTTCACCATACAACTAACTTTCCCATTTTGAAGCTACATCCTAGGCAACTTCATACGTCTTTCAGTTGAAAACAAAACCTGTTTTCTCATGTGTCCTGTTCATTTGCCAAGTGCTCCTTTAAGTATTATAATCTTCTTTAAGTATTTTTATAAATACACTTTTAATTCAGTATGGCAAGCCTATTAGGTATGCTTCTTTCTGCTGGACTTTATTATATTGTTTTCCCAATATATCTGATTACCTTTGCTTGCAGATTACTGCTGTAAAAATTAACTACGGAAACTGGGTGTGGAGACAAATACCTGTAACCTCAAAACTTCAGAAGGCAGGAGCAGGGTTGTGATTTTGAGGGTAACCTGGGATACAGTGACTTTGTCACAAAAGGAAAAAAGAAGGGGTGGGTAGTTTAAGTGTTAACTTGAGATTAAATTGAGCTAGTTTTCTCATGTGTCTGCCATGTCTCAGGCTGCTATTACCTAAACTTGAGTAAAACCAGGAATGTTTTCACTTTTTCTTCTACCACTCTATTATTTTGGTTTTTTTTAGAAAGGGTTTGTGTAACAGTTCTAGCTGTCCTGGGATAGTACTGTAGACGAGGCTGGCCTCAAACTCACAAATTCGCCTGCCTCTGCCTCCCAAGTACTGGTATTAAAAGGCATGTGCCACCACTGCCCAGCCACTCTATTATTAACAAGGTCATTGTCTCTACACTTAGGACAGGGGTTAATACTGGCTTATTTTCCTATACTCTGTAGGGTATAGCAGTTTGAGAATCCAGTGTAGCTTTTCAAAGGTCTCCCATTCATCACTATTTGGGATTGTGTGGTAGTTTGAAGAAAAATGGTGCCCAAAGGGAGTAGTACCATTATGTGGTGTGGCCTTGTTGGAGTGGGTGTGGTCTTGTTGGAGGAAGTGTGGAAGTGGGCTTTTGAGGTCTCATATATGCTGAAGATACTGCTCAGTGTCTCTTCTCCAGCACCATGTCTTCCTGTACACCACTACATCCCACCACACTAATGGACTGAACCTCTGAACTGTAAGTGAGCAATCCCAATTAAATATTTTCATTTATAAGAGTTGCTGTGGTCATGGTATCTCTTCACAGCAATAGAAACCTTGTTGGCACTGAATTTCTCTCATCCAGAGAGCATCAACAGTCTACACTATAGTCTCAATTTTATCTTACCTATATGACCCCACTTTAAAGCTCTATTATTTTTCAAGTGTGTGTGCGTGTGCATGCACATACTCATTAAGACCAGAAGCACGGAAAATCCCTGAAGCTAGAGTTATAGAAGGTTGTAAGCCTCCCAGTGGGTGCTGAGAACCAAACATGGTATGGGTTCTCTGCAAGAGTAGTAAGCCCTAACTGCTGATCCATCTCTCCAGTCCCAGAGTCCTATCTGTCTTGGGTTCTCTGCAAGAGTAGTAAGCCCTAACTGCTGATGCATCTCTCCAGTCCCAGAGTCCTATCTGTCTTGGGGTTGCCCACTGTCCTTTGAGCTTCAGTGCTCTCTCGAGGTATCTTCACGTTGACTGCCCCCTACTCCTGTATTTTTATGTGGAAACTTAATCACCAATATATTGTATGGTTGGGCCTTTGGGAAGTGATTTTTAGTGGAAAATTGACACAAATAGTTTAGCCCATCTTTACCAGAAACTGAGTGTTCATTTTTCATATTGAGGATCTTCATCATAGATTTTTAAACTTTATCTTTATCCTGTTAACACCTGTCGATGACACCTTCCATACATATTTAACTTTATAAAACCTAAACATCTTGAACCTGTTCCTAGTTATAGCACTTTAGGCTTCTGGTCTTCCAGATTCCAATTTACTTTTAACCATGTCGATTCTCTCTTAACTTTTCAAACTTTAAAAATATATTTTGGTTCACTTACAAGACAACATTTTTGCTTTTTTTCTTCTTGCATATCATTTACTAGAAAAGGCAAGGATGATCACGGATTTCACATCCATGGACTGGTACAAACAAGCTTATCCACAAGAAACTCATTGAATCTGGAACATGGTATCCCTTTGGGACTAGCAACCAGGAGACCCATTCACACCTGAGTCCATCTGAGTATCATTTATCTGGCCCTAGATATCATACCCAAGGCCAAGTCAAGAGGCCACTAGCCTTTTTATTTCCCACCTCTGAATAGATGGGGGCTGCAGTAGTTGTCCCCAGCATTCAGTCCATTGGGGCAATCAGGATGCCAATCTAAAAGGCTTCTAGAGATGGTTCAGTACTTAAGGGTTTGAACTGCTCTCCAAGAGGAGCCAAATTTGGTCCCTAGCCTCCATCAGGTAGCTTACAAGTATTTCAAACTCCAGTTCCAGTAGGATCTGATGCCTCCAGCTTGCTCAGACACATACATTCACAAGCACATAGCCCCATACATACATATAATTAAGAGGAAATATTAAAACTTTTTAAGGGTGACCAGAGCCAGGGATATACCTCAGTGGTAAGACACATGTATAGCAGGCATAAATGTGCTTAGTTTGATCCACAGCACCACAAAATTCACAATCTTTTCTGAAAGGTGGTGGCCAACTTTAACATTCTTACTTAACCCGTGTCATCCCTGAAACTAGGTAATACCTTATGTCGAGCTGGAGTTCACGTCGGGGGACAGGGGTGGAGAGGGGTGGGACTGAAGCCACCGGCTACTTGGCCATAAGGTACGGGGAAAGTGGTCTTTTCTTTAGCAGATGAAGTCCAACCCCTTTGTTCAACAGCTACTGGGAGTAGATAATCTGGTCTACCTGCCCCAGAAGTCATTCTGGAGGGTTCCTGAACACTTGTTCTGCTATCTTAATCAGGATGTTCTATTTCTCACTCCTCAGGAAAAAACCCAATATCCATACCTTTCTTCCTTGTTGGCTATGGTCAATTTTCTCTGAACACTTTTATAAGTTAGCCCCAGCATGTGTGCATGTATGTGTATGTCTATCAGAGTGATTTGCTGATAGTCTTAACTAATTCCTGCTCCCACTTTCCCCTACTTAGTACCAGGACAGTGTGTTGTACCCAGCAGATTCTCAACAAACATTTGCTAAGTAAACTGAATCTGTGGATACGGTCACATTCACCAGTCTCTCATGCAGAAAACAATGCAAATATGGGCATTATACTGAAGCACCGAGTGGTAACAATGTATTTCCCTTTCTTCACGCTATCTTCAAAATTCACTGGTGGGGATTTTGAGGCAGAGACAAAGTACTCTGTTGTACTCCCAGAGAGAGACATGGAGATTATTTTGTGAGAAAGGAATCCTTAGAGAAATTTAGGTCTGGCTGGAGACTGTCTTTTGTAATGACTGTAGATTCTGAAGTCTGAGAACAAACTGAGACTTCACCTGGTATTAATAATTTGTCCAAATACTATGACTGGAGCTCAACTCAGGAAAAGTCTACTTTTACTGTTGAGATACCTAATACTGCTAAAATAACTAATAGTTTGTATTAAATTCTGTTCATGATGAATTGTATAGTGTTAGATCACTCATAGAGCCTACCTACTATAATAAATTACAATCCAGCCTCAATATCAGGATCAGATTGCTTATTCATGCTCTCTTCAAATACCATGTTTTTCCTGAGATAAGCACGGTCTAACTTCCGGTGAAACCTCAGATATTAGCTTGGTGGATGAGTCTTCACAGATGAGATGGAAGCTTTTCTGGCTTAGGTCCTGTACTACTTACAAGGAAAGCTACGACACACAAATGGCTTTCTATATTATTCCATCTAATTCACAATCTTTATACTTGAGGCATTTCTTTATTGGGGTTTTGTCTTACCATAACTATCTGCCTTTTATGGCAAAGTGAGTTCTGAACATATTCATATTTTACAACAGACAATATACACATGTAGTACATAAACTCTTGACAACTTTCGAAACAAACAATATTGAAAAACATGAATTTCCTCTTCCTAATTACTGATACTTACTTTGCTCTTGTAATAAAATGCCTTTCTTTGAAATATCTTTTTCATAGGATTCCCTGAACTTTTTTCTGTAAGGTGCAAACTCATGTTGAAGATGTGTTCCGTTTCCTTACTTACGGAAGATACTGAAATCCTTTCCATTCTTAGTATGTGTGAATGCCACCTTCCAGGTTTTCATTTATCATATATATTTTACTTATTAAAGGAGCTCACTTGAAACTCTAAAAGTCTTATCAGTCTAATATAATATTATATTCTAACAATTCTGCATTTTAATATGACTATATCACAGATTTGACTATGCCATTCCTTTTCCTAGAACATCTTGTTTCAAGAGTTGTCATTTCCCTAACGCAAACCATCATTAAGTCTCTAATTCATGACCACTAATAAACTGATATTCCCTGAAGCTAGTCTCTCCCTGAATTTGCCTGTTAGTGGCCCTTGGATTTTTTTTCCCCACTGATCAAAGTATAAAGTTCAAAATTATGTCAGCCTTTCTACATTCTTATCCACTCATTTATCCAAATAGCATCTTTGTAATAGTGAATATGATTTCTAACTGAAGTCCTTTGCCTTCATGTTTATGTCCAGAAATGTATGCCTACTTGGGAGGATTTTTATTAAATGTTCCATCATTTTGAAAGGTTTTATATCTAGTAGTATTTTATATTCCTAAAGGGCTCAACTATTTTGACACTAGAACTGTCCTTGCTATAACTGAATCATGTAGAATTGCTCATCATCATTTATAATTTTTTCACTTACACTATAAAAATTCTAAGTAAGAATTTCAGAAATTCTTACATCCATAAAGTTTTTCTTCTATTTGATTTCTTTGAGACTTGGTAGGCTGTGCCTCCCATATAGGCATAGGCATCCGCATCCTGGTCCCTTCCAGAGCACTACCTCCCTCATAGTAGATTATCTTCTGGAATGTGCCACTATGACTTTCCATATGTGACATAGTTAAAGATTCTTCTCCGGCATGGATTCTTTTATGTTTAGTAAGATTTGATCTGATATTAAATGCCTTCCCACAATCATTACATCGGTATGGCTTCTTTCCAGTGTGGATCCTTTTGTGTTGGTCAAGGACAGATCTGTAATTGAAAGATTTCCCACACTCACAAATATAGGGCTGCTTTCCACGGTGGACACTTTTATGATTGATAAGACTTGAGTGTGAAATGTACGCCTTCCCACATTCATCACATCCATAGGGCTTTTCACCTGTATGGATCCTTTTATGCACTGTGAGGCCTGAGCTGTTCCTGAATGCCTTCCCACACCAATCACATACATAAGGTTTTTCCCCTGTGTGGATCCTCTTGTGTTGGGAAAGAAGTGAGCTGTAGCTAAATGATTTCCCACATTCAACACACTTGAACGGTTTTTCCCCAAGATGAACTCTCTTATGGCTTATAAGAGTTCTGCTGGAGAAAAATGCTTTTCCGCATTCATCACATGTAAAAGGTGTCTTGCCAGGGTGCGTACTTTTATGGTTAATAAGGCTTGAGTGTGAGATGTAGGCTTTTCCACACACATCACACTCATAGGGCTTCTCCCCAGTGTGTATTCTTTTATGAACTTTAAGGCTTGAGTTGTTTCTGAAGACCTTCTCACACCTGTCACATTCAAAGGGTTTCTCTCTAGTATGAACTCTTTTGTGCTGAGAAAGGAGTGAGGTGTAGTTAAAAGACTTCTCACACACATCGCATTTGTAGGGCTTTTCTCCAAGATGAATCTTTTTGTGGTTTAAAAGGGTTCGGTATGTGACGAAGGCTTTCTCACACTCGTCACACTTAAAGGGCTTTTCCCCAGGGTGTACACTTTTATGATTTATAAGGCTTGACAGTGAGATATAGGCTTTCCCACATTCCTCACATTTATAAGGTCTCTCCCCTGTGTGAATTCGTTTATGTACTTTAAGGCCTGAATTGTTTCTGAAGGCTTTTCCACACTCATCACACCCAAAGGGTTTCTCCCTTGTATGAATCCTTTTATGCTGTTCAAGAGCAGAGCTGTAGTTGAAAGATTTCTCGCAATAGCTACATTTATAGGGCTTCTCCCCCATGTGGATTCCTTTGTGATTTTTAAGACTTGAGCGTGAGATATAAGCCTTCCCGCACACATCACACTTGTATGGTTTTTCCCCAGTATGGAGCCTCCGATGGACTTTGAGGCCTGAATTGTTCCTGAATGTTTTACCACACACATCACATACATAAGGTCTTTCTCCGGTATGAATGGTTTTATGCTGAAGGAGAAGTGAGTTATAACTGAAGGACTTGCCACACTCCTTACACTCATGGGCTTTCTTTCCAGGATGAATGCTTTTATGGACTGCAAGGCCTGAGCTATAGCTGAATGCTTTGCCACAGATGTCACACTTGTAAGGTTTCTCTCCTGTGTGGATTCTTTTATGCACTATAAGGCCTGAGCTGTTCCGGAAGGCCTTCCCACACTCATCACATTCGTAAGGTTTCTCACCAGTGTGGATGACTTTATGTTGAATGAGGAGAGAGCTATAGTTAAAAGATTTCTCACACTCATCACATTTATAAGGTTTATCCCCAAAGTGGATGCTTTTATGATTTAGAAGTGTTCTGCAAGTAATGAAGGCTTTCCCACACTCATCACATTCATAGGGCTTTTCCCCTGTGTGGATCCTTTTGTGGACCCTCAGGCCAGAGCTATTACTGAAGGTTTTCCCACAGATGTCACATTCATAGGGCTTCTCCCCTGTGTGGATCCTCTTGTGGACTCTCAGACCAGAACTGTTCCTGAAGGCCTTTCCACACTCCCCACACTCATAGGGCTTCTCTCCAGTGTGGATCCTTTTGTGCTGGTCCAGAACGGAACTGTAGTTGAAGGACTTCCCACACTCATCACACTTACAGTTCTTCTCCCCAGAGTGGGTGCTCTTGTGGTTTATAAGGCTAGAGTAGGACATGTAGGCTTTCCCACACTCATCACACTTATAGGGCTTCTCCCCAGTGTGGATGCGCTTATGGACTCGAAGGCTGGAGCTGCTACGAAACGTTCCCCTGCAGTCATCACACTCATAGCGCTTTTCTCCAGTGTGCATAATTTTATGTTGAACAAGGCGAGAATTGTATTTAAAGGATTTTCCACATTCATCACACTTATGTGACTTCTCAACAGCAGCAGAATTCTGCTGTGGACTAGGGTGCACGTTTCCATTCATGTTCTCCACGTGCTCACCTTGTTCACTAATTTTTGGTTCAATAGGGATAATCTGGTATATGGTTTGTGCACTTGGGTACAGACTTTTTTCAGATGCCTCATCATCCTGTTCTATTTTTATATTTTCTGTGTTCTTAGATTTGTCAATCTTTTCTCTAATGCTACTTTTGTTTTCCTTCATTATTTTCCATTCAGGTCTTTCCAATTGCTTCTCTACCCAATCACAAGTGTCACCGATCTGAAATGTCTGCATATGAGCCTTGTGAAGAATTTTCACATTTGTGCACTGAGACTCTGCATTTGAATTACTTTCATTCTTTTTAGCTGATTCCTCATCCTCCATGCTTGTCTTCAAATGTGACACTAGACCAAGAAAATGAAAATGATATGTTTAGAAAAAAATGAAAGCATAACAATAGCAAATAACAAAATCAACTTATCCATTTGACAGGTATTTGCTTGTTATGTGATAGGTACCATTTTCAAAATAATCTTTAAAATTTTAACTGTAAGAGTGTTTGCTTGTGTGTAGGATTGTGCACCATGTATTTGCCTGGTGCCCAATGAGTTCAGAAAATGTAGCTGGATCCTCTGGAACTGGAGTTGTGAGCCACCATTGAGTGCTAGGAACTGGACTCAGGTTCTCTGCAAGAGCATTAAGTGTTCTTAAGTTTTGAGTCATCTCTCCAGTCCCATAAGCACCATTTTAACTGTTGGGGATATATAATGGGGAACATTAATAAGATTTCAAAACTTTCAGAACTACTGTTAAACTAGAGCCCAGATTCTTAACGATCCAAAGAGCTCTTTCATTCCTGCATTAATGACCTAGCATGAATAAAGTTAGAAATGGGTTAGACTAATGCACAGAACCACAGCCAATACCAATCAGTTTCAGTGTCACCTCACAGAAAAACAACAAAAAGTTTCTGAAAAGCAGATGACAGAAAAAAAAAATTGGAAAAACAAAGGCAAGGTTAATTCTTCTTTGGAAAGTTAGACATAAGTCAAGACAAGAGTATGTAAAACTAATGAAGTTTTAGGTAAAACTAAATCAGTACCCTAGAAGAGAGATGAGACAGGTAGTTGGTGTTATGAGATTATGAGGACAGTGACCAAGAAATGAGAAAGAAAGAAATGTGCAGCTACTGGAAACTGATCTGGCCTTCTGGACTTTTCTATGTATGGAAAACACTGTCCTTGGAAAGTAGCTAATTATGGAAGAACTTATATGGTAGAACATGTTCCAGCCTGCCAAAGAATAAAGTTTTCATTACTATTTATGAATAATTTAGTCATATAGCATGCCAACGATTATAAACAGCAAAGTGTGATGGCTCAATGTTATAATTCCAGCACTTTGGAGGCTTAAGTAGGAAGGTGGCTGGCTACATGTTCCAGGTGAGTCTGATCTACAGTGTAAGACCTTGTCCTGAGGATGGTGAAACAATGACAACACCTCAAGCCACTGAGCAAAGTATTGCTGGTCCTCCATACCTGCAGGTTCTACATCTGCAGATTCAGCCAACCATGGATGAAAAGTATTCAGAAAAACAGTTACTTTTGTACTGAACATAATCTTTTAATATTTATTATTAGTCCATAAATAATACAATACAACAAAGACTTCCATTGTTTTTAGGCACTGTAAGTAATTTAAAAAATGGTTTAAAGTACACAGGATGATGTGTGAAAGTCATTTGTAAATACTACATCATCTTAAGTAGGGGACTTGAGCATCTGTGTTAGACTCTGCTATCTGTGAGATCTTCATACCAACCACTCATATAGACCAGAATATGACTAGAATACTGACTAGGTCCAAATACCTAGTTACATGACTTTCAAGAAAGCTATTTGATTTCTCTGTACAGCAGTTTCTTCATCTGTAAAATGAAAGTAGTAGCATCATTTGTAAATACTAGATGATAGCCATGTAAAACCAGTAAGAACAATACATATCCCTCGATCAGGGAAAAATGTTAATAAAATTCATTTTATTATTTATTATGGTATTAAAGGTTAAGCTATTGGACCAGGGTTAAAATGTACGGAAAAAGCATGATTCAGAAAAAGATAAACTTCCCAAAGCAGAAGATAATACCCAAGTGGTGATCCTGTTCTACTGAAGGTACTTTACATGACACCAATACCTACTTTCTGACATACCGACTTCTAAGAAGAAACTGTTCTAACTTATTGTAAAATCCTAGAAAATGAAGCATTTGTAATAATATAAATTGTGATCTTTCTCTCCTGCCCTGGGTAACATTTCAGAACATTATTGTGAAATTCTGTGAATCTTACAAAACTCTATATGTAAGCATCTGAGGAAAAAATGGGCAATAAAAGATATATAATTTGGAGTGAACATGTTAAAGAGTCATATTACCCAACTCATCTTCATAGAAATAATGATGTCCTTTAGGAATAGAAATAGCTAGAAATTTAGACGACCATTTAGAAGATAAAGAATCACCCAGAAGACATTAAAACAAAAGCTGGTTCAGCTGAAAGAAATAAATAATGTTAAGTCCCATGTATGAGGTCACTGAAGAATGGTAGCCCAGCCTAGTTCCATGACTTCCTGTAATACTTTGGGTAGAGCCCACAACACTTCAAAAGTGGAACTCATGGGTGGGTTAGTGTAGTTCCGGAAGCTTCAACAGCAGCATATTTTTTTTTCTAAGCCAATAGAAAGTCTTTATTAGGCAGCTGCGACTACACTGGGTGTTTGGGATTCCAGTATAGCCCTGAGCCCTTCTCAGGGTGAGCTTTTAAGCGCAAAAACCATATCCTGGCCTGACATACTTCAGTTAACAAGAACAGTTAGCCAGAAGCAGAGCTATAGAAGTCAAAAGAAGCGCCAGGCAGTGGTGGCGCATGCCTTTAATCCCAGCACTAGGGAGGCAGAGGCAGGCGGATCTTTGTGAGTTAGAGACCAGCCTGGTCTACAAGAGCAAGTTCCAGGACAGGCTCCAAAGCTACAGAGAAACCCTGTCTCGAAAAACCAAATAAAAAAAAAAAAAGAAGTCAAAAAGCAATGGTAGTACATTTAGAGACTTTCCCAGAACATTTGGACTTTGATGGATTAAGTCTTTTGTTTTCATTTTGGCAGGTGGTGTTGTCTACATGCTGAGCTTTATGGCCTGAATTATTTCCATCATGGAAGTCAGTGTGCTAAGGTCTGGGGTCCCGAGGGAGCTGGGAACCAGATCTTCCCTTCACTGAGCCTGCAACAAGGAATTAGTCAGCTTGGGCCTCCTTAACTGTCCCCCTGTAGAAAAGACCTGCTTCACACAGAGAACACAGTAGTCTACAAGCATAAGCAAATGCAAAGATGTTTAGAACAATGGCATTTTGTACGACACTGGCACAATCCATAGAGCACACATTATTTATACTCTATTTCCACATACAACAGAAGACATCCTATCCACTTCCTTTTCAATTTTAGCCACTCCATCTTAATTTCTTCAGAAGAGAAAAATGTGAAGGTTCTTACAGCCATAAAAATCAATTTCCTAAAATAAAAGTTGCTAGGGAAGAAAAAGAGCTGTAAGTGACTACTAGCCATATTGGCTATTAACATGAACTATAATTAAAAATGTGATTCTATAATTTAAATGTGTTACTGGCATATAAATAAACATAGCCAGAAATTATCTCAACAACACACAGAAATTGATGATGAGGATGGCATTACTGGAGAAAAGACAGTTTTTTAAAATAGTGTTGTAACAAATATAAAGCCATCTGGGGAATAACAAAGATAAAATTAGATCTTTTATACCATACAAAGAAACAAACTCCAAATGGAACAGAGCTCTAAATATAAAGAAGCTAGAAATAATGTAACAGACACTAGAATAACAAATGCTAGAAAAATAACACAAGTTCGTGACCCTATAACCTGGGTATAAAGAAAGTTTCCTAATCATAAACAAGATGCAGAAGACTGATATAAAAATAGCATATCCACAAATTCTAACCCTTACTCTCAAGAGAGTAGTAAGGTAAGGCAAAAGGCTATACTCTCTCAAGAACTCTATTTCAGGACCTAAGGTTGCATGACAAGGTGTCTGGGTCTGTCCAAAGCCTGTTTTGCTCATCAATAGTTACTGGTACTCTAAGCTAAGTGAGCAAAAAGAAATCTTCCTGGAACAGAGTGGCTGCTTCAGTACTAGAACTGCTGTCAAGGCATAACGATGTGCTGGAGTTTTCTGTTGCTGGAATACTACAGGATGAACAAAGTACAGATGATATGCAATTGGTAAATGCTGATGCAGTTGTATGAACCATGACAATGCAGTTGTATGAACCATGACAATGCCTCTGAAGACCGGAGTTGCAGTTATATAAATGGGTAGATGACATCTATCAGCTTAAAGAGACACTTCAGTAGCAGAATAGGCTGTTCTAATGGTTTTTGGGACAAAACATTTGTCTTTAATTGGAATACACTCAAATAGAAATCCAGCCAATCAACTATCTATGTGCTTGGAAAGACTGGGCAATTTGGCCATTAAGCCTAGAGATCCCACTGTCCTGATCTTTAAAGCTGATACAACCGCTCTGAACCAGGCCATTACATTTGAGTCCCTCAAGACAATTCTGATTCCCAGGCACCTGATACCTCATGCTAGTTTATCAAAGATGAGCCCTTCCAGAAAGTAAGTTATATCCCAAGGGCTAGACTGAAGTCAAAATCCAGCAGTATAGCTGTTCTTAGTGAATGGCTTCTTGAAAGCAAACCTGGCTCTGGTCTTCATGCTCATTATATATACTCAGCACCCCCCCCCCCACCCTCTGCCACCCAGGACAAAAGAAACTTTGTAGAATGCTCAGATTTCTTTCTGCCAGACTTTGTAGACTCCATTGTAATATCTGAGTCAACCTACCTAAAGGGCCTAGAAAAGTGACTCCTTTAAGAATCTGTAACAAGAAGTTCCTGGAAAAACAGGGTCTCCGGGGTGTTAAGAGAAATTTAACTTCATTCCAGGTATGTGACGAGCCCTACAGTGTCAAGCCCAATTCTTGTACCAATTCTAGCATAACCAGTCCAACAATGTAGAAAGTTGAAAATCTAAAAAATCTGAAGTGCTTGAATGACAATCTTGGAAGCCATGAAACCACTGGCCATTCCCAGCATCATCAGGATTGCTTGTCTAGAAGCCATCAGGACCATCTGGAATATACTGAGCCTTGTATGAACTTTCAGAAGGGAAGGAGGAGCGGGAGAGGGAAGGAAGGGAACGTGAGAAGGAGAAGGAGTGAAAGGAAGACAGGAGGGGGTGTTGAAAAGCTAGCTTTGTGTAGAATAGCTTCTGAAGAAAGAAGAAAAGGATAAAGTGGAACCCAAACCTAAGCCGGAGAAAAAGAGTCCCTAAATATGTGGTTTTGCTTTTCCAGAACAGCTAACGGGACAAGCTAAAGCACCAAACTGCAGTGGCTCATTGATCTCTTCCAAGTCATAGATCAGTTCCTTTTCAGAGTGACTTACCAGGTCCCCACTGTAAAATCACAAAGAAATGCCTGCTACTGGGGACAGAGTTGGCAAAGAAAAGCTGAGAAGCCCAATGGCTACTTCCTGTTGTACTTTTTAACACTGTTCATCTGGGGATTACAAAAAAAGGAGGAAACCTCAGTTAGGTTCTGTTCTAGAGAAGGTTAGTGACTACTCTGAGAGAAAGCATAGAAATAAAATAAGACACTAGAGTAATATACTAGGAAAAGAAACACAAGGTAATGACCCTATAACCTGGGTATAGAGAAAGTTTCCTAATCATAACCAAGACACAATACAGGACTGATGATTAACTACATACATATACTTCTATGGTAAAAATGGCATAGAAACATAAATATGGCTCAGTTTTTTTTTCTTGGTAAATTTTATCCCCCCGACTAGAAAACAGCTTCTTGGAGCACAGGCTTTGATGACGAAACTCTAGTTTGAAAAGTGGACTATTTCTATGACCAAAATAATCTTACAAACCAGACTGTGGGGGCGCACATCTTCAATCCCAGCACTCAGGAGGCAGAGGCAGGCAGATCTCTGTGAGTTTGAGGCCAGCCTGGTCTATAAGAGCTAGTTCCAGGACAGGCTCCCTAACCACAGAGAAACCCTGTCTCGAAAAAAAAAATCTTACAATGCTTTAAAGCTAGTCACTAGTCGACTTCCTCAACCTTTTGATCACCCTTTAGATTTTTCTCTTGCCTTCTTATTGTAGTCTAAAAAATTATAAGAGAAATATATATTAAAATATATATTAAAACTTCAGTAAGATAGTTTCTCACACATTATGTGGACCAGTGTTTGGAGCCTGGCCATATGCCCTGTTGATACGACAATGATGAAAACAATTATTCGCACAGATTGCTTGGAATGCAAACTTACATAAAGCTGTGGTGGGAAAATCTGTGCTAATACATGCATTTCCCCTAAATCTACAATTAACAAATACTTCTAATACTAAAAAAGTGTGTATATGTAAGTATGCGTGCACTCATAGGGACATGTGTACAGGTAACAAATTTTATGGCACAATTTTAACTGAAAATAGCTACGTAAAACATAAAATACACAGGAAGGAGTACTAGGAAAGGAGAACGTCTCATTGAAAGGTAGTAAATCCCAGGATCTATTGTATTGTCAAAAACTGAGAAAGTGCAGATCAAAAAAATGAAGAAAAAAAAGTATTTTAGCTGCTTATCTTTATGTTAATATGAAGAAACACTGATATTTGCACAGGGTGGGGTCGGAGAATAGGGCATAAGGGGGAGGGGAGGTGCAGAGACACAGACTATAGCACAGTATAGTCTTCACTTATGGTAGCATAGTATGCATAGTTCTGCATAACCAAAGAATAAAATGAAATCTGTAGCTCTGGTTGACAGCAAGCCAAGAAGAAAAAAGAATTACCACAGTGGTATAGTATAAGCATATCAAGTTCTGATTTCTTCTAGTAAAGTCTAAAGAGGACCAAAGTCTTTAGAGAAAAGGCTGGGAACAGGAGAAGCACAAGATGAGCTGTGGTGTGGTGTTTATTACCCAGATAAGGAAAGAACAGAAGGTGAGGCACTACAAGAGCCGGCTTGAACATCCAGTTTAGGCACAGTAATGGCAAATAATCTACTGCAAACAGGATAACACAAACCCCTAAAGATAAAAGCCAGAAAGGGGGAGGCCTCTTGATTAAAACAGAATATATTAGCATTCTGTAAATATCAGAGTAAAGACTGGATAAAAACCACCAATGAATTCTAAGTCTAGGGAGAAAGTTTTACAAAGAATGGGCTATTTGTTGGATTTAAATATTCCTTCTCATAATGCTTATTAGAGAGAAAACAGTAATTATGCATGAAATCAGGCAAAGCTTTGACAGATGTTCTACATTAATATTTCTATGGGGCAGAGAAACATCATATGCTTCCTGTAAGGCATCCTGAGGACAGGACCGACAAGAATTTATTACATGGACTGAACCATAAGGAAACAGGTTAATGCAAAATGAAGATGATTCTATTGAAGGGCTGTCGGGAGTGGAGGAACTCAATTTTTCAAACCTTTGTAAGACAAAGAGAAGTTCTAGAAATGTTATAGGCTAAAGAAGGCTAAAACTGTTACATCTTTTAAATGTGCCAGAGTTGGGTGTGTCTACACATTTAATCCCAGGACTCAGGAGTCAAGTCAGAGGAGGTCTATCTCTGTGTCCAAGGCCAGCCCGCCCCACACAGTGAGATCTAGGATAGCCAGAGCTATATAGTAAGAATCTGTCCCAAAAAACAAAGTGGCAGCTGACAAAATTGGAAAATATTAACTTTAAACTTACTGAAATTGACTACTGTAGTTGGTTAAGAGAATATCCCTACCCTTAAAAATCACAGAAGGGGGCCAGTAAGGTGGTTCAGCAGGCCTGAAGACTGACAGGGCCTACATGGTGGAAGGAGAAACAAATTCCTGTGATTTGACATATGCAAATAAATGGTTGAAATTTAATATTTAAATTAAAAAATATATATGAAGCCGGGCGGTGGTGGTGCACGCCTTTAATCCCAGCACTCGGGAGGCAGAGGCAGGTGGATCTCTGTGAGTTCTAAGCCAGCCTGGTCTACAAGAGCTAGTGCCAGGACAGGCTCCAAAGCTACAGAGAAACCCTGTCTCGAAAACACACACACACACACACACACACACACACACACACACACACACACACACACACACATATATATGACAAAGTATCTAAGGATAGGAGTATGATGTATTAAATTATCCTCAAATAACTTGAGGGAAAACGTGTATGAGAAAGCAAGAGGTCAAAATGAAATAAAATATTAACTACAGATGAGTATGAATAAAAGATATCTTTCACTACCTTTTAAAAGACTTTTTATGTATATAAATGATTGCCTGTATGTATGTCTGTATTCCTCATGTATGCCTGGTGACTGAGGAAGCCAGGAGTTAGAGCCCCTGGAAAAGGAGTTACAGACTACCGTAAGCTACCATATAGGTGCTGGGATCTGATTCCTGGTCCTCTGGAAGAGAAGAAGCCAGTGCTCTCAACAGCTGAGCCATCTCTCTAGCCCCCCTTTCACTAATCTTACTCTTAGGATTTTTCTGTATATTTAAAATTACCTTCAAATACAAAGTTTTCAAAATATCAAAAATGCACTTAGAATTCCATCAATTTTATATCCCTTCTAGGTGTTACTCACACCCTGCCTGTTAGTGACCTGTGTCCCTTTAAACCTCATCTACTCACTCCACCACTAAATTTCACTGCACTAGCTTTTTCTAGATGCTTCCTTTGCAGAGCTGAAACTGCTCATATGTTCCTTATCCTTTCATTTAATCTTTCCTCTGGACAGACAGCTCCGATGGGCGACTTCAGAAATTCATCTTTGGCCCAAAGCCTTTTATCCAAAACACAGATCCTATTATCCACCCCACTGGCCTCTTTGCCTAAATCAGAAGCAGGCTCTTCTATTTCTCTAAACTTCATCCAAAACAGCCTGAAAAAGTAGCAGATTTTACTGTATGAGCATCAGCTTCTAGGCCTTACTTTCAGCCCTCCACAATTCTCTTCTGGACTGCTGCCCCTAGGGTCTGTCTCCTTCATTCTTTTCCCACCCAACTCTTCCTCTAAGAAATGCTATAAAATGCATACTCGGTCATTTTCTGCTAGACTTTAACACCAAGCTAAGACAAAATTCACGCTTAGGTTAAACTGCCAATATAATATTAAGCAGTTCTCTTTCATTCATATATTTAAACACAGGGCTCACTATGTTACTGGGCCTGGCCTTGAACTTGAGGCCTCAGGCTCAGAGATCCCAGCTTCAGCTTGCCAATTATCTGGGATTACAAAAGTGTGACACTGTTCCTGGTAGAAGTTGGTGGGTATGGCCATAGAGACACTGTCTTTATGTTACAGCATATTAATGCCATTATTGTGGGACTGGGTTCTCATAAAGAACTCTTATTATGACTCTCTCTGCTCATCTACCATGTGGTGCCTTTCACCATGTGAAAACATAGCAAGAAGGCCTCGAGAGATGACAACACCTTAATTTGGGACTTCTCAGGCTCTTGTTGCAAATTACCCAGTTTGCAGGATTTGCTGGAGTAGCGCAAAAACCAAACCAAACCCTTAACACACACCCCAACATCAGGCCAAATCCTTTATATCTAGCTACCAAGTGTGTGTGTCCTTAGACACAAAATGGGCATTGACTTACTGCTCACTGCTACTGCACTAATTCTCAGTCTATCCTTTCCCTCTTGTGTATGTGTTGTGCTCATAAGTTTAAGTATGTGAACGTGTGTGTGCATGTGGAGGCCAAGGGTGTTGACGCCAGGTATCTTCAACAATCACTCTCCATTGTACTTTCTGAGCAGAGCTTCTCATCAGTTCAGCTGGCTGGCTAGGAAGCTTCAGTAATCAGTCTCTCCTATCACTCCTCCTCAGGGCTGAGATTTTAAGTGTGTGGTACAACTCCAGGCTTTTCACATGGGAGCCTGAACTCAAGTCCCGAGGATAGTGACAAAAGCCATGTCTCCAACCCCTCCACCAATTATCTGACAAACTGAATTCTGATGTCTCTAATCCTCAGGGAATGTATGATTGGCAACTAACTGGCCTCAACTGCATGAAATCACAAACACTACTATTTGCTTCTCCAACCTAGTCAGAGGCCAAAGCTTCCTTAACTCTGTTTCATTAGAGGCTATTTGACTCATCCAGTGTGGACTACACAATCAAAAATATAGGCAAAGTCCATCAAGACAGTAGGAGCATAACACTGTTAACAAGTAAGGCAACCGAGAAGTGTAATAAAATACTTGCCATCCTTTTGGATGTACCTTAGAGGGTACAAGGAACTTAGATTATACCCATAATAAGTAGTTCTCCCCCACCCCCAGGCTTGGGGCTGTCTAGGGAATGGAGGGATAGGTGAAATAAGGTCTAACCCAGAGAGCATCAGCACTGACAGCAGAAAAGGTGGGAGGGCTGACCTTCACCCTGAAGAACTAAGAACTTCAGGAGAGCACACTAGGGAGACTTAATGTTCCTAACACTTTAGACATCTGGAGCATAGAGCAGCAGGTGAAACCAGACAGGTGGGCAGCAAGGGCTCAGCAGGGTCTGCCTCAAACTGAAGAATTCATCTACTCCTAGGGAGTTTTAAGTAAAGGAGTAGCACAGGCATTATTAAATCTAGGGTTGGCAATATTTTTCTTCAAAGGGCCAGATAAGTATTAATACTTTAGATCTTTTTGAGCCATGCTGTTGATTATAAACATTCCATTAATGTTACTTAGCTTACTGTAGACAAATAACCCAGTAGTCTGACTACTGCTGCTAAATATTAAAAAAAAAAATTAAAGCTAAAATGGGCTGTAATGTAATGGCACTACAGCTGTTAGGAGCATATGCCACTTTTAATAACTAAAACATGTGGGTAATACAAAAACAGTATCAGGAATTTGCTTCAAAATGCTTCAACCAAGAAAAAAACAAAAGGCAAACAAAGGTGAGAAAAATGTAGCAGAACCCCGAAACTATGGGCATACAGTATTATTTTTACTTTGCTTAATTTTTCTTTTTCTTTGTTTCTTTTCAAGACAGTGCCACACTATACAGCACTGGCTGGCCTTGACTCACACAGCCTGGGCCTCCTAGGACTAAGGGTTACACTGCTACCGCCACCACCAAGCAGTGAGAGCATGGATTGGGAGAGGGGCAAAAGAACCAAGAATCAGAGTTCTAAGATGAAGTTATTATAAGATAATCAATAAGATGGATGTGTCCCCTCTAACAAAGGATTAGAAAGGATCAAAAATGGTTTTAATTTCTCAAAATTAGATGGGAACTCTTTCTAGGCTGTTTTTGATAGACAACATGACCTTATCAGTCTGGTAACATCGGTGGAAGTCAACCATGAAAAGGTCTCTGTCCCACACAAATCAGTAAGACTCGCAACCCTTGGGCTATTTCTGTGCTTGTTCGCATTCTAGCCCTAAGTTCTACAGAAGTGTATGCAGACAGCAAGAACCTAATTACTCCCTTTTCTGGTCAGTGAGGAGTTACTTCTCAAAGGTTGAGACAACTCACAAGAGAGCAATCCTGGTTCAGAGGAAAACGGCTCCTACAATAAGAGACTGCAAGAAGAAACAGGTGCAACGCAAGAAGAAACAGGTGCAACATGCATGCCGCAACTTTCAATTTCCGGCTTTTAATTGTATTAAACAAGGCGATGTCTTATATTGCAGGTGTAATCCAGAGTTTCCATATTTTAAATCCTCAGATAACATATTTGATAACTATTATGAATAATAGTCATCCAAATGACTAACAGTCATTCAGACATGTTCAGATGACTAGAGTGAAATTGAGAGATTGCCGACCAAGAGCACCTAAGTACTAGACTGTGCAAACGGAAGAAGAGCCACACAGACAAGAGGATGACTTGTGCTCTGGTTATTTTCCTATTTAATTTACAAAAAGCACATAGAAATGGCAAACAACATTTGTTCCTAGTATTTAAAAATTAGGAATAAGGATTGAAGGTATTTTTTTTTTTTTTTTTTTGGTTTTTCGAGACAGGGTTTCTCTGTGGTTTTGGAGCCTGTCCTGGAACTAGCTCTTGTAGACCAGGCTGGTCTCGAACTCACAGAGATCGCCTGCCTCTGCCTCCCGAGTGCTGGGATTAAAGGCGTGCGCCACCACCGCCCGGCTGATTGAAGGGATTTTTATACTGACGTATTCTCATAGTAGTGGAGGAGAGTTCTAGCTACTCCAAGGATGAAGGAAGCAAAAGATTATAAAAGGCAATGGAGAGATTTTCTGAAGCTAAGGGCTCACTCAGGGACTTGCTTGAAGCAAGTAATGTAGCATATTTTATTGAGTTAATGTAAAACAAAAAATACTTTATTAATCTCAGTTCCTCACTAATTTCACAATCCTTATTCTAGTACAGAATCATTCCAAATACTACCCTTTGAGATCAGAACACTAGGAACAACTCAAAGATTATCAAATACAATCCTTACCTAAAATATTTTTCAAAATAGCCAACCTACTACAGGTCTGGAAAAAAAAAACCCAACAAACCTGTTTCCTGATAAAAAAAGAAACAAGGAAGCAGATTTGTTATGCTACCATCTGCCTGAGTAAGAGGAACTATGCATTTGCTAGTATTTGAATAAAGAAATCCTGTTAATCTAGTCAAGATCTTAATAAAAGTGTTTACCTTTTAAGATAGGGCCTAGGACCACCACTGAGAACAGTGGAAGAAAATCTTATGTTTTTATATTTTGTATTAAATTTTTGGTTTAAAAATCTTTTAATATTTTAGTGTCGTGGCAGCATGAACATTACATATTCAAAAAGACACACACACACACACACACAAAGCTTCAAGCGTACACAAACTGTCCTGGCCACCTAAATAAAGCATCTTAAGATAACACACTAGCGTGGGCACGTCTCCATCTGGCCCCTGTTTATCTTCTACATCACCACCCCAACACTTCTTGAAGCTTTCACCTAAGTCAACACTTTCTCTGTTGGCTGTGGGGGGTCGGGTAGACGGCCCTCTCCGGTCGCACCCATTGGTCTACACGTGATCTCCTAGGAGAGGGCCCCGCAGTGGGTCTGTTTCCACACCCCAGGTGTCTCTCAACACCCCTCTCCCACCAAAATAAAGGGGAGGGGTGACCCAACCAGGTCACCTCTAAGTCTCACAAACTTAACCGCAATCAGGGCAAATTTTCAAGCTCTAATAATCGGGCTTCTCCTCCCTTTCTAAGCCCGAGATGGCTACGAACAGTCAAGGAGCCCGGGGTGGGTTCGGTCCCTTTCGCGGCCGGGGCGAGCTCGGACCGCAGGAGCTGCCCTCGGGGCCCCGGCCTGGGCTTCTCCTTCCCCTCCACTCCTGGAGGACGATTCCCGAGGTGCGTGCGGAGTCACGATCTCCCCCAGGACCCGCCCGAGACCCAAGAGCCGAGAAGGGAAGGGCGTGGCGGGCCGGGGAGAGGCGGGAGCGCGCGGCCCGGGACTCACGTACTGGCTGTGACGGCACCGCGGGAGCCCGGCTGCCGGCGGGACAAAAGCGCGGACTGCCGGGCCGGAAAGACCCGCGCCGCGGGGGGCACTTCCGAGGCCGCTCTAGGCTGCTGGAGGACTGACTCGATGGTCGGGCCCCGTTCGCGCACGTGACCCGCGGTTAGCCGGTGCGCGCTGGCCTCTTTACCGGGGTGGAGAGGTCTTTCTGCCCGGATGCCCAAGATGTGTAGGGGGCGTTTTCCTGTTGTCTTGAGCATTTCTATTCCGGGCTGGATTGGGGGCGGGTAATGAAATAATCCAGTGGCGGTAGGATAGATACTTCACTTCCTGCCTGTGAAGCTGAGCCCACAGTTACCAAGAGAGATTCTTAAGAGGCAGGGTTGAGCGCCTGAGAGGAAGCAAAATATGTCCCCCCAAAGCCAAGGCCCTCAGATGAGCTCAAATTTCCAGGAAGCCAGCTGTTGTTTGGAGACTGAAGTTTATCTAGGGAAAACAGCTAACTTCCCCTTTCTGCCACTAAGAAACCCCCCTCTCAGCCGGGCGGTGGTGGCGCACGCCTTTAATCCCAGCACTTGGGAGGCAGAGGCAGGCGGATCTCTGTGAGTTCGAGACCAGCCTGGTCTACAAGAGCTAGTTCCAGGACAGGCTCCAAAACCACAGAGAAACCCTGTCTCGAAAAAAAAACCAAAAAAAAAAAAAAAAAAAAAAAAGAAACCCCCCTCTCCTCTCCCCTATCCTTTGCTACAAAACTCCAGTTTAAATCATCTGCATCCCCTTCACCAGCACAACTCCAAAAAGGGAAACACACACTCTACTACCAAAAAATAAAAAATAAATCATCTGCATCAGTCTATACCTGTTTTTATTTTTTTCTAAGCAAGCCCTGTCATAGATATGCATAGGGAATGGAAGTGTTGGTGTAGTAGTGTCTTTGATCACATTTGAGCACTAAGCTACAGAATTCTATGCCTCTCTAAGGAGGCCAGGGCCAGTGGGAAATAATGCTGTGATATAGTGAACCCTAAGATGGAGCAGAGTCCTAGATCCTTGTCCGGCCAGCAAGCAGCAAGTTGTGGAGAAGATCATGGTCAGATTGGGGTTGGGGTAGGATTCTCCTACAATTCACACAGCGACTGAGACACAGCTACCCAGCGCTAGAAATGTGACCGATGCAGCCAAAGACCAAATGTCTAATTACATTTCGGTGAAATAGCCACATATTGCTAGGAGACTGCTTACTGGATAGCGCAACTCAGAAGAGCTTTGGGCAATTCTTTGAGGCCTCCCAAAGAATTCATAGGCTAACTAAAGGCTATCATATTAGGCTGGCCTGCATCCCAAGAGTTTGAAATTTTTTTGTTTGCTTCCTTTTTCTTTTAGACAAGAAAGTATAACCATATCTATATCTGGACTGGGACACTTTATTCAGTAAAGGACAGCAGAGAAGGATCATTGGGAAACCAAAATAAAGCATCTTGGTTTGGGTGATTTTTATTGTAGATGATGGTTCTTACATCCATGATTTCTGCTATTTTGCAGGCACTATTTTTTGGTCCTTCACAGACACACGCACACACACACCCTTGTCAGAACTTGCCCTTTGGAACAGACCAAGATTACCCGTTGCAGAGCTACTATGAACACTTAGTGGCTATAAAACATGTGAGCTATGGCTACTCTGAACTAAGATACATTATAAATGTAAAACCCACACTGGATGTCCAAGCTAAGAAAGAAAAGAGAATATTAAGAAAGAAACATTACTATTCTTATACCGATGGCGAGCGAGAGTGATAATGGTTGGGCTCCATTTGCCACCAATCAGCTGGTTAGGAATTCCTTTGCTCTACCAGAATGGGGGCACGGGTAGGCTTTGAGGCGCTGGTGATTTCTTGCAGTTTGAACTTCTCTCAGTGTTTGATGGCAGTAAGTGACAATGTTAGGCCAAGCTCTAGTGTCACAGTCTCCATGCAAAGCCTTCAGTAGTAGAATGATTAGGCCTTGGCAGTGGTCAGCGTTACAGTTCTCAGCCTAGGGATGCCTTGGCCCCGACGACTTGATGGCTCTTGGCACTCTTCTGATGGCCAGATGCTGCTTCTCCTCTGGCTTCTTACAGTCTTTTGTCTCTTCAGCACCAGGCCTCTACCTTCTTGTCTCCCTCTTCTTGCCACCCTTCGTTCTACCCTAGCTAGGCAAACTGTTCAGTTGCTTCTTGCCTGCTGTAAAGCAGCTTGCTGTCCAACGGCTTTCGGTTTGGTCTGCCGACCGCTTTGCTGTTACTGCCAGTGCCGTTGTACTGCCTCTACCATTATCGTTGCCACTCTCTCATGTCCCTGCTGCTTCTTGCTGTGTCATTAGCCCAACCTACACTACTCAGAGCAGGTCAGACCGTGAGAGAGGGGGCTTTATTGAACCTGTTGTTGCGACATCAGAGGAGATGGAGCAGGAGAGTGTCTCCCAGCTGGTTCAGTAAATGTAGCTGAACACCCTGCTCATACAGCCTGAGAATGGGTATTTGGACCAATCACAGCCTTGCTTCTAAGCCCAATTACTGTGCCAGATCACTGGGCAAGTATCTCCAGTAACCAAGGTGGAAATGGTTGTAGTGTCATCTAGAGTTTACTGATGCCTGAGGTAGCAAAAACATCAGTACAGACTGTCTCGAATAGTCCTAGTGTGGGTTTCCTGGGCCAACCAGCTCTGCTTTTTCTCAGGGTGTCCATACAATGTTCCCTGCAGATCCTGGCATAAGGCCAGTCAACTTAACTGTCAGAATGTTTTTGCTCAAGGTAATCCTGGCAGAAGGAGCAGCAAGGGAGGGTCAGATAGCTGCTAATTAAGGAGTCCCATTGCCCCATCCTCCAATATATGTCTAATTTACAGGAAGGTAGACATTAGAAGGGAGGCTTTCAATACAAGTGTAAAGAATTGGTTAACAATAAGTGATCACAATAAATTGAAACAGTCACTTAATAGAGTTTAATACTTACCAGTGACTCAGGAAGAGGTCGGTTTCACACTGACTTGGATAAAATGTATTGTTGAAATGAATTTTACATGCCCCCTTTTACTCTAAATGTGACATCTAGACAATCATAGATTTCATACATGAATAATGTTGCATGTCCATTGAAAATGGATGTGCATCTTCAGAAGGCCAGTGAGTGTCGTGACAGTGATGTCTCGAATTTATTCTCATTTGGAGTGGCCCAAGTATAGCTGTTAAATTTGGTTACAAATTAAAAAAAAATCTCCTTTCCCAGACTAGCAAAACATCAATTCATCATGTAAAATTTGAAAGAAAGAGGAAAAGATTATTTGCCATTTTTTTTGCTTAATTAGCTTTCTATTGCTGTGATAAAACACCATGACAAAAAGCAACTGTGGCCCATCACCTGTCTTATAGATTGTAGTCCATTATTTCTTAATTGAGGTTCCCTCTTCTCAGACGACTCTCACTTGTGTCAAGGTGACAAAAAACAAAACAAAACAAACAAAAAATTCAAAAAACCAAACAAATAAAAAATAGAACAATTACCTAGTGACAACCACCATTAACATCTTGGCAAAGATCTTCCTCCTTTTTTGAGACAGGATCTCACTATGTAGTTCTGGTGTCCTGGAACTCAATCTGTAGACTAAGCTGACCTCGAACTCACAGAGATCCACCTGGCTGTCTCCACAGTGCTATTTTAAATATGTGTGTCACCACATCAAGCCGTCCTTCCTTCTCTATCATCAGTAAATGGATATTTTTCAGAGTGTTGCAATCAAACTACGGATGTACTTTTATAGTGATTTTAAAAAGCAATGTTATATGTTATGATTTCCCACGATGCTACTATTTTCTGTGATGTTCTGTTGAGTTAGAATCGCATTAACCATTCTCCTCTTGTGCAGTCATGAGGTACTCCTAATTAAGTCCCAAAAAAGTCAGTCAGTTCTATAATAAACAATAATGTGCAAAGGTTTTACTGAATGCTTCTTGGAATGGTTGACAAAAGGAGGATTACTGGATCAACGGACAAAACATGGTAAAGAGTCCTAAAAATAAGAACAATAGGGATGGAGGCGCTTGTAAGTGTAGCAGGGGGAACACTGAAAACATTCAAAGAGCCAGAACAAGATGCTACCCACTACTACCATTATTTCCCTTTGCAGCTGGAGAAGGAAAAAATAGAATATAAACACTGCAAAGCAAGGGTATAATTATCCTAGTTCCAGATAACAAGATTTTACTTTTATAGAGCCCGAAGGAATTAACTTGGAAAACCAGAGTAAACAATAAGACAACACTGTAAAGTATGTGTTTTCAAAATTAACACAAAGAAAGCAATAGTTTCCTTATGTATAAGCTATAATTCTAATAAATGGAGCAAAAGTACATCTACAGTAGAAACAAAGCAAAAATGAAATAGGAACTAGCAATACACATGCATGATCTATAGGAGGAAATGTTGCAGTGTTCCTGGGAACACAGAAGTGCAGCTGAACTTGTGCAAAGCTTCTTGGATTCAAATGTCAGGAATGACTTGGTATCAGAACAGTGCTCTTTTTCTCACCTGTAATGGCTCCAATAGCAAACAGGAACAACCTCCTTTGTAACCTACCATCGATTCTAAAACTCACCTGAAAAATGAGCAGACATTTGATTGTTTCCAGCCAGAAAATGTTTTAGAAAAAGAACTAGCGATGGGGGAGGTCTGTTAAAACACATTAATTAATTGGGCAAAATTCCAAAGCATGCATATAAACCCTAAGTACAGAGCAGCACAGGACAGACACTTAATGTATGATGGTCATATTAAACCCCAGTCTTCATATCAGCCTACACTATATGTGTGTGTGTGTGTGTGTGTGTGTGTGTGTGTGTGTGTGTGTGTTAACTGCACGCATGAGCCAGGAATGGGATGAAGAGGGTGCATGCTTGTAGTCTCAGACACATAATTGGCTGCATCAGTGAGCTGACTTAAGCCCAGGGTATCAAGGCTCACTTGGGCAACACAGCAAACCTGTCATAAAAAAATAAGTAAATGCACAGGCATTGATCATCACCATTGCTGCTACCAATTCCATACAAGTATTAGGAAAACAATCACAGAAAATTTCTGATCATATTGGAATACAGAAATGCTTTTCTTTTTTATTATAACACAAAAGGTAAACAGTGGAAAAATAAAGAAACACACCAAAGTAAAATACTTTTTATGGAAAGTCACCACAAGGAAAATAAATTTTCAAATTACTACCTAATAAAAATATTTGCATCTTACATCACAAAGGGCCATTTCTTCTGCAACACAAGGAGCTTTTCTAGAAGCCATGAAGAAGATGAACAACCCACTGGAAAACTGGTTTCCAACAAAGCTTCCACCAACGACTCATGGAAAGGACAAACCTTTGGCTGGAGAGATGGCTCAGCAGTTAAGAGCACTTGCTGCTCTTGCAGAGGACTGGAGTTTGATTCTCAGCATCCACATAGCAGCTCACAACCATCTATGCTCCAGTTCCAGTCAGGATGTGTAGCCCTTGTTGTTGTCAACAATTTTGAGCAACCTCAAACTCTCTGACCTTCAGACAGGGTGGAAATGGCTCACATTTTTGGGCCTCCACAGAAGGAATTATTGTACACCCACATGTACTTAGCTTGCCTGGGTTGCCATGATCAAATACCACAAGCTATGTGGCTTAAATAACAAAACCTTACTGTCACACAATTCAGGAAGCTTAAAATCCAAGGTCAAAAGAGTCTACAGGACTAAGAAGATGGCTCGGGAGTAAAGCACTTGCTGTGGGAGTGGGAGTCCTGGAGTTTGGATCCCCTGCCCACATGGAAAACATCAGACTTGGCAGCATAGGTCTGAACCCCCAGTACCAGGGTGCAGAGACTGTGTAGCTGGGTGAATCAGTGAGCTTCAGGTTCAGTGAGAGACCCTATCTCAAAAAGCAAGGTGGATTATGATAGAGGTAGACACCTATTGTTGACCTCAACCCTACACACCCATGCACACATGTGTGCATATTCACACGTAATACACACAAAGTTTTAAAAAAGAGTCCAGGATCAGTTCTTCCTGGATCTTATCAGACAGGATCTATTCCATGCTTTTTACTTAGCTTCTGATGGCTTGCTGAAAATCTTTGGTGTTCCTTCCCACATAGACACATTATCCAGGTCTCTTTCTTTGTCTTCACGATGTTCTTCTTGAATTTGTGGATGCTCTTATCTCTGTCTTTTGCATAGAGATGCTGCACTTTTACCTAACAACACTTACATAAACACACTGCGTTAACCTTCTTCTCTATGATTTTGACTTAGTTGTTTATATCTGAACTGATCTGAGATCCAAATTAGATTAGTTTCTGGGGCGTTGGGGACTAGAACGCCAAGGTATGCACTTTGAGAACACATTCAACCGTAATACCATGCTCAGCTATGAAGAAGAAAGAGTGGAACTCTTTATAAAGTGGTATAAGTCAGGTGCTGTAGTATAGGTGCATAGTCCCAGAAACTCAAGTTTATTTGAGTTTATGCTCCCATAAACTCAATCAAATGCTCCCAAGCATTCGATCAGAAACCACTAACTTTGGCTGACTGTGAGGTGCCTGGGCTGCTGGAAGACAGAGATGGAAAGGAGAATTTTCAGTACCTAACCTTGTACTTTGAACTAGGGGACTTTTTATTTGTTTATTCAAGTCTAAATTTAAACATGATAAGATAGGGAAGGATGAGCGATTTCACTTCCTTATTACACCAGCTTTTTCCATGACCCCAATCACAATAAACAGTATAACTAGAGCGCAAGAGCCACAAAAAAAATACAAGCCTTACCCATCCTTGTATGCTCAAGGACTGGGTCGAAGCCAACTGGCATGCGCTACCTGTTGAATAAATATTTGCAATAATAAATAAATACATTCATGAGTGAAAAATTAAATCAAACCTAAACTGAGTCAGACTGACTGCTAAACTCTCAAGGGACATACTGGTGAGGAAACCAAACCAACCTGATGCGAACTACGAACCAACTCTTTGGCTCTGTGCTTTGCAGCTTGATTTCGCTCCAAATGTGCTGGCTGAGAGGATCCGGTGGCTTAATTTACCTTTGCCTGGTTCTGTAGCTTCTCTAGGGACTACCTGTCCTTATGCTAGAGGCGTATCTTCCCAAAGTCTTGTGTGGATTTGTTCTTCATTGCAGGAACATCTGCTACCTCAAGGAGAGAGTCGCCTATGGAATCTGTCCTGAGCATTGCCTTTCCATGTGCCTAGTGATTGATTCTATTTTCCTTTCAGACCTGGAAGCCCACGGGTGTGCAGAGCGTGTGACAGATGGCAATGTTGACCTGGGGAGGGGAGAGTGGGCTGGACTTAGAAGCTTGCTATCAAGCTTTGAAGGGCAGGTCCCGGAACAAAGGTCTAAAAGGAAGGAGCAGCTTTCCACGCTACCTTCCACAGGGGCACACACACAGCCTTTTCCTTGCCGATTCTTGCTATCAGCTGTCATTTTATGAAGGGGCGGAGTCTTTATAAAGGAAGACAACTGAACTTGTACACATGGACTAACACAGGAGATAGGAAGTTAAAGAAGTTGTCCTGGGCCAGTGAGCTATTTCAGTGGGCAAAAGTGCTTGCTACTCAGTGCGATGGATGATCTGAGTTGGATTCCTGGACTCACATGGTGGAAGGAGAGAACAGACTCTTGACAGTTGTCCTCTGGCCTCCACACATGGCATGCCATGGCACACATATTCACACATACATATGCACATAAACAAATACATGTGATTATGACTTCTGTTTTTAGAATAGTTGACCTTTGTTTTCCGAATTGGGAGGAAGAACTCTTGAAAAACGACCCAGGTCCAAAGTATTTCTTTTCTATCTCTGTTGGGTTCTGGGTTTCTTTTGTGACCACATAACTGTATAGACTCAGGCTGTTAAATTCTCTGAGCCTCAGTTTCACCATCTGCAAAACAGACAATAATATTAGCTGCTTCAAAGATTAAATTAATATATGTGAAACCCTGGCTGGAGAGATGGCTCAGTGGTTAAGAGCACTAGCTGCTCTTCCGGAGGACTCCCCCTGCTTCCTGCAAATGATTGTGTGCATACATGGATGTGTGTGTTGGTGTGTGTTGTCCTCTTTAGGGATCATCTTATGAAATTATGCAGGGTCTATAGGTATCTAGAGTACTCAGCGGTAGACTAGTCTTTTAATTTCCAAGTATTGTGGAATATCATGGCTTGCTTTTGGTCAGGCTACAGAATGTTACAGGCAAGGTTCAGGTCCACATCTGAGTCAGCATGGTGAGTGCCAGGATCCCAAAAACTCTAGAAGTGAACTGTCTGCTTAAAGCATTCTAGTGGGCTGGAGGTGGGTGGAGCTGTAGCTCAGTGAGAGAAAGCTTGTATTGCATGCACAGGACTCTGAGTTAGAACACACACACACACACACACACACACACACACACACACACAACTGAATGAGATAGCCATCTAGACACACACACACACACACACACACACACACACACACACACACACACACATATTGAATTGGCCCTGGCCTTGAAAAATACCCTTCAAAGATCCTAGGAAGAGGTAGTCAGGATGGGTCTGACTTGATTAAAATAACAACTGAACCTTCCACTCCAGAGGCATAACCCAAGATTTATCAGTCTCATACAATTTTCAGTTGAAGCAAATTTCTTCCTTCTTCTGTCCCGCAGATATTTCATCTGGAGTTACCACTGCAGAGGAAGAGGAGGCTGGAAGGTTCCATTGTATACTTCTGATTAATCATTACATTTTTACTTTTATCGACCTGTGTGTATGTGTGTGCCTGCTTGACTGTATGTGAATTGCATATGTGCAGTGCCCACAGAGGTCAGAAAAGGGTCCTAGGACCCCCAGAGCTGAATTACTAGTGGTTTTAAGTTGTCTGATGAGGGTGCTGGGAAAAAAACCTTGGTCTCTGGAAGAGAAGAGCAAGTGCTCTTAACTGCTGAGCTACCTCTTCGGGACCCCCTGACCCCATGGTATAGATTTTAAGGTTTGGGTCTATTAGTGACATCTGCATCTTTCTGGCCCAGCCAAGCTGTACAGATTCATTCATTCATTATAACTGCAAAGGAGGCTGCCAACAAGAGGTGCTGTGGATATCTGGTGGATACTGATAGTATTTTCAAAGCCATAGCACCTCAAAAAAGGGGGGGGGTTCCCTAGGACCACATTTAACATTGAAACCAAAGCTGGAATCATCCAGTAATATGGTCAGTGTGGCTTTGTTTGTTACATGAGCTGGTGAAATCTAAGCTCAAGCAGCATGAGAATTTTCCATGAGAGCTGAAAGGTCCTTTTCTTTCCAAACTCCATGTCTGTTCTGTCTTTAAAGGCACTGTTTTTTGATCTTTGAACTAGTTACAGCTTGACATATATATATATATATATGAAAATATATATACACACACATATATATCAAATTGTCCACAAAGACTGATAACATAAAAGGACTTATTGTTTTATAATGTTTCTTTTGGTCAGGAACTTAGCGCACATTATTTTTATAGTCACATTTATGACATTTATATACAGTGTCCTTTGCTGATTTTCACCCTGCTCCCCTTCACCGAGTGGTTCTGACTCAAGGTCTCTCATGGGATCCATTTGAGTTGGATGGACCCACTACCAAACAGGTTCACATATGTGACCGCTGACAATGTGGGCCCCTCCACAGTTCTAGTGGAGTGTCCCTATGTAATGATAACAAATGATGAGAGAAAAGGCAAAGAAAAACATCCAGAGCTTTTTACACCTGAGTCTTTGAAGCTGTGGTGCTTTGAATGAGGATGACCCCCAGAGGCTTGGCTGTTTGAGTACTTGGTTCCCAGTCGGTGGTTATTTGGAAAGGATGAGGATGCTCTCATGGCACCTATAAGGCACCATTTTGACTAGATATGGCCTTGTTGGAGAAGGTGTGCAACCAGGGTTGGGCTCCGAGGTTTCAAAAGACTTGGGCCATCTCTAGTGTGCCTCTCTGCTTCCTGCTTGCAGACCAAAGTATGAGTGCTCAGCTGTTCCGTCCACCATGCCTGTGGCTTGGTGCCAGGCTGCCTTGCTTGACGGACTCTCAGTTCCCTGAAACCATAAGCCCAATTAAATGCTTTCTTTTTGTCAGCTGCTTTGGTTATGATGTTTTATTACAGCAATAGGAAAATAACTAATATAGTAATGTTTAGGAATGAGTCAGTAAGGCAAGGTCACCCTCAAAGGGAGGGCAACTAGACTCCATGTTTTTTTAAAGAACATAAAAGCATTTGTTATGTGCTTTTAAACCATGAAATTTAAACAACCTTTCTAGAATTTATTTTAAAATATACAGTTCCTTCCCCTCCAAATAACTGATTATCAGTTAACTTTTACTCACTAATGCCCTTGTTGATTTGAAATACTTTATTACATTAAATCATTATCTAGGAAATGGCCTATTAATGGATTACTTAGTTACACTGACCTGCTTACTACTGCCATGTCCAAGTAGTCCTAAATATTACAGTAGCCATGAAAGTTTAAGTCTGACCACAAATTTTCTGGTAGCGTGGTCCTTAGGTGCAGGGATTGTAATACTGCATCCAAAGTGCAACAAGGAAATAGCACGGGGGACAGCGGGCAGTGAAGGACCCCGGGGACAGCGGGCAGTGAAGGACACGGGGGACAGCGGGCAGTGAAGGACACGGGGGACAGCGGGCAGTGAAGGACACGGGGGACAGCAGGCAGTGAAGGACCTGGGGGACAGCGGGCAGTGAAGGACACGGGGGACAGCGGGCAGTGAAGGACACGGGGGACAGCGGGCAGTGAAGGACACGGGGGACAGCGGGCAGTGAAGGACCCCGGGGACAGCGGGCAGTGAAGGACCCGGGGGACAGTGGGCAGTGAAGGACACGGGGGACAGCAGGCAGTGAAGGACCCCGGGGACAGCGGGCAGTGAAGGACCCGGGGGACAGTGGGCAGTGAAGGACACGGGGGACAGCGGGCAGTGAAGGACACGGGGGACAGCAGGCAGTGAAGGACCTGGGGGACAGCAGGCAGGACAGCAGGCAGTGAAGGACCTGGGGGACAGCAGGCAGTGAAGGACACGGGGGACAGCGGGCAGTGAAGGACATGGGGGACAGCGGGCAGTGAAGGACACGGGGGACAGCGGGTAGTGAAGGACACGGGGGACAGCGGGCAGTGAAGGACCCAGGGGACAGCGGGCAGTGAAGGACACGGGGGACAGCGGGCAGTGAAGGACACGGGGGACAGCAGGCAGTGAAGGACACGGGGGACAACAGGCAGTGAAGGACCTGGGGGACAGCAGGCAGTGAAGGACACAGGGGACAGCGGGCAGTGAAGGACACGGGGGACAGCGGGCAGTGAAGGACCCAGGGGACAGCGGGCAGTGAAGGACACGGGGGACAGCAGGCAGTGAAGGACACGGGGGACAGCGGGCAGTGAAGGACACGGGGGACAGCGGGCAGTGAAGGACACGGGGGACAGCAGGCAGTGAAGGACCTGGGGGACAGCGGGCAGTGAAGAACACGGGGGACAGCGGGCAGTGAAGGACACGGGGGACAGCGGGCAGTGAAGGACAAGGGGGACAGCGGGCAGTGAAGGACACGGGGGACAGCGGGCAGTGAAGGACCCGGGGGACAGTGGGCAGTGAAGGACACGGGGGACAGCGGGCAGTGAAGGACACGGGGGACAGCGGGCAGTGAAGGACACGGGGGACAGCGGGCAGTGAAGGACACAGAGAAAACAAATGGTCATATAGAAGCCACTCTCCCATGACGTTACATATGTGTGCTTCCACCTGGTATGCTTCTCACTCTTGTCCACTCATCTTTAAAAACAATTTATTTTACATAGCACGTTGTAAATGCCACTTGCAGGAAGTCATGGCTAGATAGTCATCCCCACCTCAGTGCTAGCTTAGCCATGGCTTCTGCAGTTTGCACCTTCCGCAGCAGAATGTAGTTCATAGTTGACTTCCATTTGGAAAAGACTCTGTCATTCCTTCTGTGTGTTTTCTCTCCCTAACTTGGCTCAGTCCTCTGACTTCCATCATGAGAAATGTCGGTGGTGGCATCCTGCTACTCTGTAGCCTTGAGGATGGTTGTCGGTGGTGGCATCCACTACTCTGTGAGCCTTGAAAAAGATTTAAGAAAGAAAAAGCACTATCGACAGAGGTTCTGTCCTGCCTGATCCCGCAGCTGTTCAGTACCAAAGAAACACACAGAGGTCTACATTAACTATAAACTGGTTGGCCTGTTAGCTTAGGCTTCTTATTAACTCTTACATCTTAAATTAGCCCATAATTCTTGTCTGTATTAGCCACGTTGACTTGGTACCTTTTATCAGTGAGGCATTCTCATCTTGCTTCCTCTGTGTTTGGCTTCTTCTGTGACAACTACAGATTGTGACTTTCTTCTTTCCATAATTCTCCTGTTCTGGTTGCCCCACCTATACTTCCTGCCTGGTCGCCCTGCCTATACTTCCTGCATGGCTTCTGGCCAATCAGCATTTTATTAAAGCAGTACAAGTGACAAATCTTTATAGGGTAGATCATTGTCCCACTGCACTTCCCACCCTTTTTTTCAAAACAAAAACCCTGAATCTAATCTCCTTTGTTTAGCTTTTTTCCTGAGCATTATCCATAACAACTTGTAATCAACACTCTAAACAAACATCCATAATCCATTTTTTTGGGGGGGGAATGTGGGCATAGTTTTCCAGGATACTTCCTGCTGATTGGGGGCACTGATAATCTTACGGGGACCTACAGGAAATTTAGAATTATAATCAAGTCATGACTGGAATATTCTGTGAGGCTTGATCATCTCATCCAGCAGTCTTGAATCAGTTCCGGATATAGAACTTAGACATCTGGGCCATTGGCTCCTATCAGATGGTGTGGGAAGTCCTTCTGTCTATGTGTTGCTTTTATTGGTTAATGAATAAAGAACTGCTGTGAGCCTATCTATGGCAAGGGCAGAACAGAACTAGGTGGGGAAAGCTAGGCTGTATGTTGGGAGGAAGAAGGGTGGAGACAGAGAGATGCCATGTAACTCCGTTGGAGATGCTGGAACTTTAGCTGTTAAGCCACAGCTGCGTGGCCATACACAGATTAATAGAAGTGGGTTAAATTAATATGTAAGAGTTAGCCAAGAAGAAGCTAGAACTAATGGGCCAAGCAGTGATTTAATTAATACAGTTTCTGTATGATTATTTCAGGGCTAAGCAGCTGAGAACCAACAAGTGACTCTTTCGATGCAACAACTGGAGATTTCTCGGGGGAGGAGTCTTCCTTGCTCAAACCTGCTTTTTCTTAACCTGGAATGAATCCTGTCATTTCCTGTGGAAACAAAAGCAAAACCTTTTCTCCAAAGTAGCATATATTTTGACATATATTTTAAAGTCAAAACATTTTCAAAGTACATATGTTGGATTAATCCAGCAACATTGATATTCAAAATTTTTTTTAGCAGCTGTTGTTCCTTCCTCAGCCATCAAACAATTCAAAGACAACACAATAACACACAATATCCAGATTCTCTTCTTTTTTTTTCTTTTTAATTTTTGGTTTCTTGAGACACAGTTTCTCTGTGTATCTTTGGCTGTCCTGGAACTCTCTTTGTAGACCAGGCTGTCAAATTCGTAGAGATGCACCTGCCTCTGCCTCCTAAGTGTCAGGATTAAGGTGTGTGCCACCACACCCAACTTTTTTCTTTATTTTTTAAAGGACTTTATCTTTTTTCTTTTCACCCAAACATAAAAGAACACACTTTGTTTTCAGTATCACCATCCCTGATTTCAAGCTGTATTACAGAACAATAGTAATAAAAACTGCATGCTATTGGCATAAAAACAGATGGACTGATGAATGGAATCAAATTGAAGACCCAGACTTAAATCCACACACCTAAGGAACCTGATTTTTGAGAAAGAAACCAGAAATATACAATGGAAAAAAAGAAGAAAGTATCTTCAACATATGGTGCTGTTCCAACTGGATGTTTGCAAGTAGAAGACTGTAAATAAATCCATATTTATCATGTTGTACAAAATTCAAGTCCAGGTGGATCAAAGACCTCAGCACAAAAGCAGAACAGCTGAACCTGGTAGAATAGAAAATAGAGAATTGCTTTGAATGCATTGACATAGGGGACAAAACACCAGTAGCACAGGTACTAAGGTTGACAATGAATAAATAGGACCTCATGAAACTGAAAAGCTTCTGTAAGGTAAAGAACACTCAGAACAGGAAAAAATGGCAGTCAACATAATGGGAAAAAGATTTTTTCCAACCTGACAGAGGGCTGATATCCAAAATACATAAAGAATAAAAGAAACTAGACATCAGCAAAGCAAATAATTCAAATAAAAAATGGGGTACAGATCTAAACAGAGAATTCTCAACAGAGGAATCTCAAATGGTCAAGAAGCACTCAAAGAAATGTTCAACCTAAGCTATCAGGGAAATTCAAATCAAAACAACTCTGAGATTCTATCTGACACCTGAAGTGGCAGCTCGTACTATTGAGTATGTGGCGCAAGGGGGAACACTCCTCCACTGCTAGCGGGAGTGCAAACTTGTAGGGCCACCGTGGAAATCAATATGAACATTCCTCAGAAAATTGGGACTTAATCTATCTCAGGATCCAGCTATACCTCTCTTGGGTATATACCCAAATGATGCTTCATTCTACCACAAGGACTCAACTATGTTCATAGCAGCTTTATTCCTAAGAGCCAGAAAATGGAACAGCCCAGACGTCCCTCGACTGTTTATTACTCAGTTGTTTAAAAAATCATGAAATCTGTGCACAAAACTCAAGTTTTGATCCAAATGGATCAAAGACCTCAACATAAAGCCAGCCACACTGAACCTTACAGAAGAGAAAGTGGGAAATACACTTGAACACATTGGCACAGGAGACCACTTTCTAAATATAACCCCAGCACCACAGACACTGAGAGAAACAATTAATAAATGGGAACTCCTGAAACTGAAAGCTTCTGTAAAGCAAAGGACATGGTCAACAAGATAAAATGACAGCCTACAGAATGGAAAAAGATCTTCAGTAACCCCATCAGACAGAGGTCTGATCTCCAAAATATACAAAGAACTCAAAAAATTGGTCATCAAAAGAGCAAATAATCCAATAAAAATGGGGTACAGACCTAAACAGAGAACTCTCAACAGAGGAATCTAAAATGGCTGAAAGACACTTAAGGAAATGTTCAATATCCTTAGTCATTAGAGAAATGCAAATCAAAACAACTCTGATATTCCATCTTACACCTGTAAGAATGGCCAAAATTAAAAACACTGATGACAACTTATGCTGGAGAGGTTTTGGGGAAAAGGGAACACTTCTGCATTGCTGGTGGGAATGCAAGCTGGTACAACCCCTTTGGATGTCAGTGTGGTGGTTTCTCAGAAAATTAGGAAACAACCATTCTCAAGACCCAGTAATACCACTTTTGGATATATATCCAAAGGATGCTTAATTGTGCCACAAGCACATGAGCTCAACTATGTTCATAGCAACTTTGTTTGTCATAGCCAGAACCTGGAAAAAACCTAAATGCTCCTCGATCGAAGAATGGATAAGGAAAATGTAGTACATTTACACAATGGAGTACTACACAGCAGAAAAAATAATGACATTTTGAATTTTGCATAAAAATGGATGGAGCTAGAAAACATTATTTTGAGTTAGGTAACCCAGACACAGATAGACAATTATCACGTGTACTCACTCATAGATGGTTTTTAAACATAAAGCAAAGAAAACCAGCCTACAAACCACAATCTCAGAGAACTTAGACAACAATGAGGACACTAAGAGAGACTTACATAGATCTAATCTACATGGGAAATAGAAAAAGAAAAGATCTCCCGAGTAAATTGGGAGCATGGAGACCTTGGGGGAAGAGTTGAGGGGGGGAAGGAAGAGGTAGGGAGAGAAGCAGAGAAAAATTTAGAGCTCAATAAAAATCAATAAAAAAAATCATGAAATCTGCAGGCAAATGGATGGAACTAGCAAGGCTCATCCTGAGTGAGGTAACCCAGATCCAAAAAGACAAACATGGTATGTACTCTCTTATAAGTGGCTATTAACTTTAAAAAAAAATCATGCTGCAATCTGCAGACCCAGAGGAAGTCAGGGCTTAAGCTGCAGTCAAGGTTCGTGTCTGGGTCCATGGCCCTATCACAGCTGGGATCTGTGTTGAGGTTCGTGGGCTGTGTTACCACCAAAGGCCATGCTGATGCCCAGGGTCTGGGCCACCACCTGAGGCCACATTGGTATCCAAGAGCCATGCTGTCTCCAGGATCATACTGATACAAATGTTCTGAGCTGCACCCAGGGCCATGGTGATGTCTGGCCCTGAGCTGCAATCGAGGGCCCTGTCTGGGTCCGTGGTTCTACTGTAGCCTTGGTCTGTGTTGATGTCTGTTGGTCATTTTACTACCGGGGACCTTGGGAGAGCTGGCCCCAATGGTCAGGGCATCAGGTCCTGCCCCTTGCTGGCACCTCAATGGAAGAGCTGCATCCTCACCCCACTCCTGGAGAACTAGTTCCAACGGCCCATGCATGAAAGATTTGGTCTTAACCTTTGGCACCCCTCTAAGAACTGCTCCTCAACTCAGGCTGCTGCAACAGGAGAGTGGGTCCTGACCCTCACTTGAGAGGAGTCGTCCCAGTGGAGGTCCAGACTGACCAACTCAGCTACCAATCCAGACCACATCCAGGTCTTCGAGTTGGGCAACCCGGACATCTACAGCTTCTATGAGCTGCTGGAGAGTGTGAAGGGACTGGTTCTATAGAATCATAGTCTCAGGATCTCTATAACTCAGGGCAACAGCAGGACATCCAAGAGACGTTTCTTCATCAATACGTCCAGTATTGATGGTGTACCAGAAGCCAAAGGCATTGAACCAGATCAACCACTCACTGCAACATTTGCAAGAAAAGCTGTTTGGTATGCTGCATGACCCACTGCAGCTCCCAAGGCCACTTGACAAAGGAATAGGTAATTGAGAGGTGGGAAGAGATGGAGGAGTGAAATGTTTTCATTGCTATCATTATTCTTTATTTATTATTAGTTTCTTTTGTGAGGACACACTACAAGGGAAGAGGGCAGACATGGAAAGACTGGGAAATGAGTGAGATTGGGGTGCATGATGTGAAATTCCCAAAGAATTGATTCAAAAAATTGTGAAAAGAAAAAAAACTTTTAATGATACCCCATTATATTTAGATACCTAAAATTACATCTAAAAATCCTATAGAAATTATTTCTAATGCTTCTACAGATGGATCTTTATAAGGACAAGGAACTTGTGTTTTTTTAAAAAAAATATTTATTTATTGTGTATATGATATTCTGTCTGTGTACATACCTGCCGGCCAGAAGAGGGCATCAGACCACATTACCGATGGTTGTGAGCCACCATGTGGTTGCTGGGAATTGAACTCAGAACCTTTGGAAGAGCAGGCAATGCTCTTAACCTCTTAGCCACCTCTCCAGCCCGGAACTTGTGTTTTTATATACAAATTCTACACCTTCCACAAAAGTAGGTTATTCCAAGTCCTGGTTGTACAGCTCAACAGTTTGAACTCACCGTAATCAATCAGTTGTTACTAGGTATCTCTCAGTCACTGAATGATGTGGGATTCTGCTCTGTATGCTATGGATATGTTTTACTGCCATTGGTTATTAAAGAAGCTGTTTCAGCCAATGGTTTAATAGAGTATAGTCAGGTGAAAAATCTGAACAGAGAGATAGAAAGAAAGTAGGTGGAGTCAGAGAGATGCCATGTAGCTGCCGAAGGAGAAAGTCGCCAGCTGCCAGCCAGAACCTCACCAGTAGGTCACAGCATTGTGGTGATTCACAGATGAATAGAAATGGGTTAATTTAAGATGTAAGAATTAGCTAGGAATATGCATAAGCTATTGGTCAAACAGTATTGTAATTCATATAGTTTCTATGTGATTGATTATTCACGTCCAGGCGGCCGGGAAATGACCAGTCTCTCTGTTTGCCAACTGAATATTTTAACCGACTCTGAAAATTGTTCTAAAACTGTTTCTCTTTTAGAAACTTCAAATTTAACCCAACCCCACTACAAATGTTATTTCACTGTTATATCTCTCCCTTCAGATGTCTAGGAGACAACAGTCTCCATATTTTTTCATAACTCTTTTTGTGCTCATTCTAATCTACCGGGTCCATTAACATCCTCTTTTGTTCAAGCCGATGTGCTGCCCCCTCCTCACCTCTAATGCTTTATTTTCAGGATATTCAAAAGTCTCATGAACTTTATCAAAATGCAAAATCCTTACAGGTACAACCATTTTTCCTCGAGCAAGCTGGACAGACCGTCTTGTTCTTTCACATGACTGCCCTCTGCTGGCCAAATTAATACTGGCACGTTAAAACCAATCACGTTAGACAAACGTTTAAAATACGTTCATGTAGCACTTGATACTTCTCTAATACGGTTGTTGCTTCCACTCACCGGGGTGAAATAACCCATGATGCTATTGTCATTTATTAGACACCTTTTTCTTTCTAGGACTCCCACTATAACTAAAAACTGATGTTGGTGCTGCTTATACTAGAAAACGCTTTAAGAAATTTTGCAATTTATGGATTGTTAATCATGTTACTGGAATCCCTTACAACCCACAAGGATAAACTGTGTGGAAAAACACCATCAAATACTTAAACAGTAAATTTTAAAAATAGAAAGAGGGTATACAAACCCAGTGAAATCTTCACGTACATTTAACCCTACATCTAACATACATTTAATCCCCACATACATCTAACCTCCCCCACATTTAACCATGCTGGCTTTAGTCTTTTTCACTTTAAAAGACAATACTTCTGCTGCTGCCCCAAAGAATTTTTGTCCTAAAGGAGACACATCCTAAAGTATATGTTAAATGAAAATATCTAGAAACTAGTCAATAGAAAGGGCTGGTGTTCTTTTAAGATCAGGTTGAGGTTACTGTTTTTACTTCCCCCAAAATGAATGAAGTTCCAGATGGCTTCTGTTCTGCTGCCTCCGAACAGGACAACATCCCAGCGGCCACTGGACAAAGGAAGCATCTGAAGGTAGATGACAAACTCATTGAGGGAGATGACCCAAGAGAAGAGTAAGTCGATGACCTGGGGATACATCAAGATTTTAACCTATCAAGTCAAGACCTTGGGGAGACAACAAGGACGCAATGCTATTGACAAAAATGATGCTCTTATGCTTACTGATCATATTATACATTAATTCTCCGCTTGTCAGTGCAGAACCCAAATGTCTTTTATGGGGGCAATAAAAGGCACTCCTGTAATAGGAGACAGTACATTGTTGTTTTGCCATGCTAAGGATTGCTTTTTTTCCCCTTCGGGATCAATTGTCTGGAAAAAGATATTATAGAAATATTGAGTCACATGAATGGAGGCTATTTTGGTTGAACTAATCTAATTAATCAATCCAAATGCAATAACGTAGATTTAGGCATAATTAGGTACTCTTCAGAGAGCTCTGATAATGGAAATTACGGTTGTATGAAGATGAGCAAAGGAGTATCTGATGTACCGATACCATTGTACCCAGAATAACTCTATCTGTTACTAATGGTTTCGAGAATAACCTCTGGCTTCACTTGGCACATAGCAGACAACAAGAGCCATCTTTTTGCATCAGAGGAGACCCATCTACTCCTGGGCTCTTAAATTTTTTTTGTATGGCTTATGAATTAGTCATATGCATTAGAGTCCACCTGCACCCATATCCATGGGTCTTCCCCTGATATTTCTGTGAATGGTGGTTTTTTTTTAAATAGCATCATTTATGCTTTAAATGTGCTTGTATTCCTCTTTATTCTTATTCCACCTCCAATCATATGGTTTTCTCTGGTAACAACCGCCTTTGGGAAAATGCTACATATACTGCCCTTCCTGAGGATCATAAAGGCTTATGTGGGTTACAGGCCGTGTTACATCCATTATGTTTGATAAATCTTTGCAGTCGGTCAATGAAATCAAGAGCTCTTCCCCAGAGTTGTGATGATTCTTTGCATCTACTGCATCCTGTAATGGTTGCATCCACGACAGCTTTTTCATGACCAGTCCCAGGAATGATTTCTAGAATACAGAGAGGTCTCAAAAATAGCCTGTATGTGACAGTTAGGGAGGCTGCATGGGACTGACCTAGGCCCTCTGCATATATATTACAGTTGTGTAACATGGTCTTCCTACGGGACTCCTAGCAGTGAGAGCAGGGGTCTCTAACTCTGCTGCCTGATTTTGGAACCCATTCCTCCTGTCGGATTGCCTCATCCCATCTTGGTGGAAGAGGACGTGCCTGTTCTCACTGCACTTGATATACCATGGCTGACTGATATCCACGGGATACCTGACTGTATCTGAAGAGAAACTGTGGAGGGGTGGATGTGGGAAGGGGAGGAAGACCTGGGAAGAGAGGAGGGAGGGGAAACTTTGGTTAGGATGTAAAAACAAGAAAATAAAACAAGCAACGTACTGGAGAGATGGCTCAGCCGTTAAGAGCAGTGGCTGCTCTTCCATAGTTCCTGAGTTTAATTCCCAGGAACCACATGGTGGCTCACAACCATCTGTAATGAGATCTGGTGCCCTCTTCTGGCCTGAAGGAGTACATGCAGGCAGACCATTATATTCATAACTAAATAATAATAAATATTTTAAAAATTCGTGTGTATGTTTAGTAAAATCATTAATATTATAGCAAAAATATTAGCAGAAATTAGCTAGAAGATGGGCAAACTGAGAGCCATGGTTTTACAAATTAAAGCTCCTATAGATTATTTGTTGGTCAAGCATAATTTTGATTGTCAACAATTTCTTGCCATGTGTTGCTTTCATGTATCAGATTTCCCTCATTCTACCAAAGGACAAATTTGTGATTTGCATAAAGAGATAAACAATATCTTTCAAGTGACCTTTGAGTAGCCATCATGGTTAAGATGGCTTGCCCCTTTTCTGGGTCCTCCGTTAGTGTTAGCTAGTCTTAGAATTCTGTTATGCTTGACTATATTATTTATACTAGCCACACAGGCGACGCACCCAATCTTAGCCTCTGTCACGCCATCCTTTTTTTCTTAAAAATGGGGGGAGGGGAGATAGAGGAGGAAAAGAGGTCCTTGGGCTCACAGATGAACACTAGGGGAACCTGGAGTATTAAACATACAGGGTTGTTCCCTCGAAAGAAGAAATGCATAACCATTTAGCTGCCCAAGGAGGCTGTGAGTAGACATGGTTAATAGCCTGATGGCCTTTGCACTATATGTGTGACTGAGACCCACCCCACCCCCACGGCTGTCCTCCCTCAGACCCTTATTGTAAGCTTGCTTTTCTCAGGCAATCTATAGAACCCATCTTTATTGCAGGTGTATGTGTACTTTCTAAGGGGTTTCTATGTAGTCACATAGAATCTTTATTTAGCCTATTTTGTGACTCATTATGTACATGGGATTGAGTTAATGATTGTCAGAAAAGTTTTCACTAAATTATGCTGTGCTTAAATATGCCTAAAATAACCTACTTAGGAACACTCCCAAAGTTTGAGCCAACATGGGCTACTAGTTGTATTCAACCAAACTACCTTCTCGCCTCCTGTGGACCGTTACTCCGATGGTTGTGGTGGTCCCATTCACAGATCCCCTTATCAGGACTGAGAAGAAAGAGGCATGCACACAGGAAGAGGTCAGATTCACCCACCCGGCAGGAATTTTGAGCAGGATCTTTGGAAAAAGTGCTGACGGACAGAAAAGAGGCAGATGGGATATCCCGTGCATGGGTAGTGAGTGTAAAAGCTGCTTCTCTGCTCAGTGGAGAGAGTAGGAGGCAAGAACGCAAAGGGCGAAGGTTGGAAAAGCAAGGATGAGGGTTGGAAGTGCAGACAGAGCTGAAACAAATGGCTGGAGAGACTTGAAGAGGACGAACAGACCTTCTCTGACAAACTCGAGAGAGGAGTGGGTTCTCCCACCTCTAGCCAGCCTCTCTTCTATTACCATTCAGCTCCATGTGGAGCTCAGCTTCACCATTGAGATGTGTATACCCCACCGCTTCCAAGCTGTGTGTGCACAGCCGTTGTCAGTCTGCTTGTGGCAACGTTCCCAGGTTACTTCCTTGCCGGTGATTTCCCTGCGGAGGAATATGATGGGTTAAGTAGGAGCTAGGCACGAAAGCATTTTTCAACTCTTAATGGGGATTGGAGCCCAGTCTCTGGGTCTTTCAATGTGACCAGGAAGAGAGCCTGGGATAACTGTGGTGCTCCCTGGATGTTCAGCTTGACCCACCCAGTGATCCTGGGTGGCCAGTTTGGGCTCCACCCTCTTAGCCTCTGCAGATACAGCCTGTTCTGGTAAAGTTCTCAGGTACCTTTGGCCTCTTTCTAAGACTCTGGAGAGATATTTTCTATGGGAATTTAACTTGTGATTTTCCTCACAGGGACAGGATATGACGGAGACTTCCTCGTTTTGTTCTGTCTATTCTGGTTTTTATAACAAAGGGCAGAGTCAAGGGCGTATGGCCTAAGGTGGAAGGTGGGTGAGTATTTCTGTCATTCATAAACTGCACCCCGCTTCCTGAGCTCAGCTGCCAGTCCGCGTCAAAAGAATCTTAAGCTTCAGGGACCAACACTTCACCATCATCCCTTTTACAGGGAGACAAGATTACCAGCGCCCATCTGCCACTTGGCCCTTTCGCTGTTTCCTGAAAGGTATGTGGCTCCTTTGTAACACCTGTATGAACCTTCTAGAACCTTCTAGAAAGCAGAGGACAGAGTGAGGCCCTGGGGGAGGCATATCATAGAGAGAAGCTTTTATTGCCTGATCCTGGTGGTTTTGTGAGGTGTTTTGGGTGTCTTAGCAGAGATGCCCATTCAGGCTGGGCCCTCTGAGGAGGCAAGACTCAGATGCATTCTTTCCCCGCTGCAGATGGAAAGGGTTCATTCTCTCTGAACTCCCCTATGAAAGCAGCTCAGGCCCTAGAGACTAAGAGGGTGAAAATCTAACTACAATCATACCAGTGTAGGCTACCGAGTAGTAGTGGACACTGGAGTGGGAAAGAGGAGGGAAGTGCGTAAGGCTCATTGCCCACTGAAGCTTATGTGGGTAGCAGCAAGATGAAACACACCAACTGCTGTTTGCAAAAGAGCAGTCAAACAGAAGAGGTGAGAGATGGGCTTCGATACGTCAGTGTGCACAAGGAGCCCTTCATCCTTCATGTCTTCAGAAAGGGACATTCCAGGGGCTCCCAGCAGAGCAGTGAGACTATGGTCCCCACCAACACAACTTAGCTAGGTCTGAGGCCCCTTCACCACGGTCTCCATCTTCATCCCATATTCAACATGTCTAGCTTCCTCCTTTCTCCAGCCAAAGTCTCCACCAGAGTCAGAATCTGCAGCCTGCTTCAACCTTGGTGCAAATGGCTGGAACTAAAAAGTGTTTCCTTTTAGGGAACAGCTGCACTCCTGGAAGGGTTGGCACCTGTAGCTGAAGGGCAGGTGGGAAGGGACATCAAGGCAACTGTGGGGAGGGGTGTAGTGTTTTGCCACGAAGTCACTTTAGGAGAATCTCTTCTATTCCCTTTGGGAAGTCGCCAGACCACTGGCTTCCAACGAAAGAAAGGTTATCCAGCAGACTCCCCTGAATACTTAACAGGGACTAAGTATCCGTGACTCCCATCTGAGACGATGCTAGTGACAAAGTTCTTAGGGACACTTTGATTTAAGTTTCTTTAATTAGCAGTACAATTTGAATTCACTAGTTGATTGGTTTTGGAGCTGGATACCCTGTGGTCTAGTCTCTTCTTCAGCGCAGCTGGGCATAGCGCTGCTCGCGGCTGGGCGGTCCCTAACAGCGTTATGGTTTCAGGTTATTGATGTGCATGAAAGCTGAAGCCAGACCTGACACAACACAGCTGGTGGGAAGCTGGATCAGAGAAAACAGGCGCTGTACACACAGGAACTTCACTCTACCACCCAGTAGTGCAAAGGGGCCCCCATGTAATTTGAGCTTATCGGTCAAAGTAGTAATACCGATGGTGTGGGTGAGTGTTGGATGAATAAGTGCTCCATTTATGTTAGTTTTATTGTTGTGGGCTTGTGGATGAGTTGCGTGTGCATGGGGGCGGGCTGTGTGTACATGTGCTCCCTGTGTTTTCAGCCTCTTTTCCTGTGGCTTTGGTGGTGGAACGCGCGTGTGTGTGTGTATCACAACAGAGAAACGACAGCAGAGAACAGGGAATCCTCTAGTGGTTCTGAGACGCACCCCCGGCCCCTTGCTTACCCCTTGGGAAAGAACAGACGCTCTTTCTAGACTAACCAGAGCAAGGGTTCACTAGGCTCCCGTCTGATGCCCTGACAGCCTCTCTTGAGTGGACCCATGACACCACTTGACGCAGCTGACTAATTCCTCACATTGGAGCTCACCCAACTGGACCCGTAAATACAACCTTGGTTCCATTGCTTTGCCAGCTGCTATCTGGGTGGTGGTGCGTCCCATGTGGCTTTGCTCTTTTGGGGACTCTAAGCTCTGACCAGTCCACAGGGCCGAGGCACAAAAGAGAAGGGAAGGAAACAAGATGAGGGATGAACACAAAGCCAGTGTGGCTTCGGATGCGTTGCTGCCACTTGCCAGAGATGCCACAGACAGACACATACACACGCCCATCATTAGCCACAGACAGACACATACACACGTCCATCTTCAGCCACAGACAGGAGGCCTTACTTTCCTCCAGAGCTTTGCTCTCTGCTCAGGACCTCTGGTCTTGTTAGTTGTTGCACAACTTAATGACCTCACTAAGTTCTGACCATCCAAACAGACAAGTTGGCTCCAGAGGGCTTTCTGCCCTCCTCCCTCTAAAGGGAAACACAGAGGGAGTGGCCCCAACTTGCTCCTCTGTCTTTCCTCCGGGACATCTGAGTCTGAGCTCCAAAGCCCCAGGACCTGGCACATTTACTTCTCAGGCCATTGCCCTCCCCACCGCACTATTGTGTTCCTACCTGTCGGGTCCTTCTAGCCCAGGGGCCACTCTGAGAAACCCTCATCAATTCCTTCTTCTCTGACTGCTTCTCTACTGTAGAATTCTACATCTTTTGCCAAGGATTTTGCCGACGCGGTGTGGCTGGCTCTCAGCAGGAGGAAATGCTATGCAAGCGTCACTAAGCCATTGCAAACAGGAAAATAGGGTGGCAAAAGACGCGAGTAGAAAAGTGAGTTGGGATAGAGAGTAAAAATCCACTGACTATTCCTTCCCTGGGGGAACTGTTGTGATGGGATACACAGTTTCTAGAAGACAGTGGCAAACTGATGCTTTGAACGTGGGCACAGAGGGAGAAGGTGGCAACTTCTATCTATAGAGTATTTCTTTATCTCTATATTTGAGACAGGGTCTGACTATGTAGCCCGGGCTCTCTTTACATTCATGATTCTTTGCCTCAGCCTTCTGCATGCTGGGATACAGGTGTGCACCACCACATGCAATTTAAACAACATCTTGTCAACTCACAGAAGCCTTAAGCTTTCCCTTTGATGTTGGGTCCTTCCATTGCTCAAGCACAAACATTGGGGTTCCTTCAGCTTCAAAACCTGCCTTAAATCCTACAACTAAGTAAAGAAGCTATGTGGAGAGACTTGATGCACTCCAAGATGGGTAACCACATGAGACTGGCTGGCTGCTAGGTTTAGATGCTAACTCAGAGCCCAAGGGGGACTTTGAACTAGAGGAGATAGCTCTGTGTGGGATGAGTCTTAGTCTTCTGGACCACAGGAGGGAGAAGGGCTTGCCAGAGGTCTGCCTTTATCAGCTGGGCCTATGGATGCTATAAACACAAGAACAGTGACTAGCTAACTCCCTGAAAGCACTACCTAAGGGATCAGAATAGATGAAATTGTCCCAGAATGTCCAAAAAGTTGGCAGGCAGCCACCAGATATATACTCTATTTTGGGTTAAAAAAAAAAAAACCAATTCTCTGTTCTTCTGTTTTACGAACCTGATGTTCCAGGACAAAGAAAATTGTACACAGTGGTGGGTGGTGGGGAGGAAGGGAGATAAAATTGCATTTGAGATTCTTCTGAGATTTCCCATTCCCTGGGGGAGTGTCCCTAACACAGAGGAGGGTGATACTGAGCACCCACACAATGTATGGCTCTATTCCTGACTCTAAACAATACTTGGCTTCCTCTGGGACCCTTCAGTCCTGTCTGCTCACAGTTCCATGAATTCCAACAAGCCCAATGGTAACAACATCACCTGGTAAAATTAGAAGCAGTTCTCACGTCCCCTCAGGGTTTAAAAGAAGCCATGGGCCTGATGTGAAAACTCCAAAATCAGAAAACAACAAATAACCAAGACAGCAGTTGACCTCAAGCCTGCTGGGCGGAGGCTCACTGCCCACGTCACCTAGCATGTTTATTGCTCTCTAGGTGGCCCGCACTGCTGACAGATGGCAGATTTCTCAGTGTTCGTGGGGTTTCTGAAGGAAGTGCCTTGGCGCAGGAGCATCTTCTTCACCCATTTTCTCCTCATCCTCTGCTTGGGCGAGGTAGATTCAGGTAATGTATGTGGTCTGCAGCCATATTCAGTGGACCTAGGTAGGATATGAGTTTCTTTGCTGGGTGCCCTCTGGGAATGGGCCCTCATAGTGCAGCAGCAGGCCATACTAACTGCTAAAATGTAAAGTATTCCCATGCAAGGTTTTGAATTTTTTGTTTGTTGTTTGTTTGGTTTATTTTTTATTTGTTTTTGTTGTTTTGCTTTGCTTTTGAGACAGGTTCCTGCTATGCAGCCCAGGGTGGCCTGGAATTCACGATCCCCACCCTTCGGCCTCCCCAGTGCGGGGGGATTGCAGTTATATCTCACCATTCTCTACTTCCATACCAGCTGTTAAAGGGCCATAGCACTTGATGCTCTTCCATCGGTTCACCAGCCCCTGTTTCCCATATACACTTCCCAGGAGCAAAGATAAGCACAGCTAAGAGCAATTCTCTTTCCCTGGAAAGCTTTGCAAAGAACACATTCCTTGGGAAGGAAATAGATGGAGGATGAACTGGGGTGGGGTGAAGAGAGAAAGAAGGGGGGATGACAGAGAGACCTCAGGTGTGTGAGAAAGCAGGCTGAAGAGACCCTGGAGAGCGAACGTGTAGGAGGGTGGTTGGGATTGGTCAGCAATCATCCAGGAGGCAAAAGGTTTTGTCCAAATTGACATATGATCTATGGGGCAAAGGGAAGGATGGGGAGGGAGATCTGGGATGTTTAAGCTTGGGGAAGAAGTTGTAGCTGAGTTTGGAAAGGAAGAAATGGACTAATTTAAGGACAGCAGAGAGAGCACCTGGCAACCCCACGGAAGAATAGAAATGTCCAAGGGAAAGGTGGTGACAAGTCTCTCAGGTGCAGTGGGTATTTAAATATTAAAATCGACGGAGCACAGCAGGCCCATTGGTTATGTTCCTGTATATTTTGTTTTTGTAGAAGCTGTACATGTGCATTCGATTGATAAACACTGTGAACCCGCCTGTCCTAGCTAGTTTATTGTCAATTTGACACAAGTCAGAGGTACCTGAGTATAGGGAAGCGTACTTGAGAAGATGCCTCCATAAGAACAGCCTGCATGCAAGCCTGTGCATTTTAAAATTACTAATTGATATGGGAGGGCCCAGCCCGTTGTGTGCAGTACCACCTTGCGCAGGGGTTCCGGGGTATGGAAGAAATAGGCTGAGCAGTCTATGGAGAACAAAGACAGTAGACAGCGTTCCTCCATGACCTCTGCTTCAGTTCCTGCGTTTAGGCTCTTGCCTTGAGTCTCTGCTTTGACTTGCCTGTAATATGAAATAAGTCCTTTCCTCCTCAGCTTGCTTTCAGACACGGCAGTTATCACAGCAAAAGAAATTCGAACTAAGACATGGACAAAATAAGACTTTCCATTCTCATTGTGCAGAAATCACCGCATCTCCCTTCCAAGATATTTTTCTTATGCACTTGCACAAATATGCAAATTCTCTATTCTATATCACAGACATAATTTTTTTGTCAAACATTGCATTTAGTGTGCTCCCCTGACCATATTTACACAGCTCCCCAAATAGCATCTACTCTTGATTGATTCAAACCAGTAACCAACCAGTCCAGTCCTGCACAGTGCACTTGGTTGGAATGCGTGTATATATGTATTTTAACTTACACTCTGGCTTTTTTCATGACGATTTCTTCTCCAGGAAACCACACGGGTTGTCCTCGGAGAGCAACTCTTGTCATTTGGATAGTTTGCTGTAGATTTCTGATTTGCAAAGGGAAGTGAATTTTAAAAACTTGAGTTTCACGTGGGTTGATCTTGGCTATTGTTTTGAATTGTTGTCCTAGACGAGGTCAAGGTGCTGGGCCCTGGAGACTCCATGTTGGCCCTTGTCGGGGAAACGGCTGAGTTCCCATGCCACTTGTCGCCATACCAGGATGCAGAGCACATGGAGATCCGCTGGTTCCGGACCCAGGTCTCAAACGTGGTGTACCTGTACCAGGAACAGCAGGGGCTCTCCGACACGCAGATGCCAGAGTTCCGCAACAGGACCGTATTCGAAGCGAATGACATCATGGATGGCAGCGTGACCTTGCATGTCCTCAGCGTGACTCCCTCCGATGAGGGCCAATATGGGTGCCGCTTTCTTTCCCACAACTTCTCTGGAGAAGCCATGTGGGAGCTGGAAGTAGCAGGTATGCTCCAGAGTTAGCCGGGAGCAGGAGACCGAGGAAAGGATCGGATTGGATAGAGCTGCCTTACACGCCAGGAGACAGAACCGCGTGGGGGAAATCTCAGATTGAGAACAAACACACACACTATGTTAAAACATCGGGTGGGGATTGAAGAGATATTTCAGACGTCCTTCCAGTGCCTGCCTAGAATGCACGAGGCCATGGTTCAATCCCCAGTACCAGGAAAGAAAGAAAGAAAAAAAGGTTTTTTAGAAGTTAAAAAAGAGGAAAGAAATCGTATAAAATCTATAGGCAGCAAATAAAAGGGAGAAAAGTTTATATAAAAAAATATTAAATGACTTCAAAACAGCTGAAAGAGTAATTTTAGCCCTTAAGAACAAGGTGACATCAAGGTATAAAAGGCAATTGTGCAAGATTAATTTGTGCAGTATTACTTAGAGTTTCTTGAGTGCTGAAGCTTCCTGAACGCCAGCGTGCTCCATCACCACTGTCCACATTCTGAAGCTAGAAAGACAAGGAGCTCGAAGAGCTAGAATCCATTAGGAAGATGGAAAAACACATGTAAAGAAATTTGATGATGTTTATTTTTAAGAACAAGAAATAAAGGGGACTAACACAGAAAGAAATGTAAGCAGCACAAGCTAGAAGCTAATAGAATTGGTTATCTAAGTAGTAGGGATTTAAGGAAAAAAAATTAGTGGAGAAAAGTCTGGGGCTTTCCTGATACTTATTTTATATATCATTCCAATATATTTTTGATTTAAATAGAATTGCATCACTATTCTCTCCCTTCTTTTCTCTCTCCAACCCTTTCCAGAGTCTCTCTCTCTCAAACCCCTCCCATACCCCCCACTCTCAAGTTGATAAATCTTTTTTTCTTTGAGGATTATTGTTACATACATGCAGAGTGGTCAGCCTTAAAGCTATATACATACTACCAACAAAAATGGACTCAATATATATTGTACACACATACGTACACACATATTGATATTTTATAAGTTTTAAAATATATGGCTTGGGATATAGGTCAGTGAGAGGATGTTTACATAGGTGAACAAGAGCTGGATTTGACTCTTAGCACATAAATTGATACTTAAATGACAAATGATAGCTATATAGATAACAGAGCCAGCTCTATTTGACTGGGAAAGAATTGCATATGTCATAGGCATTTGAGATCTAGTGAGAATTAACAGAGGATAGTCTATTGGAATTCTGGGCGTGACGACTCTTCATTGTAGTGGGGTCATTTATTGCACATTATAACTAAATACATATAGCCTTCCTCTGAATATTTCCTAATATCCCTGCCTAATCTAAACTGTTCTTTGGCAGTTCATAGCTGGAGGGCTGTGAGCTCACAAACGCGATAAGAAGAGTAGTCATAATTCCTGACGTCATATTTTGATCTCAGATGGTGAACAGCAGCATGAACTGTATGCAGAGCTTCTAGAAGCCTGATCTTCCCTACTCCTGCTTTCCCAGGGTTGGGCTCAGACCCACTCATCTCCCTTGAGGGCTTCAACGAAGGAGGCATTCGGCTGCGATGCAGTTCCAGTGGCTGGTACCCCAAGCCCAAGGTTCAGTGGAGAGACCACCGGGGGCAGTGCCTTCCTCCAGAGTCTGAAGCCATCATTCGGAATGCCCAGGGCCTGTTCAGTGTGAACACATCTGTGACTGTCCGAGGAGGAGCTCATAGTAACGTGTCTTGCTCAATCCAGAACCCCTTGCTAGCCCAAAAGAAAGAGTTTGTGCTCCAGATTGCAGGTCAGTAGGCACCGGCTCACACGTATCCTTCTGGTCATCAAAAGTTCCATGTTGGTTGGCCCGGGATTCTGAGGCCTGGCTGGGTATGGGGTGGGTTGGCTTTGAAACCTGAATCTACTTGGCTAAGAGTAACTCTGAGAGTGCAGCTGACAACCAAGCAGTAAGTGAGGAGGCCCGAGAAGCAGTATTTCTATACCATAGGTCATGCAACAAACTTGTAAGGCTCATTATAGATAATCATGGGAACTCATCTGTTACTAACATCATCCCTCAAGCCACTACTTGTAGAACCCCAAATCCCGACACCCTGGCTCCCATCCCAGGAGGGATTCAGATGATAAAACAAGTGACTAAGAGCATGTCCTAGAAGGTGGGAGTGCTGGAGAAGCAGAAGAAGGCACCTGGGGATGACGTCATGTAGCTCTGGGTTATAAAAAGGTGACTCGGGTCAATGTTCAGGCAAAGAGTTGAAATTTCATCCATTGCTTGGTTTCAAAGTCCACAGTGTTAAATTTTATTTTATTTTCTGTGTATGGCTGTTGGCCTGCATGTATGTCTGTGTGCCAATTGCATGCTTGGTGCCCTCAGAGGCCAGAAAAGATCATAAGATCCCCTGAAATTGGAGTTACCAAGGGTTGTTAGCATCCATGTGGGTGCTGAGAACCAAATATAGGTCTTCTAGAAGAGCAGCAAGTTCTCTTAACTGCTGACCCATCTTTCTGACCCATTATTGTTTTAAGCATTGAAAACCAATCTAACCTATGGGTTATTTTTTTCCTGTAAATCTAAATCAATAGTTAGAAAACACTGTCTTCCTTTGTATCAGGCAGATACAACCTACTGCATGCATGATCTCAAGACAAACTGTAACAAGCTCTTAAGCAGGTGGACTTGGCAGCATTATTTGTCATGCACAGATCATTCTACAGTCCCCTGGTAGCTGGGTGGTGGGGGAAGTCTGTGTTGGCTGTCTTTATCCAAAGGGAAAATAAAGTACGCTCATCTCTAAGGCAAGCATGAAGCTACAGCCTGGAGCTGGACCCCAAATTTAAATTCCCAGAGCACGAAAGGATTTAGATGTCTTGTCCTGGATGTTTGCATGTCAGATAGAAAGTCCTGAAGAACAACAGTCCTAGGTTATAAAGTTGTCGAAGTTGCTTAGCTTTCAAATAGACTTACTTGCTTCTCGGAAGAATAAGCCACATAATGAGTGGTGGCTGATCTCAGCTCCAGAAACGTGTTGCGATAGCAGAATTGTAAAGGATATCCTGAAAATAGCCCCTTAAGGAGCTAAGGAGCAGGGCCATAAAATTTAACGAGGTCCAGGCAGGCCGTGGTGGCTCACACCTTTAATCGCAGCACTTGGGAGGTAGAGACAGGTGATCTCCGTGAGTTTGAGGCCAGCCTGGTCTTCAAGAGCTAGTTCCAGGACAGGGAAACCCTGTCTCGAAAAATCAGAAAAAAAAATTAATGAGGTTCAGATGATCCTAGGAAGTATTCTATCTTTGAAGATACCTTGTCAGTTATTAATGGCTCTCTGTTAGGGTTTTTGTGCCCAAAAACTGACCAATAATTTCAGAAACTACCTTACCCTCTGCCCTTCTTACACAATCCCAAGACGACAGGACACGAACTTCCCCGATCGTGGCATTTCCCCTTTAAAAGTTCTCCCCCTCCCTGGGCTTGGGACTGCCCTTCCCTCACCCACTGCTGGAGGTGTGGTCCAAACTCGATTTTAAATATTAAAAATCCTCTGTGCTTTACATAGGAATAGATTCCGTGGAGTTTCTTTTTCAGGGATATTTAGCTTGGGCATAACACATAAGGTACCCAGGATACTCAAGTCCATCTAGAGAGTGAAGTAGAGGTTGTGAAGAGCCTAAAGGCTAAGAGTGAATGAGGTGTCAGTGTTTGGTGAACGGCATGGGACAATGAAAACGTGTTAGAAATGGACACTGATGTGCACATAGGTGTGGCTAAGATGAGGGCTAGGATTTAGCTCCTTGATACAAAGCCTGTCTCTCTCATGAGACCCCAGAAAAGCAACCAGGGCTTTTAACCACTGTGATCGCAGGCTTAATTTACTGTACTTAGAGGTTAAAAATATACTTTTAGAGAAACACCCTTCTGAGATAATGTGTTACCTCTGAATAATTAGATCACACAGACACAAACCTTATTAAACCGACACAGCTGTTTCTTCAGGGTCACGCTCCAGTTTTGCCCTCATCCCCTCATCTTCTGGTCAATCTTGGAGCTGCCCTGGCCTGCATGCAGCCACAAGTGGCATCCTATCCTTGGGGATTGTTCGGGAAGCATCTGTGGCTAAACTATTAGCTTTGTTGGGTATTCTTCCAGTGCTGTGAGAACTGAGATAAATATCAGGAAGCAGGCGACAACCTGTGGATTCTCCAACCAGATAGAACAGCTCACTGGTTTTCAAAAGCAAAACACGTTGGATTCATTGAAAGGTAGCATCAGAGCCAGAAGAAGTTATCTCCCGGTTATAAGAGGAAAAGGGTATACCAAGACCTGTCATTCATCTTCAGTTCACAGTGCTCCCTTCTCTCTGCCCATGCTCACACCAGTCCAAGTCCTGCCATTGCACCAGATCCTACCTGGAGTGAAGGTTGCTCAACTGCCCTCATGTCTAGTTCATGCCTGGCTACAGGGGCTTGCACGGAAGGTGTAACTGGCCATCCTAAGGTCCCTCAAGGCTTTCCGGGATGTGAGGTCCAAGATAGTCTTGTTTCAGTGGCTAGTGGCGCCTAAGTCGAGACAACAAACCCCATGAGACATGTCTTCCAGATGTATTCCTACCCAGAACGTCCCCCTGGAAGAAAGCATTCCTGGGAACCCTGGCGGCCCTCCCACTCAGTCTGGCTGTGCTCACCATCCTGGCGCTGCAGTACTTTTACAAGAAGCGGTGCTCCCAAGGTATGACTCAGGCCTTGGAGCTGGATTTGCTCCAAAGCGATGCAGTCTAATGGTCTGGACCCGGTCTGTTTTCTCTGCCAGTTAGAGAACTAAAAAGCGGGGGTGGGAGGTGGGTTGGGGGTGGGGGTGGAATCTGCAGCACAACAGGTAGCAGCAGAGAAATTTCAAGCACCGCAGGCAGCTGAAAACGGCGTTTATTGGGGTTGAGGAAACACACACAGACAACAGACAGAGAAAAAGACCCTCTGTGAAGCTAAGGGGTGGGGAGGGAGCCAGGGGATGGGGAGGCGGAACCCAAAAAGTCGAAAAAATCCGATCTCTTCCGGAGGGCTGGGGTTTTAAAGCCACTGAAGAGTCTTCCTCTCCTACTTTAGAGTTGGTCAGTTTGAGGACAGATAGGATGCTCGATTGGAGTGCAAATGTGCTGTTGTGAGCAGACCTTGTTGAGCCAGTCCACCAGCCGGCCTGCCAGTGGGAAGCAAAAGCTGCTAGGCTTTTGTCTAAGTCAGGAGGCTGAGGAAGAAGCTGGTCATCTTGGAAATTTGCCATCTTAATTACCTAGCCACCATCCCTCTCCCTATGCTAGTCTCTCAATAGGGAAGGGGTGAGGTGTGGGGAGGCATGAAGGGACACAAAAGCAGAAGGCAACCCAGACTGGAATGACAGCCAGCTTCGGGCAGGACTCAGCTTTCCCCATTCATTCTTTCTTTCAGAAAAGCTGAAGAAGCAGGAAGAAAAGGACAGAGGTAAGCCAGCAGAGATGCTCTCTCCCCATGTCCCAGAGCAGGGTCCAGGAACCTGCTGGGTTTCCAAGGCAAGGGCGTCAGTCTTAGAGGGGGCATCTAGGAGAAGGGTAGAGAGAGGGGGACAGGGTTTGCTCGGATTGACAGTGTCCAGGCACCCAAATGAACTTCCGGATGCATAGGGCTGAATCTGCACACCTTAGGGGAGCGAGGTACCCATATTCATAATCTGCTCTGTCTGGTCATGCCCCATTCTGAGAGCATCTTTTTTCTCTTTTGTCTTCAGGAAGACTGATTGCACGGTTGGGTAAGTTCCGGGTTCTGCACCACAGGGCAGGCTGCAGAACAAGTGGGTTTAGCTGGCCAGCTCTGGAGCAGAAAGAGGCATTCAAGGCACTAGACTCCTTAGAGGAAGAGAAGGAGGACATCCATCTGGTTCTTGATCTGGCTTTGTGTACCTCTTCTTCTTCGATCAGACTGAGATGCGGTGCTTGTGGGCACCCCGCTTCAGGGTTCATTCAACAGAAGAACCTCTGTTGAAGAAGACCCTGGTGGAGACTTTACTCCCTCCAGTTCATGTTCCTGAGATCCATCTTTTTTTAATCCAAATGCCACTGTGAAGAAAGATCCTTGAACTTGCACGGAAATGGGAATGCTCTGGTAAATTACTTTTCCTCTCATTGGAACACACCAACATAAAACCATGGAGCGGTGTGGTATAGCTGAAGGCTGTACAAAGGAAGTTGAGGAACCTGAACTCTTTGGTAAATGCTGGAGATCCCAGTATTCCACTAGTGAGGCAGACCCAAGGGGGTTGGTAACTTTCAGGCCATGCTACAGAGAGAGACCCTGTCTCAAAAAAGCAAAGGAGGTTAGTGATCCCAAATAAAGGGGAGGTGGAGAAGGCCCCCGTAATTAGATTGAAGATCCAGAGAACCAAAATTTGACTGCCCTGTCAAAACTCCAGATAAAACTGAAAGAGTAGAGAGCCCTGTATTGCTGCCTATTCAATCCTACCAAGCAAAACCACTTCAGTGAGTCAACATCACAGTCTGAATTAGTATATCGATTGTTTTCCAAAGAATCCAAAGGATGGAGAGACCAGAGGACCGTGTTACGGAGACAGAGTTGGATCCTTTCCATCTAGGCGGGAGAAATAATTGCCCTTTCTGTCTTTAAACGAAGTATTCAGCAAATGATCCCCAAATCACATAGGCTGTACCCGATCCTGGGCTTAATCATGTGCTCTGCCTTCCAACCTCCACTCCTCCCCCTTACACCAGGTAAATCTTGTGATTTCAGAAAGAATAAACCCCCCTCTCCAACTAGATCAGAGCCTTGAGAAAAAACATTTAGAACCAAGGCTGTTTTCCCTCCCTGTCCTACTGCCTGTTGATTTCTTCCTCTGAAATGAAGACAGGCTAAAGGCTCTGGAATGCTGGGGATGAGCCTCCTTCTGCAGGGCAATGTGGCATCAAGGAGAGAGTTGCAGTCAGAAGTAGTTTCAGATTAAGGATCTGTAGGCAGAGACTGCTCATTTGTTCATGGCTGCCCTGACCCGAAAAATCACACAGAAACTGTATTAATTACAGCACTAGCTGGCCAATAGCTTAGGCTTCTTCTTAGCTAACTCTTACATGTTAAATTAACCCATTCCTATTATTTTATATTTTACCTTGAAGCTCGTGGTTTACCAGTAAGACTCCGGAGCATCTGTCTCCTTCGGCAGCGACATGGCCTCTTTCTGACTCCTTCTTTTCTCCTCTATCTCTGCTTGAAATTCCCACCTTGCTCTATTCTGCCCTGTCATAGGCCTTCATTAGCTTCTTTATTCATTAACAAAGAAAGGCAAGACTTAACAAAGAAGGACTTCCCACAGCAAGGTTCCTTAATCTTTGCCTTAGAAGGTTGATGTTTCTCTCTGTTTTTCTTGCAGAGAGACTTCAGACAGAGCTTGGTAAGTTCCCTCCACACCAGAACTATTACTTCCTGTCCTGTCTTTGTACCTGGCTGCCCATGTATGACACCCTGGCTGGAACGATGCTGACTGTGGGTGGTGAGGGAAGGGAGGATTAGACTGTGACATGAATGTGACGTAGTCTCCTGACTTTCCAATTCTCCTTTTCCTTTGCTCCTTCAGACTGGAGAAGGTCCGAAGGCCAGGCTGGTGAGTAAAGCCCCCTTCTCTCCCACTGCATCTCACTAGGCTCCCTGACTTAGCATGTTTGAATCACATCCCTCTAAATGCATTTCCAACTTAGGACATTTTTCCATTTACAAGTGAATTGAAGACATACGGTGAATTGTACATTGAAAATGTTCTAAGTTAGAAATGTGAGCAGCAGTGCTGGGGTGTTGGATAGGTACTTTCTGATCACGTGATTGTCTGGGGTGGTGACTCCCTGTGGCTTCCCAGCATCTCCACCAGACTGAGAAAAGATCAAAGTTCCAAGTATGGTTTCTAATGAATACAAATGGTTTTCACACCATTGTAAAGCGAAACAAACAAATGAAAAAAACTTAAGTCAAGTTATCTTTCCTGTTCCTCTCTGTTCATGGCAGCATCATAGTCTCTCTGGTGCTTCCACCTACTCTCCTATGATTCACATGCTCTATTATGTATATTTTACTTGGTAGAAGTCAGACCCAGGTTTCACTTTTATATTTATTTACATTTATCATAATTATATATTCATTTAGGTATAATTTATACACTTATATAAAATATGCATTTATATATTTATTTATACAAATTTATTATTTTATATCATATATAAATTATCCATATAATTTATATTATATGTTATATTTATTGTCCAGAGGCTACATTTGGGAAAACATTGCTTTCAGTCCTGATTACACAGAATAATCACCTGAATTTCTGGTGCTCACCCTCAAACTGCCTGTGGGTTTAAAGTAGACATGCTATTATATATGTAAATACATCTCCTCATACCTGAATGAAAATGAGAACGTGGCCACTCCTTCTTCTTAAGTCCTTGAGGGAATGCTGGCTTTTGTCTAAACGCCAGGCTTTGGGGAAAGGAATTTCTTGGAACCTAACAATACCATAAGGGCCTATATTCCCTCCATAAGAACACCAGCCTAATATATATCTGATTTTGTATATATTCTTGCAAATCTGAATTTCCACTCTGTCACATGCATTTTAGTCTTGTATAAACATCATTCATAGTCTCACACTGCCTGTCCCTTGCTTTATATATGCATCACTGTTTAAATATTCACTTTACAGTGTGTTGGCTCCGTTTCTTCCTGCCGGTTCTCGCTGCCCACCACTACAAACCACACTGAATAAGCCTGAAGCGCACTGTCTTATCACCCTTTTCTCTAGGAGGTACAGCCGGGAAGGGAGATTAGGCTGTCAGATAGACAAAGGTTTCCCAGTGAGCCATACTCCTGCAATCGGCCATGGTGAGGCTCTGTCCACCTGCTCTCTAGGTTTGCTGGCCCATGGGGATAAATACTTTCTCATTCCTTTATTATTGGCTCCTCTCTAGATGCTGACTTTGAACATACACACACACACACACGCACACATATCCTTATTGATATGTTTTATAATGGCTATGTATATATCCTTGTTAACATATACATATATTATGATTGGCATTAAACAATATGGATTCCTTTTTGCTATTGTGTCGTTTGCTGTTAGTCTTGTCCAAGTTCCCCTTAGTGAAGAGAGATCATTGCTTTCCGTAAAGTTTAATTAATCAAACTTTTACCTAAGGCTTCTACTTCTGAAGTTGAAGTTCTTTGCTAAGGATACCACAATGTATACTATCTTATCATTTCTTTTATTAATTTATATTATATTATTTCTCAGCCTTCTGTTAGTGCCGCATAATACCTGAAACGGTAAACTTTCAGTGAGCAAACGTTTTCTTGGGGTCACAGTTTCAGAGTTAATCCATGGTCACTTGGGTCAGTGGCAAGGCAGCAGGAAGTAAGGAACATGTGGTAGAGAAAGCTGCTTGTTTCATGGTAGGCAGAAAGCAAAAAAGAGAAGCAGGAGAGACCAGAAACTAAGGTTCCACATAGCGCAGAGCTTGGACTAAACCTTTAACTCGGGGCCATTGGAGAATGTTTCAGATCCAAAGCGCAATAATGTGTTTCGTGTATAGGTCATTAATCAGTCCTACAGAAGTCCGCACACTGGGTGTGAGGTGATGATAATGCACTGACTTGTCTGTGTGCACTGAATGGGTCTTCTCAGTGCCGTTTAGTATACCAGCCATAATTCTCCCATGCAGGCAAGCTTTCATCTTGAGCACTTATTCCGTCTGGAAGCGCTTGTCCCTGGGCTCGCCTCCCAATTCCATGTTTTCACCATTATGGCTTTGATAGCATCTATAAGTTCAAGGTTTCTTCTCCATATCTACTTCCCTCTTAAAGTTAATGAACTTTTAAAAATATAAATTTACACAGTTCCTTTAAAAATTCTCAAGTTGATTTGGATGAATGGTTAAAAATTTATAGGCAAACTAACATTGAATCAATGTTTTGCTAGAACTAAGCTGTTCTGTGTAATTCCACGGACTGTTTTGATTCGAGTCCAGGGTTAATCCCCCAGCACCTCGAAAAATGTTTTTATCACTTTGGATCAACTCTTTGTTCCAAAACAGAACAAGAGAAAACTGGAGAAAAATCTCAGAATGGTCCACAATAAAAAGGGAGATTGTGGAGAGAAGACTGGGTATCTAGAAGGCAACTTAGGACAGAGTCCCATTTAGCAGAACCTCCAGGACTGAGCTTGGCCAGGTTTCATTTCCATCCTTTAAGGGTACCAAGGCTGCTCGCTCCTTGCTTCTGTGTTCCATCTTCCCAATGTAAAGAGGTTACATACCACTTTGGTAGAACCCAGCACAATCATTAGACCCCTGTCCAATCCAGTCCAGAGGTAGAAACAAGGTTATTTAATCTGTGGACAGCTCTTGAGCAAGGGAAGCCACCCTCAAGGTCCCAGAATTGTTGGCTGAGCTGAGTCCCTTCTCTCTCTTTGCTTTCAGAGTGGAGAGCGGCCCAGCAATATGCAGGTAAGTAACTGAAGCTGCCAAGTGCGACTGGTGACAAGTGGGCAGGGTCTTGCACAGAAGCGATGAGGAGGGGTCTGACATTGGAGGAAGGGTTTTTCCAGGAGCCAAGTCCATCTCCTGGAAGTGAGAACAGAATATACATACAGCCTGCTGCATGCTCTCCTGTGCACACATTTCGAACACAAGCTGTTCACAAAGAGGCACAGTTTTGGGGGTTTACTGGGTTCATTTCCTAAGGGCAGGAAGGAAGGCTGCTTCTGGCATCTGTGTGCAGAAGGAAAGGCAGCGTCTGAAAGGAATCCCCCAATCATTCCTCAGAAGGGCCCCTCAGAGGCATGGGGAGGCTGAGGCAGGGGGTCACCCGTCAAGACCAGCCTGGGTTATGTAGGGAGACTTTGACTCAAGAAACTGGTGGGTGTGTATTTGGGGGCTATGTGTTTGGAGCATGGGTGCTGGAGTGTAGGTCATTGGATTAGATGGTCTCAGAGGTTCCCTGTAGTTTCAAGAGTCCTAGAATTGCTGTAAAGAGGAGGCGACCTGGTGGTGAAACCGAAGGAAACAGAAGCTACAAAAGACCCGACTCCATGCTAGTGAACCTCCCCCATGAACCTGCCTTATTTGCAACCCAAGAATGGGATTCGGGACTTTTCTGTTAGGAAAGGAATGGGCTTCAGGAGTGTGCCATTCTGGGAAAAGGGATGGTTGAAAGAGTGGGTGTGTGAGAGAGTGTGTGCGTTTGCTATTCCACCAGTTGGCCCACCTGGAAAAACTAGACGTCTGAGGAGTGAAGGAGTGGAGGGGGAGAGCAGGGCAAGGATGGAGGTGAGGGAAGAAGGAGAGGTACCTGAACCTTTCCCAGTGGGTACTAACCCTAATCTTCTGCTCAGTGGACGTGACCTTGGATCCCACCACAGCGCACCTTAGCCTGGAGATCTCAGACGACCTCAAGAGCGTGTCCTCCCGACCGGGGGCGCCCAGTATTGTGGTCCATGGCCCGCAGCGGTTCTCAGAGCAGACGTGCGTGCTGAGCCGGGAGCGCTTCTGCAGCGGCCGCCACTATTGGGAGGTGAACGTGGGCCGGCGCAGCCGCTGGTTCCTGGGCGCCTGTCTGGAGTCGGTGGAGCGCTCGGGGTCTGTGCGCCTGAGCCCCGCCGCAGGCTACTGGGTGATGGGGCTGTGGAACAGCTGCGAGTACTTCGTGCTGGACCCGCAGCGAGTGGCGCTGACGCTACGCGTGCCTCCCCGGAGGGTGGGCATCCTGCTGGACTATGAGGCAGGGAAGCTGTCCTTCTTCAATGCGTCTGATGGCTCGCACATCTTCACTTTCACCGACACTTTCTCTGGGGCGCTCTGCGCCTACTTCAGGCCCCGAGCCCACGATGGCAGCGAACACCCGGATCCCCTGACCATCTGCTCTTTGCCGGTTAAAGGGCCACATGTCCTCGAAGAGGACGACAATGACAATTGGCTACAGCCCTATGAGCCCTTTGACCCCGCCTGGGCTGATGATGAGGCGCTGTTGTGACCTTAAGGCCAGGTCTAGGCAGTGTCCTGAACTCCCGGACAGCGCTTTGCTCCCTTGCTGCCAAAGCATGCAGAGGCCCTTGGAATATGTATTTGTGCATATATAATTATTTTAAGGACAGCGGGCAAAAAAGAGACCCTTTATGTATATAGCAAGACTATAGAGTGTGCACTGTGGGAATGGAAAAGAAGTCAGAAGTATTTGCTAATTTGTGTATAGTTTTGCATATTTTGTGTAATTTTGTATATTCTGTAAAAGTCTAGAAGTAATGACATTTCATAAGTAATGAGTTCACCTATGGCTCAGATCTGAATGTTAAACATCATTTCCTCCTAAAACGAAACGGGAGAAATGGCTGATTCCAGGACTGGGGTAAAGAAGGCCCAAAACTTGGACCATTTTGGTTATAAAATAAAAGTCAGCAGAAACTGATAGGAAGCAGCCTAGTTCAGATCTGCTGGGCAAATGGGAACTGTGATTAGTAACTGTGGAGTGCATACTTTAAAACCAGAGAAAATGTTAAGAGTTCTCACCATAAAAAGGGTAGGTGAGGTAGCCTAGATGTCAGTTGGTTTGCTTTAGCCAATCCAGCACGCACACATTTATGAAAACCATGTCCACCACAAACATACACATTTTTTGCTTGTCAGTTAGAATAAGTAAATAATTTTTTTTAAAAAAAGCAAAACACATATTACAGTCTGTAGTGACTTCCCTGGCCTTCTGTGTGGCATTATTAACATGGAAATCCATAATGGCACTGATGGGGCTGGGGTAGAGGTCAGGGTGCTTGCCTAACTTGAGGGATAATGGCACATCTTCAACTCCAGGGACAATTTCCCTGGGGCAGCACATTAGTTCCCCAGCACAGCAAGAGAAGGGCTAGGATGGCAAGAATGCAGTGTTACTCAAAAAAAAAAAAAACCATACATATTGCCAACAATATACAGACTGAACAAGCTATATTTAGGAATATATATGTATACACATACACATGCACACATGTAATAACAATTATTTTTAAAAGGCCATGAATTTGAAAGTGAGTAAAGAGTTACAGTATGTGGGGAGGACTTGGGGGGGGAAGAGAAAAATACTGTAATTTTATTATAATCTCCAAAATTAAAAAAATAAATAATGCAGCATTAGCTACCAACTAAAATCCAAATGCATAAGACCACTTTAATTTTTTCTTTTTTTGTTTTTTCAAAGGGGAACCTTTAAAAAATAATCTAATAAAATCTATCTAAAAGATAATGATAAAGGGTGTGGAATGAAAAAGCAATTAGCTTTACATCATGGAAATAATTAGTATAGACAAAAGGAGTAATGGGTGCTAAAATCACTGGGCAAAGTCTGCTGGAAAGCAAGAAGTTTCCACAGTTTTCAGTAGCAATCTTGCATACTTCTTAAAAGTAAGGGGAAGGGCTTCAGGGCTCCTTAGCATCCTTCCCTTCTTGGGAGTGCTTTTTCTTTTCTCAAAAAGCGCTCTCTATTTGTACTCCATGCCTAACTTAAAAGGCATGACTTTTCTTCATCTCCTCCTTGTGGCTGCCAGAATTTTAATCTCATCTGTCCCAGTTTTCAAAAGCCTCTAATAAAATTGTCCTTGAGCTTCCTTAAGGGGAAAAAAAAAGAAAGGGAAAAGTATCTTTGCAATGATAATCTGCAAGATGAACCAAGTGATGACATTTACATATTCAAGGATGAGATGACACATCAGGTCAAAGGAAGATGATTAAGAGCCCAACCTATTTTTAAAAACTTAGGTGAATGCTGATTTTCTGAGTGAAATATTAGTGCTGTAGTCATTCAGGGAAATACTGCTCTTCACAAACATTTCCAGACAGGGTCTCTCATGGGTTGACTCACAGTGGGGTATGGATGGCTACAGCCCACTTTCGGGATTCAGCTGTTGAATGACTACCACTTGATGAGCAAAGGCTTCCTCCTTGGGCAGAAGATGTAGCTCAGTGGTAGAGCACTTGTCTTAGCTCAGTGGTAGAACACTTGTCTTAGCACAGTGGTAGAACCTTGCCTAGCATGTGCTTTGGGTTTGATGCTCAGCATCACATTAAAAAGCAAACAGTCAGGCAGTGGTGGTGCACTTTTAATCCCAGCACTCGGGAGGCAGAGGCTGAGGATCTCTGATTTCGTGGCCAGCCTTATCTACAGAGTGAGTTCCAGGACAACCAGAGCTACCCAGAAAAATCCTGTCCTAAAAAAACAAAACAACAACAACAACAAAAATACAGAGTGCCCTATTCCATCATAAGCATTCTAAGCTAATGCTACTCTGTCTCGATTGTTTCCTCTGACAATAAGGTAGAAAAAGCCTTTTAATTTAAACTTTAAAATGTATCCAGAACCTGTTAACTTCTGGTCACTTTCTTTTCTACCCAGAACCAAACTCTATAAACTCTAACCCAGATTACTGCAGGAACTTCCCTGTGGGCCCTACACAGCAGCCTGGATGGACTTACTAAAACAGACCAGCTGGGCATGTTGGTACACATCTGTAACCCCAGCATGAGGGCAGACAATGAGACTGGGGCCAGCCTAGTGGGTCCCTAGCTCCCAAACACAAGCAACAAACAACCCCAGGGCAAATATTTTCTCTTCTTGTTCGGAGCTCTAACTTCTCACACTGGATTACGAGACCCTGCTCTCTCTGGCCAGGAAGCTCTCATTTTCTGTCTGTCTCTCCACTCTAAAATTCATTTTCAGCAGCCTTTTCTAGCTGGAACACTCTGGATCCTGGCCCAGACTCTATACTCCCTAAGGGCTGGACCATGTTTCCTTCCCCACATGCTACCTGTCATACAATGAAGTCCAGGAAACTGGTGTCTCTAGTGTGCTGGAAGAATGAAGTAGATATTTTCTTTTGGTTCCAATGTGTTTAAAGAAGGTCTTTATTGAAAACGCATATTAAAAGATTATCTTTTGACCTGGGTTTGGTGATGCATATCTGTAATCTCAGTAATTAGGGGTGGGAGTGCTGAGACAGCAGAGTAGAATGGTCATAAATAAGGTCAAGGCTAGACCAGTCTGAAAAGTGGGACGAGACAACTGTCTCAAAGGCAAAACACTCGAAGTGCACTTCCTAAGTCCCTCCTGAATATTTGTCTTCACGGATACTCTGTCTTTTCAGAAGTCAACTCCTGTGCCTGCGCATGGTGGTCCATAGGTATACACCTATAATCACAGCACAGAGGCGAGACAGAAAGAGCTTAAAGTCATTCTTGACTGTGTAGAGAGTCTGAGGCCAGCCAGGGCAGTACCAGGCACCATCTCAAATAAAGCAAAATAATACAAAGAACCTTCAACAACAACAACAACAACAACAAACCCCAAAAGAAATGCTACTTCCTGTCTGCAGCAATCTCATCATTTCTGTTTCTCCTTTGGTTTCAGTGATAAACATTCTGGGAGCTAGGAATTAGCTTAATGGAAGAAGGTGTGTTTAACATGGGGTTCAATCCGTAGCACTGCCCCCCCAAATATCTTGATTGTGTAGGGTGAGGTATTTGTAGTCTTTGTATCCGCCATAGCTTGAACTCTGACTGTGAGAGAGTGCCACATCCCATGGCAATTGTTTCCAAATGTGCATATAAGCCAAACAGCTCTTCATGCACAGTAACATAGACATGTTTGCTTGTTAACTGTGTCTCCAGAAAGCTGAAAGCCAACCTACTAATCAATACCATATGGCTTTCTTAGCATTTCTACACCGAGATTCCATTCTTAACATACAAAGCCCCAGCTAGAAGAATAGCTTGATGGTAGAGACCTTACCTACTGTGTGGAAAGCCTAGACCCAGTCCCCAACACAACAAAGATAGATAAGTAGATAGATAGATAGATAGATAGATAGATAGATAGATAGATAGATAGATGATAGATAGATAGATGATAGATGATTGATAGATAGATAGATAGATAGATAGATGATTGATAGATAGATAGATAGATAGATAGATAGATAGATAGATAGATAGATAGATAGATAGATAGATAATAAAAGACCAAAGGCAGGTTGTTGTCTGAGTTTACTGTCCTACCCGGTTCCCACAATCGTTAAGTCCCAAAGAAATCACACAGAGGTCTACATTAGTTATAAACTGATCGGCACATTAGCTCAGGCTTCTTATTAACTCTTATAACTTATATTAGCCCATTATTCTTATCTGTGTTAGCCACATGGCTCAGTACCTTTATCAGTGAGGCAGTCACATTTTGTTTCTTCTGTGGTTGGGTCAGGACTCCAGAGGAATGGGCTTCTCAGAATTCTGCTGTTCTCCTTGACCCGCCTCTACTTCCTGTCTGGTTGTCCGGCCTATACGTCCTGCCTGGCTACTGGCCAATCAGCATTTATTTAAAATATAATTAACAGAATACAGACCATGGTACTACACCATCAGGTAAGTATCTTAGTCTTACCACAGGGACCACCGCTAGGCAATAAAATAAACTCTGGGTTCTGAACATGTCACACATTGAAAACATGATCTATGTTCTCCTCTGCCTCTGTTCTGCACTTGCTCCATGGCTTTTCTGTGAAACACTGGATTAATCTGGAAAGCCAGAGTGTTTACAGAACAACCGGGTGGTATGTCATCAGCTGCCCACTAGCTTCAGTATAGATAACTCTTCTCACATGTGAGTTATGACAACCATTATCAAAGTCGCTCTGCAGAAACTTGAGGCTGTGTTTGCTAAAAACACTGTTTCTTCACTTGAACATTTTGATATTGATACGATGGCTCAGTTGGGATGCAAGGCTTGGCATCTCTGTCCGTTTAGCATGTCTGTGTCCTTTGCTGCTTCAGAACCTCTCAGCAGACTCTGCTCAACTCTTCATGGAGCTATGCTGACGATTTGAGAAATGTGTCCAGGATTGCAATGCATGATTAACTTAGCCCATTGTCCACTGGAGCTGGCTTGGGTTTCTTCCACCTTGACCTTAGGCTTCTTTTCAACATAAACATTGTAATTCTTCCAGCCCTATACAGCTGGATGTTTGCACAAGACAATGGTGCCAACTGACCTTCAGCAGTTCCTGAGGAAAGTCCTTGCTCATCACCCCACCAAGTACAAGGTCACAAAGCTTGCACAAGAGACGGCCAACTTTTGAGATCATGGCCCTGACCAGTGGAGTTGTAACATATTTCAACTTATGCCTCCCAAAGTTAACAAAAGCCCAGTGCTCCCATTTGTTCAGCAACCAGCAGCCTTATCCTGACTGAGGCTCAGAGCTCTCTCTTTAGCTGTAGTTGAAGTCACTGTTTGCCTGTCTTGTTTGTAGTGTATGACTTAGTATTGTTTCTATTGTTGTGTTAAAAGTCCAGTATCAGATGACTTCAAAGAACACTTGAGCCCTGGTCAGCCTAGGCAACATGCTCAAACTCCATCTTTTAATAGAAAAAATATATAGGTACGATTGGGGAAAGATGCAAAACTGTGTTTCCTAGTAATGAACACATAAAAATGGAGTTTCACCAGAAAGTAATTAGTTTTTAGTGAATGCCAAGGAACTTTGGGTTTTTATCAACAACCAGGGTTGCGCAGATGAAGAATGGAAAGTCCACAGAGGAGTGACTTTGCCCAAAGTTTCTCAATTCTTACATAACCAAGCTCTGTGCACCAAATTATGATACACAGATGAGTTGTGAACAGGTTTCCAATCTTGATTCACTGTGGTTTTTGTGTTTGTTTGCTGTTTGTTTTTAACAGGGCCAGCTCCTGACTTGGTCTTGGAACTCAATGTATAGCTAAGAATAACCTTGAATTTCTGGTCTTCCTGCCTCTGCCTCCCAAGAGGTAGGATTCTAGACACTAGCTAACATGTCTGGTTCATGTGCTGGGCAAGACTTCAAGTGCTTTGTGCATGCTTGCTAGGCGAGCACTCTACCAACTGAGTCACATCCCCAGATGACTGTGTAGCCTAGAGGGAAGCTGTGTCTGCCAACCTCCGAAGGACATAATCAGGGTATCTGCTAGTTCTTAAAGTCACTACCGGCTTTGAATCCTCAAAAATGCTGGTTCCCATAGGAGGAAGAGTCATGTGAGGCTAACAAGAGCCATCTGGTACTCGATCATCATCCTCGCAGGTGTCCTGCGTGTTCGCAGATCGCTGCCGGCTCCCAGCCTAATCCTACCTAGCCAGAGAGGTCCCCAAAAGGCATAGAGGAAAAATGGGAATGACAGGGAATCCTGGACAGAGGAAGGAACAGATAAGACAAGAAACGAGCAGTAAGGTGTGTGTGGGTGGCTTGCCTACCTGCCCCACCTCCTGAGCATCTTCCTTAGGGCACTGATTACATCCCTGTTCCTCAGGCTGTAAATGAGTGGGTTGAACATTGGGGTGAGGATAGTGTAGAAGATAGAAGTGGCTCTATCTCCCATTGGTGTCCTAGCTGAGGCCCGCTGCATGTAGCTAAATATGGCTCCCCCGTAGTAGAGGCCCACCACAGCCAGGTGGGAAGAGCAAGTGGTGAGAGCCTTCTGTTTCCCCTCCGTGGCGGGCATTCTAATCACAGCTGTGAGGACCTGCGCATAGGAAGCCACAATGACCCCAAGAGGCAGCAGTAACATCACCACACAGCATGCGTAGATGAGGTCCTCGAAAAGTGAGGTGTCGGCACAGGAGAGGCGCAGCAGGGCTGGGACCTCACAGAAGAAGTGGTCCACCTCTAGAGATCCACAGTAAGGGAAGCTGAAGACCATCCCCACGTCAATCACACTGTCTGCCATTCCACCCATCCAGGATGCCATGGCCAGGGAAGTGCAAGCCTTCCAGTTCATGAGCACAGGGTATCTCAGTGGATAGCAGACTGCCATGTACCTGTCATAGGCCATGACAGCCAAGAGGAAGCACTCAGCTCCTCCCACCATGACCACAAGGAAGATCTGAGAGGCACAGCCTGCCAGGGAGATGAACTTCCTGCCTGAGAGGAAGTTGGCTGCCATCTTGGGTACCACTGTGCATGTCATTGTCAAGTCCATGATGGAGAGCTGGCTGAGGAAGAAGTACATAGGGGTGTGCAGGCGCCTATCACCCTGGATGAGTGTCAGGAGAAGGATGTTACCAACCACAGCAGCCCCAAAGGCCAGAAGTACCAGGGAGAAGAAAAAGGAGCCATAAGGCGAGTGCCCAAATAGGCCTGCAAGGATGAAGCTGGACAGGGAGGAATGGTTCCAGAGCTGCTCCACCATGGCCCTGAGAGACAAACAGACAAAAAAACTTTGTTGGACACCTCAGTAGCATAAAACAAAACAAATATTTTTCTCCCCAAGGGCAAAGATTGGACCTTTGGCACTGCTCTACTCTTTCCTTCTGCAATAAAAATCTCTTTTCTTGCGCAGCTGTTTTCAGGTGTACCCAGCCTGAATGGACCCTTATTCCTCCTGAGAGAAGATGGAATGAAAATACAGGCAGGGGGATTGGGGAGCACAAGGGGAGATAAGTGGTAGCTAAATGGCAGGTGGGGAGGAACAATTTGAGGAAAGGGGCTATAGATTTAAAAGACAGGGAAGTGAAATATTGGATGACCCAAGAACAAAAGAATAAAGAAGTTTGGATGGAAGGGATAAAGACAATACAATTAAAAAGCAAAATTCTCCTTGTTAAGAATAATGGAAGAAGCTGGGCGGTGGTGGCGCACGCCTTTAATCCCAGCACTCGGGAGGCAGAGGCAGGCAGATCTCTGTGAGTTCGAGACCACCCTGGTCTACAAGAGCTAGTTCCAGGACAGGCTCCAAAACCACAGAGAAACCCTGTCTCGAAAAACAAAAAAAAACAAACAAAAAAAAAAGAATAACGGAAGAGGGCTGGTGGGGTGGTTCAACAGGTAAAGGTGCTTGCTATGTAAGACCTGCGTGAGCCCCAGAAGCCACGCAAAGGTCAAAGGAGAGAACTGGCCCCATAGAGTTGTCCCTGACCTCCAAGCCCATGCCCTGTCACATGCACCACTACATATACATTATACACAGACATGTTCATTCATTTAAGAGGGCAGAGACTCCTCTCCCCTCCTTACCGTGGAGCACCTACCTTAGGAAACTAAGTAAGTTTTTGCTCTGTGAGATGCATGTCTTTTAGCGACTTTGTTGTAGTGTGGTAGCGCAGGCCTTTAATCCTGGTACCCAGGAGGCAGAGGCAGGCAGATCTCTGTGTGTTCAAAGTCAGAATGTTCTACATAGTGAGTTCCAGGCCAGCCAGAGCTATATAGTGAGACCCTGTTTCAAAAAGAAAGAAAGAAAAAAAGGGAAAACAGGGTTGGGATTGTATCTCAGTGGTTGAGCCCTTGCTCAGTAAGTTTGAGACACTGAATTGAGTGTGTTCCTTGGGAAAGAGTGGGAGGGGAGGGGGAGAAAGGAACAAGAAGAAAAGAAGGGAAAACGGTGCTCTTACCTCAGTGTCAGGGTAGACTGGGGACCTGATTGGAGCCTGGCGCCTCACTCAGGAACACAAAATTGTTTCCTTTCAGGAAGATGTGAGGTTTAATTTTCCTTTACACAAAGCCAGTTATCTGGCAGATTGTCACTTCAATCAGCAAGCAAATTGAGGATAGACTGTGTGTGACAATGGTGCAGTCAATTCCTCTTCTTTGAGGACATGTCCATTTGCCTGGAAAAAAACGTGCATGAATCTGTGTAGGGAGTGGGTGGCATCCTGTGTAAATGTGCATTGTTGGCACGGGCACTGTCACATCAAGGACCCCAGTGTCTTAAACTCATGGAAAACAGCAAAGTCTTCCATGGGCTAGGTTCAGGGAAATGGCAAAGCCTCCCCTCCTAGTCCAAGTGTGAATATTGCCAGTGTGCACAGAAAATGTTCATCATAGCTTTTTGCCCCTCGGACATTCACAGTCTGAAGACTGTTCCCCTGCCGAGACTGCACCTATCAGGACCTGCCTCTTTGTTAGGCTGTATAATAGCCCAGCCTCCTTGTTTATCTGTATCTCATAGCCCCATCTCCTTGATCAGCTTATACAATAGCCTCACTTCACTATCAACCATATAAAAAAATAAACACAAGGAGACTCCAGAGTGCTGAAGCTTCTCCACCAGAGGGCCTAGTCCGCAAAATCCAAGCTTTTTTGCATGTCTGTCTGTCTGTCTGTCTTTTCTTTATTCCCCTGTTGCCCCAGCTAGCTTCATTCATGGAGCTGTGTAAGGATGTGGCATACCTGATTACAAGGGTTTGTGCACACAAAACCTTGAGTTTCCCTTTTTTCTGTTCATAGCATTCATACCCCCATGGGGGGGGCATCACATCTGGCTTATGGTTTATTCAATAATAAACATGTATGTCTTTTTCTTCTATCTTTGTTGAGAGGTTTTCCTTTTCTTTTTTTTCTGGGTGGGAGAGGTTTTGTTTTTTTTCCTCAAAAGAGGCAGGTGCTGAACAAAGATGAATGTCAATCTCAAAGGCATCATGGGAGCCTCAGAACCTCAGACATGACTCTCTGGGTGTAAGCCAACCACTGTTTTATCCCAATACTTGGACTTTTGAGAAACATGAGAGCAGGTACTGGGGACATGTCTGTGTGTGTCGTGGTCAAATATAATTCGCCTTATTTGGTGCTTGATCTAAGTGGACTAGACTGCTTAGAACCAGTGACTATTCTGTCACATTCACCCCCATTTAAAAGTAAGTACTGGGCCAATACTCACTTCCTAAATGGTGACTGAAGAGGTGTACATATATGTTCTGTTGATAAGTTCTGTCATCGTCTATCAGAAAAGAGGGCACAAAACTGCAGCACAGAGGAGAAACCATGTTTTGTCATCTACTACACAGCACAGTGAGCATAGTTCAATGTGATACTTCACAGTTCACAGCAGCCGTGAGTTCAGTGCTTACAGTGGCAATACATACAGGTTCTCACCAGAAAGAAATAAGGATGTGAGGCAGAGTATATGTGTGTTGGCTTGATTTAAGCATCCTGTCATGTGTGCATACAGCATCGTACTATACCTCGAAGAATATATACAACTAAATATGTTAACTAAACCTAACCAGATATGATAGCACATGCCTATAAGATCACCAGCTTGAGGTCTACCTGGACTAAAGAGCAAGACACTCTCAGATATACTCATAGGCACAAAGAGGGAGGGGTGGAGAGGGAGGGAGAGGGGGAGAGAGAATCCTTAATATAAACTTAAAGGTATCAAAGCCAGGCAAAGAACGCTGCACAGAGTTGAAATGAGGGTTTTGCTGAGCAGAAGCAGGAACTTTGGTTTGGTTTTGTGTGGTAACTGCAGCTGCCATGTGCTTGCTAATCAGGCTTAATTCGAAGGAACAAATAAGCATCTTCCGTTTTTTAAGCAGAGACAGTTTTGCACTTGTGAGGGAGGAAGATGTTTGGGGTTCTTCGTCCAGCTGTGTCTATGGGACACTTTGGTGTATGTTTTAAACCTGCCAGGCATGGTGGCTCACATCTGTAATCTTGACATTCAGGAGGCTGAGCCAGGAGGAATGCAGAGAGCTCCAGGACAGCCAGTGCCAAGGGCATGTGACCTTGTCTCTAATAACAAACGAAACAAAACCAAACACAAATTAAAAAGTATATTTGTTGGTTTCTCCTCCTGGGATTCTTATTTGCTGGATCTAAATGGGGCTTGGCTGTTAGCTGTTTTTCAGCTCCTCAGGTGAGTTACAGGGAAAGAAAAAGGTCTATACACATTGGCTTAGAGCAATCTGGGTCCATAACTATTCTCATTTGGATAGTAGCGGGAAAGCTGGGTAGAGGCAGAAGATCGTGGAAAATGATGAAGGGTGATCTAAGACACAGCAAGCAGTAGACATGTGCCCTTAAAGGAAGCCCGAAACGCAATCTGGACTCGATGGATCAACTTGTTGACCTTAGAACTCAGTCCAGAGCCTAAGAGCAGGTGAATAAAGACAACTTCATCCTAGAAAATTAAGACTGCCATCTTCCTGCCTCCACTACCTTTGCCAGCCAACGCACCCAGGTCTCTCTACGTGCAGCCCAACTTTCTCTAGAGAACCCGGAGAAAGGGTTAAAGCCAGAACAGTTCTTCCCAGTTCCTGACCACCGTTAGTCCTTCATCTCTCAGACACCCCCTCCTCTCCTCAGTACCCACCACAGCAGCTCCCCACAGTTCACCTTCTACTTCGCTCTGCAAATCCAGGCTGTGGGGTAATGTGTGAGCAAGTGTTGGTTTGGGAGGACTTTGATGTGCTCTTTGCCCCCCCCAATCCCAAAGCTTTGGACACAGATTTATAGAACTAACTCTCAAGGTTGTCTTCTGTTTCTTTCAAAACAGCTAATGAGCTCATGTCCCAGGTTTATACAAGGCTGCTGTCTTGGGACACCAGGCCCAGCTATTAATGAGACCAGGGAATAGACATGTACTGCACTCCAAAAAGGAAACCCAAATAATGAATTGACTCCAGGACAAAGTTCACTCCCCATAGCCCTAACCCTGAAAAATACCCTAGACTCCCATTAAATTACATAGGAAGATCTCCCATGGAATATTGTCATATCTATTCTTCCCCAAGAGCCATCTTTACCTTGTCCCAGCCTAAGCACTGAGTGTCAGAAAGAATGTCTGCCTGTACTCTGGGAGTTTTGTTAATGGACGACCAGGCCAGGTATTTTGTGGCCCTTGACTTCAAATCACAACCCATACTTTTATACACCATTTGCTGGCTAAGCACTCACTAGACAGATAATTATCCAGCATTGTGAAAAGAAATGAAGACCAATAAAAGAAAACCAATAGCTGTTTACCCAGAGTTGTCTATAGCAAGGGAGCCAGTTATTGTCACCTGAGTTTTGATTGGCAGATGGAGGCATGAGAAAGCTTTCAGACATAGGGAGAAATAGCTGGGTTTGGTGATGCATGCCTTTAATCCCAGCACTTGGAAAGCAGAAGCAAGTGGTTCTCTGAGTTTAACAACATCCTGTCCTACAGAGCAAGTTTCAGACCAGCAGGGGCTACAGAGTGTGACCCTTTCCAGAAAGGGAGGGAGGGAGGGAGGGAAAGGGAACAAAGTGAGATCTGGTGTTCTGATTGTGGGCTGTTGGCGTGCAGAGGCTAGGGGCAGGCTGGCTGCTGTGAGATGGTAGTGATTCAGTTAGTTAGGATATATATCTAGGCTTTCGTACTCAATCCTAACTCAGAAGCAGGGGGTGGAATTGGGAGACCTGTCAGGTTACTTGTCAAGTGTTGTGGGATATTTGTACACTGTGTGAAGATGTATTGCTGTGATTGGTGTCATAAAAAACTGGATTGCCAGTAGCTAGGCAGGAGATGTGGGTGGGGCTTCTAGGCAGAGAGAGAACTCTGGGAGGAAGAAAGGCAGAGTCACCAGCCAGACACAGGAGGAAACAGGAGGAAACAGGAGGTGCAAGATGGAAGAGAGGTCATGTCACATGGCAGATGTACATTAATATAAATGGGTTAATTTAAGCTATAAGAGCTAGTTGAGATAAGCCTAAGCTCAAGGCTGAACTCATAATTAATAATAAGTCTCCATGTCCTTATGTGAAGGCTGGCAGTTCTGATGAAAAAGTATTACTACAGTCAAGATTTGGCCATTTAGTGGCTTTTTAATACTATTTAGCTTCCTAGATTATTACTAAATTATTTTTATTGTTGTTGTTGTTACTGGAAATCTTGGGGCCAGAGAGACAGCTCTGCATTTAAGGGCTCTTGCTGTGCAATCATGAGGACTGGCGTTCAGATCCACTCAGCCATCTCTCCACCCACTTCCCAAATAGCTTTAATTTAAACTCCCATTGTTTCTATTACTGTGCTTGTGTAAATTCTCTCTAACCCTGATGCAAACTTCGTGCTGTGGCTCATCACTGCGATGTTCCACTCATCTTCCTTCTTCTATTAGTCTAAAACACTCTCTCTCTCTCTCTCTCTCTCTCTCTCTCTCTCTCTCTCTCCCTCTCCCTCTCTCTGTGGTGGGGTATTGTGGTCAGTGGACAAATTTTTTTTTTGATTATTTTTTTTATTGATAAAAGAATAAAGAAAAAAAACAAATTTCCACCTCCTCCCAGCCTCCCCTTTCCCTCCCCCTCCTCCCACTCTTCTCCCCCTCCTCCCACTCTTCTCCCCCTCCTCCCACCCCTCTCCCCTTCCCCCCACTCCTCTCCCCCTCCCTCTCCAGTCCAAAGAGCAGTCAGGGTTCCCTGCCCTGTGGCAAGTCCAAGGTCCTCCCCCCTCCGTCCATATCTAGGAAGGTGAACATCCAAACTGGCTAGGCTCCCACCAAGCCAGCAGATTGCGTAGGATCAAAACTGCGTGCCATTGTCCTTGGCGTATCATCAGCCCTCATTGTTCGTCATGATCAGAGAGTTCAGTTTTATCCCATGCTTTTTTTGGTAATAGTCCAGCTGGCCTTGGTGAGCTCCCAGTAGATCAGCTCCACTGTCTCAGTGGGTGGGTGCACCCCTCGTGGTCCCGACTTCTTTGCTCATGTTCTCCCTCCTTAGTGGACAAATTTTTGAGTCAGTTCTTTCCTTCTTACAATCCCAGGATTCAAGAGTCTGAGGCAGGAGGACCACCGTGAATTTCAGGCCAGTATGGACTAAAAGGTATAACTAAGTCAGAGTTTACTCCTTTGCTATCTGCCATCCAAGCCGGCTTTCTAGGTTAAGGACGTCATCCAGTGGTGAACATTTGTCCAGCATGCATAAGCTCCTGTGTTTCATCCACAGCACTGTAATCTGAAAAACAAAACCAAATTCTCCCTCATACTATTTCTCCCATGGAGAACACAGACCACAAAATGTTATGTACAAATGCACGATCCTGGAGTAACTAAGGATAAAGACTAAATGTCTGTAAACAGTGGCTATTGGGTAAGTTGTTGGTATGTTTGTTTTTCCTTACAAAGCTTTGCAAAAGCTGGGCGATGGTGGCGCACGCCTTTAATCCCAGCACTCGGGAGGCAGAGGCAGGTGAATCTCTGTGAGTTTGAGGCCAGCCTGGTCTAGAAGAGCTAGTTCCAGGACAGGAACCAAAAAGCTACAGAGAAACCCTGTCTCGAAAATAAAAAAAAAAAAGCTTTGCAAAATGAACCAAAATATGTTTTGAAATTTTGTGCCTAAAGCATAATATGGCACTGTCAAAATAGTGACTGACAAAATAGTCATGACTGCTGTGATATTCTGTAGCACAAATGGGGGTAGCTTGAATTCCAACCCAGAGTTTTTCCACTGCACCAAAGACTCAGAGATAGTATGACAGGCTGTGAAAGACTGCAGTGGGAGGACTGAGCCAGCAACCTGGGGCCAGAGCGGGCCTCAGACTCCACAGGAGCAGAAATCGATTCAGACCAGGGACATTTGCGGAAGCAGGACTGGGCCAGCGACCTAGGTTGGAGCAGGCCAGAGGCGGTGAGCTCCACAGGAGCAGGCCTGACCGAGACAGTGAACTCCACACGAGTGGGAGTGGATCCAGACCAGGGACATTTACAGAAACAGGACTGAGCCAGCAACCTAGGCTGGAGCAGATAGCCAACTCCACAGGAGCAGGTGCAGGGGAGCAACCGCTGAGGGAGTGGGATGGAGCCAGAGATCTCTGCAGGACCAGGCATGAGTCTGGGACCTACGAGGATATAAGCAGGAACCAGAGACCTCTGTAGGCCCGGGTGTGAGTCTGGGACCTTTGAGGGACCTTAGCCAGGATCCCTTGGGTCCAGATGTGAGTCTGGGAACTCCGAGGAACTAGGCCTGAGCCAGGATCTCTGCAGGTCCCCGATGAATCTGGGGCGTCCAAGGGAGTAGGCAGGAACCAGAGACCTCTGTGGGTCCAGGAATGATTCTGGGACCTCTGAGGGAGTAGGCCTGAGCCAGAACCTCTGTGGGTCTGGGCATCATTCTGGGACATCCGAGGGAGTAAGCAGGAACCAGGGACCTCTGTGGGTCCAGGCTCACCTGAGTCTGGGACCTTTGAGAAAGTAGATCAGAGCAAGAGACCTTTGCGGGACCAACCCCAAGCCAGGGACCTCCGCAGGAGTGGGTCTAGACCAGGGATATTTACAGATACAGCAACCTAAGCCAGTGCAGGCCTAAGACACTGAGCTTCATAGGAGCGGAGCAAACCCCGAAAGTGCTGAGCAACCTCCAGGAACATGGAGTAACCAATGGGGTGACTGGAAATGTGACACTGAATGCATCATGAGGAGCAACCATCTGAGCCTTGGAACTACTGGCATCTGAAAGATTGATCACCAGAGTCACAGACAGCCCCAACTACATCAGTTAGAGGAAACGATGGATAGACAAGATAAGAACACAAGCAACACCACAAAGAGCAACACCACACCAACCTAATGATCCAATAATAGCAAGACTTGAACAACCAAATATAGATGAAGCAGGAGAAAATGACCTAAAACATAACTTTAGGAGAATGTTTGAGTTCCTTAACGAGGAAATGAAAAATTCCCTCATAGAAATGGAGGAAATAACAATCAAAAAATTGGAAAACATCAAGAAATCCCTTAAAGAAAACCAAGAAAAGGCAATCAAACATATGAAAGAAACTATTCAAGACTTGAAAACTGATATAGAGACAATAAAGAAAACACAAGCCAAGGAAATTATAGAAACAGAAATCATGAGAAAATGATTAGGAACCACAAATACAAACATAAATAGCAGAATACAAGAGATGGAAGAGAGAATCTCAAGTGTTGAAGATATAACAGAGGAAATAGACCCATCAATCAAAGAAAACATTAAATCTAACAAAAGCTTAACACAAAATATCCAGGAAATATGGGACGCCATGAAAAGACCAAACCTAAGAGTAATTATTAGGTTTGGAAGAAGGATAAGTTCAACTCAAAAGCACAGAAAATACATTTAACAAAATCATAGAAGAAAACTTTCCCAACCTAAAGAAATATATTCAAATGAAGATACGAGAAGCTTACAGAACACCACATAATCAAAACACTAAACACACAGAATAAAGAAAGAATTTTAAGAGCTATAAAGGGAAAGGTCAAGTAACATATAAAGACAGACCTATCAGAATTATACCTGACTTCTCAATGGATAAAATGAAAGCCAGAAAGTCCTGGTCAAGTATTATGCAGACATTAAGAGACCACGGATGCCAGTCAGGACTACCATACCCAGCAAAACTTTCAATCACCATAGAAAGATGAAACAAGATATTCTATGACAAAACCAGATTTAACCAATACCTAGCCACAAACCCAGCCCTACACAAAGTACTAGAAGGAAAACTCCAATCCAGGGAAGTTGGCTACATCAACAAAAACACAGACAATTGTTGATCTCATAGCAGCGAATCCCAAAGAAGGAAAAAATACACAAATTAACATCACCAACAATAAAAACTAAATTAACAGGAGATAGTAGTCACTGGTCATTAATATCCCTTAATATAAATGGACACAACTCATCTATAAAAAGACATAGGTTAACAGATTGGATACAAAACCAGAATCCATTCTTTTGCTGCTTACAAGAAACACACCTCAACCTCAAAGACAGACAATGCCTCAGAGGAAAAAATTTTCCAATCAAATGGACCTAAGAAACAAGCTGGTGTAGCTATCCTAATATCTGACAAATTAGATTTCAAACTAAAACCAATCAAAAGAGACAAAGAAGGACATTTTCATATTAGTCACAGGAAAAATCCATCAAGAGGAACTCTCAAAAATGCCTAAACTATTGGCCAAATGTTGTATGTTGTAATTAGTGTGTGTGTGTGTGTGATTATTTGGGTCTGGGTTGCTGGGAAATGAAGGAACAATCTCCATTTACACTGGGGTCATGCCAACTTGAGTGACTGAGCTGCCACCCATGGCCGTGGTGTTGTCTGGGCCCAAGTCCTGACCATAGGCCATGCCATGTATGGGTCTGTGTCCCTACCTCAGCCAGAGTCTGCATCAATGCCCATGGCTCCTGTTACCATTGAAGGCTGTATGACTGCTTGGGATCCATGTTGGAGTCCAGGGACCACCCTACTGCTAAACCCATGCTGATTTGAGAGGTCTGGGCTGCTATTCATAGCCATGGTAATATCTGGGCTCAAGGGTCTGGTCCATGGTTCTGCCACAGCTAGATTCTGTGTTGATATCTGTTGCCTGTGTTACCACAAGGGCCCATGAGAACCATGTGTTAAAGTATGAGAGCTTTGCTAAGCTGCCCTTCCCCCTCACCAGAGAGCTGCCCCTGACCCTTGGGGGCCCTGGGGTAATGGACTCCCATGACCCAGACATGAGAAAGTTGATCTGGCTCCCTAATAGTAGCACTGCCCTCCCCCTACTTATGAAAGTTAGCCCCAACCCTAAACACTGGCATCGGAGAGTTAACTCTGCCCCTCACCTGATGGGGGTGGTCCCAGCAGCTGGCTCAGAAAAACCAAATTACCACTCAGATACACATCCAGGACTCTAGTGGGTACTCTCCAACATCTACCCCATCTATGACCTGCTGGAGATCACAAAGGGCCTAGTCCTATGGAACCATAACCATAGGATCTCCATGACTCATGGCAACTGCAGGTTATCGAGAGGAGTTTTGGTGAGGGTCCAGTATTGATGGTGTGGCATCAGCCAGAGGTCTTGAACTTGACCAACAACACATTAAACAATGAATATTTGCAAGTAAAACTGTGTGGACAGAAAGATAGACTGCAGGACACACAGCGGCCCCCAGTGCCACCAAGATGAAAGACGAGGTGATGGAGAAGCGGGATGTTTTTGTCTGCTGGCTCACTGTTCTGGGGACTGAACTCTGTGTCTTGTGCATGCTAGCCAAGAACTCTACCGCAAAGCTGCAGCCCAATCCGTCTCATCAGTTACGTTGGTAGCACTAACACCTACATCATGGGGTAATCGTGATGAATGTGTGAGATGATGTAAAACACCAGGTAAACACGGGGGAAATCCTGTCTATACTGAATCGACACTCTGGCCACAGAGTCGCTGGCTATACATAATTATACTCTCCCATTTCATTCACTGGTTTCCCTTTTTAAGAGATGAAGGAAGCTGATTTCCCCCATAAAGTATCCTCTTATCTTTCAACTAACCAAATTCAGGATCAATTAGATTATTAATAGGCTTATATAACAGGTTGGAATCTGGACAAATCCCAAGTTTGATATCTTTTGTTAAAACATTTCCCTTTGGTAAAGGATCTTACTCCATAGCCCAGGCTGGCTTCCAACTTGGCAATCTTCCTGTTTTTGTCTCTGGATAAATTTAAATATTCTCCCCAGAGATATTTTGCTAATTGGTACTAGATATGGTGCTTAAAAATGGAGAAAGTTCTCTCAATTGCATTTTAGTCAGGGCCCTCCTGGAGGTACATACAGAATTGGACACATGAAAGTGGAGATGGACTCCAATCCCTTGCAGTTCAAATCCTATGATCAAAAAAATATGCTAAGTGGGCATGGCAATAGAAGAAATCAAGGTTTATGGCGAAGGGCAGCTATTCCATTTTAAACCAAAGAGAACCTGAAAGTTGTTGTATTAATAGGGAGTTTGAAGCATTCTCTTTCAAAACCAAATAGAACAAAAATTGTCTAGGTTAGTCTTTAATATGTTTTTATTCAAAGTGCATAACAAAGCCAGAAAATGTAGGTAGGGCATGCAAAAAATGAAGAAAACATGACCCTGTTCAGAGAAAAGACATCCATCCAGACAGACTAACAGAGATCATTTGGGTTTAGAAATAGATCAGGTCTTTAAATCGTTTAGTGAATGTAAAGACTATGAGACTAGCTGAACACATGGAGATTTTCAAAGCTGTTTGAAAGAGAAATGGAAGCCCTAAGAATAAGGCAACTTTAAACTTGAGAAACACAATGGCTGAAATGATGGATTATGGTGTGAAATAAAAGTCATCTTGGAGATAGAGGATAAATGTCCACAAACTACGATGTAGGCAGATATGCTTTTACTGTAAAGAATGAGGCAGTTCGTATTTCAGGATATTGTAGGCCACACGATTTCTGTCACAACAATCCAACTCTTGTTTTAGCATGAAGGAGACTTAGTGGAACTTGATCAAAATAGACAGTGGGCCAGATTTGGCCTGATAGATTGCTGACCCTTGAACTAAGAAATGAACTAAGAAAAAAATTGCAGAACCAAAGCAAAATGAAGACAAATGAAAGAATTATGGCTGCATCAGATACTCATGTTTGGGTATCCTGATAGTCTTAAATGGTTAAGTTAGAGGAAAAAGCTCACATATCATGGGATCATTGTGATGAATATGTGTCTGTAGAATGTCAATTGAAAGAGTCTAAGAAAGGAGGGAAGAGTTGAGCCTCATAGTGCTATATCTAAGCAAGAGGAGGCTGAGGCAGGAGGCTTGATTGTTTGAGGTCATCCTGAGCCACATATGGAGACCCTGTCAAAAAAGGCAAAACAAGCACAAAGTCAACAAAAGCCCCCAAATGTGATAGTTATTTATATACATTATTTTTAAAGTTATAGTACTAGTCTTTCCCAAAGATCCATCAATATTAGGGCGATACAAGTTCATTGATTAAAAACAAACCCACGCTATTGACATACTATTTTCAAGTACAGAAAACAAGAGATCTAGAGAAAAATAACCAAACAATGGAGGATCTCCATTAAAATACGTAGTTGACTTCTTAATAGAAGCAACTAGAAAAACTAACAAAAAGACATTTGAAGACTAAAAAGGAATTTGTCAACATATAATTTTATACTCAGTAAAAATATTCAAGAATGAAGAAAACACAAATGTGTGCATGTGTTTTCAATAGGCTACATTTGTGTCTCCCCCAGTCAAACCACAGTGGACCAATCCAGGCTCTTACGTTCCATAGTTCACATCTTCAGATGCCGTTTTTTCAACCAAGAGCTCCCCTACCACAGGGACACTTTCCCAGGAGTTTCCTCAGGGCTCCAGTCACTTCTTTGTTCCTTAGACTGTAAATAAGAGGGTTGAGCATGGGGGTGATCATGGTGTAGAAGGCAGAGACCACTTTGTCCTGCTTGGAAGAGTGGTAGGCCTGTGGCCGCATGTACGTGATCATGGCAGCCCCGTAGAAGAGGGAGACCACCATCATGTGGGAGGAACAGGTAGCAAAGGCCTTCTGCCTCCCTTCGGCAGAGCGCATGCGTAGCACTGCCACCAGGATCCGGAGGTAGGAGGCGGAGATGACAGAAAAGGGCAGGAGCAGCATGAGGACACAGCAGACGTAGATCATGGTCTCGTAGAGGGAGGTGTCGGCACAGGCCAACTTGAGCACAGCAGGAACCTCACAGAAGAAGTGGTCAATCTCCTGGGAGCCACAGTAGGGGAAGCGGAGTGTAAAAACAGCCTGGATCAGGCCATCCACTAGGCCAAAGAGCCAAGATCCTGCTACCATGAGCCAGCAGACACGGCGGCTCATGACTACGGAGTACCTCAGGGGGTTGCTGATGGCCACATAGCGGTCATAGGCCATGAAGGCCAGCAGGAAGCACTCATCCCCCAGGAGGGTGAGGAAGAAGAGGATCTGGAGGCCGCAGCCTGTGAAGGAGATGGAGCCACGCCCCATGAGGAAGTCAGCAGCCATCCGTGGCACGATGGTGGAGATGAGCATGAGGTCCATGAGCGACAGCCAGCTTAGGAAGAAGTACATGGGGCTGTGCAGACGAGAGTCCACAAGGATGAGGAGGATCATAAGCCCGTTGCCAGAGAGGGCCACCAGGAACATGACCATGATGATGGAGAAGAGGAAGAGGTTCAGCGGAGTGCGGGAGAAGAGGCCCAGGAGGACAAAGTGGGAAATGAGAGTCTGGTTTCCTGTCCAGGCCATTGTTAGGAAGAGCTGGATCTGCAAGCAGGTTTACAAAACTCAATATAATATATATATATATATATATATATATGTGTGTGTGTGTGTGATGTATATATATAAAATATATACACAACACATATATGCACATATACATGTATATAAACACATTTATATAACATATCACACATATATATTATATATAAAACAACACATATATATAACATAATATTGAGGACATTGTGACTTTGCCCAGTGTGTTGTCATCTTTAAATATGACTTGGTCTAGAATAAATGTGTAAGCTCTTTAAAGATTAAAAAAAATAATGTTGGTTGTTAAATCCTAACACTTTCTTCACGTAACTGAGAAATTAGTTTCAAGCTTGTTGTTATTGTTGTTGCTTATTAATGCAGGAAATAGTTTCTGTCCCTAGAAGAAACTGCTCTATTCTCCTGTCTCATACCTGACTGAGGATGTCGTTCAGAGTTAGATCACGTACCTAGTATGCACAAAGCTCTGAGTTCAACCACTATCACCACACAGTAAGATAACATAAAATCAGTAAAGGTCCCAGGTCCTAACCACTTGAGGGTTTGCTCTTTTAAGAAAAGCACGTAGGCAGTGAAATCGGTCAAGTGGGCACCCTACTAAACTTTGACTTCCTGTTGTTGTTTAAATGGAGACAACAGTAGGCACAGAAGCCGATGGACAGTGAAGATGTGCTGTGGGAACATTAGCAGCACTCAGTGGTTTAAAAGTGGTGGCCGGGTGCCATTACTTAGAGCATCTGTCATGAGCCAGGAACCACGGCGAGGGCTCTGTGGCATCTTCACAGAGCCTCATAATTACCTGAAAGTAGCAGGTGTGGCGTGCACACCCGTAATCCCACCCCTGCACAAGGGACACTGAGGCAGGGGGATGTTGAGGTGAAAATCAGCCTTGGCTACATAGTGAGACCCTACTTCAAAACAAAACCAAATAAGAACACAAAGTCCTTGGGGAAAAAAGATGGTCATTAACCATTAACTTCATTTCATTAATAGCAAACTAAGGCCAAGGAAGGTTTATTATTATTTTCAGATATGAAAGCGTATAGCATGTTAAAAAATTCAATTACGTGTGTGTGTGTGTGTGTGTGTGTGTGTGTGTGTAGGTGCACACACATGAAATCTTACAGTATGCTTTTAGAAAATATTTTAATAACATATAAGCTGGGGTGGGGATGTACACCCATGTCCCCCCCGCACCTGTGTGTGTGGAAGTCGGAAGTTCTCTCTGTCCACCACATGTCCCAGGGAGTAAACTCAGGTCATCAGTCTTCAGGATTTTACCAGCTGAACCACCTCACTGGCCCTCATAGTACTTCTTATCTTAGTAAGTGAAGAATGGTGGAGGCAATGGAGAGTCCAAAAGAGAGAAGTAACTAAGGGGCGGGGAAGTGGCTCAGAGAGCAAGGGTGCTTACAGCCAAGACTGACAACCCAAGTTCAATCCCCAGAGGGAAAGAGTCCTGCAGGCTCTCTCCCCCACCACCACCACCACCACACACACACACACACACACACACACACACACACACACACACACACGAGGGAGGGGGACTTGATTGGGGGAGGGGGAGGGAAATGGGAGGCAGTGGCAGGGAAGAGACAGAAATTTTTAATAAATAAATAAATAAAAATTTCAGAAGTAACTAAATAAACTATAATATATGGCAAAATAATATTTAGTCAATGGGATATCAATGACATTTATTTTATTTTATTGAAACAAGGGGTCTCTGCGTAACAGCTCTGACGATCTTGAAATTCGCTTTGAAGACCAGGCTGGCCTCAAACTTGTAGAGATCTACCTGCCTCTGCCTCCCCAGTGTTGGGATTACAGATGTGTGCCATGACACTTGGTTATTTATGACTTTTTAGTATTAAAAAATTATTAATAGTTTTAAGAATTTCTGAAGGCTTGAAGAAAATATGCCAGGGTATTAACAGTGTAATTTGTCCTATGTAGTAACATTAAATATCACTTCTTTAAATTTCTTTGTACTTTCTACATTTTCTATAAGAAACATGGAAAATTAGTTTAATTTTAAAGTTAGGCTAAATCAGGCTATTCTGTGACTCAAGAAATGAAAAAAATTAAGTTCAGGACCTAAAAATCACAAGTCTTCCCATAATTACCACCAATCAGCTAGCAAAATTAAATAAAAAGTCCTAGTATTTATTTACAATCTACAACAAGTATGGAATAAAGATTCTTAACTTAAAAATTTAACTGAAAAATATTTTTAGCCAGGCATTTTTAGCCATATATATGTTAGGCTCGATGGTGGAAGGGAACAATTTTCCCCCAAATCCACACGATCACAAGTAGAATCTCTCAAGGGCATTGGCATTTTGCAAATGGAAGTGTTTGGGCTGGGGTTCTTTTAGAAGCTCCCCCAGGGCAGTGAGAATGCCAAGAACAGATGAAATTCTGGGTACTGGGGGCTGAGCACACAACACATCCTGATGGGGTAGAAGCGGTAGAGACTCAGAAGAAGTAAAGAAAGATGAGGGACAGGGGCACCTGCCAATAGAGGCGGCAGGTGCCTTCTCCAGAAAGAGAGACAAAGCTAAAATCATTAGCTCACACGCGTAAAAACACAAACTCTCTCCAAGAGAGGGAAAGAAATTGAGTAAAGTCACATCGATGGACACTTTGTGAGGACCATTCTGCCTCTGTGGCAGGGGAAGGAGAGAGATTGCACCAGGTACTCCTTAAAGCCTCTTCTCAACCACTGGGGGTTACTAACGGTTCCCTTTAAAATATGTAGGGTCTGAAGATCTCCAGTCCTGGGGGGAGATGGTGCTTGTGCACGCCCGTCATGGACCTCTCTAGACCTTCTCTCTAAGGAGAGTGACCACATATACAATAAAAGTCAATAGTTTTAGATACTGCAACAGCTGCGTGGAAGATGACCAAATTCCAACTAAGAAAGCTAAGCTCTGCAGTGGCCACAAAAATACAGAATAGTAATCAGAGAGCAATCCCCCTCCCCATCCCCCCATCGCGCATGCTCGGAATGGGTTATAGGATACAATGTTGTAGGGACGAGTATGAGGCCAGCAAAGAGATCTCCTGGAAGTCTGCTGAAGAAACGCCCTGCCATACATGTCTCCCCCACCCCACATAAAGGGGGCCTTCCTCACCCCTGGCAAACACACTACACTGCTTCTCTGGGGAAGGGGAAATGGAGTCGCAGACCAGGGGAGCTGAGGCCACTGCAAGTCCAAAGAGCCGGTGGAGAAGGTGCATCGTCTGAGCTCTTCTCCTGGACCCAGATTCATTTCCACCAAGCAGGAAAGCAGAGGACTCTTCCTGCTATCAGGAATGTGACTAACTTAGGAACCACTCAAACCTACCGATGCCACACAGAGAAACACAAACCAGTCCTGTAAGCCAGGCTACAACGGGCATACCTCACACACGCTCAGAGCCAGTTGTTCTTAATACAAATTCTTAACACTCTAATCTGAGCCAATATCCAAGGCTAGCAGACGTAAAAATTTTCTATCAACCAGCGAATGAAAACTAGTAAGACAATAGAGATGAGAAAGGAGACTTTCCAGGGAAGCAGAAAAACCATTTTACCAAGCATGAGTGAGATAAAGAAAGTGTGACAGACAAGGACAAGGTTAGAGTCTGGGAAAAGAAGTCACAAGAGGATGGTACAGGGAAAAAAGCCCCCAGTAGACATATTTAGAAAATAAGAGAAGCTTTTTTTTTTTTTTTTGAGCAACTCTCCTGGCAGGCAATCTTATAGAAATGTTTGAATGTGTGCAAAATGACTTGTAGACAGGATGTAGATTCGATTAAAGTAAAAAAATCATAAATAATCTAATTACTCAATAGAGGAAATGCTAAATAAACAATGGAGTGGTATAAATAAGAATGCATCAGTGCACAGAAGGCAATGGACACGTGGACTCACAAATCAAATATCCAGGCTAATATGCAAGAAAACAGCAGCACTGACCCTGAGCCGAGAATCATGGGAGTCTGACACCAAGTTAGAGAAGAATGTCTTCGTGGGACACAATTTTCTATCTTTAGCATTTTTAAATTTGTGAGAAAATAGCCTGGTTAAAATAAATATATATTAAATTGATGCCCAATAGGATTTGTCATGGAAACCTGCAAGACAAAAGCCAGCAAAAACAGCACAGAGTCTGCAGCAGGCACTTATAAACACATATTGAACAAATAGCTAAAATAATTTTGGAAAAAAAAAGTATCCTGGGGACTTGCCTTGTCAGTGAACAAAACACAGTATGAAGTCGTATTAATTAAAATTTCCTTTTTTGTAGGATCAGATCTTGACAAAGCCTTTGTTGTAGATGAGACACTCAAGCAGAAGCACACCTGGGAATTTCCTCAAAGAGCTTTGTGTCAGAAAGAGTGGAAACCGGCCCCACCAGAGAGATTTCTCACAGAGAAAGAAAACTACATGCAGAAGAGAAGGGAGTGCACGCACCAACACATGCTTCTCCAAATGAACTCAGAGTTCTAATTATTCTTCAAAAAGAGAACATGAAGATGGGGGGAAGTACGTGGGTGGTAGAGGAAGAGCAAGCAATGCCTTGCATCCAAGAAGGGGGACATGTAGGTGGTTGTTGTTGGTCCCACTAGAATCAGATAAAATCTGATGTCTCCATATTAGAAGAGACAATTCTCCCAACACTCTGAGGGTCTGTCTCATGAAAACATATGCCAGTTTTATTCTGAGTTTTGTTCAGTTGTTCCTTGGCTTGACAATACCAAGCCATACTCTTCCTAAAACCTATGATGACGTTCTGAGGATGCCACCTCTTTTCAGGGCCACTCTGTCTCCCTAGCTTTAAGTGATGAACCGAACAAGACAGCCAGGTGTTCTCCAGTGCTACCCATGGTATAAGAGATTAGGCAAAAGAACCCATCATCAGAAGCCAAAGGGAGACACACAATACTTCTACACCTGAAGGCAAGAGAGTGTCAGTTGTGGTGGCTTTCACAGACACTGGTGGCTTTTAAGGACCTGGAAGGAAGGACCAAGATGCAAAGAGGACAAGTCTTACCTGAAATCACAGAAACAATGTCAGGAGAAATGTCTGGGGGACCAGCAAGGGACCAATCAGAGTCTGAACGGACTTAGAGAGCAGGACCCATCTACTGCCACCACCCAGCAACAGCTGCTGCAGCCAGTGAGTTAGGTCTTCAGAGTGGTCTCAGCACAGACCAGCTGAAGTACCTCCAGACCCTTGAGAGAAATGGATTTGGAAAAGACGTGCAAAGGGCTTAGGAAACAGAGAAGGGAAATTGGTGGAGGAAAAAAACCCATCTGACTATAACGAGTCTCTAATCTTCTATGTTGTACACACAGGAGTTGGGGAAACACAATGTATTCCAAGAGGCTGTGGAAAAATATTGAAGAGATACTCTAAAATGGGGAGGAGATTGGAGCTGAGAAAAGGACCACAGAAACCCCAGAAAAGAGAGAGCTCCTCCCTAAAAGTCTAGTACCATGGGAAGGTCTTCCAGAAGATCCACCTCTAGCCTGCCAAAAGAACCTTGGACCATGAAGAGAAGGCGGGGGAATACACAGAGTTCTTACCTGTAGGTGTGACCCCTTGGTAGGGTCAGGGCCAGCTCCTGCCTGAGAGGTTTTATCCCTTGTCTGCTCCCACCTACTGTCGTCTCTGCTGTGACTAAGGAAAGTTGCTTCTGCTTTGATAAGTCCTGAGAGACCTGTCCTCCGCCACACCTCTGTCCCAGTCTCTCGAAATTAAACCTCCGAGGGAAGAGAGCTTCCTGCCAAGTTTTCAGTCATCTCTGGGGCCACAACAAACTCCCTCCCAGGGGGAAGCAATAGTGGAAACTAGGGCATGATGGTTTCTGTGGACCAACCTGGGAATACTGGGTTTTCCTGCCATTCCAAAACCAAGTAGGAGCTTTGGCTTTTGTGTTGTGATGTAGTCTACTTTGGTGTCAGTCATTAAGTAATGTGTGAAGGTAGAATCTACCTGGAATATTCTAGAGCCCCACACTTCTGCATCTTCCAGCAGCTTCCTATTGCCTAACCCACTTAGTGTAGTTATACTGGCCCTTACCTCATAGCTCAATTCTACTGTGTTTCAGCGCGGTCCCCAGAAGTATATACAAACACACCCAGAGGTCACTTGTTCCTGGCACTGTCCACCTTCTGCCCACCATCCTGTAGGTTCACAGGAAAAAATGGGTTTCTCTCATACTAAGAAATTGTCAAGACTTAAAGGTAGCATATCACACTGGCAAGCCCAGCATTAGGAAGCTGAAGCAGAAGTATTGTAATTCTGAGGCTAGCCTGGGAAAAGTGAGGCCCTGTCTCAGAAAACAATGCAAACAAAAAGGTAACATAGGACAGGCACTAGGAAGACAACATCAGAAAAGGCTGGGTGGTAGAGACCCACAAAAGTGAGCTTGTTCCACCTTGACTGGAGGTCAGAGAGTTTGTACTTATTTTTGCTCTTTCAAAGTTGTTGACAACTTTGGCTACACACTGTACCCTAGGGTATGGTTACTTGGTGTTTTGGAATTAAGATAGCCCACAGAGGTGGGTCCACTCCACCCTGACCAAAGGTCAAAGAATTCAAGCCTATTCCTGCTCCTTCATTTTTAGTTAGGAGGTTTGACTTAGGGAGTGGCTGCCTTCAGGGTTTTTGGTCTAGGGTGTGTTCACTGCATATCCTGCCCCAAACATCAAATGCTTTACTCAGAAAATAGTGGCTTGTTGTTTCAAGTATTGAAATAAGTAACTGTTCTGGTTGTCCTTTGTGTCATGCTAAAGCAGTTTTTTTTTGCCTTCTTCCACCCTTTTGTACTGGGGTATAAAAGAATATGAAAAATAAACGCAGGCAGATTCAGTATTTAGTGTACACCAAGTTGTCCTCCCGGTACCATCCTATGTCTCTATGTTTCTTTCATATCTCTATTCCTCCTACCTAACATTTCTAATCCACATGCCCCTGCCTGTTGTTGGGGTTTCTGTCCTGCCTGTTTCCCACAATGTGTGTGTTTAGGACTGACACTTAGAATTGAGTAACCAACCTATCAGGGAGCTCACTCCTGAAAAAGAATTATCCCCCAGTCTCATCAGCCATTGATTGACTGCTGGGCATTGACACCACGCAGGTCTTGTTTAGGTAACGAAGTTCTCTGTAGTGAATAGAAGACACCACTATCTCGCAGCAGGAATCCTGGTTCTCTAGTTCTTCCAGTCCATCCTCTCCCTCTTCCTTGACTTTTCCTGAATGACAAGTGTATGGGTTGTCTTGTAGACTATGTGGATCTGGGCACCCACAGTCACTTCTCTGCATTTTGACCAGTTATGGATCTCCACAATATCCTCCATCTGCTGCAAGAAGGAAGCGTCTTTGATGAGAAATGAGAGCTACACTCATTTGCGGACCTCAGGATAAGTATTTGAATGTGGTTAGAAGTTATGTTGAGGGCTGGGCATGGTGGCACATGCCTTTAATCCCAATACTCAGGAGGCAAAGGCAGACAGATCTCTGGGACTTTGAGATCAGCTTTGTTTATATAGTAAGTACCAGGCAGTCAGGGCAACATAGTAAGACCTTTTCTCAAAAACTTTATATTGGTTAAAAAAACACACACACAGCAGTAGAAGGTTCTCCTCTTGAGTCTGTGAGCTTTCCCACAGTTAATTGGTTAGGTTTGTGGTCAAGACACGAATGCTGTCCTGTTGAGCAGATTGTAGTCCAATTAGACAGACACCATTTCACCACACAAAGATATTCCCAGTGTTTACAGATTGAGAGATCTGATGTTGTTAAAAAGACAAATCAGCACTTTGTGTACTACTGCTCAAAGTGTAGTTTCGTCAAGTCCAATGCAATTGCTTTCAAAAATTTTTTTAAATGGAGAAGTCAATTCTTAAATCTATGGAAAGCTTCAGAAGCTTAATAAAAAACAATATTGAATAAGATCAAAGTTAGAGGTCAGGTTGTGGTGGCGTGTACCTTTAATCCCAATGCTTAGGAAGCAGAGGCAGACAGAGCTCTGTGAGTTCGAAGCCAGCCTGGTCTACAAGAGCTAGTTCTAGGACAGGCCTCAAAGCTACAGAGAATCCCTGTCTTGAAAAACCAAAAAGACAGACAGACAGACAGACAGACAGACAGAAAGAAAGAGAGACAGAGAGAGACAGAGAAGGGAGGGAGGGAGGGAGGGAGGAAGCTGGCAGAGTCACAGTTCTAATTTCAAAGTTGATTATAAAACAGTGGTAAAGCAGTAATCAAAATTCTGTAGAGTACTGGCATAGAGATGAACAGAAAGAAAACAGGAAGTGAACTTTCTAAGTAAACACACATATTTATGACACATTGACTGTTGGCAAGGATGCTAATGTCATTCAGTGAAGGAAGAAGTCTGCAGTTTCAGAAAACGTTAGAACAATAGGATATCCATCTACATGGATAAGGGGATGAAGCTCGACCTCTACATTGCATGATAAGCTACAATGAACTGAATATGGATCAATAAACTAACTATAAGAGCAGAAGCAATAAAACGAATGCCAATATTCAAAACCTTTAATTTGACAATTAGACAGTCTCGGTTATGATGCCAAAGCCACAAGCAGCAAAAGAAAAAAGTAAATAAATTGGACTTTATAAAAATCCTAAAACCTGTTGTATACCAGTATTACTATCCAAAAGTAAAAAGGGCAGCCTGGGGAGTGGGAGACATATCTGTACCTTGCATGTGTGGTAAGGTCACAGTCTCTGTAGCATACAAAGAACAACAACAACTCATAAAAAAACTCATTTTAAACATAGTCAAAGGACTCAAATAAGCATATATCTCAACATTTTAAAAGACACACCCATTTGTGTTCTTGTAAAATTGCATTTATTTTTTTCTGTGTATGCATGTTAAATACATTTGTACCCTGGAATGCATATGAAGGTCAGAGGACAACCTGCAGGGCTTGGCTCTCCCCTTCTACCATGAGGGTCTTGGGATCAAACTCAGGTTGTCAGGCCTAGTGAAAGAAGCCTTTACCCGCTGACCGGTCTCACTGGACCCCAAACAAAAATTTAAAGGGCAGTTTCTAAAGCCTCTACTAGAACACAGAGGAAGCTAAGGCTATTCAAGTGTTATAGAAATCTCAATTCCTTACATCTGGAAAATTCCCATTTTCCACATTTTTTATCCAGAATTACCTATTAAATAAAACAAAATGGAATAAGACAATTTCCAGCCCTTAGTAAACACTCAATAAAAGACAACTATTGCCGAGAATAATTAAGAAACAGAGTAAATTTTATTAAAGGATGTTATGTACAACAGATAAGAACAATAGTGAAGCAGGGCTCCCTTGTGAGGTTTTAAACTCATAGAGAGGGGTCCCCACAAAATCCCTGTGAGAGAGGCAGTATCATGACTCTCCTTCGTCTAGAAGGAAACAGAGATTCACACAACAAAAATGCCTTACCAATAATATACAAATAGCGGGCAACACAGCCAAACCCTGGATGGACCATGGCTTTTCAATGCTTGCTGCCAACCTTGCAGCGGTCCAGCCCTTTGTGCAGTGCCCCCATCACCTCCCTGTTTCTCAAGCTATAGATGAGGGGGTTGAGCATAGGAGTAAGAACTGTGTAGAAGATTGAGACGACTTTGTCATGGCTAGGAGCCCGGTATCGCCTTGGCCTCAGGTAGATGAACATGGCTGCCCCGTAGAAGAGAGAGACAGCTGTCAGGTGGGAGGAACAGGTGGCCAGAGCCTTTTTTCGGGACTGAGCAGAGTGCATGCGGAGCACGGCCCCCAAGATGCGAGCATAGGACGCCACAATGATGGAGAAGGGGAGCAGCAGCATGAAGACACAGCAAGCAAAGAGCAGGGTGTCAAAGAGGGATGTGTCCGTACAGGCCAGCTTCAGCAAAGCTGGCACCTCACAGAAGAAGTGATCTACGTATCTTGAGCCACAGTAGGGCATGCTCATGGCTGCCACCATCTGAATTATTCCGTCAAGGATCCCAAAAGCCCAGGAACTCCCAGCAATCTGGAGACAGACCCTTTGACTCATGAGAACAGGGTAGTGAAGTGGGTGGCTAATGGCCACATAGCGGTCATAAGCCATGAGTCCCAACAGGAGCCCCTCAGATCCCACAAGAGAGACAAAAAATCCAATTTGTATGCCACAACCCACAAAGGAGATGGACTTCCTGCCAGACAGGAAGTTGGCTGCCATCTTTGGCACAATGTTACAGACCAACATGAGGTCCATGAGGGAGAGCTGACTGAGGAAGAAATACATGGGAGTATGAAGTCGCGAGTCAGTGTAGATGAGGAGGATGAGGAGAATGTTCCCACAGAGCGCCACTGTGAAGACCAGCATGACTGCAGAGAAGAGGACCAGGTCAGTCTGGCTGTGGGAGAAGATGCCCAAGAGGATGAACCCATCTATAGATGATGCATTCGGCCATATTCCCATGGCTCAGTGATTCAGCCACCTGAAAACAGACACAGCGAAGTTCTGAGATGGGGCGAGTATGACTTTGATTCTCAAATCTTCTTCAGTCAGCTACAGCTTTTGTAATTCACTAAAATTTAATGGTATTTGCTTTGCGATATACAGAACCATGGCCTTTCATCTGCCCCAACTTTGCTAGTTCACAGAACTACATTACAAGTCTATATTTGTATACATTATACCAAGAACAATAGAATCTATTTTTATGAGTCACACAAGTTTTGACAATCCTCCTCCAGCCAGCAATATCTCGGCTTTGCTATTGAGCACTGACATTAAATAGATGGAGTCATACTTTAACACCACTCAGACTATTTCCTGTGCAAAAGAGAACTAGTGAATTATAAGGGAAGATGATAAAGACCTAGGGATGGGAGTCTGGAGAAATGGCTCAGTGGCTAAGACCATTTGTGGATCTTGTAAAGGACGTGAGTTCAGTTCCAAGAACCTGCCTTAGACAACTCACAACTGCCTGTAACTCTGGTTCCAGGGGATCCAATGCCCTACTCTGGCCTCTGAGGGAGGGGAACCCACACACATGCACCATACATTCTCTCTCTCTCTCTCTCTCTCTCTCTCTCTCTCTCTCTCTCTCTCACACACACACACACACACACACACACACACACACACACACACATTTTATATATATATACACTATATATTTAGTATATATATATATTTAGTATATATATATTTAGTGTATATATATATATATATATATACATACACTAAATAATAAAATCTTGGGATGTTCTGGCATTTGTTTGTTTTTGAAATAGGGTCTTGTCCTAAACCCCATGGTAGCCAGGGAACTCACTATGTAGCCTAGGTTAGCCTTGACCTGAAGGCAGTCTTTCTATTTCAGCTTTCCTAGAGCTGAATTACAGGTGTGTGATTCATGTAATTCATATAATACATGCCTGGCTTCTTCCTGAATCTTTTTTTTACTCAGGCCAAAGGTGTTGGAATCCTTTCTATTCCAATATTTCTGTCAATCATTCAATTAAGATTCAAGCCAGCTGAAAGCCTCTTGGTTCTAGAGCCAAGGCTTCTCAGAATCTAACTATCCCTCATTGTGCACACAGCAATTACCATGTTTCATCCTGATAACTCCTTGTGCCTTTCTTCACAGTTCCCCGGCTCTGTTACTAAAGCTGTTGAGTCCTGTTTCCACAGTAGTTCCCATGATTCTACTAATGTATGAGGTGATTAAAAACCTCCTGCTGAAAGTATGTCAGTGTCTTCCCAGTCTAGTCTAAGACAAATCGAATTCTTTTTTTTATTTTTAATTTATTTATTTATTAAAGATTTTTGTCTCTTCCCCACCACTGCCTCCCATTTCCCTCCCCCTTCCCCAATCAATTCCCCCTCCCTCATCAGCCCAAAGAGCAATCAGGGTTCCCTGCCCTGTGGGAAGTCCAAGGACCACCCACCTCCATCCAGGTCTAGTAAGGTGAGCATCCAAACTGCCTAGGCTCCCACAAAGCCAGTACGTACAAATCGAATTCTTAAAGACAAACAAGTCCTTCCATGCGAGTGTGCATGTACACACACATGAGCGTACACTCGTACATCTGTATCCACTAAAGCTTTGGAGCTTATACTGTTCCCCAAAATTCATAGTGCTTCCTTGATTTCCTCAGACTGAACACATCTGCATCTTTGGTCTTTCACTTTTTAGAACTTGTCTCTGAGGCAGGCCTTTTGCCCAGATCCCTAGCTCTAACCCACCTCTATCTTGACTCAAATGCCAACTTCCCTAGAGATAAAAATTCAAATTAAAATCTAAGCATTTTACACTATCCAGGCCTTTCCCTGATCCAATTTTCATTACTCACCTCATTTGGCTGCATATATGCCCCCCCCCATTTTAATGCCTGAATTGTCTTACTGGAATATAAACATCATCTATTATTCCCAGTGGCATGTGGGAAGCCCTTAGGGAAGCCATTTAATTCATAGCTTGACCTCAATGAATATGGATGGCTGAATAAGATATTTCAGATGAAATACATGACTAAAAGTCCAAGTTCTGAAAGCAGAAAGGACCCTCCTTTGATTTTAGGGAGTTTGTTTCTGACCTGAGCACAGCACTTTGTGACATGCTTTCTTTCTTGGTGAGAAAATGAATGGTAACACAGGAAATAGCTCCAGCTATTTATAAAATATCAGAAGATTCTTCACAAATGGATGGCAGTTGCACCTCTGAGATATTTGTGTGCGGGTGTCTTCATGTCTACCTACCACACAGCAAAGGGAAGTGAAGCGGTTGCCTAGGACATTGGGCTCTTTGTATAGAAAGACCTGGGATAATTCCTTAAATTAGGATGGGTTACATCAGACCAGTGATTGTTCACTTCTCCACAGAGCAGAACATGTCTGATGTGTCAGAATATGGGATCAGGTATTCTTCCAAACAATGATATCCAGAAATGGGGTTTTCTATAAGAGAGAATTACTATCCCCATAGCCTTAAAGTAAATTACTGTCTCCCTGGCCTTAAAGTACCTTCTTAGCTATATCAGTCTTAAGATCAACCAGGCAAAATAACTCAGGTCTCTAGTGCTCACAGGAGAAGTTCCCCTTGTGCACTGAGAAAAGTCCATCCTACTGATAGGAATTGGGGACTTTCTGTCACATACACTCCCTACCCCAGCTCTTATCTGATCAGTCTAGTTGCCCAAGTCATCTCACTCCAGACGTCATTGATTCCTTTCCTTCTGCAAGCACATGTCGCAAACGTCAGAGACCATCTACTCCTTATCTGATCAGCCCTCCTAAATACTTCTCACATGCTTGCTCCTATCCAGTCACACCATGAACACTGTCCTCAGATGATACCAATGGCCTTCTACATGACTGGCCTCCCAGTCTGCACTTGACTCCCTCCCCAGTGTATAGACACACAACGCCGAAGGAAGCATAATCCCTGAAGAACAAAAACCAAAGTGCTTCCAAAAGAAAAGTAAGACTTTTGCTGAAGGTCCCCCCATCGCCATTCAGACTTTTCCTTCTGAACTCCCTGGAATGCCCTTGATTCACCCTCCCTGCAGTTCCTCCCACACCATGGGCTCGCCCTAGTCACAGAGTCTTTGAAGACGCTTGCTCTTTTCTCCTCACAGAGAAGCTCTGTTTGTTCACTCTCCTCTTCCCCTTCTCTGAGAAGACTACCCTGAACATGGAGAACTGAAATCCTTCCTCTGTTCTTCATCACTTTCCTGCTGTGGGTTTTCACAGCAGGCGAAACCTCAGGGCCTGCTGCATTCTTTCTGCATGACTTGTCTCCTGCTTTCCTGGCTACAACCTGTGTTTCCAAATATGACTTCAGCTCTTAAGGAGAACCCCGGACTCCTGTGACAGTGTTGGCATATGTATTATGAGGCCAGTAAATACTTGGATGACTATTTGTTATGCGAAACAACACGGGACTCCCCCCCCTTAGAATTTTGCATATTCTTTTCTTCCTAAGATCAGCCTTTTAAAAAATGGTTTCTTGGGCAATGATTTCCTTTCTCCTATTTAGAGATAGCAACACAAAAAGAACCCACTTCACCTTTACAAGGTTATTTGAGAACAAGGGGAGAGACATTTCACTCAAAATGACTGTTCCCCTTTAAAAAGGAGAAAATAAGGGGCTAGAGAGATGGTTCAGTGGCTAAGGCACTGGCTGCTCTTTAGAGGACCCAGGTTCAGATCCCACACCCACATGGCAGACCACAACCATCCCTAACTCCAGTCCTGACTCTTCTGACTGGGGAACCAGTCACACATGTGGTACTCATATATACATGCAGGAAAGGTACCCATACACATAAAATAAATCTTTTTTAAAAAGAGAAGAAAAACAAAAGTACCAGACAACCTAAAGCACAAGAAATACTGACCAACACATCAATCACTAGCCAGTAATAAGAACTGCCAGGATGAGAGGAAGTGTGTTAAAGAGAATGACCCTTTCTCACCTTCTGGTGGGTCCCCTGTGGAAAAAAGTCATTGGCAGAAATGCCCTTTGGAGGAGTTTCTTACTTCAAATGTATTTCACTATTCTTCTGTTGCATTTACTGGTGGAGAGAGGATAAGTAAGCGCTATGCCCTTAGCTCTGATCTCCTTCCCCAGTTCCCTCCCCATCAACCCCCAGGTTATGGACCACTCCAGTTCAGATAGTAGGGCTCCGATAGACAACTGCCTCTTCCCAGCAAAAACAGAAAAAGAGAAGGGAGACTTAGTCTAGGAGATGGTGGGCAGAAGTACCAGAGTCAGCCTGTAGATACTGTAGCTCACCCACTCACGCCTGCCCCATTTCCACACAAAGCACCCACCTCTCACACGAGTCACTGAATTATCCCCCACTGCCCACACAGGTACTTAAGACAAATGTTGAGCAAGGACCCTGAAGCCTGTCTCTCCCTAGGGGGCCCACAAACTCCAGCCCTGAAATTGGAACTCCCAGGATTGCAATTAAAGAAACTCAAAGTGGCTCAAATGGGGCCATCGGGGACTGGATGAGGAAGCCTGTCAGGAAAGGCCACAGGGCCTTAACAGGAATGTGAAAAAAGTTCAGCAGTGTTCTACCTCCTTCCCCATTTCAGCATATTTTGGTGCCTTATCCCTCAATTCCCAAACATTCATACAACCCTCCCTACCCCCGGGGCTCTCAAGGAGTCTCTCTCTACCTATGGGCCTCCCCTCAAGTGCCACCAGGAACCATAAACCACACTAGCCCTCTAATTGTCCCCATGAAGTTAACCCCCATCTTCCAATCATGGGTAAAATGTAGAGAGATGACTTGAACCAGAAATGAGCACTGGACACAGTCCCGCCCTTGAGGAATTTTTAACCTTGAACAAGAGGGGAAGGAAGAGCACTTGCCTCCACAAGATGGTGGCATAGGGGGTGAGTATCACCCAAACACTGCCAGACATTTCCATGGGCTTCACACTCTTTGGGAACTTGTGAGAGAAGAAGTGGAAAGATTGTAAGAGCCAGTGTGGGTGGAAGACACCAAGGAAACAAGGCCGTCTGCACACAGGGCTGGTGGACATATGAACTCGGAGACTGTAGCGGCATGCACAGGGATTTGGACACAAGCTCCCATCCCTAACCCAGAAGCTGTCTTCAATCAACCGCTTGCAAAGGGAAAATTAGTTTTCTTCAACTGAGTCTTCACTGGTTGTCCTAGTTAGGGTTTCTGTTGCTGTGAAGAGACACCGTGACCACAGCAACTCTTATAAAGGAAAGCATTTAATTGGGGTGGCTTGCTTACAGTTCAGAGGTTCAGTCCATGTTGGGACATGGCAGCATGCAGGTAGATGTGGTGATGGAGAGGTAACTGAGAGTTCTACATCTTGTTCAGTAAGTGGTCTGAGATACTGGGTATAGCTTGAGCATCTGTGAGACCTCAAAGCCCATCTTCATGGTGACACACTTCCTTCAAAAAGGCCATATGAACTCCAACAAAGCCACAACTCCTAATAGTGCCACTCCCTGTGAGCTTATGGGGGCCAATTACATACAAACTATCACTCTGGGTATACAAACCACCCTAAGGGCTACTTTCATGCCCAGCAGTAGATGGCCAAGACAAAATTAACTCAGTTGTGTTTTGGAAGGCTCTCTCTCTCCATAAACATTTGTGTGTGTGTGTGTGTGTGTGTGTGTGTTAGTATGTGTGTATATGTGTATACATTTGGGTGCATACACACATTTATTCAATTTTGTGTTTGTATGGGATTCCCATGCATGTGAGTTTGTGTGTCTCTGCTTCTGTATGTGTTTCTTGTGATTTTTCTTTAGGTCTTTTTCTCCTGTTTGTTTGCTTTGTCCTGTTCCATTTTGTTTCATTCTCTCATCGCTGCTGCTGACCCCAATGTGCTTGCTTATCCACCTCCCACAAACCCATCCATCTTCTCGCTAGGAAACAGTGAAAACTTCTCTGAAATGGAAGGGGGAGATGATGATGACAGCAATGCCCACAGCGCAGGCGGAGATCCCGTGCCCAGGGGACAGACGGGTGCAGGTCCATCTTAGAGCATGAGTGTACCAGTGCAGAAAAAGCAGTCTCACTCCAGGAGAAGCCAGTGCCACCACCCCGGTGAACTGCCATTCAAGATCTAGGCTGTGATGCTGCTGTCCTGATCACATCACAGTCTCTGGTCCTACACACTATAGCTCCTGCAACCCATATCCCTACTGGGCCCTGCCCAGGCTCCTGCTTAGACCTGCGGTAGCCACCAGGGCTTCTGCCACAGAGCACATTGTAGAGCAGTGTTTGCATCCTACATAACTATTAATTGTTCTCTTGGTGAGTTATACTGATACATTATTCATAACAGCTGGAGATTTCATTTATTTCTCATTGCATAAAATATTTAAAATATAAATATAGTGTATGTAAAATAAAGTATATTAAAGCATGCAGCTTTTTATTTCCATCTTCTTCATTCAGCCTGACTATACATAACCCTGTTTATTGCTCTTATAATTTTTCATTGTCTGATTCTGAATACCTATTCAAAACGTTCAGTATATGTATATATGTTGAAATATATGTATGTATGTATATATGTATTTAGGATAACAAGGAAAAACAGGTTAGTACTTAGTCACCTATTACAATCAAACTTGTAGTCATATTAGGTATGTTTTCAAAATCAAGCAGACATATGTTTTAAATAGACAGGCCATCTTCAGACACTTCAGAGATCTACAGAGTATGGCATTTAAGATGTTTTAATAACAGGTTCTTTTCATTTTTATGACAATGAGACTTGTCTGCTTCTGGTAGCACTGATCTATTTCAGGGAAGATGATGGGCTTGGAAGAAATTCTATGGAGGCCCACAGATGTGAGCCTGGTTCATCTTGACTAAAAGTCAGAGAGTTTGAGCTTATTTTTGCTCTTTCAAAGTTGTTGATAACAGGTGTGGCTACAAACAAGAGATCCTGACCTTGGGTGTGGTTAATTAGTATTTTGAGTATAGAGGTGGATCTGCTCCACCTTGCTATCCCTGCTCCTTCAAAAGAGATTACCAGGAGGTTCCAGGAAGTAGCAGCCTACAGGATATTTGGTCTGTTCCTTATATCATATTAATAAAGTCTGTTGCCTCTCCTCTCCCCTTTTTGAGTGGAGTATATAAGCAGGTAGAAAATAATCAAAGGCGGTTCAGTATTCACTGAATTTCCCTCCCGATGCTCTTCTGTGTTTCTGTCTTTTATTTCTCTCATATCTCTGCTCCTTTTGCTTAATAATTCTAATCGTCACTCTCCTATCCTGGCACATACAAATTTCTTCAAGGCTGGACTACAACAGATGTTGCCCCAACATGTGGCTTATGATAAAACTCCACATGGAATTTACTTTCTTTGTGGCAAAGGTTAGTCACCAGGTAAGAAAGTGATCTTGCCTTGACTTCTGACAGTAAACTGTCTTAACTGGACAAGCAGGACACAAAAGAAAGGACTGCTGAACTTTGCCAAGACAAGGTAGAACAGCCCTTCAGAATATCCTGCTTCACAGAAAAGTTTGTCAGATATGCTAGTCCTGTAGGCTGAAGATGGATGCCTCAACATTGCAGAGGAACTTTGGATGACTGTCCAGGCAGCAAGTTGTTTCTGTCATTACTCCCATTTTATGGAAGTCACTTGCTTACTAGGTTAATATTATTTCCTTCTCAGGTCTCTGAGGTAGTTGAAGACTAGATAGTTAAAGTTTTTCTTGTTTACAAGATCAGAAAGGAAATTTACTAAAGGGGTGTAAAATGTATAAGGTTGAGCAATATCAAAAGATAGTTTTGGATAGTAATGCAAGCTATTAATGAAAGTAAATTAGGTACAAGACTTTGAACTCACTAACATAGTTTAAATAATGGAGTATTTTTTCTGGATTTGTCAAATGCAAAAGGACTAGACATTGTTGATGTATTTATTGCCTGTATATATTATATATAGTTATTGTACTAATTGTATAGAGTCCTTCTTATTTAGTTATTATAGCCTTCTTTTTTATTTTAGACAAAAGGGAAAGTATAGTGATATTTTGTTTGTGTTTTAACAAATAAAACTTGCCTGAAGATCGGAATGCAGAGCTAAGTCACAGAGGCCAGAGGGTGGTGGCACACACCTTTAATCCCAGGATTCAAGGCCACCCTGGGCTATTCAAGGTTAAACCTGTCTAAATGGAGAAATAGAACTCCTACAAAGGCGTTCCCAGTACTTGGGAGTCACACACCTTTAATCCCAGCACTAGGGAGATTGAGACAGGAGTGATATAGCCGATATAGCTGGGCAGAGAGGGGAATTTAAGGCAGGAGGAGACAGGAGCTCATTGCAGTCTGAGGTTTGGTAAAGAGCATTGCAGTCTGCCAGTCACGTTGAGGACAGGACTGACCCTTTGTTTGTCTGAGCCTTGGTTGGTAGAGATAAGAACTCTCTAGTGGCTTGGCTGCTTTGCTTTTCTGATCTTCAGCTTGAACCCCAATATCTGTCTCTGGGTTTTTATTATTTGTGCTATTATGTATGTGTATGTGTGTATGTATGTATACATAATATGAATACATATTCTGAAAACATCCTAGCGTAAAGGGCATATTCTATGCATGACTTTATGAGTATGGCTATGGTTCTTCTCTTCCCTCTAGTCTATAAATCTCTCAGGGTCAGGCTTGTATTCAGTGTCCACCTTCTTTCCTTTTCTTTTCTTTTCTTCCACCAGAGTGTTGCTATGCCTCTGTGGTTGTTAGAATAAGAATGGCCTTATAGCCTCATATATTTGAATGCTTAATCACCAGGGAGTGGCACTACTTGAGAGGGATTAGAAGGGTTAGGAGGTGTGGCCTTGCCGGAGGAAGTGTGTCACTGAAGGTGGACTTTGAGGTTTCAAAAGCCCACACCATGACCAGGTTTTTTGGTATCTCTGCTTTTGGATCAGGATATAGCTCTCAGCTACTTTTCCAGCATGGCATTTTCCTGCTCTCAAGCTCTCTGCCATGATGATAATGGATTAAGCCTCTGCAACTGTAAGAACGCACCCAGTTAGATATTTTCCTTTATAAGAGTTGCCTTGGGTCTGGGTTACCTCACTCAGGATAGTGTTTTCTATTTCCATCCATTTGCATGCAAAATTCAAGATGTCATTGTTTTTTACCGCTGATATGTATATATTCCACACTTTCTTCATCCATTCTTCCATGGAAGGGCATCTAGGTTGTTTCCAGGTTCTGGCTATTACAAATAATGCTGCTATGAACATAGTTGAACAAATGCTTTTGTAATATGATAGGGCATCTCTTGGGTATATTCCCAAGAGTGGTATTTTGGGATCCTGGGGTAGGTTGATCCCAAATTTCCTGAGAAACTGTCACACTGATTTCCAAAGTGGTTGCACAAGATTGCATTCCCACCAGCAATGGATGAGGGTACCCCTTACTCTACATCCTCTCCAGCAAAGGCTATCATTGGTGTTTTTTATTTTAGCCATTCTGATAGGTGTAAGATGGTATCTCAAAGTTGTTTTGATTTGCATTTCCCTGATCACTAAGGAGGTTGAGCATGACCTTAAGTGTCTTTTGGCCATTTGAACTTCTTCTGTTGAGAATTCTCTGTTCAGTTCTGAGCTCACCAAGGCCAGCTGGACTGGGACTGAAAAACATGGGATAAAACCGGACTCTCTGAACATAGTGGACAATGAGGGCTGACTGAGAAGCCAAGGACAATGACACTGGGTTTTGATCCTACTGCATGCACCGGCTTTGTGGGAGCCTAGTCTGTTTGGATGCTCACCTTCCTAGACATGGATGGAGGCGGGGGAGGACCTTGGACTTCCCACAGGGCTGGGAACCCTGACTGCTCTTTGGACTAGAGAGGGAGGGGTGAGGGGACGAGGGGGAGGGAAATGGGAGGTGAGGAGGAGGCAGAAATTTTTAATAAAAAAATAAATAAATAAAAAGAGTTGCCTTGGTCATAGCATCTCTTCAAGGAAATAAACAGTGACTAAGACAATACTTCCAGCTGGTTTTGAACTTTCTATCCTTTTGCCTCAGCCTTCTGAGTGCTGGGATTGCAATACGGACCACTGCACCTAGCCAGTTCACATTTGACTCAAGTACAGATATCTCATCAAAATCTCTACAAATCATGGAAAATCAGTAGACATAGGCTGACTTTGTGCAGGCAGAGAAAGGGCAAGTTTGGACAGTAATTGCAGAAAGGACCTGAGGTGATAGCCACAGCTAGAGGTCTTATCATGACCTCTGGGGGTCACAAAGATATGGTGATAGAACACCAAGAGACTAGCCCTAAATTTCTATATTCCTCAGCTCTGGCTGGTAGCTTTTTTCTTTCTGTCCCCACTGGCCCTGCTCCTGCTATGGTCTCCAAGCTTCCTCTTTGGTTGGCTTTAATTGTAAGCTTGGGGACTCTGGTTCTGGAGCGGGCATTTGTGGGCTCCCATGAGAGTTCCTTAACTCAGTCTTTGCATTAAGCTCCTGTGTGGACAATACAAAGAAGTTCTGCAAGACAGGTGATAGACCTGTGACTGAGGGGTCAGGCAGTCATCAGTGAGTGGCCTCCAGTTCTCAGGGGCTGGTCCGGCTCCATCTCCACCATCTCATAACTCAGTCTACTCTCTCTCTCTTTCTTCCTTTGCTTTGATGCATAATAATTACAAATGTTTAAGGGATTGAGTATAATATCTCAATATATGCAATGTCTAATGATTAGATTGTGGAAATTAGCATATCCACCACCTGAAATATTTGTTATTTTTGTCAACTTTCTCCTCGTGAGAAGAGGCAGTTCAACTGAGACACACTGTCTGAAATAGAGTTCCCAGGATGGTGTAAACATCCCCAGCCTGGCTCAGAGGTTGATGTGGCTGGGGAAAGAGATCAGATTTGTGAAGAGCGGCGAGTTCCTGTCCTCTTTCACCTAGTAAATGCAAGCACAGGAAAATCACAATGAAATTATTTTGGTAGAAGTTCCTTCACTGGGTATCTGTGTTGGATTTGTTTTTCCTACAGGAAACTCAACAAAAGGTGAGTAGGGTCTCACATATGCACCCCCCCTCACAAGACACTTTCTCTTTTGTAATCCCTATTACCGGAACTTGGTTCATTTTCCCCTTTCTATTTATATATTTGTATATCCTCTTCCTTTTCTTGCCTGCTTCTATTAAGGGCTCATTGTTGAGTCTCCTCTTATTTTAATCAAAGGAAAGGCAAAGAGGAGAGAAAGAAGAGGAAAGAGAGGAGAGAAGAGGAGAGGGGAGGAGAGGAGAGGAGAGGAGAGGAGAGGAGAGGAGAGGAGAGGAGAGGAGAGGAGAGGAGAGGAGAGGAGAGGAGAGGAGAGGGGGGAGATGGCATTTTCCAGCATATAGGGATAGAGTAAAAGCTTGATGGGTTCTGTTTATAATACCGGAAAGAAATGCAATTGTATTTATTTTTCATTTCAAATGCAAATATCAGTCTGGGATGAGACTCAAGAGACATATTTGAGATTCAGTGATCTGTGGGTCATCTGGAGAGGTAACCAGAAGGACAGGCATTCGTACTTTCTTACTCCTATATCTCAAACTCATTGTCATCATTATGAGGATTTTTCCTGAGTCTGAAAGAGTCAAACATGCACATTTAATGTTCAGCTATACTTAGAAATCTATCCCAGTGAAGTAACAAGAAGACTTACTTATCACAAACTGTATTATGTTCACCTCTTACGAGCATTTTGTCTCACAGGAAACCAATTCTGCTCTTAAAGATTAATAAGAGTATTTACAAATGTTAGGAGTTTATTATCTGTACCAGAAGACTTTCAAATGTGCCAAAAATAAGAGAAAGACAATGGGTTTTCTAATTGATAACTTCTCCCAGAGAGGTTAACTTGTTCTCTCAGAATATGTTTTCCCAGTCATAACCTGATGGGATGTAAAGGGTCTGTACCATAGAGTCAAAGGCCCTGGGTCCACATTTCCTCATGAAGGCAATAGAGGCATCTTTTCAGAGCATGTGTCCTCATCTATTTGAATTCTGAATCACTGCAACGTCAAGTGGAATGATGGACATGACAATATAGAAAGCAACAGATGATGGCAACATTTAGCAACTACAGCCTGTCACTAGGACAGATCATTGCTTCTTCTCTGAAAAATGAAGGCACATTCATGTTCTCAAAATAGTTGAGTCTTAGCTCTATATCAGTGAGAATCTCTATCTATCCTGAGTGACAAGATTCTTGGCTCAAGCTTATTGGAACTCACCTTAGTATACCAACAACAAGGATCTGAAACTGTCTCTTGAGACCCAGTGGTAAGCTATGGTTCCTATTTGATCCTCCGTTCACTAGTGTCCATGGCCTCGTGTGGTCCCTTACCAAAGTGCTAGTTGTATTTTGTGCCTTGGATCTAGTGGTTCAGAAGCAGCAGAATTAATTGGGTGCCACTTCTCACTTTAGGTCACAG